>NC_081846.1:90750888-91407263 GCF_963259705.1 Myotis daubentonii
TGCATGCCTGCACCTAGAAGGCACAGTTTTCTGAGCCCAACCTTCATCATATCACACCTGGGCCCTGAGATGTTCTCTTCATCTTGCCACCTACCCCAACCCATCCCCAGACCTTTTGGACCACAGAGCTGGTCTCGGATGTATCATGGCCTGAACATGTCCTTTCAGAATGTCAGCTGCCTTTCTATTTCCTTAAAACCTTCTAATGGCGCTCTTCTAATTATGTTCTCCTATTATCCTCTTGCAGAAGCTGTTCTCCTCCCTTTTTTATTTCCAGATTCAGTACTCTTTCCAAGTATATATATATATATGCAGTATCTACATCCTCTATTAGTTTTCTCTAATTTATGCAACTCCATTTCATTGCCCTCTTTTCACCTGGCAGTGTTTTCAAACTTTTAAAAATCATAACATCCAGTGATTAGCTAGGTTCAGTGCAGCAGGAAGTGCTCAGTGGTCAGGACAGAACTCCACTAGGCACTGCCCAGAAGCTCCAAGGGCTGTGATGATCAAGGGCTCTATATAAAACTAACTCAATCTTTGCCATAACACACCAACCAGGTAGCTCTGTTTCATGGGATTGATGATCGTAACTGTGGCATCCTCATGTTCCTTAATGAGTGACCTCATGTCTGATTTTTTAAAATTATTTAGAAACTATTATTAACACTTGTGTTTTAATGTAAGGGCTGTTGTGCTTTCTCTACTCCAGAACAATCACATCCTCATTAATACCTGTAGAATCTGTGATAAGTAGGCTATCTATCTGACCAGGCAATGCCTCCAGGTTTCCAAGTGACTCATGTTTTTACCCTATTTTTTTTCCAATTTGCTTGGATGCTTTGCCCTATTTTAATAGTAGAGACCTTGAGACTGTGTGTGTGTGTGTGTGTGTGTGTGTGTGTGTGTGTGTGTATAGTATTCCAGTATGCACTATAGGACAAGATTGTGACTTAAAAGGATAGATATCCCACAGCCAGACAGCCAGTTAGTGATTGTGCAGCTGCCATATCCTTTTCTATTCTAGGCTCCCGATTGCTCACTGGCATGTGCTTTTGGGGTCGGTCTGGAGGCCTTCCTCTTTTATCACTCCATGCTCAGGCTGTGGGCTGGGCTGGCCATTGCCTCTCTTCCCCAGCTATAGCAGACACACTGCCCAGAGCTCCTATGACTTACTAGAAACAAACTGGGGAATCTGCAGAGCCACACCTAATGCACCAGAGCCACTGGCAGAAGAGCAGTGATCCTGGGGGCTCCTAAGGTCTTATCACAGAAACTGCTGTGGGTTCTGTGGCTCAAAGGCATACAGGCACCCTAGGGTTCTGCACTGAGGCCTGCCTCCTGATAACTTTTATTTTGTTCATGCAAGAATGATTCCAGATATGGTAAGTTAGCCTGATCCATATTTTTATTTATTTGTTTGTTTGTTTATTTTAAAGCACTAGGAAGTACCAAGGTAAGAGAGATAAAATACCAGTTATTGAGTCACAGGGTCTTCATTTGAATCCATTCATTTTGATTCCTATGTCCAGGTTGTAGGGGTGCTCCTCAGCCCTCTCTTCCTTGAATTTCTCTCTACAGGTGAGGCCTCTGTGGAACCTGGAAGGGGATGAGCTCTCTGGAGCATGTGCTCCTCCCCTGCCTTCCCAGTTTAGACCATGATTCTGTCAGGTGCCCAGACATCAGAATCCCATGACCTCAGAATCCCATGACCAAATGGCCCTGAGCCACCTGCTTGGCCTGTGCAGATCTCCCCCAGGTGTATCCATCTCAGGGAGGATGGGCCAGGTTAGCGTGGGCGACCTTAGGGCCAAAGCATGGCCGAACACCAGCGGATGGGCAGAGTTTGGACAGGTGAGCTCTGCTACTGCAGGTATGCCAGGTGGCCCTGGGCATTAGCAGGGCAGAGAACAGTGGGTATTACATGTTCTAAGTTGAAGCCAGATGTTCACATCATTATGAAAGTACTAGAGGCCTGATGTACGAAATTCATGCAAGGGGCTTGGCCCTCACAGCCCCAGTTTCATCTGGAAGGTCACCCTGAAGGTCGTTTGGCCCTCTGGTCTAATTAGCATGTTACACTTTTATTATTATAGATATTTGGTAATGAAGGAGAGAGAACACAAGTTATTTAATGGTTGATGTGATTTACAGCATTTGCATATGTCAGCATGTAATACAATATATCAGTTTATAATTTGCCCCAAGCCCATCACTGCTCAGGAGAGCACTGCCTCCCATAGAACTTGAAGTGCACTTATTAATCTCTATGAACCACAATTCTTTCATCTGTAAAATGAGACAATGGTACCTATCTTTTCCTTGAAGTTAATTTTGTAACTTTTGTAACAACACAGAAATATACTAACCTGTCAGTAAATAAAATTTTTAAATATTTTACCTGAGACCGAGGGAAGAAAAAGGCAAAACAAACAACTAGACAAACATTTCAATACTTGGTTCAATTAAAATCACGTATAAATTCCTTGTCACTCTTTAAAATGGCAGTCCTCTTTCTTGACTGTTTCAAAGCAAAAAGCGCGCTGACTTATTCCTGTGTTGGCTGATTTCTAGGCATCCGAAGCCAGAACTGAACTAGGGCAGGGCCTCCAGGTGGGCCCCGGGCCCCGAGTTCACCCAGTGAAGCACGGGCCACGTGCCTTCTCGGTGAGATTCACTTGGAGAGCAGCACTGCTTTGAAGAATAGAGCTAGTCCTAGCAGATTTGCCTCAGTGGATAGAGCTCGGCCTGAGGACCGAAGGGTCCCAGGTTCAATTCCAGCTAAGGGCATGTACCTAGGTTGCAGGCTCCTCCCTGGCCCGGGACCCTGGTCAGGGCCCATGCAGAAGGCAATCAACCGATGTGTTTCTCTCGCATTGGTTTTTCTCTATATCTTTTCCTCTTTCTGAAAAATCAATGAAAAAAAAAAAAAAAGAATAGAGCTGGATTCTGATGTAACCAGAAGCTGCCTCGCAGACAGCATGCCTCCCCGTGCCCAGGACCCTCCTGAGAGAGCCCTCACCCGGACGGCAGTGAGAAGCTGCACATTGTAAAGAGAGGCTAACTGAGCTGCATTCTGCTTTCCTCTGCTTCTGGGTTTTCGACTTTTTCTACCTAAAAATAGTTTGCCTGGCAGGAGCAATTCCACAAATTCTGCCAAGCTGTGAACATAATCTTATATACAGAACATTTTATACATCCAAAGCCATATATTAGAAATATACATTCATATATATATATATATATCCTTCCTTGTCAGAGAGTATAAAAAATGCAAGTCACTCTCCTGGAAAATTATATAACTTTTATTTATTTTTATATCAAAATGGTCTCCCCAAATTTAATACAATTTGATAAATGAGAGCAGAAACAGGCACTGAAGCCTGGAAGACTAATACATTTAGCTTCCTGATGTGCCATATGCATATTTACACTTCACAATTAGTGACGCACAGGGAGATGTGCACTATTCCAGAGAAACCCTGACAGCTTTATTAATTCCACCTCTGAGGTTCTTGGTCACAGGGGAATAGTTACTGGATTTCTTGCTTATAAAAAGAGTTATATTTAGAATGAAAATTAATCACCATGACCCTAAAGGTGAGTATTTGAATTTTTACTTTAAATGCACATGCTACATAAGTTCATCAGCCATTTCTTTCCAAATGGTCTTGTAAGCAGCACCCACTTTGTTTAAATACCAGTGTTTACATCCTGTTAGGAAACATGTTCACAATTTTCAACTGTGCTTTTGTGAAGGCAATGGGACACCCATCACACACCCTTCTTCCGGTGCAGCGTGCGTATTCCGTGCGGGAGCAGGCAATGTTTAAAAATGATGAATCTTGCCCTAGCTGGTTTGGCTCAGTGGATAGAGCATCGGCCTGTGAACTGAAGGGTCCCAGGTTTGATTCTGGCTAAGGGCACATGCCTGGGTTGCGGGCTCAATCCTGAGTAGGGGGCATATAGGAGGCAGCTGATCAATGAATCTCTCTCATCATTGATATTTCTATCTCTCTCCCTATGCTTCTCCCTTCATCTCTAAAATCAATAAAAATACATTTTAAAAAATGACGAATCTTAAAATAGTTTTGCCATAAAAAACTGGAGAGATAGATATGATAATGCCTGTTTCCTAATAATAATGAGGATTGTACATAATTTTAAAGCCTTCACAGCATGCTAAAAGATCACTCATCCATCTTTCCCACATAATAAATGCACATTATGCTTAAACCAGCAAAGAACGTATGTAATTTCTATTCTACGGAGGCGTGTATTTTGAAAGGCAAAGAAGATGCTGTCTGCTCACCATTCCTGGGTTAGGACACAAAAGACAGCGTGCCACTTGCCAAGGGAAACCTGATTGGCTGACAGGACTGCGTTTTAGGACTCCCCTTGCTCCGCGCACAAAGATGCTAGCATTAATGTGCAGGGAAGAAAACATGAGATAAACTTCACAATGCGGGAGGTAAAGGGAGGATACCAACAGCTCTGCCCAATGTGGTCCTCCCCAGGCCTGTCAACAGGCAGTTCCAGCAGAGATACGCCTCCTGCGTGGGAGGACGAGGGATCACACTAACCAAGTCCTGCACAAGACACACATCGGAACAGCTCTTGACAAATGCACTGAAGAAAATGAGATTTTATGCATCAGAGACCTATTCATAAATCATTCTGAGGGCTGCCCAACTTTATTTTTTTGTAAGGTGAAATTTAACTTTCCCCCAAAACCAAACAGAGCCAAATCAGTTTCCAAACTCTGAAAAGAAACTGATATCGTCTCCATATGGTCCAGGGGTTGATTTAATCCAGTTAGGTAACATGTTGATTCAGCGTTTTAAAGTGGTCATTTCTGGTCATGTACACCAGAAAATTCCTACTGGTTAGCAGGCCTGGCGATGCTGGCTGAGCAGAGCATCAGGAACAACTCACACTTTCATCCAATTCTGTAGCTGAAAGTACTCTCCATAGTCATTGGCTGAGCTGCTAGTCCATGCAAGACTCAGGAGACAGGCTTAATAATCACATCAATCTATGGAGTTAGTGACTTTTTTCATTTCTTTTTATAGATGAAGAAACTATGGTTTGGAGAGATTAGGCAACTCTCTCAAAGTCACCAGCTGGTCAGGGTTGGAGTACCCCAGCGCCTAACCCAGGAAGCAGAGGCAGTGCAGTGGGAGCTGGCAGGACTATCAACACGAGGCACATTTGAGACTCTGTGATTTGTCTTCTTGTGGCTGTGAGATTTCAGACAGGACCTTGATAAATTCTTCCAGCCTCTTCAATTTGTGATTTGTCTTCTTGTGGCTTCCTGTGAATCATCAGTTGGATGTTTGACTTTGCACTGACCTGAATCCTGACTGACTGACCATTCTCAGGCTGCAAATGGAAACGCGAAGGCCCATTAATTTTGTGTAGTCCAGCCAGGCTGCTGGAGCAGAAGATAGGCCTCGGGCCCCAGACCAGCCCTCTGTCACCTGGACAAGCAGACTGTATGTGCACTGCGCCAACCCAGTTTCATGTCAAGATCCTCTGCTCACGAATTCATTTACTCATTGCATTGAAAACCTTGCCGGAGGGCTTTCTCTCTTCCCCAACTTGCTGTAATCTCTCTCAGGAATGTTGCCCTAGGACCCTCATTCTTTCATCTCTGAATGCCTTCGAGAAGCAAGGCTCTCAGCCTCCTTTTTAGCTACAAATTTCTTAGGGTTTAAGAGCAGCTGGTGTGAAGGTAGTGATTGATTAGCACAGAAGTGATGGATGTTAAAGTGGCAATTTGTACCTCATGAACATGAGGGGATAATGACCCCGATACTGTAGCCAATGAGCCGTTATTAGCATGATGGAGTGTGCAGAGGTGCCTGGCCATCCATTTGGACCTTACTGGATGCAGAAAGTGAAACTGACCTTAAGGGAGGAGGCAAGCCAGCATTGATGAGCAGGGATGGAATACCCAGTTCTCACCCACGGATTCCTAAGGACAAAGCATGCTCAGTGGAAGCTTTATTCATGGCTCTTTCTGTGCCAAGTTGGGGAAAGAACTGCTGTGTAACTTCACGCCTGTGAGAAAGGCTGGGGGTATTTATCATGGTCCTTGTCTTACATTCCCCAACAATGAACGCTACCCACCTAAGCCCCTTGAGCAGGAAGGTCGCTACGTCTTCTAGCAACACCGTTTATGGGTGAGAGCCATGATGCTGGGGTGTCTTCTGAGGTCTGTGTTACTGAAACTTCACACTAAGTAAATTCTTTCATGAAAGCACATTGTCATCTCCCAGCAAATATATCCAGACGAACAGACAGAAACTCAAACACTCAGAAACACTTATTTACACACACACACACACACACACACACACACACACATACACACACACATGATATTATAGAGAGAGTCCAGTGAAACATGTAAATAAAATAACAAGAATGTCTAGGGCAGCCTTTGGATCCCTGGTTGTGTGAACTGCCTCTGGCCTTTGGGTAAGTTCATAAAGCTACCAGAGAGTAGAGGGGTTCATTAGGGACCCCACCTTGAACCAGATCGGGTTTCACTCCTGTCTACCCTCCATGAATCTAACTTCAGCCTTGCTCTGGGCCTTTTGTCCTTGGTGCTGAGTCTGCATCTCTCTGGGGAGGAGAGCCAGCCCTTGGGCCCTCCCCATCCATGTGGACACAGGAGGAGTCAGCAGTCCTTGTGCTGGTGCTGTGGATTCTAACCCTGATATTGATCACATGCCATGGTGATTGGTGTGTGTGTGTGTGTGTGTGTGTGTGTGTGTGTGTGTGTGTGTGTAGACTTGAGCAATACTTAGTTTACTCAAAGACCATCAACCAGAGGATCATTTCTGTATTGTTTTATAGGAAAAGTCCAATTTAGACAGTCATTTAAAAAAATTGGTTCAAATATTTTCATGGCTAAATTAACTCACTTTGTTACTCAAGTCAGAAGTCCCTCATAGGTGCCCATGGTTTGAGTATCCAGATCCTTTCTAAGGGCAGGCTGGTTTCCATTACTTTGATATCTAGGGATTAAAGACACCCTCTTCCTGTACACAGTGAAATGGGTTAGCTTAAAGCAGAGGGGCTGATAATGTCAACCATTTCTTGATAACCTATGCAGCAGACACATTTTATCAATGCCCACTAATTGCCTAATAATCTGGCATGGGGGACTATGTTGTTTGCATTCTGAAGGAAAGGAAATTGGGTAGTCAGGAAGTGCAATCATTGGCCTAGTGTAGTGGCTCAGGAAAGTTGGAGCTGAGATTCAAAGCCAGGCCTTGTGGACCTGTGTGACCCATGCTCTTCCTGCACACCCTCATCTCCTTCAGTTGGACTTTGGGAACAATTTATAGACAAAAGAGTGTCAGTGAAGAGCAATGAGCCTCTAAATCATGTATGATGTTTGAAAAATTAGACAGAATAAACAAGACAGTTTGTTCATGAAGCCAATTAATTTTTTGGCAGGAGGTGGGGAGGGAACCATCCTTGGATTTTACCTAGAGACTATGGAGCAGGTGGTTCATGCTCTATACATTTTAAAACAAGGAATTTCTTAAGGGAGGGTGTAATCTCGCACAGCCTACAGCTGTCCCCCTGCCCCTCATCTGCTGCCCCACTGCCGGTGTGGCACTCCAGGCCACTCACTGATGCTGAAGCCTCCTGGGCGTTGCCACTTCCTGGGTGGCTTTTGGGTAAATAGCGTGCTATCCTCCATTAACAGTCCTGGTCCCTTTCACTGACTGAAAAGTGTCTAGTTGGTTTCACAGAAGTAAAAGAGGAATAGGGGGTAAGTTGTCATTATTCTATCTTAATATTTATTTAATTTTCAGAGTGATATTTCATATGCAATAGCAATGTTAACAAAGATGATGCTTGGTATAGGAACCTGCTATGCATTTGGTCTAATTTGTTGTCTTAGCCTTGTGTTGAATTTATTTTGTCTTTGTACCATTATTTCTTCTTTTCCATGATTCCCTCACTGATTAATTTTATATTTTCCTATTGCCTGCATTATCACACGTCATTTTATTCCTGCTTAGAATAGGTAGATTATAAATAACTTATAAGGTCTATAAGGATCACAATAAAACTGAGAGCTGTACTAATCTAATCTTTCTTTGTTTACTTGACCCTTTTGGTTAGAAAACCCTGATGGGTCTAACCCAGCCCAGCGTGGGCAAACTACGGCCCGCGGGCAGGATCCGGCCCGTTTGAAATGAATAAAACTAAAAAAAAAAGACCGTACCCTTTTATGTAATGACTAGGGGCCCGGTGCACGAAATTCGTGCACTGGGTGGGGGGGTGGGAGGGCGGGGGAGTGTCCCTCAGCCCAGCCTGCCCCCTCTCACATACTGGGAGCCCTCAGGCGTTGACCCCCATCACCCTCCAATCGCAGGATCAGCCCCTTGCCCAGGCCTGACGCCTCAGCCAGAGGTGTCAGGCTTGGACAGGGGACCCCCATCTCCCCCCGATCACCGGCTCTGACCCCCGCCCAGGCCTGATGCCTCGGCCAGAGGAGTTGACCCTCATCACCCTCCGATCACCAATCACCGGATCGGCCCCTTGACCAGGCCTAAGGCCTCCGGCAGAGGTGTCAGGCCTGGGCAGGGGACCCCCAGCTCCCCACGGTTGCAGGCTCCGCCCCTGCCCAGGCCTAACGCCTCTGGCTGAGGCGTCCGGCTTGGGCAGCGGGGATCCGCAGCTGCAGCGGCCCCACGATCATGGGCTCCGCTTTAGGCCCAGGCAAGGGACCCCTAGCTCCTGGGACTGCCAGCTTCGACCGTGTCCAGCTCCCATCGCTGGCTCCACCCCTACTTCCTGCTATCACTGGCCAGGGTGGCAAAGGCGCCTGATTCTCCGATCATGGCTGGGGGGCAGGGCAAAGGCGGCCCCAGGGCCGCCTTTGCCCTGCCCCCCAGCTCTTAGCTCCCCCCTGGGTTTCCAATCACTGTCAGTGCCAGGGGGCTTCTTTCTGCTTTCCCTTTCGCCTCCCTGCATTGTGCCTACATATGCAAATTAACCGCCATCTTGTTGGCAGTTAACTGCCAATCTTAGTTGGAAGTTAATTTGCATATAACCCTGATTAGCCAACGAAAAGGGTATCGTCGTACGCCAATTACCATTTTTCTCTTTTATTAGTGTAGATGTTTACTTTGAATTTATATTAGTTCACACAAACACTCCATCCATGCTTTTGTTCCGGCCCTCCGGTCCAGTTTAAGAACCCATTGTGGCCCTCGAGTCAAAAAGTTTGACCACCCCTGGTCTAACCTGTACCTCTCCAACTACATATATAGAGCAATTTTTCTCTTATTCAAGAGTGTGAGGACTGGTACCTGAACAGTCTCTGCATCTGGCAGCGAAGAAGGAAGGAAATGTCACCACAAAAATGGTATCTTGCCTGCTGCTGCCAAATATAGAATGGCCTGGTTACTAGGCAAATGTGGTGGCAGGCAGCCAGCAGGCAGTCTCCCGGGAGGAGCACCCTGCTGCCCAGATCTGTGAGAGACACTGGGAAATGGAATAATTCTTCAGTAAATTTAGTAATTTGTCAAAATCATTTGTGTGAAAACAGCACTCCATTTCTATGTGTGTGTGTGATATGTATTACATTTACCTGGAATCAGATTTGCAGGCAAGGGATTCTATGAGTTTTACATTGTGTGGTATTTTAATTTATTTAAATAACTTTATACCTCTTTATCTATTCATGAATGAATGAACATTTTCTTTTATTTATTTTACTAGAGGCCCGGTGCACAAAAATTTGTGCACTCGGGGGGAGGGGGGATCCCTCAGCCTGGCCTGTGCCCTCTCGCAGTCTGGGAACTCTCGGGAGATAACGACCTGCTGGCTTAGGCCTGCTCCTGGGTGGCAGAGGGCAGGCCCAATCCCTAGGTGCCTGCCCCGCAGCCCCTGGTTGGGCATAGAGCAGGGACGATTGGAGAGTTGGGGCGCCACCCCCTGTCATGCACAGAGCAGGGGGGATTGGGAGGTTGCAATGCCACCCTCAGTCACGCTCAGGGTAGGGCCGATTGGGGGGTTGGGGCACTGCTCCCTGTCACACTCAAGGCAGGGTCGATGGGGAGGTTGTGGCACCATCCCCTCTCATGCACAGAGCAGGGCCAATCAGGGGGTTGGGGCACTGCCCCCTGTCATGCACAGAGCAGGGCCCATCAGGGGGGTTGGGGCTCCATACCCTATCACGCACAGAGCAGGGCCCATCAGGGGGGTTGGGGCTTTGTACCCTGTCATGCACAGAGCAGGGCGGATCAGGGGGTTGGGGCACTGCCACTGTCACACTCAGGGCAGGGCCAATGGGGAGGTTATGGCTCTACCCCAGGGGTAGGCAAACTTTTTGACTCGAGGGCCACAATGGGTTCTTAAGCTGGACTGGAGGGCCAGAACAAAAGCATGGATGGAGTATTTGTGTGAACTAATATAAATTTAAAGTAAACATCATTACATAAAAGGGTACAGTCTTTTTTTTTTTTTTTTTCAGTTTTATTCATTTCAAATGGGCCGGATCCGGTCCGCGGGCTGTAGTTTGCCCACGGCTGCTCTACCTCATCACACACAGAGCAGGGCCCATGGAGGGGGGGTTGGAGCGCCACCCTCTATCACCCACAGAGCACGGCTGATCAGGGGGTTGGGGTGCCGCCACTGTCACACTCAGGGCAGGGCCGATGGGGAGGTTATGGCTCTACCCCATCACACACAGAGCAGGGCCCGTGGGGGGGGGGGGGGGGGGTTTGGGCGCCGCACCCTGTCACACACAGAGCCGCAGGGTAATCAGGGGGTTTGGGCGCTGCCCCCTGTCACACTGATCCCGGTGCTGGGAGGCCTCGCGGCTCCGCTGATCCCAGTGCTGGGAGGCATATTACCCTTTTACTATATAGGATAGAGGCCTGGTGCATGGGTGGGGGCCGGCTGGTTTGCCCTGAAGGGTGTCCTGGATCAGGGTGGGGGTCCCCACTGGGGTGCCTGGCCAGCCTGGGTGAGGGAATGATGGCTGTTTGCAGCTGGTCACACACCCTTCATGGTGGGGGTCCCCACTAGGGTTCCTGGCCAGCCTGGGTGAGGGGCTGAGGGCTGTTTTCAGGCTGGCGGGTGACTGAAGCTCCCAACTGCTCCTTTTTTTCTATTTATTTTTTTTTTTTTAACTCTGGACCAGCTTTAGCTCTGGCTCCAGCTCTGAGGCCTCTGCTGCTGAAAGCAGGTATCTGGTTTGTTTGGGTTCTATAATCGAAACACTGTTTCAACTCCAGCTCTGAGATCCCGGTGGACTGAAAGCAGGTTTCTGGGCTTTTGTTTAGCTTCTATATTTGTAACAATGTTTCAAACTGTAAGCTCAGAGGCCAGCAAGGCAGGCGGAGAACATTGGTTTCCTCCGTCACTGAACCAAGCAATCCTCATGTTAGCTTCATGCTGCCTGGCTGCCGGTCGCCATCTCTGCTGGCAGTTAATTTGCATATATCGCTGATTAGCCAATGGGAAGGGTAGCGGACGTACGCTAGTTACCATGTTTCTCTTTTATTAGATAAGATGTTTTATTGAACTTACTAGAGGTCCAGTACATGGATTCATGCGCAGGTACGGTCCCTAGGCTTGGCCTGTGATGAGGGCCATCTTCCCCAGCTGCCCACAGCTGGCCCCTCCCCCTGCTGCCACCCACTCCAGTTCCCCGTTTGCCATCGGTGATCGGTGCTTGATGGTCAGCCAGGGAAGGGACCAAGAGGTTGGCTGTTCCGGCCCACTTGCTGGTCCCAGCCCCGCAGCAGGTAGCCATCAGGTGATAGGAGCCTGCCAGCCAGGGAAAGGGACCAAGAGGTGGTCATTGCATCTTATAGTGACTGGCCCAGTGGTCTTTCTGGTTGTTCTGCTGTTAGGGTCAATTTTCTAATTATCCTTTTATTATATAGGATTGGGGTGACATTGGTCAATAAAATTATATAGATTGCAGGTGTACAATTCTAAAATATATCATCTGTATATTATTATATTGTGTGTCCACCACCCCAAGTCAAGTCTCCCTCCATCACCATTTCTCTCCCCTCCATCCTCATCCACCTCCTCCCACCTGCCTCCCTCTAATAATCACCATATTCTTTTCTGTGTCCATGAGTTATTTTTTGCTTTATTTAATCCCTTTACATTTTTCACCCAACCCCCCAATCCCTTTCCCCTCTGACAGCTGTCACTCTGTTCTATTTATTCATTCTTCTTTTTCTATCCTGTTTGTTAGTTTATTTTGTTCACTAGATTATACATATAAGTGAAATCATATGACACTTGCCTTTCTCTGATTGGCTTATTTCACTTAGAATAATACTCTGCAGATTCATCCATGCTGTGGCAAAAGGTAAGATTTCATTCATTTATAAAATGTTTTTATTGATTATAGAGAGATTGGAAGGGAGAGGGAGAGAAAAACATTGGTGAGAAATAGAAACATTGATTGTCTGCCTCCTGCCTACTGGGGATAGAACCCACGATCTGGGCATGTGTCCTGACCAGGAATCAAACTGCCCACCTTCTGGTGCATGGGACAATGCTCAATCAACTGAGCCACACGTGCCAGGGCAAGATTTCCTTTTTACAACTGAGTAGTATGCCATTCCTTTGTGTAAATGTCTCACAGCTTTTTATCTATTTATCTACTAATGGGCACTTGGCTATCCTACCTAATAAAAGACAAAAAGGGTAACTAACCGTACCTCCACTATGCTTCCCAATGGCTAATCAGTGAGATATGCAAATTAACTGCCAACAAAGATGGTGTCCGGCAGCCATGCAGCTGAAGCGAGCAGGAGGCTTGCTTGCTCCAGTGATGGAGGAAGCCAAGTTTCCTCCCTGCTGCGTCAGGGCTCTAAGCTCTGAAAGCAACAATGTTTCAATTATAGAAGCTAAACAAACTCCAGATACCTGATTTCAGCCAGCTGGCCTCAGAGCTGGAGCAGCAACAAAGTTTCAATTACAGAAGGTAAATAAATTCCAGAAAGAAAAAAAAGAAAAAAAAAAGGAGAGGCTGGGAGCTTCAGTCGCCAGTCAGCCTGAAAATGGCCCTCAGCCCCTCATCCAGGCTGGCCAGGCACCCCAGTGGGGACCCCATCTTGAAGGGGGTGTGGCCAGCCTGAAAATAGCCATCAGCCCCTCACCCAGACTGGCCAGGCATCCCAGTGGGGACCCCCACCCTGATCCAGGACACCCTTCGGGGCAAACCAGCTGGCCCCCACCATGCATCAGGCCTCTATCCTATATAGTAAAAGGGTAATATGCAAACTGACCCTAACAGCAGAAAAACTGGGAATGACTGGTCACTATGACACACACTGACCACCAGAGGGCAGACGCTCAATGCAGGAGCTGCCCTCTGGTGGTCAGCACGCTCCCTCATGGGGGAACTCTGCTCAGCCACAAGCCAGGCTGATGGCTGCCAGTACAGCGGTGGTGGTGGGAGCCTCTCCTGCCTCCTCAGCAGTGCTAAGGATGTCCGACTGCAGCTTAGGCCTGCTCCCTGCTGGCAAGTGGACATCCCCTGAGGGCTGCTGGGCTGCCAGAGGGATGTCTGATTTACCAGCTTAGGCCCAATGGCCTGGGGAGCAGGCCTAAGCCAGCAGATGGTCATCCCCTGAGGGGTCCCAGACTGCGAGAGGGCACAGGCTGGGCTGAGGGACACCCACCCCACCCGCCGAGTGCACACATTTTTGTGCACCGGGCCTCTAGTCTATAATAATAAAAGCGTGATATGCCAATTAGACTGGACAGCAGAACAACCTTCTGGATGTCCTTCCAGACGACCTTCCGGATGAAGCCTGGGCTGTGGGGGCCGAGTCAAGCTTCTGTGGCTGAGCCTCTTGCACGAATTTCATGCATTGGGCCTCTAGTTGTAAATTAGGCTGCAATAAGCACAGGGGTACATATATTATTTCAAATTAGCTATTGTGATTTTTGAATATATTCCCAGAAGTGAAATTGCTGGGTCATAAGGCAGTTCCATTTTTAAATTTTTGAGGAAACTCCATACTGTTTTCCACAGTGGCTGCACCAATCTGCATCCTCACTAACAATGCACAAAGGTTCCCTTTTCTCCAAATCCCTCCCAGCACTTTTGTTTGTTGATTTATTGATGATAGCCATTCTGACAGGTATGAGGTGATATCTCATTGTGGATTTCATTTGTATTTCTCTGATGATTAGTGATTTTGAGAATTTTTTTATGTCGATCAACCATCTGTATCTCCACTTTGGAGATGTGTCTATCCAGGTCCTCCTCCCATTTCTTAATTGGATTCTTGTGTTATTTTTATGGATTTTTCCCCTTTGTGTCTGTGCTTTTTTTTTTTATTGATTGATTTTTAGAGAGAAGAAGGGAGAGGGGAAGAGAGAGAAACATCACTGTGAGAGCAGAACATCGACAAGCTGCCTCCTGCACACCCCCATGGGAATTTGAGCCCACAACCTGGTATGTACCCTGAACAGGAATCAAAACAGCAACTTTTCTGTGCATAGGATGACACCCAAACAACTGAGCCATACTGGGCAGAGCTGGTGTTAAGTTTTATAAGTTCCTTAGAAATTTTAGATCTAAGAATATACTGTCTCATCAAAGTGTTTTGTATTATGGAAAAAATAAGCTATGTCTATTTTGAGTATTACTAAGTATTGCTACCAGTGTATGAATTTCACATCATTTCACATTGTTCAATGTCAAATGGCCACTGATGAATATTTGCATTATTATCAGGAGATGTGTGGGTCTTACAAGGAAAGGACCATATGGTTCTCTTTGCTACAATAGTACTTTTGTCTGGTGGAGTCCCTGTAAATAAAACACTGCAATAGCACAGCCACAGCCTCATATTTGCCAGCACATAGCTGGCCTGGATTTAAACTTGCCCTGATAAGCATACAGTACATACAGTATTGTTTCATACTCTTCAAATAATGAAGGGTCAGAGGAGGTGTGCTGTAACTAAGGCATCCATTGAGGCACTGTAATGTAATTTTCCACTTGTCCTGCCTTTTTGCCCAAATGCCACCTTGTAACCCATCTGTGCAACAGATTCACAATCTTCAAAATTAGGTATAATGAGCCCTTCTTCCCCAGCAGTGTCATTGTTTGAAATGCTTGTCATATCATCTTTGGTCATTTACAAATAGCATTTTCTGGGAGCATCACTACATTGCTGATCCTTGATAATTGTTTCCGGGGAACGAATTAATTATTATATCTTTTTTCCCCCCTGACAACTCTGCTGCCTCTTCCAAGTCAACTCACTCATTGTCCATATCCAGATCTGCAGCGCCAGCAGAGCCATGCCATGCCCTGAAGAGCTCTGGCTATCTTTCTCACGCAGCCCATTTGCATGGGTCGTCTTTGCTTGGGGCTAAAGTTCCGCTGTTCCTATAAATAAGTGGGCTATATGAGGGCAGTTTTAGTGAGCTATGGGCAAAAGATAACCCACAGCAAATGCATCAATTGCATGGCTTTCAAGTCAAATTTATAATGATGAAAAAAATAATTTTAGAGAGTATTTTAGTTTTATCACTGTGGAATGAGGAAGCCGGGGAAATAGTCACAGGTTACTATTGAATATTGCCTTTGTGCAAGGCAAAGTAGAGAGATGGGGATGCAAATCAGACTGGTCTCCATCTTCCAATATCATCCCATTCAGTTTTGTGGACAAGACAAACTCACAGGGAGCAACATTTGGAGGGATTATAACAAAATATTGAGAACTGCAACAGGTGTGCTTGGATGGCCCAACAAAGTGCCCAGGGAGTACATCTGGGCAGGAAATCACTCCTCAAGGGGTTGAATCAGAAGAGGTACCACTGAGGGCCTGGGACTAGATTGAACTGAATCTTAAAAGATAAGAGAGTCTAATAGTTTTTTGATGGAGTCTTCAGGATTTTTTATGTACAATATCATGTCATCTGTGAATAAGGACAGTTTTACTTCTTCTTTTACAATTTGGATGCCTTTTATTTCTTCTTCTTGTCTAATTGCAATGGCTAGCATTTCCAGTACTATGTTGAACAGGAGTGGTGAGAGTGGGCAACCCTGTCTTGTTCCTGTTCTTAGGGGAAATGGTTTTAATTTTTGATCATTGAGTATGATGTTGGCTGTGGGTTTGTCATATATGGCTTTTATTATGTTGAGGTATGATCGTTCTATTCCCACCTTGCTGAAAGTTTTTATCAAAAATGGGTGTTGGATTTTGTCAAATGCTTTTTCTGCATCAATTGATATGACTATGTGGTTTTTTTTTTTTCTTTCAATTTGTTTATGTGATGTATCACGTTTATTGATTTGCGGATATTGTACCATCCTTACATCTCTGGGATAAATCCTACTTGGTCATGGTGTAATATCTTTCTGATGTATTGCTGGATCCGATTTGCTAGAATTTTGTTGAGGATTTTGGCATCTATGTTCATGAGGGATATTGGCCTGTAATTCTCTTTCATTGTGTTGTCTCTATCTGGGTTTGGTATTAGGGCAGCGGTTCTCACATTGTGAGTTTCGACCCCTTTGGTGGTCGAATGACCCTTTCACAGGGGTCGCCTAAGACCATCCTGCATATCAGATATTTACATTACAATTCATAACAGTAGCAAAATTACAGTTATGAAGTAGCAACGAAAATAATTTTATGGTTGGGGGTCATAACATGAGGAACTGTTTTAAAGGGCCACAAGGTTGAGAACCACTGTATTAGGGTGATGCTGGCTTCATAGAATGAGCTTGGAAGTGTTCCTTCCTCTTGAATTTTTTGGAATAGTCTGAGGAGGATAGGTTTTAGTTATTCCTTGAATGTTTGGTAAAACTCTCCTGTGAAGCCATCTGGCCCCAGGCTTTTGTTTGCTGGAAGCTTTTTGATGACTGCTTCAATTTCTTCCATAGTTATTGGCCTATTGAGATTTTTAGATTCTTCCTGATTGAGTTTTGGAAGGTTGTATTTTTCTAGGAATATGGTAACCATAAAAATACTAGAGGAATCCAAATGCAACAAAATCTCAGACATATCCTGAAGCAATTTCTTCACCAATACAGCTCCTAGGGCAGTGGTAAGCAAACTCATTAGTCAACAGAGCCAAATATCAACAGTACAATGATTGAAAATTCTTTTGAGAGCCAAATTTTTTAAACTTAAGCTATATAGGTAGGTGCATTGTTATTACTTAATTAGGGTACTCCTAAGGCTTAGGAAGAGCCACACTCAAGGGGCCAAGAGCCGCATGTGGCTCACGAGCTGCAGTTTGCCAACCACGGTCCTAGGGCATTGGAAACTAAAGAGAAAATAAACAAATGGGACTGCATCAAAATAAAAAGCTTCTGCACAGCAAAAGAAACCATCAACAAAACAACAAGAAAGCCCACTGCATGGGAGAACATATTTGCCAATGTTACCTCCAACATTGGGGATAATCCAACAAGGGTTTAATCTCCAACATTTACAGGGAACTCATACAACTTAACAAAAGGAAGATAAACAATCCAATTTAAAACAAATAGGCAAAGGGCCTAAATAGACACTTTCCAAAAGAGGACATTCAGAAAGCCAAGAGACATATGAAAACATTCCCTAAGTCACTAATCATCCAAGAGATGCAAATCAAAACAACAAGGTGATGTCATCTCACACCTGTCAGAATGGCTATCATCAACAAACAAGTGCTGGAGAGAATGCAGAGAAAAAGGAACACCCATGCACTGCTGGTGGGAATGCAGACTGGTGCAGCTACTATGGAAGACAGTATGGAGTTTCCTCAAAAGTTAAAAATGGAACTCCCTGTCGAAACCGGTTTGGCTCAGTGAATAGAGCGTCGGCCTGCGGACTGAAGGGTCCCGGGTTCGATTCTGGTCAGGGGCATGTACCTGGGTTGCGGGCACATCCCCAGTGGGGGATGTGCAGGAAGCAGCTGATCTATGTTTCTCTCTCATCGATGTTTCTAACTCTCTATCTCTCTCCCTTCCTCTCTGTAAAAAAGTCAATAAAATATATATTTTTTAAAAAATGGAACTCCCATTTAACCCAGTGACCCCACTTCTAGGAATATATCCCAAGAAACCAGAAACACCAATCAGACAGGATATATGCACCCCTATGTTCATAGCAGCACAATTTACTATAGCTAAGATTTGGAAACAGCCTAAGTGCCCATCAGTAGATGAATGGATTAGAAAACTGTGGTACATCTACATGATGGAATACTATGCTGCTGTAAAAAAAAAAGGAATTCTTACCATTTGCAACAGCATGGATGGAACTAGACAGCATTATGCTAAGCGAAATAAGCCAGTCAATGGAAGAAAGATACCACCTGATCTCACTCATTTATGGACAATAGAGACCATTATAAACTAATGAACAAAAATAGATTCAGAGGCAGAGCAGCATAGAACAGGCTGTCAAACTACAGCAGGAAGGCTGGGGAGGGTTGGGTGGGCAGTAAGAGATCAACTGAAGGACTTGTATGCATGCATATAATCATAACCAATGGGCACAAGACACTAGAGGGTGGGGGAGGCCGGGGGAAGGTCTAGAGGGAAAAAAAGGAGACATATGTAATACTTTAAGCAATAAAACAAAATAAAAAAAAAAAGATGAGAGAGGATTTTTGGAAGTGGAGATGTGTGCATTGAGGAGATGTGAGGGGATTGAAGGAGAATTCCAGGTGTTACTATGAGCAAAGGCTCAAAGATGGAAATGCATTAAGATGCACAGTAAGTTTGGTTGCATGGAGTGCTGGGTGCCATGGCGACATTGCGCTGGGTGCTGTGGAGGAATTCAGAAGGTTGTTATAAAAGGGCTGTTACTCAACATGTCCAGCTTCTGACAGAGAAGCTCATGCTACATGTGTGGAATCAGCACATTCCACACTGTCATAAAGGAAGTTTCCTAGGGCTGCCATACAAATTATCACAAACTGAGTGGTTTAAAACTAACCAGGAAGTTTGTTGTCTCATAATTCTGGAGATCAAAAGTCCCAACTCAAAGAGAAAGCATGATCATGCTCTCCCTGAAGCTGCAGAGGAGAGTCCTTCCTTGCCTCTGCCTTCCTTCTGGCAGCTACTGGCCATCCTTGGTGTGCCACGGCTAGTAGCCAGTCACTCCACCGTCTACCTCCACGTCAATATGGCAGTCCCCATGTTTCCCAGTGTCCTCTCCTCTTTTCATGAGGACACCAATCATTCAAGATCCTCTCACCTCATGATCCTTAACTACTTACATTCATAAAGACCTTATTTTCAAAAATGGCAGCATTCTGAGGTTCCAGGTGGACATGAATTGGGGTGGGCAACTGTATTCAACCTACCACAACAAGCCACTTTGTGCACCAGTTAAAAAGTGACAAAAAGTGTATAATTTAATCCTCTACATACACTTTCATTAAGTAGTAGAGTCGCCAAATTCTTCTGAAGCTTTGAAGCCAACCACTTTCTCCTTTTATTTGTACCTTTCTCTCAGATAAACTGATTTTGTCTTGAATAAAAATCAATTGAGGAAGGTGAATCCCCTTTGCCTTTATCTTCACATGCCTCCTTAGAAATTGGGGTTTTCACATTCATGGCATTACTGTTCACTCGGATGGCATATTCCTAAAGACCTTGAACTTGTAAAACCCCTGGAGGCTTACAACCAACGTTTTATCCATTAACAGCCCTTTTATCATGCTTAACGTTTAAAAATATTGAATGTTATTAACATTTAAATATTAAATAATATTAACATTTAAAAATATTAAATATTTTTAAGAGTTTAAATAAATTATTTTAAACTCTTAAAAATATTGGTAGCCATCTTCTGATTTAACATTAGGGCAGGGATCATCCAACATCATTTACTATCATTACCCAGCCTCCAGTCACACACCTTCAAAAGATACTACATTTCTTCAGTCTTTGTTTTTTACTGAACTAATTATAATTTGCATACTCTGAGTTAATGGGCCCTAGGAGTACATTGACCATATAATTTATCATCTGAGACAATTTTTGAGAGTGAAAAGTGACTCAATTAAAAACTACACTGGAAAAACATGAGTAAACAAGAAATTTACCCTCCCAAATGCAGAAGATACATGAGCCAACACACCAGTCCAGCCTTATCCTCTATGTTCCCAACCCAAGTCCCGTGTTTCAAATAAACAGATGACATTTCTGCTATCTCTGGGCAGGTAAAAGATACTATAGGTATTGTTTCCCAAAACTCAATCTGTGACTTGCCACAATACATACTCAGCTGAAGTGATATAACATTGGCTTCTTCACAGTCAGCATTCAAGATACCTACTATGTGGCTGGACAAAGTAATATGTTTGTATAAGACATCCTTACAGGCTCAGGGAGGGTCAGTGGCCCTGAAGATGCACATGATTCTCACAGGCAGAGTCAGGACTGGGGCTTAGATTGTTTAATTCCAAATTGTGTATTAATTCTACTTGTTTTCTCTTTTAAAAGGTACTTTATGTCTCATCAGATAAGGGTGATTCTGAATTTGGTTCCTTAAACACCTTCCCAATCTTCCCCGGCGCCATTCCTGTTTCCTTCTGGATGCAATCTCTCTTTTTCCTGATGTCTCCCTGGCCCTTTCTTTAGGCCTTATTTCCACACCTTTGTCCAAAGCCAGCTGCTACTTGAGACTTTAATAACACCTTGTTTGCTCACACAAAAATCTTTGTTAGACAACATCTTTATTTAATATCTTTATTAAGAGGCTAAGGAATCTATGTCAAAGGTAAAACAAATTGCAAAACAGGCTTGTGTTTTCAGAAATAAATCAGAAGTCAGTACTTTGACTGACTGGTTCTGGCTGGCTAGCCAGCATTCAGAAAGGAACAAGCGATGCTCTGCCGCTACCTAGCACTGGGAGAAGAGATGTCGGTCAGTGGGTCCTGCAAGCCTGGGCCTGCAGCAAGACTTCTGGCATAAGACTCTATCCTCAAGGAAGGCATCAGCTCTTATTTGAAATGAAGCTCAAATGGTCTTCCTGGGAACTCATTTAAACTGCGTGTCAATGGATGCAAATCTGCTCAGTGGTAGAGGGTCTGACTTTGTTTCCAGACCGACTTCCGTTTCTGTCCTGTTACTTAGTAACCTGGATCTACCCACAGGGATGGCAGGTGCTTCGTCTATTCTGGGAGCAAGCTGAGCAACGGCATCCCACCAGGGGAATTCTCACCTACGCAGACGCCCCGGGCGCCCCAGTCTCGTACTGGTAGGCACCGAGCATGGCGTGGCCTCTGGAATTTGAAAATGCTACGGGTCCAGAAAATATATTTGGGACCAGCAGCTGAGCTGGGGGTTTTTAATTTTATTTTTAATTTTCTTTATTGTTGAAAGTATTACAGATGTCCCCTTTTTACCATCTTACATTTGAGAGAAGAAAGCTGCCCTTCACAATTATCACCAAGTCTTGGACAACATTCAAATTTGCATTCAAAGATGTTAATTTGATGATTTCTAATACTTCAGAGAATTGGGGGAAGGGATGTCTGCATTGACTTGTTCCCCCACGAGCTCTTGCATCACTCTGATGGACATTTTACAAACTTTGACAGTTATGAACTCCAAGCTTCAGAGAGTTAAAATGCTGCTTGGGGTGACTCTGTTAGGAAGAAGTAAGGGTTCCATATCAGATTTGCCTAAATCCAAAGTACATGCTCCAAATCCATTCCTAAAGGAGAGTTTATTAAATGCTCTTAAATTAAAGAGACTCAAATGAAGCCACGTAATCCTGATCCAGTCTGGACCCAAATCCTCCTTCTCCATCATCTTCTTATCTAAATCTGTGGAGCACAGCATGGGGCACCGGCAGCATGTACTCCGTGCTGGATGAGCAAAAGTAGTTTAGACCGGAGAACAATGAATCAGACTCCTCTCTCTGTTAGCGTCCAGTATGCAAGGACTCTGCCAGTGGTGCCAATTATTTTCAAAATGCATTCATTGATTTTCTCCTGCTTATTTTTCTTGTTTATGAAAGAAAATAATTGTACAAGTCATTGGGCAGTAGAGCGGGGGTGCGGTGCTGATGTGAACCGGGCCTGCACAGGGGAGGCCAGGCTTTGGTTCAGGAGGCCCTGTCACAGCTCGGCCTGCTCCTCACGGGGAGCAGTTCCCCATGAGCTCCATGAGCCGCCGTCTTGTTTTAAGCAGCGATAACCTCCCTTCGCAGGGCCACAGAGGCATTCAGCACACAGGCTGCTCCTGGTAAACACTATGCATTGCAAGTGCCATTGCTTCTAACGTGCTGAAAGGTGAACTCAGGCAAAAGGGAAAAAGGAAAGTCTGCAAGCCCATCAAACAGGCTCTCATGCACAGGCCACTGTTACAAAAGTTTGGAGTCCAGTTTGGTCATTATCTCATTCAAGTCCTATGTTTCCTCCCCTTGTTTCCTGCATTTTAATAAGACTTTGGCGACTAGTAACCAAACCCATGGCCTGATCTATGCGTTACTATTGTTATGATGTCTAATTCTAATACCAAAATGTATTATGAAATAAATGGAGGAAAAATCTTCTAAATCCTCTAGTAACTATCAGAAAGGTAAAACATTTGAAAGATCAACATTTATAATTGAGAATAAATCAAGATGAGCCATATAAGATTTAAGGCATATGCATGTATATAAGACACATATACAGCATAGTATATTTTACTTTATTTAATGATAGACATATATGTATTTGAGTCTATAAATCTATATTCCTATCATTTACATCCATAAATATATCTACATATGTATCTTTAATATTAATAGAAAAGATATTATGTATAAACTAGAGGCCCAATGCACAAAATTCATGCAGGGAGGGTCCCTCAGCCCAGCCTGCACCCTTCAAAGTCCAGGACCCCTCGGAGGATGTCTGACTGCTGGTTTAGGCATAATTGGGCCTAAACCGGCAGTAGGACATCTCTCTCACAATCCAGGACCCCTTGCTCCTAACCGCCCGCCTGCTCGCTCCTTACCATTTGGCTCACTGCTCCTTAGCACTGCTGTGGAGGTGGGAGAGGCTCCTGCCACCGCCGCTGTGCTCCCCAATCGTGAGCCTGGCTTCTGGCTGAGTGGCACTCCTGCTTTGGGAGTACACTGACCACCAGGGGACAGCTCTTGCATTGAGCGTCTGCCCCCTGGTGGTCAGTGTGCATCATAGCAACCGGTTGTTCTGGTCATTCCACCATAAGCGTCGCTGGCTTTTATATACTAGTATATAGATATATACAGGGGTGAGCAAAAGTAGGTTTACAGTTGTGAGTACATGAAACAGTTTAATCTTGTATTATTGTTTATTAGTTATCATAATATTTCCATATGACAACTGTGAACCTACTTTTGCCCACCCCGCATTAATTTAATTATGAACGCTAGCTTAAATAGCAGTATCACATTCTAAGAACCTCAGTATTTCATTCACAGCTCTCCATTTAAATAAGGTCATTTGTAGGCTTTCAAGTTCCCAGAGGAAAAGTTTACAACGTTTTCTTATTGATTTGGCCAACTTAACTATCTCAGAAAGACTTTGTAAATGGGCAGTTATTTTTAAAACTTCTCCACAATGTTATAAGAAGAAAGATTTTGCATTTTGCTTACACACACACACACACAAAAAAAAAACACACGTGGCTTTCCATTACCCAAAATTGACAAAACCTTTTATTGAGTTACCATTTAATTGTTTCAGAAAGTATCGTTATGTGACAAAACCTTGTCTCAAAGAGGCCAACACGTGCTGCGGAGTGAGAAAGGCCCTCTGCAGAGCCATAAGCCACAGATGAGGCTCGCCCCCAAAGCAGAGTGGGGCTCAGGGTGTTCGGCAGTGCCTCTCCAGCGATGCAGAGGCCAGAGCAGCAGGGCTGGCCGGGCAGAGAGCCACCTGAAGTGCATTTGCATGTGCACATATGCCAGCCATGGCAGTGCAGGTATCTGTGGCTGTGAGGGGTGTAGCCGCATCCAGCTTGGTGGAGTGTGAACTGAGGGCATGGCTGCCAAACAGCTCTGCTGGCAAGACAGGGTCCTCCCTTGATTTATGTGTTAATGGCAGTGGCTTAGGATGTCCCTCCCAAGCTATGGCTTGGTGTGGCCTCTGCACACACACGCATGCTTAATTCTCACATACTTACAGCATTAACACTAACACAGTGTCGGAAATGCAGCACCGCACAGAAATATGCAGCTGTTGGTGGGGGAGGCCCAGGCATAGAAAGGCAGCAGAAGGGACACACCCACTCAGATAACTGGCTGTGGCTGGCGTGCCGCTCCCTCACAATGCCGCCTTCCTCCACCTGCGCTGGGATTCTTCCTATTCACCCACGCTGCCAGCCACGGGCAGTGGGGTTGTTTAGAACATCGCACTGTCTGCTCGGTCCTCCTCTGCGCATGGCCCCTGGCCCTGGGTTATAAATGGGGTCGGATAGGATGAAACTGTGGATAAGCCACGGCAAGATCAGAAAGCACCTGGGGAAGAACGGATAGCACTTACTCTACTACCAAGTCGGAACCTTCCTGCTCTCATCAACATGCCCATCTGTGCACATCCCTCCTTGGTGCCATCCCAGGCATTCATCTTACTTCTGACCAGCGATTTAATTCCACTTTTGAAGTCTCCCTGATTTGGTGCATGCAGCATGTGCCTAACAGATGCTTGCCATCCTAAATTATAATTAGATAAGACAAGATGTTAGGGGCCCAGGATTCTCTGGAAGAGATTGTTTTGAGGTACATCTTTCTTCCCATATAAGGAGGCACGGAAGAACTGCAGGTCAAAATAATTCCAGCCCAATTTTTATAACTTCCTCTCTTTACTTTCAATACTGAAAATTAGTCCCTTTTCTATGGAATTGTGAATTAATTTCCAAAGAATTCTGGAGTCACTAAGACAATTTTCTCCAGGCTGGAGGGGAGACGATGTGCGGTCTCCCTTAGCGCCTCTCTGATTCATCGCGGCCCCAGCCGCAGCCGCAGGGGGCTGCTCTCCGCATGGACACTCCCAGCCACCACAGCTTTGAAACGCAGGCCCGCTCCTGCTGGCTCTCATTTGCTGTGTTCTCTCCTTGTGCAACTGGAACCCATGCTCAACAGGAATAGAAATATGCGGTTGCTTCATTATGCTTTTCTCCTTGTTATCCACTGTAACAGTAAGCGTAACGATGCCTGCTTTCCTTCAGGCTTTGATATTAAACACTCAAGAGATTCTTTCCTCCTTAGGTTCAGGCCAGGCCTGTAATCTTTCCATCTGGGTAGAGCCAAGCAGACACTAGAGCTTAAAACTTGGCCTCAAGTCCTTTCCTGTAGGTGTCAGTAACTCCCCCAGGCCCTTCCCCTAGCTCTTCTGCCTGCTCCCAGGACTCTCAGCTAATTGGCTCAAATGAGCCTGGGTGCGTAACTGGCTTTGCCTGTAACCACGGAGAGAGCTTACCTTCTCCACTGAACACTTATTTTATTACACACACGCACACGCACACATGCACACACGTAGAGGCTGATTTATTAAATTCCCTTTCCATTTTGTATACGAAGCCCAAAGAAGGAACAGTAAGAGCCAGGGTCCTCTCGTTGGTGATAACAGGTGTATCACACGCACCTGCCTGCGATGGTGAGGGTAACAGCGTCCCTTATTTATTAAGCACTGTGTGAAGTGGATGTGCACTCAGCCACGTACAGTTAGCCCGGCATTCCTCCGGGTGAGCCCCCAACATTTCCCGCGATTTGTTGTAAATGCTCGTTCTCAGCTCTCCCTGACCCACTGGATCAGAAGCTCTGCTGGGGGACCCAGCAATCCAGGCCTGAAGGAGCCCTTGAGACAGTGGGTGCACATTGCAGATCACACACATCACACCCCCTTTCCAGAGGAGAGAACTGGGCCTCCCAAGGTTTTAGTCACTTATCAAAGTCACAGAATCTCTAGCTGTCAGACTGTAAAGCCTGAGATAATCAACTTAAAAAGAAAAACTATATATATGGTAAAGACTAAATAAATACAGGGTAGTTAACAAGATTTCTTCCTCTCAGTCATTATACCTAGAGAACATAATGCGATATAGATACATAAGCATTTAATGCTTTGTTACATGTTAAAGCTGAGATATTAACTCCGATTTCTCCTAATCTAAGGTAGGTATCACCAAAATCTAACTGGTTTATACATATTAGTAATATGACTTTAAGTTGTTTCCTGTGAATCACTAAGTACCTTAACAATCAGATTAATTTAATCATGGTGAATATGGAGGAATTAATTTTAAGCTGATCATCAGCTTTGTATCAGCTGTTGGGTCATATCCCACCACAAATACAACCAGTTTGTAGGAGAGTTCAAACCTCTGTCCAACAAAGTGCCCCTATGAATATTAACCCTAAAACTACATGTTGACTCACTATCCCTGTGATGTGTTTAAATGGCACAGGCATAAATGTGTGAAAGTATCAGCTCCTCTGAAACACCTCCACATATTCTGGCACTTAGCAAGGAGGGGTGGCCTCAGAGAGAGTCTGCCTGCCGGCTCGGCCGAGGGGGAACAGAGGGCTATGGGACTGCCAGCTCTGGGGAAAGACCAGCTGTGCTTCCCCAGGCCCTTCTCTGCCGAGCCCCGCCCAGTGACAGACTCTAGGTCAGTAAGTGCTTAGACAGAGCCCTGGGGATGACTGGGGGGATATCAGGCTCTGAGGGTCTTTGCTTGTCTGTTCTGAGCTGGATCCATTGTGATAGATTTCCCATGGTACTTCCCACTATGTCCCCCAGGGCAGCCCATATACCAAGGAGGCAGAGCGGGGAAGTGGAGAAGAATGCAGGCAAAGGGCCTCGAAGGCTGCAGGGGTGTGCCTGCCAGAGCTGGGGAGGAGGATCACCTGGTGAGGTTAAGGGACGTATTCAATGCCATACAAGCAGCCTGTGGTGCAGGCGGCTCTGACCTCAATCAAAAGCCTGCATTCCCTCCCAGGCCTCTTTTCCGTGGGTCTGGCATATGGTGATAACTGGCTTTGCCTTGGTCTTCATTAAATCAGGGGCGAGTTCTAACATGCTGTGTTTTTATCTGAGTTCTTAATAATACCAACTATAGCATGAATAGCTGTATTAAAAGCTTATATGTATATGTGTGTGAGAGAGAGAGCAAAGGAGAGTACTATCAACAAAATTTTGAAAAGTATATTTGGCAGCATCTTCCTGTATGTAATCTTTGTTATTTAACACAAAGGCATCAAAATAAAATGATTGGCACATAATGAATTACTTGCTTTGGTCTGTAACTAAAGAAGATACGGCATGTGTGCAGTCTACAATCTCTAACCAACAATTCTCCAGGCTTATCTTGGGTAACAGACTAGGGAAATCGTGTACCTACATTGATTGATTCTCATACATGTCTGATACATCTTGCATTAAGATCTTGCTTATAGCATTTCTCCTGTTGTGAAGACTCCCCCCTTTCTATTATTTTCTCCTCCAGCCTTCCTGTATTTGTGGAGTTATTATTAGGCGTGCAGCACTTTATAGTTGCTGAGAAGCCAGAGTAACAAGCACAACCATGGTCCTTCTGACTCATCGAAGTCCTCACTCATACATCGCCTGACACACCTTGCCCACAGCTTTGCGTCTGCGTGACTGTCGGTGCCATGATGTACCGGTGCTGCACTGCAGAGCCATCCTTTGTCTCCTTAATGGTCCCACACATTCATGGGAGGGTCACACACATTCACAGGAGGGATCACACACATTCATGGGAGGGATCACACACATTCACGGGAGGGATCACACACATTCACGGGAGGGATCACACGCATTCACGGGAGGGATCACACGCATTCACGGGAGGGATCACACGCATTCACGGGAGGGATCACACGCATTCACGGGAGAGATCACACACATTCACGGGAGGGATCACACGCATTCATGGGAGGGATCACACACATTCATGGGAGAGATTACACAGATTCACGAGAGGGGTCACCACACATTCATGACGAGGGAGTAATCACACCTTGTGCCCCTTTTTTTGCCCAACATTTGGCACAGTGTTTGGCATATAATGAGAGTTTAAAAGATATATGTTGATGGTACTCAATTGTTTTCTAAAATTGGTAGATTAAGAAAATTATATCAAACAGTGATCAATACTCAAGATGTTCAAGGCCAAATCGACAGAACAGATGTGTATAAATCAGGAAGAGCAGGGCATCTCCAGAGATACTGTGAGTCACTTGAGGATGAAATCCAGGAACTCAAGATGGAATGCCTTCACTGGCCACATGGCAACAGTGCAGGCAACACCAGGCTTCCCGGACAACAGGCTCCAGAGCAGGAACATAGGCCACCTGTCACACAAGCAGGGGAGTCTCTGGTGAAGGACGGATGTTTTTAGAAGAGGAAACTGTGAGCTAAGTATGAACAAATACAAAATAATTAATGTATTCAGAGGGGAGTGATGGCTAGTGAGGGTCTTAAATCAGACTTGTGAGGAGGGGCCCTGCATGTGGGGACGGGCTCAGTGAGCAGCCTGTGAGGAGAAACCATGCATGTGGGGACAGGGGCTCAGCGAGCAGCCTGTGAGGAGAGACCATGCATGTGGGGACAGGGGCTCAGCGAGCAGCCTGTGAGGAGAGACCATGCATGTGGGGACAGGGGCTCAGCGAGCAGCCTGTGAGGAGAGACCATGCATGTGGGGACAGGGGCTCAGCGAGCAGCCTGTGAGGAGAGACCATGCACGTGGGGACAGGGGCTCAGCGAGCAGCCTGTGAGGGGAGGCCATGCATGTGGGGACAGCGGCTCAGCAAGTAGCTTCACTGCTGTATAGAACTGGGACAGTGAAGAAACGGGATCGACGCCTGTTGTTAGAGGATCTGCACAAGAGGAGGGAGAAGTTTTCACATCTGTGTTGAAGCAAACACTGGGGCTCAATGTGTAACCACAGGAGGGACATAGATTTAGCTCCATGCGCATCATCTCTCCCAACTTCAGCCCCATGACCGTTTTACAGAATAATCACATGGAGACTTGGGCTGGCTAATTCTAACCTTTTCTCTGTAACTAGTTGACAAGGATCCACTGTGCTAGCGACATGTCCTGGGAATTTTCATGCCCATTGGCTTTCCCAGGAGGTGGGCCAGGCTGGGTTGAATTTCCACTTTGTTTTAGCCCTGCAGGCTATTTCCCTACTGCAGCAAATGTGTCCTGAGGCCCAGCCTGGGTTGCAACAGCACTTTGTCTGAGAATCCTGGGCCTGCATTCCCATGCCAGCACTGCCGGCTAAGGTCTTATCAGGTGATTTAGGGGATCAGGCTTCATAGATCCACAGTATTACTTGTGTGATATGGGCTGGGTTCCTGGACCTATCTAAGCCTCCATTTCTTCTTCCATACAATAGAAATGAATTATTAGGATTATTTAGAAGATCTTAAATGATATCTTTAGTAATCTTACAAAGTACCTGCTCATAGTGAATTTATGCCACAGTTATGTGTAGCTGACCCACAGAATTGAGCATCCAGGGATGTACACCCCAGAGACGTGAACTGGGTTCCCTGTAACCCACTGGATACTATAATCTAAACTTCTCTCACTTCATTTGTAGGTGCCAGCCTTGCAAAAGGCCTTCCTTTAATCAATGGCCTCAGCTCTTTAAGATTTTTTTCTCCTCCACAATGGTTCATAACAATGTGACTCTGGCATTCCTCACTGAGCGAGCCTGCCTATGTTATGACATCAGGAATGATTAGAATGGTACCATCCTATAATGTATGGGCTGCATCAGACAGAGGCTGATTGTGAATGCTTAAATAAATGGAAACTTGGGAGAAATGACTGAACATATAGATAAATCAGACCACTAATTCTTCATGGTCAGTATAGAGGAATTTAACATCAGCAAATACTTGTCTAAAACCAGCACTCCACAGGGTTCCCTATAGTACCTTTGCAAAGGAAAAGTAAAACAAGTTATTCCACAAAGATGGACATTCATTTACCATTTATTATATGAGAATTGACTTAGGCAAATGGTTATAAAATAGAGAAATTGAAAAATCCAGGATCTTTGCAGATTTCTTCCAGTTGTTAAATACTCGTATCTTCATAAAAAATGCAGAAGAAGGATAGTAAAAATTACCAACGTGTTTAGGTAATCATAGAAAGTTTGAGCACATTTACATATGTATAGAAGTGGTCAGGGAAGGCAAAGATTTTATCCTATACGCTCAATAAAGTCCTAAAAACTAAAATCGACTGAAAATGGGGATCTGTTGATCATGTATAATGTGGTATTGGGGACTTAGGGAAGACTCCGCTGTGGTTTCTGCACACTGAGTTCCTGTGGTGAAGTTTCTAGATACAGGAGGTTAAGAGAATTGAGATGCATGTCATGTTATACATCCAAAAAACATGGCAAAGGGTGATTGGATTCAGGGACTGTGGCATTAGAAATTACCTTTGAGATGAGAGAAATACACTGTAGCATGTGGTAGAGCCTGTCTTGTGGGTTGAAAACCTTGTAGTTGCTTCTTGCCTAGTCATAAATTATTAAATTCCTGTGAGTTCATTGACTATGCTGTTGTAGCTGAAATGGATGCCATCAAGGAGGATATTGGAAACAAAATAAATGACATATTTGTATCCTCATATAAGTTTTTTGTGTCCACACCTAAAATATTTGGCATTACTAATTTTCCAAGAAAGACTGGGGAGGTGGGTTGCTTAAGAGAAATGCAACTAAAATTACCACTGAAGTTTTACTATTGACTGAAAAGATGGAGATAGTCTAATATGAGAAGGGGAATAGTTCCTGGATGACTTGTCTAAGACCGTGAGAGGTATCAGTAAGGTGATTTCAAAACAGGACACCCTATATTAAAACACAAGCACAAGTCTGTGAAAATTTAGACTGAAAAATACCAGAAAATAGAGGAAAGTGCCAGTGCACATAGGAAAACGCATTTTAGAACACTTCAAAGTTGTATATAAAATACAGGTGGATTGATGAAGGGTTTGAGCATTCACAAGGACTCAGAGTATAAGATGATTCATGAATACAAGAGACACAGTAATTCTTTCTTCTGGTTTATCTTTCAAAAATGACAGAAGGCCCCGGTCTGGGTGGATTTAATTAGAGAATTAGAGGTTCCTTTGTTCCAAATTCATCCATTTTACCATACATCAGTTAAATGGTGCTGCTCAGAGTTAGAGTCTTAATATCTGTAGTGTCTACAAAATCAACAAGGAAGAGATTTTGGGTCTGCCAAGATTCTAAAGTTGTTGCTAAGTTTGTCACTGAGACACCTTCACGCCTGAGCATTTAGTAAAGGGGGTGCTGTGGCTTATTCATAAATCATGACGCATCACTAAGCGCTGCATGGTGGCCTCACTCATGAACATCGCTTTCTGCCAGAGCAGAAACACTACAAATTGGATTTTCAGGGCATGAATATTTGCTACTGTACATTGAACAGATATATGTTCAGGATTCTTGTTCTAAAGTGAACGTTGTAAAATCAAATACATCTCTCAAGTCCTGGTAAACTGATATCCATGCATGGTGCATACTGCAGTGGTATTGCTTGGTAAATCAATCTCAGAAAACATTCAAATGCCTTATCTTCTAAAAACTGAGCATCTTTAAAAGACCTTGTGAGAGCCTCATTCAACAGATTCTCCACATCTTTGATACACCATTCCTAATTAAGTCAATATTTGACATTGACATTTTTACTTGTTGACATTTTTCTAACAAGTTAAACTTAGAGAGTTTTATAAAAGAACTAGTGGCCTGGTGCACAAATTTGTGCACATTGAAAGGAAATTAATTAGAAGAAATATTTTAATATTGCTATTCACCCTTTCTCTATAATAGAGGTGTCAACCAAATTCATGATCAACAAAGACACGTGCAATTGGTGCCAGAGAGAGCTTTAATAGGTATTGCTCATGGGCGAGTCTACTTAGCCATATATATATATAAACTTACTTAATTAGATCTGCTTTCTCATTTAGCTAAACTTTTTCCAGCCCAGTTGAAGCACCCAACTTCTTTTACAGTTAATTGTCAGCAACACAGCAGTAAATATTCACAGCAGTAAATATTAACATGAAACACGTTATTATTATAGATCACGCAGGGAGAACAAAAAGTGAAATATTTAACTGCAGCAGTGTTTGACTATATTCTGTGCAGTGAGAAAACCTAAAGTCATTTGCAAGGTCCACTATTTCTTACTTCTTTTCAGTAGGGTCAAGTTTCTAAGCTTTTTAAATCGCCGTTTTCCGGCTAATGAAAAGAAAATAGGATTCCACCAAGTCTCCTATCTACCTACTGTAGGACTTCTGTGAGGATCAAATGAGATGAGGCAAGGGAAAATGCTTCACAGACATTTGTTTAAAGTGTGAAATGTTTGTACCTGGCTATAAAAGCAAGTCATGTTCCTGGGCTGAGAAACCTGCAAGGAGGCTAGTCACAAGGGAAGGAAGGCCAGGTGTTGCTAAGTGATGTCATTACCCAGAAGAACACTTAGCATATTAGCCATATATGTATATACTAGAGGCCCGGTGCACAAAAATTTGTGTGCACTCGGGGGGGAAGGAGGGGGGTCCCTCAGCCTGGCCTGTGCCCTCTCGCAGTCTGGGACTGCTCAGGAGATAACGCCCTGCTGGCTTAGGCCTGCTTCCCGGTGGCAGAGGGCAGGCCCAATCCCTAGATGCAGCCCCTGGTCAGGCTCAGAGCAGGGCCGATTGGGGAGTTGGGGCGCCGCCCCCTGTCACACTCAAGGCAGGGTCGATGGGGAGGTTGCGGCACCACCCCTTGTCATGCACAGAGCAGGGTCGATCAGGGGGTTGGGAAGCTCCCCCTTGTCATGCACAGAGTAGGGACGATAGGGGAGTTGGGGCACCGCCCCTGTCACACACAGAGCAGGGCGGATAGGGGGTTGGGGCTCTGCCCTCTATCACCCACAGAGCAGGGCTGATCAGGGGGTTGGGGTGCCGCCACTGTCACACTCAGGGCTGGGCCAATGGGGAGATTATGGCTCTACCCTGTCACACACAGAGCAGGGCCGGTGGCAGGGGGACGGGGGGGAGGGGGGGGTTGGGGCACCGCACCCTGTCACACACAGAGCAGGCCCAATCAGGGGGTTGGGGCGCCACACCCTGTCACACACAGAGCCGCAGGGCGATCAGGGGGTTTAGGCGCTGCCCCCTGTCATGCTGATCCTGGTGCCGGGAGGCCTCTCGGCTCCGCTGATCCCGGTGCTGGGAGGCATATTACCCTTTTACTATATAGGATAGAGGCCTGGTGCATAGGTGGGACTGGCTGGTTTGCCCTGAAGGGTGTCCTGGATCAGGGTGGGGGTCCCCACTGGGGTTCCTGGCCAGCCTGGGTGAGGGGATGATGGCTGTTTGCAGCTGGTCACACACCCTTCAGGGTGGGGTCCCCACTGGGGTGCCTGGCCAGCCTGGATTAGGGGATGATGGCTGTTTGCAGCTGGTCACACACCCTTCAGGGTGGGGGTCCCCACTGGGGTGCCTGGCCAGTCTGGGTGAGGGGCTGAGGGCTGTTTTCAGGCTGACGGATGACTGAAGCTCCTAACTGCTCCTTTTTTTCTTTTTTTTCTTTTTCTTATTCTGGGCATGCTTTAGCTCTGGCTCCAGCTCTGAGGCCTCTGCTGCTGAAAGCAGGTATCTGGTTTGTTTGGGTTCTATAATCGAAACAATGTATAACTCCAGCTCTGAGATCCTGGCTGGCTGAAAGCAGGTTTATGGGGTTTTGTTTAGCTTCTATATTTGTTACAATGTTTGAAACTGCAAGCTCAGCGGCCGACAAGGCAGGCGGGGAACGTTGGAGTCCTCCGTCACTGAAGCAAGCAAGCCTCATGTTAGCTTCCAGCTGCCTGGCTGCCGGCCACCATCTTGGCTGGAAGTTAATTTGCATATCTTCCTGATTAGCCAATGGGATGGGTAGCAGTCGTACACTAATTACCATGTTTCTCTTTTATTAGATAGGAGATATATATATATATATATATATATATATATATATATATATATATTGACTATTGTTCTCATCTTTTTCATGATGCTATCTCTGATAAACCCAGTCTTATTAATAATGTTAAATTTGAAAAAAAAATAGTAAAAGCTAAAAACTCCCAAGAAAATTGATCCAACAATTTGGTAGAAATATCAATGAATATTAGCTACAATTCCTTTTTCCACATATATGTGTATCCGTGAAGTGTTTGTTTGATAGCCTGAGTCTCTGAAGGGTGTTCCTGATGCCTGACCAGCTCCTGAGAGTTAGAGCACTGTTCATAACCCAGAGGAAGCCACATGGATATTGTAGCTGCTTTTTCACACGCGGGAATTTAACATTGTTCTTACAGAGTGGTGCTGACAAAGTTTACATTTAAGATGAGAAAATTAATTGATTCAGTAAAAAGTTTTAAAGTCATGTGTAGTGAAGGAGAAATAGAAAGCATGGTTTCACAATCAAGTCTATTTAGCATAAATCCTAGTGTTGTGTTCTGGCACCAGCAGTTTCTGGTTCTACCAGCTTGGGTGGGTAGCTGTTTATAGAAAAGTATATAAGTATACATACATATATTTATATGTTTGCTTACAAATGTGACCTGTAATTGGTGTTCAGTAGCTGTTAGTTTCCTCAATATTGATATAAGTGGATATACATTTTTCCAAATTTGAGTCTCATTACTAAGCATAACTTATCATGGTGCTTGTGCCCAATGTCACTGGATTCGACTCTTTCAGCTGGAATTGTGAAGATCCCTCCACAAGCCTCTTCTCCTCCCACTGTTTGTACCTGAAGGGCGGATCCTGAGGCAACTGGCTTTCCAGTGCTCTGCAGGCATTGTAAGGGCCAGGGAAGCCGGAGTGGAAGTGACCACCTTGCTGCACACATCATTCCCTGCCCCTTCTTCTCTGCCCACCCAGCATCTTTTGTCTCCCCAGAAATGTGAAGGCTGAAGGTTGTTTTGAGGGGGAAGCAAGGGATGGAAATAGTCTTCTGCCCTCCAGATCTAGAAGCCCCAGTCATCCTGCAGTGCTTCAAGTAACATTCGTTCTTCCTGTGTGTCCAGCAACAGTAGCCTGGAGGCTGCGAGGACCTCCAAGACAGGCCCGGTCCTCAAAGTGCTTGGAAACAGGTAAACCAGCAGGGGCAAAGGAGGGAAACTGCCTCCAGTCAGCAGTTCAGGAGCTCCGAGCCCGGGGAACTGCTAGTCCTTGCATCACGTCTGATCCCGAGGACGGACTGAACGATGGCCATTGGCTTCTAAAGATTATGAAACTCATGGTTTTAAAAAAATTAGACAAAATGTCTCAAAAATGCACTTCACTGTGAAAAAACAGCCAGTCGGACTAAAAACACCAAAGGAAATAAATAGCCGCACATCTACTTGTCACTCTAAAGCCAACATAAATTCTTAAAATTGTTCCTTAAAATGGAAGATGTGCTTAATTCCTATTTCAAACCCAAAGCAAAACAAAAACCTGTAAAAAATGTATGTGCGCTTCAAAATTGAGAAAAAAGTAGAATAGTTTCCAAAAGTTTAGTTTTAAAAAGGAAGAAATCCATGATCTCTGTGAGTATTAAAACCTAATATTACTAGTGACTGAGAATAGATATGATGATAATATTCTCAAATTCAGTCTGCGATCACAAATCTTAACCCTCAATTTACCATTATTTTCAATTAGAAATAGTGATGGGTAGTCAATCAAGAAATAACAAAGAATAGAAAGTCGATTTTTCCCATTGAAGTGGGGACAGCATAGAAAAGCACACACGCAAAACCACAGCAGTTTGACAACTGACTTGGCAGCGATGCCAGGGGGAGAGCTGAGGAGACATGTAAAGGAAAGAGTAGCCTATCAACTGCCAGATATTCACATTGTATGTGTACTTAGAAAAAAACACACATTTGGTGATGTTCTAAACCAAAGGTGACATAAAATAGCACAGTATTTGGTTCAGGGCGTGAGCGTCTGAGGCCTCCCTGCGGCCCTGCTCTGCCTGTGCCCCCTTGCCCGCCGCCTGGTTGGGGCCTGGCACTGCCAGGCCCACAGTTTGGGGCTGTTCTTTACTTCTAAGCTGAAGATGGTTTATGAGAATGGAATAATTTTGACTGTATATTTGTTTTGTAGTTTTCAGCCTTTCAATTGTTTCCTCACCGCGGATAAAAGCTGTGGGGACCGTGCTCCCACGTCCGACCAGAGGGCAGGTTCTCATGCCCAGATTCAGAAGATGTGCAGCTTTGCTCTACTTTGTAATTGAGCTAATTGGGTCACTTCCCCACTGACAATCAGACTCTGATGATGTATTTCTGTTTTTATAGATGAAAGAAGTGAGGCGTTGTCCATGAATTATCCACGATCCCAGAAAAGCAGGAAAACACTAAAGATTTTGCAACAGACATCTTAATGTCCTAGGACCTGGAGCCACGCTGGAGCCGGACCTATCTATGGCCTAAATATGTGTGGATGAGCACTCAACAGCTAGTAAGCTACCCCCAATCTGGACATAGAAAATGGCAGACAAGATTACCAGTGACCATGGTCACATCTCGGGTTAATTTATCTGGAGAAAAAGATGTCCTACCCAGATGCTGTCTTCTTGCTGGTACTGTTTCCAGTTGTGTCCCGTGTCACTGAACAGGAGGCTGTAGCTCGTCACCCAGTCAGAGCTCCCGTATCTCCCCTGCGTGGCCACTGCGGTGACCTCCACTCTGCCCCCCAGGTCCATCTGGAGCCACTGCTGAGCGTTGGAATCTTCCGGGGACCACCCGCCAGCTCCTGCAAGAGGATCGGACACAGAGAGGAGGTGACATCTCACATCTCAGGACTCTGATTCTCAAAGAGAAATGAAACCGTGTTCAACTAGGACATCTTTACCCAAAACATATTCTGTCTCTGAGCTTAATCCCCTGGTGATTTCTTCACCTGGCTGATAGCCTCATGGTGGCTTTCATGGACTAAGATTTACCTCCAGTGCTGTTTCCTCCATAATTCTTTCTCCCTGTCCTCAGTCATCACCATTTCCATCTCCTGCATTCCTAGTGGAATTTTTTTTTCAACCTTTAACATGTCTTACATCCTCTGCTTCACTAATATCCCCTTCCTCCCTCCCTTCCTTCCTTCCTTCCTTCCTTCCTTCCTTCCTTCCTTCCTTCCTTCCTTCCTTCCTTCCTTCCTTCCTTCCTTTCTCTCGTTTTCCTTTTAGCTCCCTTTTTCCTTTCTCTGCTCATTTCTCTCAAAAGGCATCCTTTTTGGAGACCAGTGTTTGCTGTGGGAAAATCAGTGACGATGCCTCTGAGAGGTTTGCACTCATTCATCCACCAGAAGCACGCTGGGTGCTGAGGAGAGAGGCCTGCGGAGACAAATGAGCAAAGGGATGGGGAAGGAAGGGTTACGAGAGGAGAACACAAGTGCAGTAGGAGCACAGAAGGCAGGCGGACCCAGGAGATCGGGAAGCCCAAGGACAGTGAAGTGGAGCTGCAGCCTGAAGGAGCTATGGCTGCTTTCCGGGCAGATGAGGCAGGACAAGGACACGTTGGAGAGATCAGCCGGAGCCAGCGAGCAGCTGCACACACCTCAGAGACAGGGAGAGTGCCACACTCCTGGGCCTGCGTGTGACTCGGGGTGCTGGACATTCAGGGACAGTCTAACAAACACCTTTGGGCCCCAAAAGGTGAGAACTCAAAGCTCTCATGTCTGTGCCGTTGCACACGGGAATCCATGTGCTGCTGCGGGTCAGCCTCCCCCAGCGCACAGACAATACATACCCTGCGAGTGGCAGCATAATCCCCATAACATGGGTGAGGAGTCTGAGGTCCAGCAAGTTTAGAACACCTGGCTCTCGGGATTCAAGCAGAGCTATTTGAGACTAATATGTAATATGAAAAAGAATTTTAAAAAAAAGTTTCTTAAAAAAACGTAGAAAATTAATAAGGATAAAAGGCAATGGGAAGAGGCATTTAAGGAGCCAGATCCCCCAGCTCTGTCTTAACCTCCATGGGCATGGTCTCCAATCAACACCCCCAACTTCTCAAAACTGGCAGGGAATTTTGAGAAGATTTCACACTTGCAAGAAATCTAAAATTACCCTAAAGCTCCTCATTATTTCCACTTCATCTCTCCATTTCAAGAGGTCTTTCTTCTTAGGCAAAAAAGCAAAGTTGTATAAAATACATGATATTAACAGTATTAAAAGATGACAGATAAAAATCTGTATGGTGAATTCTTCTGAGCGGTGAAAGTGCTCCTTCCAAATGACTTCTCTGCTTTTTCCACAAAACATATTTTCTACTATCACCGTGCCTCCCTTTTATAAACTGAGGTCTCATTAGCCATATCTATATGGTTTATTGCACAAAGAGTATACGTAGCAATTGGACAGCTGGTGGTATGATATAGGGCTTATGGCTTTTGTGAGACTCCGCAAACTTTATTTTTCTTTCACCCCCAATAATCCAGAGTGAGGCTTCCTAGCTATCCTTTAGAGTGTTTTCCTTCATTCATTCCAATTATTTTTCTCATAGGCATGTATTATAAGACTTATGTTGAGGATGACACGAACAAAAAATGACAAGGAATTCACCCCACCACCTTCAAATCATAAAATCACAAAAGGCTGACCAAAAACAAACAAACACAGGGAGAATAGTTACTAAAACAAAGATTTCTTCAAATTTGTCTAAAGAAAAAATCACATCTCCCTTTCGCCCACAGCAAAAACCTTAGTTTATTAATCCCCCTGAAATTAACCAGATGGAGTTGTTGCTGTTAGCATTCCTCAACACATCAAGGATTATCCAAACCCAGGAGCCTCAGCCTATGCTCTTTTTCTTTTCTTTTTAATTTTTCTTATTGATTACGTTATTACATATGTGTCCTTATCCCCACATTACCACCCATCCCCCCACTCATGCCCCCATGGTGTCTGTGTCCATTGGTTAGGCCTATATGCATGCATACAAGTCCTTTGGTTGATCTCTCCCCCTTACCCCCACCCTCCCCTACTTTCCCTCTGAGGTCTGATTGATGCTTCTCTGCCTCTGGATCTGTTTTTGTTCATCAGTTTATGTTGTTCATTATATTCCATGAATGAGTGAGATCATGTGATATTTACCTTTCTCTGACTGGCTTATTTAGCGTAGCATGATGCTCTCCAGGTCCATCGCCTATGCTCTTAAACTGCGGAACACTCTGCGAGATAACTGCCAAGGACCGCCCTTCCCCCTGCTGTTGAAGGTGCTCCCTGCACCACAGCTAATGGGCCAGATGCCCAGGGTAGCCATGGTTGCCATGGCAAATACTTTGTTCCTTCTACAGAACAATAAACATGCTTTTAAAAAGGATGAGAGTAGCCTGAAGGTACTGTTTACAGTTGCTCTGAGGACACACCATACCCATGCTAGCTTTCTGTTTCTAAATTACTCTCTAAATTGGGGGTGTAACATACGCACGGATACCTGTGTTTAGCAAGTTAAAGGCGTTAATTAAGGCAGTGCTGACGTAATTGTGGCTGTGATATTAGTGATTATTAACTACAATTCCCATAAACCCCGTGGTTTAAATTTAGAGGAATTTAATGGAAATTTAAAGAATCATTTTAATTTGAAAGACAAATAACCTCAGCTTAGATTTTTGCAGCATAGAGTTTTTTAATAATTTTCAAACGTGGGATATTGAATGATTTGGAGGCTTTATCTAGTGCATCGTTAGCACACCCCAAGCCTCCAAGTTTCCATTCTACATTATTAGACTTTCAGGGAAAAGATGGTAAAAGAAAATGTTGAACTAAAAATGAGGACACCTGGATCCGGGCAGAGCTGCTCTCCAGAGAGTAGATCAAATGAGAGATTCTCAAATGGCTCGCCCATCAGCAACACCTACAGAGCTTGTAAAGGCCACACCTGCAAACTCCTTGATCTGACCCTTGATAAATGGCTCGGGAACCTCACCTGAGAACCTGAATTTTTAGAAAAGTGCTCAGGACATGCCAGGTGGTTTGGGAAACACAAGACGAGAGAGCTTCTGAGGTGTCAGCTCTAATATTTGACTGATAAGCATCTCATTATTTACGTGTTTAATGGTCTAAATTAATTAAAGATACATCGTGTTTTTGATTAATAAAAACAAAAATAACAATATGAAGTCTGAAAGGTTAACATTGTGGTGTGTGTGGGCAGGCTAAATAGGCATCTCCGATGGGGGATAAAGAAAAAAATTGACTTCATTTAAGGGAAGGGGATGGAGGATAGGATGCCCAAGGAAAGGCTGCACAGCACTGAGCCAAGGGGGCATGGGGTCGATGCTGGCATCCCCCAGGAGCTGGAGTTTCACCCTATGCACAGTCACTGGCAGGAAGCTCTTGTCGGTGGGTCTGGGGGCTGAGCTGGGCTGGGAATGCAGATGGAATGCAGGTGTGCAACCAGGCGCCTTCAGGAGTTTCCATTCCTTGCATGGCCTGTCTCCTGGTGTCCAGTGAGTCTTTCCTGGTCTTTTGTTCTCCTGTGGCAGGAAGCTTACAGATGGCCATTAAGGCTTTATTGCCCTACAGTCCTAACATTTCACTCCTCTTTCTCTTTGTTAGTAATTATTCTTAATTTTTAACATACACATCCGTTCCTATAGCAGCCTGAAATTGTCACCCATATACTATTTCATAGGCCTCAAGCCAATCCACTTCAGGATGCTACTCTAATCCTGAGCAGGTCAATTGGCAATACCTGATCCCAATGCAGATGACTCTCTTGACATAGTTTGGCTATAGTCATCTTTAGCATATGGTTCACTTTTTATTTTTCCCAAAGACTGGGGGTGGTATGCTGAGTGGAGTTTTTATACTCAAGGCTGAGGACACCTGTTGAGTGACTTGTATGATAGAAGCTGGTCCTGAGATGGCCACTGCATCACTTGTCTGGTTTTGCTGTTTTTCTGGACCCAGAGCTGAAATACAACTGAGGCCTAGATATTATCTTTAGGGAGGAAAATTTGAGGGGATCTGAACCACTTGGTTAATGATATGAAAAATCAAGGGTCCAAACTGCTTGACTAGTTTTATGGTAGGGGCAAAGAAGCCGAGCCACCTGGCTTCCATTGGGTTTGCCTGCAATACCTGCAGGCTTGGGTGAATGCCTCTGTTCTTGAGGTCCCTAGTGATATCTTGAAGTTCCTTCCTTGCCATCTCTCAGGAAAGCAACCTTTGGTCTTGGAAAGACTGCCATAAACCACATGATCACGCAAGATACCAGGCTTTCTCCATGGGGCTCTTATTGACTTCTTAAGGCTTTCTGGTACAGTCACAGGCAGGCATGTCTCTCTCAGATATGACATTCCAGTCAAAGTCTTGGTTAATAAAACCACAATTGGAAACTGGTTTTATTGAATTCATGCAAAGAAACATATTGCCATTACTTATTCATTACAAATTGACAAATTCTAGAGAGATCAGGAAAGGAGAAAAACATAAAAGCTTCCACATTGCTTATGAAGCTATAATTTACCAAATTGTACCAGGGAAATAAAAACAAGCTTTCTTGTATCTGGAAGACATGAAGATTTTCATATAACTAATCTTTTGTTTGTCCTTAAGGTTTGCCAGTATTTTCTGTTTTCAGTCACTCTTTATAGAGGTCTATAAATTTTTACTTACTTTAAAAAGATGACCTGCTTAGAAAGCTATAATTTAGAGTAAGTTGGAGTCCTTGTTATGAATCTTTTCAAAGACTTAACTAACACATTTTTCAAATGAATCAGAGCAAAACAATGATGGTCTGTAAATGACAAAGTTAAATTATATGATTATAGACTTGGCCATAAAACAATTGACAAAGAACCTTGCTTTTCTGTAAGATATAACATTTCAAGATGACGATTTCTTAGTAAATAATAATTATTATGGAATGACATAAAAGAACAATATAAAGTTTATATTTTAGATTCAATGTAGAGTTTTAAAATATATATAAAGAACAAACAATATGCAAAATTTTAAAATGTTGCACCTGGCTCATTGGAAGTGTCTATTGCCAGCTGCCTCCCATAGGGAACTCTTACTCTAGGCTTGTCCAGTGTCACTGACAAGATATCTGTTACTTCTGAGAACTTCCTATTTAAACTTGGCTCAGAATATTTGCAAGTTCTTTCCTAGAGGAGACTGGAATTTCTAAAATATTCATTTTAATAAAAATATGTATATTTTTATTTGGCAAAGCTTTTTCCATGTAATTTCCCAAGCATATTAAATAGGCCTAATTAGTTTAAAAACTTAGGAGGGAGAATGAATCCTTGAGGTAGTACAGGACCCATTGGGATAACTCAAAATCATTTCTCTATTAAAAAAAGGTCTTCTGAAATTTAAACTTTGGGGAGGCTATCAAAAATATTTAACCAAAAAATTATATTATAACACTTGTAAATCTAGGTAAAATAAATATATAGCTTTATGGTCATAACTTTAAAGGATGCTAATTAAATTTACACCAATTTCAATATTAAATATTTTGTCCAAACCAGTGGTTGGCAAACTCATTAGTCAACAGAGCCAAATATCAACAGTAAAACGACTGAAATTTCTTTTGAGAGCCAAATTTTTGAAACTTAAACTATATAGGTAGGTACATCGTTATTAATTTAATTAGGGTACTCCTAAGGTTTAGGAAGAGCCACACTCAAGGAGCCAAAGAACCGTATGTGGCTTGTGAGCCGCAGTTTGCCAACCACGGGTCTAGATCATAGGATTCTATTTAATTTATATAACTATTTAGTTTCTGTACCACAATAAAACATTATACCCTAGCGGTGCCACCTGAAGGCAGAAAACACATTACATTTAACATACAGACACATACATGAAGACTATACACATGATTTAAATACAACTTCAACAGCTTCAAATTCACTTTGTATGCCTTAGCCGGTTTGCTCAGTGGATAGAGTGTCAGCCTGCGGACTGAAGGGTCCCAGATTCAGTTCCAGTCAAGGGCACATGCCTGGGCTGCGGGCTCAATCCCCAGTAGGAGGAATGCAGGAGGCAGCTGATCAATGATTCTTACTTATCATTGGTGTTTCTATCTCTCTCTCACTCTCCCTTCCTCTCTGAAATATATAGAGAGAGAGGAAGGGAGAGTGAGAGAGAGATAGAAACACTAAACTGACACATTCTTTCCTTTAATTATATTACCCAGAGGCTTAGAAAGGCATGACTAAAAGTGAGGTTGTGAAATGGTAGCCCCATTTCCCTAGTGAGTGATCGATCAGATTTTGGGAGAAAGAGGCCTTGGCGAGTGATCAGAGCACGCAGTCCCTGTGTCTAATAAAAAATGTGGGCTTGCCTTTCACATCAGGGGTCACCCTTAGCGCTGTCCCTTCATAGATGATGTGCTTGGTGGGGGCTGACTGGAGCACTGGGCCCCGTCAGTTCGAGGCGATTACGTGGCTGGGTTTTGATCCAGGGGCTCTCATTCCCCGAGACAGTCCACATTCCGGTGGCCAAACTTGTGACAAAGGTGGCAGAACACTTGAGGTGACATATGGCTTAGAGCTGTTTCTATGGGATGGTTTTCTTGCTCTTTCTCTGCCCTGTTAAAAACACTGAAAGTTATTTCTACCCGCTGCTCAGTGGGGGTCTGGTGTACTAAGGCTAGTTTTTATAATTTTTTTTTTTTTAATGTCTGGAGCTGTCTGTTGGATAAAATGTATCCCCACAGTGCTGGACCCTTAACAGACTCAAAGAATTCCTTTAACAGGGTTTTTATTTACGACTTTCCTTAGAGATAACATGCTAAGGTTTGGGTGGTAATGGATTCTGCTTCTGAAGGAGCAGGGCTATTAAGTAAACATTTGCACTTTTGGAGTAAAGAGAGGGCTAACCAGCAGCTACTTTGGGGGGAGGGGGTGAGAAGGCAAAAACAGGGGTTTCTTGTGGCTTTAGGGGCCTGAGGGTGGTGGCATAAAGGATACAGCAGGTGGAGCAGAACTCTGGGTGGCGGTGGAGCTCAAAGAAAGCCTGAACATAGGGAATCTTGGACCATTTACCTAGGCGGCAGCAGTATAAATCCAATTGGAAAATGGTGTTATAATTAAGGGTACCATTCTGGGGCCAAATCTCCTGATTGTCTAATTTATATTGCGGCCATGCTGTATTGCAATACAAAATGAGGCATTTGGGTCTAATTTTGTCTCATAAATTGAGGGCCTTACAATTCTTTAAAAGGCAGACCAGAGGTGAGTCCTTGGGCGGGGTCAAGGTTGAATAGTCCCTGGCCTTACAATAATAAGTGCAATTGCAGTTCTTCCCTGTGCTGAGGCTTATTCTAGGGGGCATCCCCCAGTGCCTAGGAGAGGCTCAGTTCGGGACCCAGAGTACCCCAGTGGCTAGGGATAAAGAGGGGTGTCCCAGCTATTCATACCCTAGTAAACTGCTGGTCAGATCTAGTGCTGGGATTCCTAGTGCCTTGTGTGACATGACCAGCCTACAAATGAGTGATCTGACCCTAAACACTGGAATTGGCAATGCTGAGACACACAGTCCCCAAAATAAAATCCTACAGGGTGTTTGGGGCCGGGGTTTGGGTGAGTGTGTGCTTTTTCGTAGCGTGTCTCAGTTGCTTGGATGTTTATTCGTGGCCTGCGCTGCCTAGTACAATCTTGCCCATTCCAAGCCAGTTTATCCGGTCACGGGAGCTTCTAGTGGCAACGGCCCTAGTGGCTTTAAGTGGCTGACCAGCGCCCAAAGTGGTGGCCCCATGGGGAGCTGAGAGTCTTGGTCCCTGCTGCCCTCTTCCTAAAATGAAGTGACTCACTTGTTAGTAGGAATCAGGAGGTCCTGCCACTACTAGGGAGTGCAGAAGGCCATGTGGGACTCTAAGGGTCAGGGTGGGGGGAGGGAAGAAAAGGGCTTCCCTTCTGGATATCCCTGTACAGACCACTAAAATGAAAGGCGAACGTGATGGTGTGTGCAGGCAGGTTAAACAGGCATATCAGACGGTGGATAAAGAAAAAATGACTATTTAAGGGAAGGTGTTGAGGGATGGAATAACCACAGGGAAGGGCTGCGCAGCACCAAGCCAAGGGGTCACTCACTGTCAGGAAGGTCTCGGGCTGAGCTGGGCTGGGGATGCAGAGGGAATGCAGGTGTGTGATCAGGCGCCTTCGGACAGTTTCCATTCCTTGTATGGTCTGATTTCTGGTGCCCAGTGAGTTTTTCCTGGACTTTTGTCCTCCTGTGGCTGGAAGCTTACAGATGGTCACTAAGGATTGTATTTCCCTATAGTCCTAACAAAATTGTTTCTGACCCCCAACCCCAACATGGATGGATTCTTAATGTCAGAATCACAATTGCCAAGCAGATAGGAAATGTGTGAATTCAGAAATAGCCATCTTTCCTGTTGCTTGGACAGTTCTTCTCACGCTCAGTGAGCCCTTGGCTCCTTTTCACCATCTCCTTCCCAGAGCTCTTGGAGAGTCCATTCCTTCACCCCCTTAGCTAACGGTCTTTTCTCAGTGCCCAGCGCTGCCCTAAGCACGTGGCCAGCATTAGCTCATTCATCACCACAGTAGCTCTTCATGGGAAGTTTTATCACCAACCATTTCACAGGTGGGGAAACTGAGGCCAGAAGGATTGGGTAGCTTTTCCTAAGATCACTAAGTAGTAAGTGGTAGAGCAGGGGATTCAAATGCAGAAAACGGGGACCCAGGAAGCCAAAATCCTAACCACTCACCCACACAGCCTCTGAGCAGCAAGGATGGGCACTGTCCTCTACTCCTCCTTCTTCCCCCTCTCAGCAGTTCTCACTAGAATCACAGTTCACATGGAAAGCTTGTTGCATCTCACTTGGTTTTCATAGCAGTCAGCAATAGTATTTTTAATTTCAATTTACCAGAGAACCCAGCAGCCACGAAGGGCCAACCTGCTCATCCCGGTTATATGGTGAGACACTGCTCTGCAACCCAGTTCTTCTAAGCTCTTGTCCCTGGAGTTTATATCAGAAACAGTGTCTTGAGCAAGCAGAACATTACTCAGATGGAGAATTCTTAGAAAGGCTTAACGACAAGGGGCCCAGCTCAGTTCTCTGCTCAGCCCCCTTCACCACCACCCTTATTCCCAACTTCACGTGCTAAGGCAAGCTCTAAGCATGAAAGAAAATAACTGGTGGAAGATGCAGAAATTCCTTTTCTACACGTATTTCCACTTCTGACTCAGAAGGGAAGTGATAATTGATTGATGTCACACACAGGAAATGGGCACAAATGGATTATATGCAAGTCTCTGCTAAGTGATACTTTACAACTATCATTCAAAACCAGTCCATTTAGTACCAGACCAAAGGAAGCTACGAGCCACTGCTAACACTTTCACATCTAACCTGTTGGAAGTACACTTTTGAAACCCCTAAAATAAACACTCTAGGGCAATGGTCGGCAAACTGCGGCTCGGCAAACTGCGGCTCGCGAGCCACATGCGGCTCTTTGTCCCCTGGATATCCCTGTTCAGACCACTAAAATGAAAGGTGAACATGATGGTGTGTGCAGGCAGGTTAAACAGGCATATCAGACGGTGGATAAAGAAAAAATGACAAAATGCCGACTTCTGCGCATGCACCATGAAGTTTCAGTCGCACTGTATGTGTGCGCCTGCACGTGGTATTTTGTGGAAGAGCCACACTCAAGGGGCCAAAGAGCCGCATGTGGCTCGCGAGCTGCAGTTTGCCGACCACGGCTCTAGGGAACAGGTTTCCCAGGCCTGTGCCTCCCCTGATTACACAAGTCCCAACAGCTTCAAGGCATTCTCCCACGTGACTGGGATGCTAGGCTGAATTACAAGCTGCACCTTTAATTATTAAACAGTGGTGCCTCTGTGAGCAAAGGCTTGAGATGTTTCAGGCACAAACTACCTTGTGATGTTTGAGAGGCTCCTCATACATATTTAATGTGTACAGTGTGGGCAAGAGTGATAACCCTCACAAGCTTGTAGGGCTCAGGGGGCTCCTTGCACTTCTGCTCAGAGCATTCTGATCATCATCAGTAGGAGGCCCTGTGGCCGGGCAAGGACTGCTGAGTCTGAGGAGTTGCTGGCTGGCACCCAGCGTCCTCCTTCTGCTCCTGGGCAGGTGCAGCGGGACCTGGGCATTGCAGGCTGGGCCTGGCCGGGCTCCCTCACCTCCACCTGCACACTTATTCGGGGACTCAGGAGTCTCCTGAGGAAAAGGAAAGTGGGAATTTGACCACATGCCCTGTGAGTTTCAAAAAAGATAAAAATCGAAAGGAAAATTTGGAATGGCCGTACTTGAGGCCAGTTTGCAGGAGCAGACAAAGGAGCTCATACGAGGAGGTTCCTGTAAGGGAGGGAAAAGTTGGAGTCTGACTCCAGAACAACAACGGGGTGTGGCTCTCCGGCTGAGACTTGGTTTGGATCCCATAGGTCAACTATGAGACGTGAATTCGAATATAAGTGGTTCACTTGGGAATTGACCTCAGGAAGTCAGGTGATGAGACAGGGGGAAAAAGCCAATCCAGGGAGCATCAGCCTGCCAGCCATTCCACGGGGGGCATAGTCCTAAGGTGTAGGATGCGCTTTAGGGCTACGCCAGAGCTGGAGGAAATGGGTTTTTCATGCAACAACTCTGTCAGGCATGGATTGAAGACTGCTGGGGCGCAGGGCAGTGCTCACACACAAAGACAAAGCCCTTGGACAGGTAGTGCAGGGCTGAGCTAGTGGGGTGGACGCATAGTCGTTCTGTTCGGGTGTTCTCAGGGCTCCACTCAGGTCTGCTTTAGAGGGTGGCTTTATCTCCCAGCTGTGGGTGTGGCTGGAAACTGGCACAGTCTGCGCCTCCTCCAGAGCTTTGCTCCTGGCCAACCAGAAGCCGTCCTGCCTGGGAAGCTGCCCTCCTGTCCCTGCCCAGCCACGGTCTCAAGGCATGACACATCTATGCTGTAACCTGTGCCCAGAATGTCCTTTTGGGATCTGAAGGAAGGTAGACTTCAGCTGAGACCACATTTCCTGGTGGCTTTCCCCCTTCCTTTCCTCTGGGTCCAGAGGACACAGCCCCACAAATACTTTGAACAGAAGTCCCATCGCAACTCAGCTTCTAAGGCAGCCGTGGGCAAACTACAGCCCGAGGGCCGGATCCGGCCCATTTGAAATGAATAAAACTATTGGGGGAAAAAAGACCGTACCCTTTTATGTAATGATGTTTACTTTGAATTTATATTAGTTCACACAAACACTCCATCCATGCTTTTGTTCCGGCCCTCCGGTCCAGTTTAAGAACCCATTGTGGCCCTGGAGTCAAAAAGTTTGCCCACCCCTGTAAGGTGTCTTGTATTAAAATGAAGTCTTAGGTGTGTGCTCACCAACAGCCTCTGAGACAGTGTACAGACTCTCCTTGCTTACAGAGGAGCTGGCCATCACCCTGAAGGTCTGGTGTGTGTTTTTAGGATAGTTTTGCTGGGACAGCCTGCAACAAGAATCTTCCCTGTGAAGACTGGGCTTGCTATGGTGTTTCTGGATCAGACAAGATCATCTGGCTGCACATTTCATGGTGCAGAAGTTACCAGAAGCCAGGGAGGATATTAGGAGTGCACTGCATATAGAAAAATTGAGACTCCGGTTCCAAGAATGACATCTCAAATCCATGCCCCTTGCAGACCAAGGATTGATTCATATGTGCATAAAAGCGCCAAGGCATTTTTATAAACGTAGGTGAGAGTCACATGCATAACACTTGGAAGGCCTCTAGAACTATGCTGTTCAATATAGTAGCCACTAGGCTCATGTGCCTATTTAATTTAAAATTAATTTAACTTATGTTGAAAATTAAGTTCCTTAGTAGCTGTAGCCATATTTCAACAGCATGTGTAGCTGGAGGCTCCCCTATCAGTGCGCACACCTGCAGAGCGTCTGCAGCCTGCGGGGCCTGCTGCTTCCTGACGCTGCTCTAGAACCTCCCTGGGAAAGTGGGGAAGCCGGGCTCCATTCTAACTTGGCAAATCAATACAGTATAACTCTACCCGTCCCATCCGCTGCTCAGGCCCGGGGGAATTTTAGTGGATGATCTATTCCTGATTTAATGGATATGTAATTATTGAATCCCATCCATGAATAAAGCAGTGTAAAAGATTCAGCAGCAAGATAAGGCACTCTTCCTATTTTTAGTCATATAGAAAAAAATAAAAAAAGACTTGGGCAATTTTGTTGGAAAGCTGGTGCCTGGTCTAAGTCTGGTGTTGCTTTCTACTCTGTCACTGTTAAAGTCATTTATCTACTTCTATAAAGATTATGTAGTTAGTGTCTATTTTATCAGGCTCAAGTAAGATAACATAAATTTCTTGCCTATGGGCACAAAATGCTTAAAGAGAAGTGTGTATGTGTTGCCCCCAAAGCTTCATCATATATTTTTACCCAAGAAAAAAAACTCCGGCATCAGTCCAAACCCCATCAGGAAGTTACTCTTTTGACTGGAAGATGTACAACCTGACTATACAGAAGGCAGGACATACAGCTGAAGGAAGAGAAGGAGGTGATCAGTCAGTAAGGTAACCCCTCCTCCCTTTGACTTGACAGGGCTCAGGGTGCAGTGACCTGAGGGAACCGCTGCTGCTGTGGGATTGGAAGACCTGGGTGCTGTGGGTCCTGGTCCTGAGTGCCGGGAGCCGGTCCATCCTTGCTGTTTCAAAGGACCTGGCATATATGGCATACTGTTCTTAATATGTTTGCTCACCTTCTTGGCACTATGTGTTTTAACCAAGATCACCTCTCTGAGAAAGGTTGTTTCCCCAGGTAGGGATTTTCCCCTGAAGTTAGGGAGGGAATAAAACCTCTTAACTAAGTGCCAGGCGGGTAATTAATCACTTTAACTATGAACAATCATGCTTAAGCTACATAATCTTTACTCCCTGGAATGGAGATAAGAAACGCCCTAACCTTTGCAATAGAGATTGATAGGATTGAATCAACTGGTATAAATACAGATGTAACAAGACAGAAAGAGACAGAACTTAGAAGACAGAATCAAGAGAGACAGAACTTAGAGAAGACAGAACCAAGAGAGACAGAACCTAGGCACAGAACCTACAAAGAACGTTCTCTAGAGACAGAAGAACTTCGCTGGAGAGAACATGGCAAAAGATCCTGGACAGAAACTGGCCTCAGAACCTAGAGACAGAACCTAGTGAGAGAACATGGCAAAAGATCCTGGACTGAACCTGACTACAGAAATTGGCAAGAGAACCTGACTAGAACCTGGTGACTGAACCTGGCTGGAGAACCTGGACAGAACCTGGCTGGAGATCCTAACCAGAACTTCGCTGGAGATCCAGACCAGAACTTCGTTGGAGATCCAGACCAGAGCTTGGCTGGAGATCCTGGCAAGGCTGCTGATCAACTGAATGCTGTCTCCGTGTCATTCCTTCTTCGCCGACTCCGTCCATACCTTTGGGGACCCCTGGACCTGCTGGGGTTGGACCCCAGCACCTGAGTCCTGGGAAAGCATCATTGCTCTAAGCAGCAGTTCTCCAACTTTGGGGCATCACAATTACTTGGGAAGGTTGGGGAAATAGGGGTTTCTGGGATATTTTACTGACGTTTCTGACTTAGATAGTTGGGATACGGCCAGACAATCCGCATTTTCTAACGAGTTCCTATGTGATGTCCATCCTACGGCAGTTCTGAGGAGCCCCCTTCAGATGCTTGAAGAGAAGCCCCGCAGGCCGAGGCCATGGCTTTCTTTCCTGGAACATTGCGTTCGGCAGATGTGCTGGGCTGGGCAGGCATGTTAGCTCCAGAATGAAGTCAACATTGAGGATAGCATCGTGAACTTAATGCACCAGCCCTCATTCAAAAGGTTATTTCTAATCCTTTTCATAAAAATGAAAAATATGAGTCAGAAACAGAAAAAAAATCACCAAATAGTTAGCTTAATTAATTATTATAGAAATAGAAATATGTACATCTCTTAATCTCTGTGTGCCTAGTCTCAAAAATTTAATTTTTTTAAGCTAACGATTCTTTTTAAAGCCAGTGAGTTTTTGTTCCTTGAACACATACTTGAGCTGGCAAAGCTATTCCAAGGACAATATCTTATTGCTCTGGTATTTTTGTGGAAGAGATTCTTTGGAAACAAGTCCTTAGCAAAACAAATGATAAGGATGTGTTTATAAAGTCTGGGTTTTTATCAAGCATGTATGTTGATTAGAAAAATAAATTCAAGTCATAAGCAACTGATGGTGTAGAATATAAGTATGGTAATCGTAGTCTGAGACACTGAAAAGGGGTCCCAGGGAAGGGACCACCATGGGATGAGGAGCGTTCAAGCTGGATTCCTGGAGAAAGATGAGCTCCTTGTCTATATCAACTCCTGTTTCTGGTTCCTTGGGGTTGGTTTTAAGTCACCATTTTCACGGTATGATGGATGCAGTAATCCTGACCTCATCTCTATAATGCCATTCCCACTATGTCTTCAGTGAAAACCACTTTCTACATGAATTGAATGACTCGATGGAGTAGATCCTCCCAAACAACTGCAGGTTAGACAAAGCAAGGGAACTCACCCTGCCCCATGCTATTCAAATACAGCCTGTTCGCTCCTGGCTCCACACTACTGAATGCAGGAGTAAACGGCCAGTCAGTAGACAAATATATGTCACTAATTATCCTGCCCGTAATTCCATTACTACGTTTTTGGGTTACAAAGATTTAAGTTAGATGCAGTGAACTGGAGAATAAGATCTTGCCTCTGCAGAGTATTAGGGATATCAATGGTGATTCACTGAGCAAGCATTTTAAAGAGAGCCCCTTAGGAAAAAATGTCAGTGTGGCCTGTCAAGGGAAGTGATTAGCTATCAGAAAAAAAGAAAGAAAGAAAGAAAAAGTAAGGCTTGAATTGTGCAGACCTATCTATAACTTCTGTTATGCCAAATGTTGATGTTTAGAATTTTTAAGCATTATGTTACTAGTGGGCAAAAGGATCTGTATGTTTCCCCTTTCCTCTCTTAACATCACTTTGCTTTGCAATTACTCTGGCTGAATAGAAAGGGTTATCGCATTGGATTTGTCTTCTTTTGAGGCAGGAACTCAAGACTCATGTTCAATCTCAGATTTCTATTCTGCATCTCTTTCACACATAGCTCATGATTCTCTCTCTCTGCTCCATAGCTGTCTTAGTAAGAGAAGAGACCCAGGTGTTATTTAAATATCCAGGTAAAGAAGCATTTTGTCTGTAAGCCTATTAGGCCACAGTATGATTTTAGGGACACTGGGGAGGCAGAAGTGCCCATATCTGTCTTTCTCCCTTGATGCCTAAACACCCAAGCTTTGTTGTTAAAACACTAACAGTGCTAGTAGAAACACCAGCATTACCTGACATGGGTGGTTATTATCCCAACAGCGTTTTTACTCAGCTGAATGTGAATGTGAATGAAGATATTTGTTCATATGGAGTAGAGAGAATTAAAGTCAAAGCCAAGTCTTACCGGTAATTAGCTGAGTACCCTTAGTCCAGTGACTTGGCCTCTCTGAGTCTGCTTCCTCATCGTTACGAATGTGAATAACACCAACTACCTTAGAATACTAACATGATAAAAATGGAGTTTACAATTCCAGTTTCTAGCACGGTTCCTTATTCATAACCCCGTAGCCATTTTTGCTCTTTTTTTGTAAACAATAATATAAACAAGGGCACTTCAAAATGGAGGTGGAGCTGCCATGCCAGAGAAACTGCCTCGCACATCTTATGTCCAGAACCTTTGGGATGTCAAAACAGGCCAAAATAGCCTTTGGACTGCACGTAAAGTAACATTGTGCTCCAAATAACTGTTTCCAAAGATAATGAGAAAGCAGATATTAGGACTACTGCACTGAAAATTAAAAACGTTGTTTAGAATTAGCATCACTATTTTATCTCATCTTCCCCAATAGAAAGGCCTTCCTTCTATTGGTGTAATGGTTCCCTCTTTCCCATAGAGACCCTTTGCCTTTGTCTCCTGACACAAGTGCTATTGGGGTTTCTGCCTGAATCAGTGCTTCACAAATAGCTATTTTTGATTACAAATAAATGCTTTTGCCTCTCAATTTGAAAGAGCTTTTATGTTTAGGTTAACACTTCCATCCTCCCCTACCCCTGAGATCCAGAGTAAAAACACAGTGTTAGTAAGAATTGACAGAGCAGGACTCAGGGATGCTCTAGAACAGTGCGTCTCAGATTTGAATCAGCAAATGCAGGTGTTGTTAAAGCTCAGCTTCTGATCCAGCAGATTTGAGGCAGAGGCCAAGCTCTGCATTCCTAACAAGCTCCCAGGTGATGCCCCTGTTCCCACTCAGGGTCTGTGCTTCCAGGAGTAAGGGAACAGGACGTATGCACAAGGCAGTGAAGGAAAGCACAGGACCAGCGCCTGCCTTCCGGGGGCAGCTAGGGCAGGACAGCGTGAAGACAAGGTGCTGGCGAGCCGGAAAGGGCCCTCTGGACACCTGGCTGTCATTTACACAGATTAGAGCCTATCCATGCCACGTCTGGCGCAGTCGATCCCGATGGGAGCCATGCACTATTTTTGCAAGCGGGTGCTGGAGTGCTGCCTGTGAAGCTGGGCTCCCAGGATGGCCGCCTAGCTATCTGGAGCAAGTCCCTAGACATCTGATATCATGCTAATTGTGCAAACCCTGATTCCTGCACTGTCCCAATCCACTCTTCACGGAGGTACGGATAATGGCAGGCTGAAAAGCAACTCCCAAAGACCTTCACGTGTCCTTGGCTATCTGCAACCAGTGCTGCCCTAGGGAGGAAAAGGTGTGCATGGATCTTTGCCAAAGGGAGGCGTGAGTTTTAAGCCTCTTCATTAGCCCATGAGGACAGGAAGCTGAAAATGCTTTGACACAAGAAATCAAATTCTCCATGGCAACCCAATTGTCATGCTAGAAACACATAATCTCAATTTACACAGGCAGCATCTCAAAAATATATTGAGTGTGGAAGACAAATTAGCATTTCAATGAACAAAAGGTAAACATAAGTGTTTGCAAAACTATATTTGAGGGGGTTGGGAAAGAAAGGTACAAACCTCTCCTCTCACGGGGCCAGAGATGACTGCTCCTATTTGCTTTTAATCATCTAAAGTAACTTAAAGCCTTCCTCTCACTTTCAGCAGGTCTAACCCGCAGCTCCACGGCTTCCTGCTGGCAGAAAGTGCTTCTTGCAGCCAGCTGGCTTTGAGGCCCAGATCAAAAGCTTTCTTGCCACAAAACAAATCACATTTGACAAAGTCAGATCCCTGCTAAGCCACAACTATACAGATGGACCTGGCAAGCTACGTGAATGGTGATCTGCCATCCAGTTTAATCTATTTTGTATTTTCCCCCAAAATAATTAGTTTTCATTGTTGCTTTTCATTTCTTTGTGTGTGGATGAGGTGGGGGTGGAAGGGTATCGAAGTGAGAGAACACAGATTCCACTGGCAGATCCCTCCCGTGGATGGGAGAGCCGTGTGGAGGCTATGATAGTGGCTTTGCCCTCCAACATCCTCCTCGGTGGGGGGTGGCCCAGACCCTGCGCACCACAGCCCTGCCTCAGCTCACGGGCTGCTGCCCGGGCGCATTTCTCTCAGAAAGATGAGTTTGTCGCTGAGAGCTCATTAGACTTGCTTTAGTCAGACTCTGAGGGTTCCCATCATCACACCTTTCCTATGTTCTTCTTTTCAACTTTTGATTGATCCCTACTTCTGCAGGACACACTTACCAGCTGTGCACATTTCTCCCTGGGAGTAGGTCAGAGGATGTGAGTACTTGAGCTCTGAGCACACACTTTCGATGTATGTCAAAGGTCTGCCTGGCTTTTGAAAGTTTGCATTACACCACTTTGATTTTCAAAAGAGCTGCATTAGTACCTGTTTATGCCAATGGAAATCAATTCAAGGAGGATTCTGCTTCACAACATTCATTAACGGTAATTGTTTCTTTACGCCATTTTTGGCTTATGGAAGATTTCATAGTAACACTCTGCTTTCAGGTGGCGGGGGAAACCTGTCTATGATCCCAGGGGATTCAACAGCTCATTTTAAAAGGTGCAGGAAGTTCATCTTTGCGAAACCGTTCAGCAGTGATGAGCTGCAAGGATGCCAGCGAGCACACTCCACTCAATCAAGAGGACTTAGTTTTATGGAGGCCAAGGGTTTTACAATTTGAATTCATCTTGGGTAGAATGCCAAGACATTCCTTAAAAAGTGCACAGAGGCTGGATGACAGATAGAAGCAGGCATTCATAAACTACAGTGATAAGTGAATGAATGGAGTGAATGAAAGAAAACTACCTGAAACTTGGAAATCAAAAGAGAGTACAGTGTGAACATTCAATGTCATTCTGGGGCAATTTTTAACAAGTTCACGCAATGATTATTTAAGTCTCCGTGAGAATGTATTTGTCATTTGGTTATGCTTCTCACTGGTTGATTATACATTATAAATTGTGAAGTTACATGTTAACTTAGGTTTGTTCACTAGAAAAGGCATAATCCCCAAATTGTATTACCTTGTAAGACATTAGCAAGCTTTGGATCTACCTAGAATTATTCTAATATCCATCGTTTTTCTCTCTGTGCAATGGCACTTTTTACCTATGACATAGAGATAACAATGACATCTGCATGGGAGTAGTTGTGAGGTGGAGTTGATATACTTTGAGGTTTTAGAACAGTGAGGGCTTGTCATAGTGCTAAGTAATATCAGTCAATGGTCAATGGCACCCATGCAATAGCAACAGGACTCTTCAGCCTGGGGTATGGTAAGGAAGAAAACTTTATTCAGTGCACACAGCTCAACTGTGATAAGCTTGCAGCAGAATAGCATGGTTGTGAGATGGCTCGAGAGTGCTACAGCTCACTTATGACACAGCATAGCATGGCTATGGAGCAGCACACTGTGACGAGGCCTCAGGCAGGATGCTCATCAGTGAGGCTCCCCTTCACTCCATAGTACAGCTTTGTTGTTTCAACTCAGCTGGGGAAACACAGCCCTCATTGAAACGGGAAAGTGCACTTCGGGAGCTACAGGGATTTGACTTATATAGAGAGAAGTCCCCGCCCCAGCCCCTGATTGGTCTGACCTCAGGCAAATAAAGACTCCAAATCCCCCCCACTTTGATTGGTCCCAAAAGAACTGCCCTGATTGGTCAGAGTGGGGCCACTCTGTTTGGTCAATGAAGATGTCATCCTGGGGCAATTTTTAACAAGTTCACTCAACTTGTTAAATGGCAGTATAGCAGTACAGCTTCAATTGATGGGGAAAGTCTCACTTCTGCTGGTTGAAACAGGATTCCAGGAACTCTTTTATAAAGGTTAGCTCAGACAGCAGGGACACTGTGCAGGCAGACTGTGCAGTGCTGGTTTCTGACTGAAGTGCTGCTTTTGGGAGAGGCTGCTGTTTGGCAATGGCTGTTTGTAAATTGGAGCCCAGCTGGACATAAGGAGCCCTTCTTGGTAGAAATATTTTTTCTCTACGTCAACAGCGTATTTTTGTTCTGATATTTAGTTGTGTGCTGAGGGACATACACTGGTAACAGAAAAATTATAAACTGCTAGGCACACAATCCAACCGTTCAGGGAGAAGCTATACCTGATAATGACTGTGCAGAGCAGGACTTCTTTAGCATCTGGCTGTGAGCTTGCAGTTCAAAACACTATATGGAGAATTCAAAATAAAAACAGGATGCTCTCTTAGATCCCCCTGTATATCTGCCAAGGAGCCCCAACTGGGAGCACAAGAACCCACAACCCAGATATGTGCCCTTGACCAGAAATCAAACCCATGGCCCTAGGTTGTGTGTGCTTGCACTCTAACCACTGAGCCCACTGGCCACGGCATGAGAGTATCCTATATTTCAAACCATGTGTAATAGTTTACTTTTTGAGTTATGTTTGATGTCTTTCATCTTTAAAATAAAAAAGGAAGTTTTAAAGGAAGGAATATAGAAAAGGAGTATTCATTTGATAGGACTATAATTACTTCTCAGCCATTTTAGTGGAGACAGAACATGTCTATTTTTTTAAAAAAAAATGAATCATTGCTCTACATTGATATTTTCAATAAGAATAAAAGTTATATTTTTCTTAAATTTCTGAATTTTATATTTAGAAAATGTATAGACCAAATCTGTTCTTAATAACATTTACATAATTATTTTATTATATTATAAACTATGTATGTACATATTCTATATATGTATTATGTGTGTATATGTACACATATATCATTATATACATTTATATATGCCTATATTTGTATATTTATGTGTGTATATATTCTATTATATATGAATGTATATGAATATTCAGCCCTGTATGTATGCACATCTTTCTATATATAATTCTGACTCTATACATATCTAGCCACATGTACATGTATTCAACTTACCCTATATAACCTACCATATGTATATGTTTATATATACATGCACATAATTTATATTGTATATATAACAAAATACTTATTACTAAGTTAGCTATTAATTAACTGGATAGTAATTTGCATTATACATGTAAATGATTTTTAAAATTTGATTTTTTCAATTACAGTTTGCATCAATATTATTCTGTATTAGTTTCAGGTGTACAGCATAGTGGTCAGACTATCATATACTTTAAAGTGTTCCCCCCAATATTTCAGGTACCTACCTGGCGCCAGACATTGATATTATGATTTCATTGACTACATTCCTTATGTTTTACCTTATACCTCTGTGTCCATCTTGTAACCACTAATCTGTACTTCCCAATCCCTTCACCTAGCATCCAGCCTCCCCCGCATCTGGCCAACATCAGTCTGTTCTTAGCATCTATGAGTCAGCTTCTATTATGTTTGCTTGTTTGTCTTTAGAATCCACATATAAGTGAAATCATATGGTATTTGCCATTTTTTCCTGACTTATTTCACTTAGCATAATACCCTCTAGCTCCATCCACCCTGTTGCAAATGGTAAAATTTCATTTCTTTTTGCGGCTAAGTAATACATCATTGTATACATATACCACCACTTTTTGAACCACTTGTCTATTGATGGCACCTGGATTTCTTCCATATTTTAGCTATTGTAAATAACACTGCAATAAACATAAGGTGCACATATCCTTTCAAATTAGGGTTTTGGGTCTCTTTATATATATATATATATATATATATATATATATATATATATATATATATCCTATCTAATAAAAGAGAAAAATGGTAATTGGCGTATGACGATACCCTTTTCATTGGTTAATCAGGGCTATATGCAAATTAACTGCCAACTATGATTGGCAGTTAACTGCCAACAAGATGGCGGTTAATTTGCATATGTAGGCACAATGCAGGGAGGCGAAAGGGAAAGCAGGAAGAAGCCCCATGCCACTGACAGTGATCAGAAACCCAGGGGGGAGCTAAGAGCTGGGGGGCAGGGCAAAGGAGGCCCTGGGGCCGCCTTTGCCCTGCCCCCCAGCCATGATCGGAGAATCAGGCGCCTTTGCCGCCCTGGCCAGTGATAGCAGGAAGTAGGGGTGGAGCCAGCGATGGGAGCTGGGCACGGTCGAAGCTGGCAGTCCCAGGAGCTAGGGGTCCCTTGCCTGGGCCTAAAGCGGAGCCCACGATCGCGGGGCCGCCGCAGCTGCAGGTCCCTGCTGCCCGGGCCGGACGCCTCAGCCAGAGGTGTTAGGCGTGGGCAAGGGCGGAGCCTGCAACCGCGGGGAGCTGGGGGTCCCCTGCCCCGGCCTGACACCTCTGCCGGAGGCCTCAGGCATGGTCAAGGGGCCTACCTGGTGATTGGTGATCGGAGGGTGATGAGGGTCAACTCCTCTGGCCGAGGCATCAGGCCTGGGTGGGGGGCTGAGCCGGGGATTGGGGGGATATGATGGTCCCCTTGCCCAGGCCTGAAGCCTGGGTCAGAGGCATCAGGCTTGGGCGGGGGGTGGAGCAAGCGATCAGAGGGAGATGGGAGTCCCCTGCCCAGGCATGATTCCTGGGCCAGAGGCCTCAGGCCTGAGCGGGGGCCAGAGCCAGTGATCAGGGGGAGATGGGGGTCCCCTGTCCAAGCCTGACACCTCTGGCCGAGGCATCAGGCCTGGACAAGGGGCCAATCCTGCGATTGGAGGGTGATGGGGGTCAACGCCTGAGGGCTCCCAGTATGTGAGAGGGGGCAGGCTGGGCTGAGGGACACTCCCCTCCCCACACACACCCAGTGCACGAATTTCGTGCACCGGGCCCCTAGTATATATATATATATATATATATATATACATATATATATATATATATATATATATATATATACCTAGAAGTGAAATCACTGGGTCACAGTCAGTTTCGGTTTTTTTATTTTTTGAGGACCTTCCATAAGATCTCATTGTGGTGTTAATTTGCATTCTCAGATGATTAGTGATGTTGACCAGTTTTTCATACATTTATTGGCCAGCTGCATGTACTCTCTGGATAAGTAACTTTCAGTTCCTCAGTTCTATGCCCATTTTTTAATTGGATGTGTGTGTGTGTGTGTGTGTGTGTGTGTGTGTGTGTGTGTGTTTTGAGTTTCATGAGTTCTTTATAAATTTTGGGTAACAACTCCTGATTGAATGTATTATTGGTGAATATTTTGTTCCATCCAGTAAGTTATCTTCCAGTTTTGTTGATGTTTTCCTTTGTTGTGCAAAAACTTTTTAGGTTGATGTTTATCCTATTTGCTTATTTCTTATTTGTTTCCCTTGTCAAAGAAAATATATTAGAAAAAAATATTGCTAAGAGAAAAATATGAGAGATTTTTACTGCCTATGGATTTTTTTTAGGAACTTTATGATTTCTGAGTCTTAAATTTAAGTTTGTAATCCATTTTGAGTTTATTCTTGTGTGCTTGTTGTAAGAAGGTGGTTTAGTTTTATTTTTTTTTCTCCACACCATTTATTAAATATATTATCTTTACCCCATTGTATGTTCTTGTCTCCTTTGTAATGTACAGGGTTGGGCAAAAGTAGACTTACAGTTATAATACAAATAAACAATATAATGATTGATAAATAATAACACAAGAATAAACTGTGTTTTGTGCAGTCACAACTGTAAAACTACTGTTGCCCACCCATGTGTTAATTGACCATGTAGGCACATGTTTATTTCTGGGCTCTCTATGCTGTTCCACTGATTTCTGTGTCTGTTTTTATGCCAGTACCATGCTGTTTTGATTACTATGGCTTTATAATATAGTTTGTTATCAGGTAGCATGACACCTCCACCTTTGTTCTTTTTTTCTCAAGATTGCTGTGGCTCTTCTGAGTCTTTTGTGATCTCGTGTAAATGTTTGGGTTACATGTTCCAGTTCTGTATAAAAGCCATTGGTACATATAAATACTTTATGAACAGGGTTCATGCCTATTTTTACTAAGTATGGATCAGGGTTCTAGCACAGTGTCTGACACATACAAGTGCTCCATAAATATTAATAGAAGGATCTGTTATTCACAAATTCATTTGATCTAGTGGTTTGAAAACCTTGTATTTTGAAATCATCTGAAAAGCTTGTATTCATTTACTTTATCTATATCTGTGTTTGGGTTCCATTCCCGACAATTATTTTAGAACTAGAGGCCCAATGCACGAAATTTATGCAAGAGTAGGCCTTCCTTCCCCTGGCTGCTGGCACCAGCTTCCCTCTGGCACCCAGGACGGGGGCTTCCCTTGCAGCCCCGGCTTCATCCAGAAGGTTTTCTGGAAGGAAGTCTGACCTAAGGTCTAATTAGCATATTATGGATGGAAAAATGGCGACCAGCAGGAAGGTAGGGAGGGAGAGAGTGTGAGAGTGCAAGGAAGTGATAGAGGAGTATGTGGACACATGTGGTGTGTGTGTATGAGCTAGGGACAGTTAGATTCTGCAGGTCTTCTAAGGGGCTGCTAAACCGGGCAGTCTTAGGTGGCGGAGTCCCGCTCCCTGCGCGGACACTCCTGGGAGGCCAGCACAGGCACGGCGACCACGCCATCTTGGGAAACAGAGCTGCTTGAGACTAGGATCCTGGCCTCAGCACCACCCAGTCTGATCTCAGACACATACCAGGACCCTGCAGCCACTGGGGACAGAGACCTGTGACCACAGCTACAGACCTGCGGACACCAAAAGTTCAGAAATCCCCGCTGCAGATCCATGAGTAACAGAGCCCATCCCCCCTTCCCGCAGGCTTGTGGGCAGCGCCAGAGTAATTAACTGATAGACCCACCCCTTGCTGGGGCCTCAGCGCTCCAGGAACTTTAGCCTGGAAGTGCACAAGCACCTTGGAACTGATCCTGCACAGGGCCGGGTTCAGGAGTCCTGGGCTGGGAGCAATTGCGCGAACCCCAGGAACTGAGCCTACACGCACTGCCAGCTTCGGAGCCCTGGGCTGGGAGCAATCCTGGGAACACCGGGAATTTGTCCCACGTATCACAGGCCCAGGGACCCCGATTCTCTGGGCAGGAGGCAGCACCAAGCACCAGTGACTTGACTGTGTTTCTTATCACCTGCGCCAGAGATCCTGATTCCCCGTGCATTCATACTAAGAGCCAGTGACTCCAATTCCTGGTGCAAGGGCACACAGGGACCCTGATTCTCAAGTCAAGGTCGCGCGAAGCAACAGAGACTTTGATACTGGATTCTAGGGAACTCTGACTCCTGGCGCACGCTAGGGGGCTCTGGTTTTCAACACGCTTCAGGGGGGTCTCTGTTTCAGCACGGTGCAGGCAGGGTCCCTGATTCTAAGGGCACGTACAAGGCCACATTGAGCGCTGACAACACTGACTCTGAGTGAGCCTGGTTTCCACCAACCCACAACAACCACACATCTTAGTGTCAGAGCTCTTCAGTGACACTAGGGTGGTGGGAGGCTCCCACTGCACATGGCCCAGGCCCACGCAACTCGACGTTTGAACCATCGGGAGATAATCAGAATGAAGAGACGAAACAACACCCAGAGGAAAGACAATGAGGAGTCACCAAGAAAGGACATTAATGAAGTTGAAGCATGCAACATGACAGAAAAAGAATTCAGAATAATGGTTGTACAATTCATTCACTGGATGGATGAGAAAATCAACAACCTATGCAAGAATCAGGAAGGAATGAAAAATGATATAGCTACAATCAAAAACACCATGGAAAGTTTCAACAGCAGACTAGAAGAAGCAGAGAACCAAATTAGTGAATTAGAAGATAAGGCAGAGAAACAAGCTCAATCTAAACAGCAACGGGAGAAAAAAATTAAAAAGCAGGAGGAGAGCCTAAGGGAGCTTCGGGACAACATGAAACGAAGTAACATACGCATAATAGGGCTGCAAGAAGGACAAGAAGAGCAGCAAGGATTAGAAAATCTATTTGAAGAAATAATGTCAGAAAACTTCCCAGATATGGGGAAGAAAAAGTTACACAAGTACAGAGAGTCCCAGGCAAGATGAACCCCAAAAGACCCACACCAAGACACATCATAATAACGATGGCAAATGTACAAGACAAAGACAGAATCTTAAAGGCTGCAAGAGAGAAACAGAGAGTTACCTACAAAGGAGCCCCATCAGATTATCAAATGATTTCTCAACAGAAACACATCAGGCCAGAAAAGAATGGACAGAAATTTACAAAGTGATGCAAAGCAAAGGACTGAATCCAAGAATACTCTATCCAGCAAGGCTATCATTCAAAATTGAAGGGGAAATAAGAAGCTTCACAGACAAAAAAAGGCTAAGGGAGTTTATCACCACCAAGCCAGTAATGCAAGAAATGCTAAAGGGACTGGTGTAAAAAGAAGAACTAAAAAGCCCAGAAAGAAAACAGCCACACACAAAAAAGAATTGGCTACAAACAAGTACCTTTCAATAATAACTTTAAATGTAAACGGACTAAATGCTCCCACCAAAAGACATCAAGTGGCTGAATGGATAAAAAAACATGACCCATATATTTGCTGTCTACAAGAGACCCACCTCATTAGAAGAGACTCACACAGACTGAAAGTGAAGGAATGGAAAAATATCTTTCAGGCAAATGGAAATGAAAAAAAAGCTGGGGTAGCAATACTTATATCAGACAAAATAGACCTCAAAGTGAAGGCCATAATAAGAGATAAGGAAGGTCACTTCATAATACTAAAGGGATCAATACAACAAGAGGATATAACCCTGATAAACATATATGCACCCAATGCAGGAGCACCCACATACATAAGAAAACTCCTGTAAGATATCAGGGGAGAGATTGACAACAATACAATCATAGTAGGGGACTTTAATACACCACTGAAATCACTGGATAAATCCGCTAGACAAAAACTCAGCAAAGAAACAGCAATCCTAAATGACTCACTAGATCAGATGGACTTAATTGACATCTTCAGAACACTTCACCCCAAAGCCACAAAATATACGTTCTTCTCAAGTGCTCATAGGACATCTTCAAAAATAGAGCACATATTGGGTCACAAACAAAGTCTCCCCAAATTCAAGAAGATTGAAATCATACCAAGCATCTTCTCAGACCACAAGGCCATAATATTAGAAATAAACTACAATAAAAACAACTCAAAATACTCAAACACTTGGAAGCTGAATAGCACGTTATTAAATATTGATTGGGTTACCAATGAGATCAAAGAAGAAATTAAAAACATCCTGGAAACTAATGACAATGAAAATACAACAATCCAAAACCTTTGGGACACAATGAAAGCAGTCCTGAGAGGGAAGTTTATAGCTCTACAGGCCTATCTCAACAAACAAGAAAAAATGGTAGTAAATCATCTAAATCTACAGCTCAAAGAATTAGAAAGAGAGCAACAAGAAAAGCCCAGAGTGAGCAGAAGGAAGGAGATAATAAAGATTAGAGCATAAATAAATGACATAGAGACCAAAAAAACAATACAGAAAATCAATGAAACAAAGAGCTGGTTCTTTGAAAGGATAAACAAGATTGACAAACCTCTAGCCAGGCTCACCAAGAAGCAAAGAGAAAGGACCCAAATCAACAAAATCAGAAATGATAGAGGCGAAATAACCACAGATCCCACAGAAATACAAATGATTGTTAAAAAATACTATGGACAACTCTACTCCAATAAACTAGAAAACCTGGAGGAAATGGACATATTCCTAGAAAAATACAACCTTCCAAAACTCAATCAGGAAGAATCTAAAAATCTCAATAGGCCAATAACTATGGAAGAAATTGAAGCAGTCATCAAAAAGCTTCCAGCAAACAAAAGCCCAGGACCAGACGGCTTCACAGGGGAGTTTTACCAAACATTCAAGGAAGAACTAAAACCTATCCTCCTCAGACTACTACAAAAAATCCAAGAGGAAGGAACACTTCCAAGCTCATTCTATGAAGCCAGCATCACCCTAATATCAAAACGTGGTAAAGACAACACAATGAAAGAGAATTACAGGCCAATATCCCTCATGAACATAGATGTCAAAATCCTCAACAAAATCTTAGCAAATCGGATCCAGCAGTACATCAGAAAGATCATACACCACGACCAAGTAGGATTTATCCCAGGGATGCAAGGATGGTACAATATCTGCAAATCAATAAATGTGATACAGCACATAAACAAATTGAAAGAAAAAAACCACATAGTCATATCAATTGATGCAGAAAAAACATTTGACAAAATTCAACACCCATTTTTGATAAAAACTCTCAGCAAGGTGGGAATTGAAGGATCATACCTCAACATAATAAAAGCCATATATGACAAACCCACAGCCAACATCATACTCAATGGACAAAAACTAATACCATTTGCCCTAAGAACAGGAACAAGACAGGGGTGCCCACTCTCACCACTCCTGTTCGACATAGTACTGGAAGTATTAGCCATCGCAATTAGACAAGAAGAAGAAATAAAAGGCATCCAAATTGGAAAAGAAGTAAAACTGTCCTTATTTGCAGATGACATGATATTATACTTAAAAAACCCTAAAGACTCCATCAATAAACTATTAGACTTAATAAAAGAATTCGGCAATGTAGCAGGATACAAAATTAACGCCAAATAATCTATGGCATTTCTATACACCAATAGTGAATGTGCAGAAAGAGAGACTAAAAAAGCAATCCCATTTACCATCACACCAAAAAAATTAAGCTACCTAGGAATAAACTTAACTAAAGAGGTAAAAGACCTCTTCTCAGAAAACTACAGGACGTTGAAAAAAGAGATAGAGGAAGACATAAAGAGATGGAAGAACATACCATGTTCTTGGATTGGTAGAATCAACATCATTAAAATGTCCATACTGCCCAAAGCAATCTATAAATTCAACACACTTCCCATTAAAATACCAATGGCATATTTCACAGACCTAGAACGTACTCTCCAAAAATTCATCTGGAATAAAAAACGACCCCGAATAGCTGCAACGATCCTGAGAAAGAACAAAGTAGGTGGGATCTCAATACCAGATATCAAGCTGTATTACAAAGCCACTGTTCTCAAAACTGCCTGGTACTGGCACAAGAACAGACATATAGATAAATGGAATAGAATATAGAGCCCAGAAATCACCCCAACCAATACGCTCAATTAATATTTAACAAAGGAGGCAAGAACATACAATGGAGCCAAGATAGTCTCTTCAATAAATGGTGTTGGGAAAATTGGACAGATACATGCAAGAAAATGAAACTAGACCACCAACTTACACCATACACAGAAATAAACTTAAAATGGATAAAGTACTTAAATATATGATGGGAAACCATACAAATACTAGAAGAATCCAATGGCAACAAAATCTCAGACATATGCAGAAGCAATTTCTTCACTGATACAGCTCCTATGGCATTGGAAACTAAAGAGAAAATGAACAAATGGGACTACATCAAAATAAAAAGCTTCTGCACAGCAAAAGAAACCATCAACAAAAAAACGAGAAAACCCACTGCGTGGGAAAACATATTTGCCAATGACATATCTGATAAGGGCCTAATCTCCAAAATTTATAGGGAACTCATACAACTTAACAAAAGGAAGATAAACAATCCAATCAAAAAATGGGCAAAGGACCTAAATAGACACCTTTCAAAAGAGGACATTCAGACAGCCAAGAGACATATGAAAACATCCTCAAAGTCACTAATCATCCGAGAGATGCAAATCAAAACAACAATGAGGCACCATCTCACACCTGTCAGACTGGCTATCATCAACAAATCAACAAATGACAAGTTTCTGTTGAGAAATCAGCTGACAGTCGTATGGGTATTCCCTTGTAGGTAACTGAGTTTCTTTCTCTTGCTGTTTTTAAGAGTCTCTCTTTATCTTTTGCTCTTGGCATTTTAATTATGATGTGTCTTGGTGTGGTCCTCTTTGGATTCCTTTTGTTTGGGGTTCTCTGCGCTTCTTGGACCTGTAAGTCCATTTCTTTCACCAGGTGGGGGAAGTTTTCTGTCATTATTTCTTCAAATAGGTTTTCAATATCTTGCTCTCTCTCATCTTCTGGCACCCCTATAATTCTGATGTTGGTACGCTTGAAGCTGTCCCAGAGGCTCCTTACACTATCCTCGCATTTTTGGATTCTTTTTTCATTTTGCTTTTCCAGTTGGATGTTTTTTGCTTCCTCGCATTTCAAATCATTGACTTGATTCTTGCGCTCCTCTGGTCTGCTGTCGGGCTTCTGTATAATATTCGTTATTTCAGTCCGTGTGTGCTTAATTTCTAGTTGGTTCCCCAATATAAGATCAAGGGTCTTATTAGTTTTCGTGTAGATCTCATTAAGTTTATCGGCAGCTTCTAAACAGTTCTTGAGAGACCTTAACCATACGACTGTCAGCTGATTTCTCAACAGAAACTTTGCAGGCCAGAAGGGAGTGGCAAGAAATATTCAAAGTGATGAATACCAAGAACCTACAACCAAGATTACTTTATCCAGCAAAGCTATCATTCAGAACGGAAGGTCAGATAAAGAGCTTCACAGATAAGGAAAAGCTAAAGGAGTTCATCACCACCAAACCAGGATTATATGAAATGCTGAAAGGTATCCTTTAAGAAGAGGAAGAGGAAGAAAAAGGTAAAGATACAAATTATGAACAACAAATATGCATCTATCAACAAGTGAATCTAAGAATCAAGTGAATAAATAATCTGATGATCAGAATGAACTGTTGATTATAATAGAATCAGGGACATAGAAAGGGAATGGACTGACTATTCCTGGGGGGGAAAGGGGTGTGGGAGATGTGGGAAGAGACTGGACAAAAATCGTGCACCTATGGATGAAGACAGTGGGTGGGGAGTGAGGGCGGAGGGTGGGGCGGGAACTGGGAGGAGGGGAGTTATGGGGGGGGGGAAAAAGGAACAAATGTAATAATCTGAACAATAAAGATTTAATTAAAAAAAAAACAAAAAAAACAAATGACAAGTGCTGGAGAGGATGTGGGAAAAAGGAACACTTGTGCACTGCTGGTGGGAATGCAGACCGGTGCAGCCACTATGGAAGACAGTATGGAGTTTCCTCAAAAAACTACAAATGGAACTCCCATTTGACCCTGTGATCCCACTTCTAGGAATATATCCCAGGAAACCAGAAACACCAATCAGAAAGGATATATGTACCCCTATGTTCATAGCAGCACAATTCACCATAGCTAAGATCTGGAAACAGCCTAAGTGCCCATCAGTAGATGAATGGATTAGAAAATTGTGGTACATCTACATGATGGAATACTATGCTGCTGTAAAAAAGAAGGAACTCTTACCATTTGCAACAGCATGGATGGAACTGGAGAGCATTATGCTAAGTGAAATAAGCCAATCAATGAAGGAAAAATACCACATGATCTCACTCATTTCTGGATAATAAAGACCATTATAAACTTATGAACAAAAATAGATACAGAGGCAGAGCTGCCTTGAACAGACTGTCAAACTACAGCAGGAAGGCTGGGGAGGGTGGAAGGGCAGGAGGAGGGTGGGTAAGAGATCAACCAAAGGACTTGTATGAATGCATATAAGCATAACCAATGGACATAAGACACTGGGGGATAGGGAAGGCCAGGGGATTGTCAAGGGCGGGGGGAAATAAAGGAGACATATGTAATACTCTTTGTAATACTTTAAGCAATAAAAAAATTAGCATATTATGCTTTTATTATTACTAGAGGCCCGGTGCACAACATTCGTGCACTGGGGAGGGGGGGGGATAATCCCTCAGCCTGGCCTGTGACCTCTCGCTGTCTGAGACCCCTCGGGGGATGTCTGACTGCCAGCTTAGGCCCGTGAGCAGGCCTAAGCTGGCAGTCAGACATCCCCCGAGGGTCCTTAGTGCTGTCACGGAGGCCAAAGAGGCTCCTGCCACCACTGCTGTGCTCGCTGGCCATGAACCCTGTTTCTGGCTGAGCGGCGCTCCCCCTGTGGGAGCACACTGACCACCAGGGGGCAACTGCTGCATTGAGCATCTGCCCCCTGGTGGTGAGTGCATGTCATAGCAACTGGTCATTCCATTGTTTGGTCTATTTGCATATTAGCCTTTTATTATATAGGATAGATAGCTGAGAGATGGAACCAGGCACTGCTACTAGTAAAGCTTTCCAAGCGACTCAAATGCCCGATGCTTGGATGAGAACTAGCTATCGAGTATCTCCTTAAGTCTGTGCTTAACTCCTGCTGAATGGAAGGAAGGCTGCCACCCCTGAGGGCTATGCTAGATGTGAGTTGTAGGCCAATGGATTTCAGATCCATGACTGTGTCTCTTGCATGGTCTTCCTAATTTAAACTCTACTTGGGAGAAAGAAGAGTGGTCTCTGCATCACTGTGCCTACCTGGGCTTGGGCACCCCGATTCTCCTGTGATTAAGGCCATTGTAATAAGTTGGATCAGAGACATTTGTGCCCTCAATATCTATTAATTATGAAAGTAGCTGGCGTGTGATCAGACTCACAGCTTCCCCAGAACCTGCAGAGGAGCTACAAGGTGGTAATAACTTTGTAACACTACACATTTGCCAGACAAATTCTCGCTCTGGATGCCCTGTTGGAGACCACATTAAAATCTGCCCACCTGGGCCCTGGCCAGGTAGCTCAGTTGGTTAGAGTGTCATCCAGTATGCCAAGGTTGTTAGTTTGATTTCCAGTAAGGGTTCAGACAAGAATCAACCAATGAATGCATAAATAAGTAGACCAAAAGTCAATCTCCCTCTCTCCCTCTCTTCCTCTCTCTCTCTCTCTCTCTCTCTCTCTCTCGTCAATCAATAAATAAAACATTTTTTAAAACTGTGCTGATTGGTAGTTTTCCTGAAATGACAAGTGGAGCTCCCTGACTCCAGAGCAACTCTACCCTACAATGAGAAAGATCTTTTTACACATGCAAGTCTGGTCTCATTCTATACATAATGCTGCAAGGCAGGCAATACTGGTGCAATGTACCAATAGATGCCCACGGTTGGGAGCAGGTGAGTGATGAGTAGACACTTACAGAGCTTGTAAGTAAATGCCATAGCCAGCATTTGGCCTCTGCCTGGTAGTTTCAAGGACCCTTTACTTTTTTAACCTATGTGGTTGGAAGGGGCAAAGCCTTTTCATTAGATGACTAAGATTTGAATCCAAGCATTTCTCTTTCTTATCTCTGATTTTAAGTTTATGAAAATTATCTAAGTCTCAAGAACTCTACTTGAAGGTAAAAGGTAAGCTTACCTTATTTTATCTTTGTGAAAACTACATACCTTCATACAGGTGAATGCCTTCTAAAGGTTTTGGCACAGAGTATTCAGCAAAGAGGGTGTTAGTAGATTACTGTTAATATTTTCCCACTGTATATATAATTGGCCATTCTTTATTTTTTCTTTAAAATAATATCTTAAGCTTATTTTTTAACAAAGACACAGAACTTGCTAACTTCTGAATTATTGATCCCATTAAATATAGAACCTAAGAAACGTGGTACAAAATAGACAACAAATATAGAAACAAAAAGAGCAAATTAATTTTATAATTAATAATATTAAAATTATAAGTTAAAATGTTAACAAGTTAAGTCATCCTACACTTTAAAAAAGCAATATTATTAATGTAATAACCAGTTAAAATTTATTCCAGATTGCAAAACTCAACATTGAAAAACTTACTAATGTGATTGGTCTCACTTATCAATGGGAAAATATAGCTAAGAATTATTAGTATGAGCTCTAATTGATCCGTGCACCTATTGAAATTGCATACAAAATTATGTTTCTCAATTTGAAAAAGACTTTCTAACATTCCTCAGATATACAAGTATCAGATATTAAGTATTTAAAAATTAATTGTAAAACTATATATTTATGTAAAAATAAAAGCCAACATCAAAATCTGATTTAAAATATGTACATTTAGATATCTACTATCATACTTTTAAAATAAATTTAACGTAAAAGGCTAGTTAGGGGGTATCTGTTCTTATTTCTATCAGACATTGTAAAGATACTCACCCAACTTTTATTGTGTGTATCTCTAGCTGGTAGGGTTATATATTTTCTTTTGTATTATCTTACTTCTACTCAATAGCATGTTATATTTTTAAACATTAACAACATTTATTCAATTGTAAAAATTAAACTTATCATAGGAAAATCTTAGATTTCATGCATACTTATTATAAAAATGCTATAATAATATATTTTTGTAGCAGTTTGTGTGACATATATGAAACACTAAAAATAAAGCAATTTTTTTTTGTTTTTTGTTTTTTTGTTTGGTGGGTTTCTTTTTTTTAAATATTTTCTCAAAAGCCTCTCATGATAATCAAGGAGGAATAATGCGGGTTGCGGGAACAAGAATCAGAATAATTTGAATATTCATTTTATGCCAGGAGACATATTTCATCCCACTGAAACCCCTCTTTCCATCCTCCTTCTGAGCACTGTTCTCATGCATGCTCTCTGTGCCTGGAGGTGCACGTTCTTCCATTTACCCACGGCTGTGTTGTAGAAGCAGTCACCACCCTACTCACCAACTCTTCGGTTGAGCTGAGCCGGGCTGTGAGTCCCAGTGAGGTCTGAGGAACTGGAAAAGGCCATTGGAGAAAGCAGGGACGCTAGTGGGTCATCACAGTTGTCTGAAACAATAGGAGAAAGAGGGCATATTCTATCAGGGAGAGATAGCCCATCAAGAAAGGAATCATGCATTACCCACCATCATTGATTAACACCTGCTCGGAACGAGGCCAGCACTGCTTATTTCCATGTGCCATTTCATCTCCTCTTCACAACTACCTTGAAAAACATGTGTTTCCTTCACAGTTAGAGAAACTAAAGTCCAGAGATGTTAAAGATATTTTGCCCAAGGTCACTGTTGTAATGTACTCCATGAATCACACAAAGGCGCCTCAAAAAGTCGAATTAAGGAGTCACATTTATTACAAATCTGGGACTACTAGGGGGCATTTCGCTCTCTCAAATCTCTTAGTGATAAGATGGCCGCAACATCAGATTTATATAGGCAAAAATCACAAAGGTATCGATTACATCTTTGGGTTTGGAATGAGGAACCTGGTTTGCACAGAGCAGTTACAGAAGCAGAATTGAGCATGTTAGTTAAATTATAGCTTTGGGTCTCCAGATCACTGAATCAACGGAAACACATTGCCTGGAGCCATGGGTCTTGGGACCACTGAGTTGACAGAAACACGTTATCTGGAGCCACTGAGGCAATTTAGGATAATTGTGCTGTCCTGGTTCCCAGGTACAGAAGAATGTGCTTCCTAAAACCAGTGAGATCACAAACAATGGGGTAGCATACGTAAGTTCAGAAAATCAAAGTAATTTTCCTATTGTTAAACAAAGCAAGTAAGCACAGAAGCCAAACAGCAGGGTTAAAGTTAAACTACAGTTTCTACCTGAGATGATTGCTACCATACTTCATCACAACACAAGAAAATAGTGTGGCCAGAATTCTCACCCATATTTGTCTAATTGTAAAACCCAATTACCTATGCATTCCTGAGTCAACTGTTTCAGTAAAGCCTCAACTTATAGCTGTTGAGCTTATTCTGTAAGAAGGAAGAGTTTTAAAAGGGAAAGCATTGTTGAACTACTCTCTCATATTCAGGCCAGGGGACCCTTGTAATAGTTGTATCTAGAAGGACAGAATAATTGAGAATTTCTCATTTGGCTTTGTGTAAAAGTCTTTGGAAAATGAGTTCCTAGTTTTAATTGCACAAAGTAATAGAGAACAGTCCTGATCTTGCACAATCTTTAATGTGATATTCACTTCAGTAGTCACCTGTGCAGCCTTCCCTAAATATGCTCTCTGTGCCTGGAGGTGCACTTTCTTCCATTTACCCATGGCTGTGTTGTAGAAGCAGCAAGTTCTAAAGTGTCTTTGATGCAGCCACAATGTGGAACACAGTGGGACAGAGGTGTGTTCTCAATAACGACAACATAGATATGTTCTCCCAGATTGTCTCTCATGCCTTGACCACCCAGTCTCGTGTAGAGTATGCTGCTCTTCGCATGGCATGTTGGTCATCTAAAAGGTGTGTAGTATCTTATTCATCTGTGTGTATCCTCCAAGAGGTGGCATGCTCTTCGCGAACCTTAACAAAGTATCTGGAACATATTAGGCTTTTCATAAAGTCTTATTTAAGGAATGGAATGGTGAGGGAAGGAGGAAAGGAAGGAAAGAAGGCATTCACATATCAGTACACTCTTTTCCTGTTTTATTTTTTTCCATTTTGTTTACTATTGCTCTTGTAGGACATTGCAAAATGACTGCATGAAATCTAGACAGACTTCAGTCAAAACAAATTACGACTTTGTTATTCAGTTTAAAGGTAAATTCCATGGCATTAATGGCTTTCATCAAAAGTCACTTTGACATTTTTTAAAGAAAATGTATATAGAATTTTGAGGCTGATTATTTATCCAGAAAATTCTGAGGGAGCAGCATTTCATCAAATCGCAGGAACATTAATGAGAAACACAACGGTTATTTTTTTCTGTTTGTGAAATGTGTTTAAAAATCAACTGGCAAAGCATATTTTGAGTTTTCCCCAACACAAATGTTTGAAAAACATTTTGAGTTATTGGACCAACCAAGAACAGAGCCAGATCCTCACCAAAGAGGAATAACAGAAACCACAGCCAGGGCCCCTCAGCAGACAGGGTCATGCCGAAGAGAAAGATGAGCTCCGGCCACTTCTCTCTGCAAAGATGCAGGTGAGAAGGTGCATACCCACCTCCAAGACACTTGTTCGGAAGTGCAAACCGTTTACACTATTCATTGGGAAACAATTTAAACATAACGCTGACCTTGTACTTGTGTACGCCTGCTTTATCGTCAGAGAACAGCAGGTGAGTGCGGAAATGGACCCGGAGTGGACCGAGCCCCACAGGACAGTTCCACGCACACGTGCACGGGCGCATGCAGCAGACACCACGGAGGATCCCAGGTAGTGCACAGCGGGCGCTGAGCCTCACCTGTCCACATGCCAGTCACAGTCATCCTCCGCTTTCAAATAACACTGCTCCCACACCTCCCAATAACTCATAGCCCTGCACAACAGTCTCACAAGCAAACTGAAGATCTCTCACAGGTAAAAGACAATATTTATTATAGCATTTTTGTCTTTATTAACCATATCATTTGCAAAAAACTGTGCTACCATTTTTATTAGGTTCTTGTGGTCTTTTTATGTGTCACTGGTGGCATTTGTTAGTATCATGTCCCTTACCCTATTTTCCCCTAAGTAGAACTAGAAGTGACCTGATCATTTCAATGTAATTCAGTCCAACAAGTATTTATAAGATCCTACTTTATGCTTGACCTTGGTTAGGAATTGGGAATAGATTTGAGTACAATTAAATGTCATAGCTCAAGAAGTTCAGAGACTATTATGAAATACTAGAGGCCTGGTGCACAAAAATTTGTGCACTCGGGGGAGGGGTGTCCCTCAGCCCGGCCTTTGCCTTCTCACAGTCTGGGGCCCCTTGGCAGATGTCCACCTGCTGGCTTAGGACCGCTCCCTGGGGGATCGGGCCTAAGCTGGCAGTCAGACATCCCTCTGGCAGCCCAGGAGCCCTCAGGGGATGTCCCCTTGCCAGTGGGGAACAGGCCTAAGCTGCAGTCGGACATCCTTAGCACTGCTGAGGGGGTGGGAGAGGCTCCGGTCACCACCGCTGTACTGGCAGCTGTCAGCCTGGCTTGTGGCTGAGCAGAGGTCCCCCTGTGGGAGTGCACTGACCACCAGGGGGCAGACACTCAATGCAGGAGATGCCCCCTGGTGGTCAGTGTGTGTCATAATGACCAGTCATTCCCAGTCGTTCTGCTGTTAGGGCCAATTTGCATATTACCCTTTTATTATATAGGATAACGATGTAAAGAAGTAAATAAACTGATGGGAAAGTTTAGGAATTTCACCAAAATCACCCCAAGCCAGTGAAATGGGCACTCCCTATCCAGCCACCCAGATCTGTTCTCTCTTCCAGCCCTGCGCGGTCCCTCCTTCACAAGCCACTGCCAGGGGCAGAGAGAAGCCCGAAGCCGCTGGCCCGGACACCAGCTGCCATTGCCCACTGCCCTTCCTTATTCTGAACTGTGCTTACCTGCGTCTAAGTGTGTGGTACCAATGTTTCTACTTTGGAAGTTAGTGAAGCCATAGAAACAACCTGTGCTCACAGGAGGGCCCACAGACGTCCCAGGACTCCTGCCTTCCGGACCCTGTGCAGTGGAGCAGTGGCTGCTGGAGACCATGGCCAAAGTTTTGCTCTCTTATTTCTAGACAATAAGAGGGGGAAGATTTCAAATCGGAAGAGAGAAAGACCTCCATGCCCCCAGCCAATAGGTAGTTCCCTCTGTCATCTCCATGTCACAGAAGCAAACATGGCGTCACCTACATTGTGAATAGACCAGTCCTCTAATTAAATTAAATTAAATTAAATTGCCCAGTCACTGGGAGTTAGTAAGGTGTCCATATAACCATTCTAAATCCAAAAGTGTACTTTCTTTTTAGACACCTGTGTTATTCTTAAAGCAGAAGAAAACTGATGTAGCATAAATGAGAGCAATGATTAGTTTTGTGTTTGTTTGTTTTTGCTGTTTTTAACTCATGATTTGGGACAGTGTGGGGTAGTGGAAAGTCTCAGGAGGGCCAGGCCTAGGAGATGACCCTTCTGACTGGGCTCTGCTGTTGCCTCGGTGGCTCCAGGTAATGAACTCAATGCACTGAGTGTTATCTCCATTGCTGTCTTGCAGGGGATCATCTCTGCCAGATGCAGCCATAGATCATTTTAAGATGGAATAAAAATAGATGGGAAACCCCTTTAAGAAAAAAATACAGAATGGAATGGAAGTGGCATATGAATCACCTTTAACATCTGCTCCAATTGAAAGCAACCATTTCAATAAATCTATTTCTGGGATCTTGTTTCTATGTCACAAACCCTGCCCAAGAATTAGTGTCACCAATAGCTCTCTGGAACTAACGGTTTACAACCCTCCAGATGAGAAGGAGAACGTGAAATGGGGGAAAACAAAGGGGGGAAGACACACACAGGGAGTGAGGACAACATTGCCTAGGGCATTTCTCCCCCATCTGTGATTGGCAGCCTAGCATGGGGCCCTCCTCCCCACTCTGTGATTGGCATTCTTACTGAGCCTGGGCCAACTTCACACCAAACATGTGGCTGGGAAGGAGAGACTCAAAGCCCCATCTGCTCCACCTGCAGGTTGTAAATAGTCAGTTCCATGTTGCCATTAAATTTTAGGCTACACTCATATATCAATCAATTCCTCTAAAAGTGTGTGTGTATTTACATGAGGGAGGAGGAAAGGGTGAGGAAATTTGGTTAGGGAGAGAGATGTTTGAAGTTTAGGAGAAAAACACTGAGGGACTAAAACTCAGGGTTCCAACTGAATACATAACCTGAGACAGACCATAATTATTTTCCCAAAGACCATTTTTCCAAAAATGTCTCACACTTCATGAATACAGAATGCAGTGTCATAGAAGAATGTTTTCAAAATATGCTCTTAAAAAGTCCATTCAATAAATCCTAAAAGATTTATTGCAAAAATCAGATGACATTACAAGGCTATTTAAGGAATGCTAACCCAATTCATATACAATATATTATTCTCCACTTTTTCAACAAATGATTTTACTCCCATCTCTTTTTTTAATATATTTTATTGATTTTTCACAGGGAGGAAGAGAGAGGGATAGAGAGTTAGAAACATCGATGAGAGAGAAACATCGATCAGCTGCCTCTTGCACACCTCCTACTAGGTATGTGTCTGCAACCAAGGTACATGCCCTTGGCCGGAATCAAACCTGGGACCCTTCAGTCCACAGGCCGACGCTTTATCCACTGAGCCAAACCGGTCAGGGCATTTACTCCCATCTTTACTGCTGTCCTTGATAACATAAAGGCCACCTCCTACCTTACCACACCCCCAGGCAGATAAAGATCCATGCCTTTAGGTGTGATGGAAGCACCTCATCTATTTCCATTCATCTGCTGTTGGACAAGCCCAGTCCTATTTGGAAACGACTTAGCCTTGTGTTTATAGACTAAGGGGAATATCACTAGGTCATACTAGGCTTAGCATGATGATCACAGAGTAAGGTATCCAAATGTGAAATTACAGTGTCCTATACCTGAAACTAATATAATATTGTACATCAACTGTTCATTAGTGAATAATAGTTTTTAAAATACCAGGAGGAGCCTCCAACACTGTGGAATTTAAGCCCTTCACTTTACAAATGAGAATCCCAAGTTTTAGGGAGATGGCAGGCCTGCCCAGGATTACTCTGTTGATTAGTGGACTAGACTGGATCAAAATCCAGGTTTCCTCGCCACAGGTGGTGACCACAAGGTCAGAGCTACCTACCACCTGTGCATAAGCCTGGTAACAATTAGTCATGCTATTCTTCACAAGATTTGTTTTAATGGTTTGATTACTTTTTTTCTGCCAAAGGAAAGATATAGTTTTATTTTGGGCATAACAAAAGAACAATCTATAGTTTCCAAAAGAATTTGAAATTCTTCTCTATTTTTTTTTTTTGCTTTCCTTATCTCCTCTTTTAACTCTCTCTGATCCAACAAAAACCCAACCACCTGAACAAATAAAAAATAAAATAAAGGAAGGAAGAAAGAAAAGTAAGAAGATAAAAGTAACATTATTTTCTTATTAATATTTATATGGATAATCAAATCAAACATGCATTTTCTTCATTACCACAGTAGATTATATGAATTCTAGAGGCCCAGTACACAAAATTTGTGTCCCTCAGCCCAGCCTACACCCTCTATAATATGGGAGGCCTTGGGGGATGTCCAACTGCCAGTTCAGGCCCTACCCCACAGGCAGTCGGACATCCCTCTCACAATCTGGGACTGCTGGCTCCCAACCACTCTCCTGCCTGCCTGCCTGATTGCCCCTAACCACTTCTGCCTGACAGCCTGATCACCTCCTAACCATTCCCTGCCAGCCTGATCAACACCTAACTGCTCCCTTGCTGGCCCAATCGCCCCCAACTGCCCTTCCCCTGCCAGCCTGGTCACCCCCACCTGCACTCCCCTGCAGGCCCTGTCACCCTAAACTACCCTCCCCTGTAGGCCTGTTTCCCCCCAACTTCCCTCCACTGCCTGCCATCTTGTGGCGGCCATCTTTGACCACATGGGGGTGGCCATCTTGTGTGAGGGTGACAGGCGATTTGCATATTACCTCTTTATTATATACAATGGGGATTTGGAGCCTAAAAGACTAACTTGCATTTATAGGAGGGATAAAATTACTCTTAGCATTTGCGCATAATAGCCTACTTTTTAAAAAAAGACATAAAGCATGCATTTTGTGTAGTGCCGACAATGGTGCTTAGATGTGACCGCTCATGCTTTTATTCTCATTTATTTATTTTTTCTCAAGTTAGTTATAATTTCACTTAACAAACTAAAAAAACAAACACTTTAATGTGACTCTTGAATCTGACCCTCTCCGTATTTTGCACCATGAAATCCTACAAGATAAATTATATTCTAATGAGCAGACTAAAAAATATGGCTCTCTCAATGAGTCATGAAAAGGAGGTTAAACCTCTGTCCCAAAATCATCTCCAACTCAAGGCAGTACCAGGCTTTGGATCACATGGCTGTGGCTCTTTGCTGTGGAAGATGGAATTAAACTCAAAGATGCAGATGCTGAGTTCAAGAAGCCTAGCATCTACTGTGGGTTGAAGATAACCCATATATCTTTAAGAAGCACTTTATGTTTATGAACAATTGTGTGTAAAAAAAACTATGGCATGGGGTCCTTCTCCCTTCATCTGTATTTCAGATTCGTCATGGCAGGGGTTATTGCTCATTTGTTCAAGCAACAAACTTTAACTGCGCACTTTCTGAGTGTCAGGAGCTCTGTCAGGTTTTAAAATAATAACAGCAATTCTGGCTAATTCCTTAAACCTGACAGAAATGGACACACCCTCCCTCAGAGCCCAGTGCCTGTGACAAGGTGGTCCTGCCTGGGGATTAACAAGAGGCTCTGAGGTTTTTTCCAGGATTTTTAAACAATCTTATGTAAGGTTTTAGGGAGGATTTGGTGGTGGACCTGACCTGCGCTTCTAAGTGGCTTGCCAGGAAGACATTATAATGGCACCTAGTAAGTACAGTGCCAGCAGTGGCACATCACCCCCTCCCGTTCCCCAGCCATCACTGCCACGGGGGAGGCCATCATGTGTATTGTTTGGAGGAGGAACCCACAAGTCCCTGTTTCCATTCCATACTCTAGACTGGGCTTTGAACAAAGTCCCTGTAGCTATTGGTACAGTGTCTGTCTGAAAAATCTGCTTCAAGTCCCTAAAATTATGGCAGCGATGCATCAGAGACAGGCCAGGGTCAGTCTCCCATTGATCTATCATTGAGTTTAGTCCTTCCTTTCTTGGATTTTCAAGAACAACCGTACACAGATGTGCCACAGTTAGCTCAAAGTCAACGGTTCTCAAATACACTTTCCTAAATTGCTTTTCTCTCAAATTATTCCTCCCCATCCCCGTCCTGCCTCTGGTGATATCTACACTAATAAAAGAGAAACATGCAAATTGGCATCCCTCCGCTATGCCCGCCAGCCAATCAGAGTAATATGCAAATTAACCCAACAAAGTTGGTGGTTAATTTGCGTACACAGGAACAGAGCGAAGACTGAAGACAGCATAGAAGGAAGACAAGCAGCAGAGAAGGGAACAAAGCCAAGGCAGTGGAGACAGGAGCGGAGCTGAGGCAGCAGAGACAGGAGGGAGCGAGGCGGAGCACATGGGAGGGAGCAAAGTGGAGGAGACGGGAGGGAGCAAAGTGGAGGAGACAGGAGGGAGCGAGGCAGCAGAAATGGGAGGGAGTGAAGCAGCAGAGAAGAGAGCGAAGACCACCTCAGTGGGTTTCGCTCCCTTCTCTGCTTTGCTCTGGCCTCAGGAAGCCCTATTCTTGCAGGAATCTTCCTGCAATGGGCCTCTAGTATATATATATATATATATATATATATATATATATATATATATATATACACAATTCTCAGGCTAGGGATATTGCATTCAAATTAATTGGTTTTTATATTTATTTATTTTTCTGAAATCTAATTGATCAATGGCAATCTCATTTAATGAATGAGATAAACTTAAACTTCTCATATGTGAGATATACAATGTATTAATGATTTGGGGAATATAAATCATCACATTGATTAAGGATATATTTTGCCATTGTTGCCAGTACCTGGGACTATGTATATGTTTAATAAATATTTGTTTAGAGTTAAAGGATAAAAGACATAAGTCCTATCATTGTGTTGTTTAGGACTATCTCTCAGATTCAAACTTACTTTTTTTTCCACCTTCACTACTTTATCTTAATTCAGGCTTTCCAAATATCATATTCTGTCTTCAGTTTACCACTGAGCTCTACTCTCATTAAACCATCCTTTTTAGAATCCTGATTTCAATATGTTTTGTTCACCAAGACTTAATAGGGATATCAGTTTTAAATTAGGCTTCCAGAGGTGGCATCATGAAGACAAAATAAAAAAGAGGGACTTCCTAGCATATACCACATGCAAGCTGAGCATAAGGCCAAGTGTCATTGGTAGGATAGCAGGCTGGCCAGTCAGAAAGAGGTCCTCCAAGCACAGGTCAGAAGCAAGGGGCCTGTTGTCAGAATCAACTTTAATCAGAGCTTGGAGCATGCCCCTCACAAACACCACTCAGCCAGAGTCTAAACACAAATATGTTAAAGTTATTAAACCATTAGGATCATGAATTTTCCTTCATAGCTTAACTGGATTAGCTAGGAGACAAGACCCTTTTCATGGTAGAAAAGACAAAATTCAATAAATTAAAATAATTTGAAATTTCTGAAATATGAGAAGCTGAAAGTGGTGACTAGGTTACTTCAGAGGGTTTTAGAAGAAACTGATAAGAAAAAAAAGCAAATGTTTAAAAAATAAAACTTTTCCTATTTTAAAACTGTCCTAAATTTAACATTTCTTTTATACACCCTTGTGCCCTTCTTTCTATCCTCATTCAACAGCACCATTAAAAAACACAGTGCTAAACAGTTTCAAAATTTATTTGGTTTTTAAGCAAAACCAAACAAATGAAATAATGGGATGAATAGAATGTTAAGATTTGGAAAATAGGAAATAAGATACAAAGGTTTTAAAAGTTAGAAGTAGAGATGATTTTTTATACTTTAAAAAGCACATGGTTAAATAATTATGAGTGGAATATTAAGATTAAGGAAAGCAGACAAGTGAAGAGTTGTGAAATGGTGCTGTGTCATCTTAATGCTCCTCTGGTTGAGAACTTCTTTGGAGCCGTGTCTTCCTCAGTGGTATCTATTCATTTTTTCAATACAATGGAGCTAAACTTGAAGTAGGTAATCACGGTCCTGCATTGAGTGGTACTAAATTACACAGAAAACCCCAGTGACTCGGAAAACCATGCTCTAAAGTCCATCCATACACATTCATAAAGCCTCTTCCTCTTTCATGGGTCTAGGCATGGAGTTCCTAAAGGAAACACTAAAATCTCTGTGTGTCATTAATCTGCTCACTGGAGTTTGGTGGGGGGGGAGGGGGCTGATTAAAAGATAGCTGTGAGCTGGGACTGGCCGATAGCAAGACCTTTTATGAGTAGATGAGATGAACATGTACTGATGGTTTGAAAAAATGCTAACCTTTATTGGTCTTTGTAGGTGAAAAAATAATGTCATCCCAAAGACAGAAGCAGTAGCCCTTCAAAATTCTAATCTGACCCTAGCTGGTTTGTCTCAGTGGATAGAGGATAGGCCTGTGGACTGAAGGGTCCCGAGTTTGATTCTGGTCAAAGGCACATGTTGGGGTTGCAGGCTCAATCTCCAGTCGGGGTTGTGCAGGAGGCAGCCAATCAATGATTCTCTCTTATCATTGATGTTTCTATCTCTCTCTCCCTTCCCTTCCTCTCTGAAATCAATAAAAATATATACATATATTTTTTTAAAAATCTACTCTGGTTGTGCATGTTCATAAGCGTGTGTGTGTGTGTGTGTGTGTGTGTGTGTGTGTGTGTCTGGACCAGAGGAAAACTGTGGTATATGTAAAAAGAGTCCACACCGGTTCAAGCCCAGTGTGAGTTCAGACGGCAACTCTGCAGCTAATTAATTATATGTCCTTTGAAAGTTACTTAATCACAGTCTTTTCTATGTTTAATCTTATATAATAAAAGGCTAATATGCAAATCGACCAAACAGCAGAACAACGGGCCGCTATGACATGCACTGATCACCAGGGAACAGACACTCAAAGCAGGAGCTTCCCTGGTGGTCAATGTGCTCCCTGTGGGGAGCGGGCCTAAGCCGGCAGTCAGATGGACATCCCTCAAGGGCTCCAGAACTGTGAGAGGGTGCAGGCCGGGCTGAGGGCCGCCTCCCTGCCCCTCGCCCCGAGTTCACAAATTTCATGAACTGGGCCACTAGTAAGGATAATAACTAGTTATAGGCTTGTTATGAGAATAAAAAGACAATGCATTTAAAATATTAACCCAATGATAGGCACATAACTTGATACGTGTTAATTTTCTTTATTTTCTATCATTCTTTCTTAAATTCAAACTCATCACCTCCAGTTCCAGCTATTGCCTTTGAAAAGTGACATTTCTTATATCTTCTACTAAGTCTTTTGGACTTTGCCCATCAAAATGGTTTGAAAACTGTTTCTTTATCAGCTTTTCAGGGGTCATACGATAATTCTGTACAAAGAGCTATTCTGCTTATGTATTACTAGTACATAAGCTCCAAGACCACACACATTACACTTTCTAAGTTCTATCTCATTTTTTCTTGTATTTAGTAAATAGTTCTTAAGCACAATGTTCCAGGCATCATGTGATCTGGTCCACAGACTGGCTAGTTTTAAGGGAAATAGGACCCACAGTTCTTAAATAACATTGCAAGGGATGTTGCTGTTTGGATTTCTGTCTAGTCCTTACATTTAATTTACTTAAGGAATTTTGACATACTAAAACAGGGCCTGCCATGTTTGTGTTTTTAGATTATAACCTTAAAAAGTTGAGAAACCCTGCTTTGGGGGAGAGATTTACACCAATTTGTTATGCTTTTAGAAAGCTTCCTCTGATTTCAGTGTGGAGAAAGGGGCCTGCATGTGTGTGTAAATGTGAAAAAGATAAGGATGGGTAGTGAGGATAAAAGTTAATGTAAGGCCTTCAAAAATAGTTAAAGTGAAAAAAATAAAATAAAATAAAATAAAATAAAATAAAGCCCTGAACTAAACATGGCAATTGGAAAGAAGAAAAGGGAAGGAGATTTAGTTATATTACATAAGAACCATCACTGCCAGGTGAACCGAAAGGGAGGTAAGAATGGAGGATATCAAATGCCTGGTTTCAATTACTCTCTATTGTGTTATGCTAGAGACCTAAGAAGCTTCAAATTATTTTTTTAAATTGAAAAATTAAAGACAAGCAAAACAGAGATGATGACTTCCCCACATGAAAGTGATTACAAAATTATAGTTACCTCCTTATCCTCCTTTTCGATAAATATAATGAGTGTTATCATGGGAGTAAAAACTGTACATGGATACATATGAGATGGCAAGTTATACAGTGTTGCAAAGTGATACATTCTTAATCGTCCAAAGAGGCGTACTGCTTCCAGCACCAGTGCAAGTACGATCTCCAGGAATAAACCGACACGGGGACCTGAGGTGGGCAGTTCTCCCTGCCTTCAGAGGAAAGTTCTAGTTCCGTGGTTCTATATAGTTCTTCATGGTTAGGCCTCTGGTTATTTTTATCTTCTGACTCCTTATTTCGCCTTCTGTGCCCAGACTTGCCAATTATTGGCAGCCTTGTGGGTGTGCTGCACCCCCTCTTTGCCCGTCCACATTTGGCTCCACTGGGAGTGCCCTGCATCATCTTCCTCCTGCCGCCATCCAGTCCCACTCACTGCGCAGGATGCAGGTGCGTCCAGAGGCACGCCTTACCTCTCCGGAAGCGAGGAGGCCTCTGTCTGCTTATTTTCCACTCCACTAGGAGGGCCCGGCACCAGGATGGGCCTTGCTCTGAGGATATTACTGCACTTCAGACCCCTGAGAGCTGGGACCACATCGGACTTCCGGTCTTCATGGCCTTTCGCAGTGATGATCACAGGTTACTTGCTGAATAATTATCTAAGTAGAACTTCAGAAAAATGGAGGGCGATCTTAAACTGGATTTAAATATCTGGATAGGAACTGGGCAGCTCTCTGAGTGGGAAATGTTTGGGCAGCCCAGTCACAGAAGGGAGTGAATCAAGACTGTGAGCACTTGAAGACAATTTGGATGAGATAATCACTATGGTTATAAATGTGTTTTTTTCCAAATACGTTCTCTATTGATCCTTAGAAAAAGCATCTCAGGCAGGCAGGGCAGTCATGATGGCAAGCACATTCTGAGAGGACGAAGAACCCAGCTGTCAATGCCACACGTATACGACCTGAGGAGAAAAACACCTCTGCTCTCCAGAGTACTCGTTCCAGTCTCAAACACCCCTCACTCCGCAGTTAACAAAACCCAGGCTCTGAGGGCGTTGGGGGTAAACCTGGAAACATGGAGGCAACCGGGCCGTGTAAGACCAAAGAGTGTGTAACAGGGTGAGGTGGAGTGAATGGTGGCAGCTGCGGGGCCACCACTCTGCTTGGACATTCAGTTGTTCTATTGGCTGTCCTGGCAAATTTAGGCAAATCCATTCCCTTCTCTGTGCTGCAGTCCATCCTGGAAAATGGGGTTGATGATGCTGCTCTCTACAGGGGACAGTGACAAATGGAGGTTATTGTGGACCACCAGCAGAGAGAATGGTGCTTGGCACACAGAAAGTGCTCAGTTAATGGTAACTACAACATTGTAATTATCCAACGGCCTCTGCAAAGACTTTTGAGTAAGGAATGATGTTTAGCGAGTGCATAAATTTGAGTCCTAAAGTTGTCAAGTGAAATGCATTCAGCCCCTTAATTTTTAATGATGCCGTAATGACCAACCCCTGCATTTTTCCCTAGGCCTCTCTGGGCCTGGCTTTTCATGTTTTGGAAAGGGAGCGAGGCAGGGGTGGCCCATAAACTGACCTGGGTGGTCCCCATCACCAGCTGACTCCCTCTAATTGGTGATGGATGGCCCTGCCTTATGTGTTCTATTCTTTTCTAAAAAGACTGTTCTCACTCGAAGGGAGGGAATGAGGGAGCGTGCAGGGCCAAATCTCACTCTTACCCTTTTGTTTCTGGCATTCTTTGGTATGCTACTACTGATGCACAATTTATCCAAGGACAGTCATTAGAAAGAAGACCTAAGCTGATTGCAGGCAGATAAATATTATTATTTATCAAGTAATATTTATCAATGTTATTAATTATCCTGATTACCAGATCTCAGTTTTGGAAATAGCACCTTTTATATAACTAAAAAATGAAAATAAAACCCCTGGGTATAATTCACTGGATCACTGTGGTGTGCCGTTTGTGAAAGCTCTGTTCAACAGAGACTTTTTGCTCCCCAGAATGAGAAGGGCTGAGTTCCAGCACACAACCCACTCCACCTGTCATTGGTGTGGTCCAGAGAGCGTCCCCGTCCGACAGCAAGTGTGCTCCTGCGGGACTCTATGAAATGACCTAGCCGCACTCGAATGTAATGATTTTTGAGACATTTCAGGCCTCCAGATAATGATTTTTTGGGGACAGGCTAAAAATAAAAGCTTGTTCCAGGCAAAATGCTTCAGCATGTTCTACTTTCTCTTGTAAAATGCTCTTCTTGCTCAGACTGAATTGTAATTGTGATTCTTAAGCAAATGTTGGCTGTAGCTATGAAGACATAAAATGCTATAAATGTTATATGGACATGTCCAGGTATTTGGTGCTGTAATTTAAAAGCATCAATAAAGTTTCAGTTGTATTCAAAGTTTGAAAATCCGTCATGGTCAGATGAATTCAATTCCCATTATTCCCATACCCAACCCTTCAAATTATTCACCAGCAGATTAAACATAGCAGGGAAATACATTGTACTGTTTCACTAAATATCTCCCATTTTGGAGGAAATCTTTAGCGATCAAATAACATGAGGAAAGACACACTGGAAAGCAATTATTACCCCGGGGAAATTTCATTTCATTGCTGAAGACAGAAGTGGTATATTTCAAAACTGTGAGCAAAGATTAATGGAGATGAAGGGAGTGGTAACTGCGCGTGAACTGAGACATTTAAATTTAATGTCACTGTAAAACATGAGAAGTCATCATTTCAAGTCTCAATAACCGCAAACTGAAATGCATTCATTGCTATTTTCATTTCCCCCCTAACATTGTACTTTGCAAGTTGAATGGCCCTGACAAGGAGTTGGTTTGAAAGTGAAGAGTTCTTTTCCTGAACAAGGTTAAGTTTCGCTTTGATGACAGCACAGCTCGGAAATCTCCTGCCAAGCATGTCCTCCAGGCAAGGAGGCAGAGGATTTTCAGTTTCTCTGTCAGCTTTAGCTCCACCTCAAGTGGTTAGGAGTCAAGTCTTGGAAGAGAAGACAGAATGAAGAAATAAATCCTTTAATGCATAGCATTGGTTTGAGAGCTTCAGACAGGATTTTTCAAGTTCATTTTGATGAATTGGGTCACCGAATCTAGTTCTTTATATAATGTGTTAGGAATGCATTCATGGGTGTAGTAGGAAAATGGGAATGCGTGCTATTGGATACTAAATATTTCATTTTCCATAGAGACTTGGACTGAATCTACATGAATACTGAGATGTTGAAAGTATGTAGTCATTTGCTCATGTTTGATATCTATTGACATTTGGACAAGATAATATTTCCCCCTCTTCTGTGTGTGTGCCTTCAAAAGAGGTGAATCTGATGGAATTCCTCCACTGGCCATCCAGCTGTAATACTTCACCCCATTCCAGAATCCCCCCGCCTTCTACTGCCTAGGAGGGCCCAGGCACCTCCCTTTGACTTCCTGGGATTCTCCCTGGAATAGTGCTTCTCAGTGGTATTGAGCGCATGAATAACAGGGGCATCTTGATGGAATAAAGAATCTCATTCAGGAACCAGCTCCCAAATCTATCATTCGGTGGTAAATGAGCATCATCAAATCTTTACAACATGAGGCCTCTCTCTTCTAGCTTTCTCTCAATTTACTTCTTCAGGTAACTGTCCCTCACTGGCCCAACACAGACCTCTAGAGCCTTAAATAGCCCCAGTGGGGGCACAGCTGGAGAATGACAAAGCTGCCCCAGCCCACAGAGGAGGGAAAGGTGATGGTAGACAAGGACAAGGGGAGATGATCAGTGAGGGTGTCAGATGTACAAAGTGTCCCTTCTTATCCACAAAGTGTATTGCCCTGTGGGCCATGTGCAGCCCATGCCAGTGGCTGTAACTGCTTTCATTACAACAGCACACAGTGTTTTTTGAACTTAGACAAAGGGGCACTGAGGCAGATGATTTACATAAATTAAGCCATGGGCCCCTCCTAATACTAATTATGAGTTAGACATCAGTATCCTAGTTTCATAAGGAGTGTTTAAGAGACTTGGCAGAGGTCACAGAGCTGGGTTTGGCACTAGATTTGTCTAATGCTTGTTAGCTTTCCTACCTAATCACCACCCTGCACAACTGACCTAGTTCACTTCCATCCGTTCTATTAATTTGCTCTCAATCTCTTGACCCATCTTGCAAATTTGGAAAGTTTAGGGGAAAAAAAAGTGATTTCTATGTACATTTTTCCAATCACTATTATAATATGTATCAGGGTATATCCAAACCAAACTTGAAATTACCAAGCAAGGGCTAAGTGTCCACCATTGAAATTCCAAAGGAAACACTATCCAAGCTCCTTTTGGAAACTTTATTGCCTGGAATTTGGAATTATCCTGAAGATCTCCAGGATCTACAGAGCCAAAGTGACACAGAATAGGTGAAAGGAGGAGGAACTCTAACTTAGGGTCAAGTAGACTTTACTGCCTCTGACTCTGGGCCTGCACATCATTGGTTTCACCTTCCTGAAATGTGGGCTTTTGTCTCCTGTGAAACTGGACATGTAAGGCTTCTTTGCCTCTCTGAATAGGGGCTGAGTAAGATTGAAGAGGGAACTACAGGCAGATTCTCACATGATGACAATGTTATTTTTCCTAAATTTAAGTGGAGGGCTTATAGGTCCATATGTATTATTTCCTAGAGGCCCAGTGCACGAAATTCATGTGTGGGGGGCGGGGGGGAGAGTCCCAATCAGAGGATGTCCTGATTGGGCCTAAACTGGCAGTCAAACATCCCTCTCACAATCCAGGACTGCTGGCTCCCACCTGCTCACCTGCCTGCCTGATTGCCCTTAACCATTCACCTGCCTGCCTTATCACCCATAACCACCTCAGCCTGTGTGCCTGATCGCCCCTAACCACTCTGCCTGCCTGATCACCTCTAACCACTCACCTGTCTGCCTGACCACCCCTAACCACCTCAGCCTGCCTACCTGATCACCCCTAACCACTTGCCTGCCTGCCTGATTGCTCCTAACCACCTCTGCCTCAGCCCTCAGTGCTGCAGCTTCATCCAGAAGGTTGTCCGGAAGGATGTCCAGAATGATGTCTGGAAGGTCATTTGGCTGTCTGATCTAATGAGCATATTACGCTTTTATTATTATAGATATGTTATATATTCACATATAATTTCATTACATTTTATTATATTATGTATGTAATATAATATCCTATCTAATAAAGATATAATATGCAAATTGACCATCATGTCCTCACACAAAGATGGCCATCCCCATGTGGTCAAAATATGGCCTCCACAAGATGGCTGGCAGGGGAGGGCAGTTGTGGGCAACCAGGCCAGCAAGGGAAGGCAGTTAGGGGTGACCAGGCCAGCAGGAGAGGGCAGTTGGGAGCAATGGGGCCTGCAGGGGAGCAGGGCAGTTGAAGGCAACCAGGCCAGCAGGGGAGGGCAGTTAAGGGCAACCAGGCTGGCAGGGGAGGGTAGTTGGGGGCAATCGGGCCAACAGGGGAGCAGTTAGGTGTTAATAAGGCCGGCAGGAGAGTGGTTAGGGGGTGATCAGGCTGGCAGGCAGGCGAGTGGTTGGATTCTGAGGGGGATGTTTGACTACTGGTTTCGGTCCCAGATTGGAGAGGGTCCAGGCTGGGAACCCCCCCCCCCCCAGTTCACAAATTTTGCACCGTGCCTCTAGTATAATGATATATATTTATGTATTATAAATTATTACGTTATTGGAGAAACCAAGATGGCGGCATAGGTAAACACTGAAGTTTTCTGCCTCGAAAAACCACTTCAAAAATACAACTGAAAGACAGAACGAACATCATCCAGAACCACAGGAAGGCTGGCTGAGTGGAAATTCTACAACTAGAAGGAAAGAGAAGAGCATACCGAGACTCAGAGGAGGCACAGTACGGAAGTAAAATACTAAGGTGCGGAGGTGCATGCAGAGCGGGCTGGAGGCTGAGGGCTCAGTTGTCTTTTTCAATCAGGAGGGAATCTCAGAATCTGAGCTCCAGTTCCGGGCAAGTCTCTAGGGACCCAGACTCATACAAGAGAAGTGGGACTGTCTGGAATCGGTTAGAACTCGAGGGCAGCTTTCTTTCAGAGGGGCTTGCAGTGATTCCTGAGACACTGAGAAGCAGAGCCTCTGAGAGCAGCCATAACTGCTAGCCCCGCCCTGTTGATCCTGTGGGACCCGCCCCGCCCAAGCCCTGCAGGGAGGCTTTTGCTGGATAGCCTCATGCAAAGGCTAGATTAGCACCTCCCTAGAGATCCAGGAGCCAGGAAACCCAGAGGTCAGAGTGGGACCATCCAGTTTGCAGCTCCATGGAACCATAAAGGACACACTCAGGGGGCAGACTCAGTGAGCACCAAAGCCGCATTGAAGCAAGTCTTGCCCCAGAGGGGTGTCTCCAGCACAGAAGTTCTCCCACTGCAGACACAGCTGATTCTCACAGCCAATTGGCCTGGAGGTGAATTCCTCCCAGTGATAACTACAAAAATCAAGGCTTAACTACAACAAGACTGTGCACAAAGACCACAAGGGGGTGCACCAAGAGTGTCCTCCTCAGGTAATTGGGGAGGCTGAACCACTGGGCCCTAGAGGACACTCAGCACAGAAAACTACTTTTTCAACACATGGAAGCATAAAAAATGTGGAGACAAAGAAAAAAGACACAAATGACAGAAATGGAGGAAAGCAAACTACTGGATATAGAGTTCAAAACCACACTTTTAAGGTTTTTCAAGAATTTTCTACAAACTGCCAGTAAACTTAATGAGACCTACAAGAAATCTAATGAGACCCTCGAGGTTGTGATAAAGGACCAACTAGAAATTAAGCATACACTGACTGAAATAAAGAATATTATACAGACTCCCAACAGCAGACCAGAGGAGCGCAAGAATCAAGTCAATGATTTGAAATATGAAGAAACAAAAAACACCCAACGAGAAAAGCAAAATGAAAAAAGAATCCAAAAATACGAAGATAGTGTAAGGAGCCTCTGGGACAGCTTCAAGCGTACCAACATCCGAATTATAGGGGTGCCAGAAGAAGAGAGAGAGCAAGATATTGAAAACCTATTTGAAGAAATAATGACAGAAAACTTCCCTTACCTGGTGAAAGAAATAGACTTACAAGTCCAGGAAACGCAGAGAACCCCAAACAAAAGGAATCCAAAGAGGACCACACCAAGACACATCATAATTAAAATGCCAAGAGCAAAAGACAAAGAGAGAATCTTAAAAGCAGCAAGAGAAAGACAGTCAGTTACCTACAAGGGAATACCCATACGAATGTCAGCTGATTTCTCAACAGAAACTTTGCAGGCCAGAAGGGAGTGGCAAGAAATATTCAAAGTGATGAATGCCAAGAACCTACAACCAAGATTACTTTATCCAGCAAAGCTATCATTCAGAATTGAAGGTCAGATAAAGAGCTTCACAGATTAGAAAAAGCTAAAGGAGTTCATCACCACCAAACCAGTATTATATGAAATAATGAAAGGTATCCTTTAAGAAGAGGAAGAAGAAGAAAAAGGTAAAGATACAAATTATGAACACCAAATACACATCTATCAGCAAGTGAATCTAAAAATCAAGTGAATAATCTGATGAACAGAATGAACTGGTGATTATAATAAAATCAGGGGCATATAAAGGGAGTGGACTGTCTATTCTTGGGGGGGAAAGGGGTGAGGGGGATGCGGGAAGGGCCTGAACAAAAATCGTGCACCTATGGATGAGGACAGTGGATAGAGAGTGAGGGAGGAGGGTGGGGTGGGAACTGGGTGGAGGGGAGTTATGGGGGGGAAAAAGAGAAACAACTGTAATAATCTGAACAATAAAGATTTAATTAATAAAAAATATTACATTATTATATTATCATAAAGCTCTAACTAAATTATTATAAATAAATCTTTTCAGAGATATGCTTTTATTTTCAAATAATGCAGATATTTAACTGGCTTAATATGTGACTGTGAACTACCTCTTAATATTTGAAATCACTTGCTGGCTTCTATAGGAAGCATACCTTTCAAAGACGGTGTGCAGGAGCGACACCCCGCAGTGTTGGTGGGGCCGCTGCAGACCAGTAGCCTGTGCAGCATGGGTGTCATTACATCTCTGACAGCTGTTGCCCCTCTTGTGCCCTCCAGAGTTGGCTGCACCATCTGGGGACTGTGTGAGAGGATGTGGCTGTGCCAGTGTTGGCCAGGCTCTGTAGTTCAGAGAGCAGACACGGAGCAGGGCCAGGAGGCAACATGACAGGAAGAGATGCCCAGCAGCTGTGTCCCGGAGCCATAGAGGGATCTGGACCTCCTTGCAGGCCTGGGTGAGCAAGAGGTGGAGCCATGTGCGCTGAACAGGCACCCATGCTAGCCTAGCCAGAGAGCCCAGTGCTGAGGTCGTTGAGCCTGAAACTGGAGGACAGCCTGAAGGCCAGCTCCCCACTGCCTCCTGCTGGCCCACCCTGCTCCTGGTTGCTGGGGCCAAGGTGCTGCTCCAGTCTTGTCCCACCCCTCATTATCTCTTCCCTCCACACCCTCCTTCTGTCCTCTGGTACATATCAACCATCTGCTGAACAGCCCGAGCCCAGGTCTAAAATCCAGAGGGTTTAAAAAGGATTGGTTTAAAAATAAGTGTTTCAAGTTTCATGGATAGACTGCAGAATTGGAAAAGAAATCATTAGTGTAAAATGTGGATCCCTCTTGTCCAGTGAGGTATTGTTTTCCCAGGGAAAGGGTAGTAGTTTGGTGTTTTTCTAAATCTTAACAAAGTGTTTGCTTTTCAAAGCCAGGTTTACCAAAGGAGAACTTCAGAGACATTTCATTTTCAGGAACAAATAAAATTCCACTTACATTCATCCTTAAAACAGCCTGTTATTGAGACTTTTCCTTCACTCCACAAATCTCTGTTGCTCAGCCACTGTTTGCCCACAGGGCTCAGGCACATGTGTGTATCTGTGAGTTGAGGAGGTGCAGATCCCTGCCCTGGACAGTCCCAACTCCAGTGGAGAGAGACCTCACACGGGGACATCAGGCATGATGTAAAGAACACCGTGTGTTATGGGTGGCATTGTGTCTCTCCAACACAAAGTTCCAGTCCTAACCCGCAGCACCTGTGCATGTAGACTTATTTGGAAATCCGGGTCTCTGCAGATTTGATTTGATTAGGCTAAAATGAGGTCATTTGGGAGGGTGGGCCTTAATCCAATATGACCAGCGTCCTTGTAAACAGAAGGAAATGTGGACACACGGACACAGATAAAAACCCATGTGATGGCACAGAGGCACGGTGCCCTGTGAGGACAGAGGCACAGACTGAGTAAGGCTCCCACCAGCCAAGGAAGGCCTGGAGCCATCAGGGCCAGGACAGGTGAGAGGCAACCCCCCCGCACCCCCACCGAGTCCTGGGAGAACATGTGGCACTGCTCACACCTTAGTTTCAAGCGTTTAACCTCCAGGCAATACATTTCTGTTGTTTTAAGGCACCCAGTTTTGGATAATTTATTAGGGCAGCCTTGGGGGACTAATGCACCATGCACACTTGAAAATGAGAAAGACTACAAAACAAAGAAAAATAGAGCAAGACAAGGAGGAGGGTGTTGGGGAAGCAAGGGATGAGGAGGAACACTGAACAGGGGCCAGGATAGGACTTCTTGTGACCATAAAATCTGCCAGGAGTGGAGGGTGGTGGCCCAGAGCACCCGGAAGGACAGATATGCGGGCACAGGAAGTGGTGGACAAAGGCCCAGCAGCTTGGGGCGCTCGGGCTAACAGACTGTGAGGGAGGATGAAAACAAGGAGTACCAGGAGGAGGAAGGGAAACCCCTGCAGGACTGCGAAGCCCCTGCCAGCACAGTGGGCAGGGTCAGCGGGGAGCCAGGCTGCTCAGGGCAGCCGGAGGCGAAGGAGGGCGGAATGGCATGAGGCGCAAACCTGACCTCAGTCTCCCGAGCCCTGTGAGTGCCCCAGGCTTCCCAGGACAGAGCCCCGCAGCACAGAGAGGAGTGGACCAGCGGCTGAGGTCCAAGCGGCCACGTCCAGAGCAGGGAGGGCGGAGGGGGGACTGCAGGGCCCACGGAAAGGTCCCAGCCAGCCCTCCGCGGCTCCCCATGGCGATGAGAGAAGAACCCAGACCCACGAAGGTCCAGAGGGGAAGCCACGCAGAGACCGCAGCTCCTTAAGGCGCCGGCAGGAAGGGGGTTTGCCATCTCCCTCGGAGACCAAGCAGCAGCTTATCCTTGTGTTGCTTCATGTCACTCCGGTTGAAATGCATCCCTGGCTCCTTGGCTTAGAACAGTGATTCTCAAATCCCTAACGTATTCGCGAAGGCCCTGCTTACCGGCCTGCTTTCTCTGTGTCCCCGTCACACCAGCTTTACTGGCCTGCGTGGGCCAGTGCGTCCATCCCCACGGGCCCTGGATAAGGTGTTGAAACCTCCTGAGCGTCCCTGCCATCCCTGCGCGAGTATCTCCTAGCTACTCCTCGAAGGTGTTTGTTTCCTTAGAGAGTGTTCACCGAGATCACTGTCCCAGGGAGAGAAGTAAGAGCAAGCAGAGGGGCCCAGTGCAAGTTCCTGGAGACCAGGACCCATAGGGGCCTGCGAAGCCAGGTGAGCTTGGGCTCCTCCTCCCGTCTCCCAGCCTACCTCGCCCAAAAGGGTTCAGACCCTCCATGGCCACCAGCCCAGTCCGCGCACCTGCGCCTTCTCTGTGGCCCTTTGTATTCTAGGCTGCCTGTGTCTCCTAGCCCGTTGCACTGTCATAATGGGGATTTATTTGTCTGTCACTTCGCTTTGAATGTAAATTAGCGAGACAGCACTCCCATCTCCGCATTGTTCTCCAGAGCAGCTCCTGTATCCTGAGCACCCGGTGCCCCTTGGTTAATGGCCACATGGATGTTGAAGGTGCATCCTTATGCTCTCCATCTAGTCGACCCGCGCTTCCCTTTAGGAACGGAGCTCCATCGCTTGCCTGTTCTGAGTCTCGAACTACTGAAGGCAGCCCCAGCCTCTCCCAGGCAATGGCACCCAAAGTGCCTTCAAGTAGCATTTCCTCAAATGTCAGGACATCCAAGGAAGCCAGGCAATGCTTGCAAACGTTTTTTGTTGTTGTTTTGTTTTTCTTTTGTTTTTCCATTCCTCATCTAAATGTGAGGGATTTACTCCAGTTAGGAGATTTCACTGTCCGAACATCGACTGGCATATTTCTCCTGCTAATTTCACCATGCTCAACTTTTATCTGTAAACCAGAGTTATTCCTGGCCCAATATAGTAAAGCAAGAGAAATACATACCTTGGTACCTAAAAAGTAAAGTCTCTATGTTTAACAACATGGTTCAAATGTGCACTGAGCCTTGGGTGAGTTTGTTTGTGGAGACTTACAGTTATTCTTTGTGAATATTCAGATGTTGGAGGGTTAAGAACTAAGACAAGCTCTATGTCAACTTTAACAGTACACATGACTTATATTATGCATCTGGATAAATAAAAATATTTTATTCTGAATAAAAGATATGAGCTAATGCTCTTGATTTATAAGTACTGTAAGATACTGCTTTCTTTGTTTAGTTTGCTTTAGGAAAAAAAAATATTTGTTGACCTAAGGAAAGGAGAAAAATGAAGTGGCCGCTTTGTCTTTCTTAGGCCTTTAGTCAGAAAACCCAGGGGCCTCAGATGCATTTTGGAGATTTCTTTTGAACACACACTCTTTCATCAAAGATACCAACAAAAACAAAACAGTCCATAAGGAAGTATAAGTATGTCCTGAGCCTTTTGAGTTCCAATAAAATATGTCACAAAAAGCTTGTATCATTATTATTCAGTAGCTGAAAATCCATCAATTTAACCTTGCAAGATAAAAAATAAACACTTTAAGTGGTATCCTCCCAAAGCTATAGAAAGGTTAAAAAATTGATGCCAAGAAAAATAACACATAGTCAATTATTTCTATAAATGAGGGAGTTTGGAAAAAAATACTTAAAACAAAGCCTCACAGACATGGAGTTTACAAATATATGTAAATATTTAATATTTATATATAATGCTATTACCAACTATATTATTAGATATGTAATATTATCAATGGAAGAGGCATCTGTTATCACACCCTTATTCCTGTTTTAGAGGCAGATTCAGAGAAATGAATACTGTGTAAAAAAATTTCCATTTTCATGCCTCTTTTCTAGGAGTCCAAATACCTTGATTGAACTTCTTTTCCTCTTGCTTCATACATTTTTTAAAAAAATTAAGTGTAGTTGGTATACATTCTTATATTAATTATATTAGATTCTGTTGTAAAGTATAGCTATTCAACATTTGTATACCTTACAATGCTATCATCCCACTAACGCTAGGAATCACCTGTAACCATGCAGACTTATCACAATATTGTTGACTACAGTCCCCTTCACCTTTTCACCCCCACAGCCTGTCCGATCCCCTACCCTCTGGTAACCACCACTTTGACCTCTGTTTTTTGGAGTCTGATATTCTTTCATTTGTTCATTTGTTTTGTTTATTTAGATTTTACATATAAGTGAAACCATACGGTATATTTTTATTTATTTTACTTTACACTTTGCATAATACCCTATAGTTCCATCTGTGCTACCTACATTTTTTATTAATTGATATACTAGGAAGTGGTTTTCTGCAAGGCTGGGATATTTCTGATTTTAAGATTAAGGTAATTGATCCAGTAAGTGCTCCATGGGCCGGTGTTGTAAAATCCGCCAGTTGAGTTTTCAGCTCACACCTGGGGAAAGTGCATTATTCGAAACTATACTCATTTTCTCCTCCCTAATAGGCCTTTCCTTGCTGGTCACCACCCACCAGTGTGTTTCACTTATAAAACTGTTATTGTTAGACTACTCTCCAACTGCCCTTGAAGTTTGCTCAGGAAGGCATTGCTACCAACTGCTAGCTTATAGTGGCTCCTGTCATATCCCTGTTCAGATCACCAAAGCAATCAATTCTGCAAATAATGTACACACAATGCCGCAAAGAGCAAGGAAGCTCACCCTCAGAGATCCTTGAGAAAAGTGTTTAGCAATGTTGTAATTTTTACTTCAAGCATGACGGTTTTGTATCTCCTTTTTTCTTTGGAAAGAGGTTTCAACTGTAAGGCCCCACAAATAGTAAGCCAAGTTGATATTTTTTATAAGTTTTCAGTTGCAAAAACCATTCAGTGAAGTTAAAAGACATTCACAGCCTACAGTGGAGGCAGATGGGAAGCCTGGCATGAGAGTGGTGCCTGGTCCGCTCTGCAGCGCCAACTCTCCCAGGGTGTTTGCTGCGGGTCCGCTGAGTCCTTTAGTGAGCCCATTACCACATGCACTTAGCAGAGCCACCCTGTGACCATACAAGGCATTTTGGAATTTATTAGCAATCAAGTGACAAATGTCCTGCCAATTTTTAAGATGTAGAATTCTTTCCAGTTTACTAAATACAAACAAAACAAAAGAAAAAAATCTTTAAAAAGGGAGTCTACTCCCCCCCCCCCCCCACCCCGGGTTAACCTAAGTTATGCTGATTAGAGTGTGAAGTATGAAGACTTTCCAGGGCTCTCCTCCTCACTAGTCACATCCATGCTCTTTCACATCTGTGATTTCCTATAAACTCCATAACTGTCAAGGTGACTGTGATAACCACACAACTGGAGCTGAAGTCATTGAGGCTCAGGGTACGGCAGTGATCTGTCCCTGGTCAAGGGAGTAGGAAGCCGTGGAACACGTGTGTGAGAACCCCTCCAGCTGCAGGGCCTCCCCTCCACACAGGGCCCACAGTGGCTCCTGGACTCACCCTGACTACCTAGGCAGAGGGAAAGACAATGTGAAACATTTAGTATGTTACATACTTTACTAATTTATTTTGCTTATTCACCTTCACTAGTATATAAGTTCCATGAGGTTAGAGATTGTGTTTCTACTGTAACCTGCAGCGCCGAAAGCAGTACCTGGCACAGCTGCTCAGCAAATGTTTTCTGTATGAATGAGGACAAATAAAATGTAAAGTGACAACGTCTAATTAGCTGGAGGATGCACATGATTAGAATATGCTTTTCCTAAATATTTTGCTTAATTTCAGTTTAACTGCTTGATGGAAGGAAACACTGAAGAGCTCAGGAAAGGCTTAATCTTCACCTCCTGGAATCCATTGGGCATGGTTTTGAGTTCAGTCATGTAGACCAGACTTGAGACAGCCAAATGCAAAACCCCTCAGGCCATTAGGCCCCATTAATCTCTCTCTTTAGGACTGCAGAAAGTCCAAAGCAAGACAGGGAAAACCCTTTAATTCCAGCTAGTGTTGAATGTTCTCCCTCTCATTCCCTCTCTTTTGCATATAGGTATTTCAATTATTTTCTTTCAGTTTAAGAAGCACTCTGCCTTTTGTTAAGAGGACTTGATGTCTAAACTTCCCCAAGGACCATTAAAAACACTGATTAAGCTGACACATAAGCCTCTTTACCATTTCTTTTCTGTTTTACCTCCAGGACCGCCTGTTTTCTACCCTGGATGGATACTAACTTTTCTGCTCCAGTGAAAAGTCTCACAGCAATGCCCCTGGGGGAGAGGCTGCAGGGACAGCCTCTGTGCATACAGTCTCCCAACTCCAAAGCTGCCCTCACCTTTCCTCTGCTGAAGGGGGGGAAGAGACCAGCCCCAGGGAGACTAGAGGGCGCTCTCATTCCTGTGTCTCTCCCCAGCCCCAACCAGCTATCCGGACCTTCCTCACCTGGGCAATAAACCAATATCTCAGAAGATGGCCCACAGGGGCTATGTACACCCGCAGGTGCCCAGTCAGTGTTTCCTCTCTCTCTGCATCATTAGCATTTGATCTTATCTCATTGTAGGAAAGCAAATCTTAGATCTTGCTGAAGAATTGCAAGCATCAGACCACTGGTCAGGGAGAGACTTTAAGCAGGGCCAACTCAAAGCAGGCAACCCCTTCAGTGATTGTTTGCTGTGAACTTGCCACAGGTCAGACACCTTGATAAAAGCTCTGGCATAAAAATACATAAAACTCATATTTTACACCAAGAATATTTCTGGTTGGGCGACTCAGTGCCCTGTGTTTGATATTTTTTTATGTTGACAGCACACCGCATATACCTCCTCTCTCACCCCTCATATACCAAATTTACTTCACTGCTTCAAAATGCACAGTCCACCAGGGCCTCTCCCCCTGCCCCCCTCACCTCCAGTGGCACATGTGCACGCAGATAAATCCAAAGGAATTTGATATATGTATTATTTAACTGTCTCTTGCAGTTCATTTTAGGGAAACACTGATCTCATTTTTGGCATCTAAACTTTGGAATCAGATATATCTTTATTTAAATTCTGGCTCTTCCACTTTTAGTTGAGAACCCTAGAGCAGTGGTTCTCAACCTTCTGGCCCTTTAAATACAGTTCCTCATGTTGTGACCCAACCATAAAATTATTTTCGTTGCTACTTCATAACTGTAATGTTGCTGTTATGAATCGTAATGTAAATATCTGATATTCAGGATGGTCTTAGGCGACCCCTGTGAAAAGGTCCTTCGACCGCCAAAGGGGTTGCGACCCACAGGTTGAGAACAACTGTCCTAGAGCATGCTACTGAAAGACTTTATATAATCAATGGATAATATTTACTGTAATGTGTTGTCAAGAGATCTAAAGAAACCATAATCACACATGTGAAATACAGTAGCTAGCAATACCTGCCCAACTCTTTATTCTACCCTTTTGTTCTTCTTCCAGATTACTCCATTGTGATGGAGAGGGGAGGATGGTTAGAAGAAAGAGAGAAGTTATTATCATATTGAGTGCCCCATGAAATCTGGCAACCCTAAGGCTTTAAAGAAAAAACAACAAAAAACTACTTCTACTCATGTAAGCATCAAACCTTAATCTCATGGTTCTCATTTCTTCCTCCTCCAAAGACAATGTTTGCCTTTAATGAAAATACATACTTTGAGCAGAGGGAGGAGATAGGACTCGGAGGCACATAGCACATTGAGTTTGTACTGCATTTTCATTCATTTTACCACTTTAATGACTGAAAGATTGCACTATCTGGTGTGAAAAAGGCAAAGAAGTGAAATCTCTGACATTTGACTTTGCAGGAGGACTCTAGTGGTTCTGAAAATATGTACAGCTTGTTTAACTCGGCCCGTCCATGTGTGGAATATGACAAATATGGACGAGACTCCAGAGAAAGTGACCCAATCACCCCAATGATAATGTTTCGAGAACCAGCATGAAGACGCTCTGCCCCGGGCGGGAACTGAACCACTGCTCCTCATCATGCAGCAGTGTGAGTCATGGGGTGTGGTGGCTCACTTATAATATATACATGTACACATACAGCATTGGCATCACCTACAAACATACTTATAACTACATTTCTATAAACAAACACATATGTATGTGCATGTGTATGTATCACACAATTGCATATTTAGATTTATAATTTTTCACGTGCATTTATATCTATTCACAGTCACATATGAACTTCTTTCATAAATATGCATAATATTTGTATATATTTATATGTGGTATTAAATATATAGATAAGCATATGCAAACTATGTCTCCAAAAATAATACACACTGTAGAAGAGATGCAAATATAAACCAACATGTGCATGGTACTTGTGCAGGCAAATATGAGACAATGCGTCCTGTATCCATGGATCTCAAAGTGTGGTCAGGAATAGTACTGTCAGCATCGCCCGGAACATGTTGAAACTGCACATTTGAGACCCCACCCTGACTAGCTGAATCAGAAACCTGGGGTCCAAGCGGGATGGTCTCACAGTCCTTCCGGGGAGTGTGATGTATGCTTACGATGACCATGCTCTTGCATAAAATATATAGCAAGTGTACTTGGCACATGTTTAAATGGACATATGCCCTTATGCTAAGAAATAAGATGAATATTTTAATATCATCATTAATATAAAGCAACTGTCATTTGTTAGCGGCATGCAGAAGGAACCCTGCTCACACTCCCTAGCACGGCACTTCTAGTCCCTAGGCGCCACTGAGGAGGGCTCAACTCATACCCCCAGGCGGGTGGAAAAGAGCCAAGAATGGGAGTAAGGCTTCTTAGGAGGAAAAGTGTGTGTCAAAAATAGAACCCTCACTCTGCCCCACTGGTAAATGGGCGCCTGTCCCTCCAGTGTAGCATGGGCCCAGTCCTGCACTAGGCATGGGGGTGAACGAGGCATCTTCTGAACAGGATATAGGCCTATACTTTCTGTGCTTGTTCTGCTCCCAAACATGCCTCTGTCTGGTTAAACAAGAGATGGAATAAAAAGGGGGCCAGAGGTTAACCCAAAATCGCAGAACAGGTCTTCATCCCAAGAAACTTATACTTACTTCTTACTCTGCCACTTACAGTTTCATAATAAAACATTTAAGAAGAGCCTTTTATATGTCAACACTCACTAAGATACTATGGAAGCTTACAGAAAGATGCAAGAACTTGCCATCGTCCATAGGCAGCTTATAGTTCCATCAATTTGCATTAAGATGAAATCAAATAAGGTCCAGAGAGCAGGCTTGTCCTGGATTTAATGATACTGACACTGCACATGGCAGGCAAGTATATTGTGAGCAGTAAAAATCTGGGTGGGGAATGTAAGATTTCAACTGGGATTTGAGAGCAAAAAAGCAGTTTAGCAGGGAGAGGTAAAGTGAAGTACTTCTATGCATGCAAATTCCTTATCTGTAGAGTTGGGTTAATAATAACTCACTGGGAGACCATTGGGTGTAGATGAAATAATGAATGGGAGAAGAATTTGGAAAGTTCAAAGCATAATATAAACAATATGGAGGGTGTCTGCAAAGGTCCCCTGTGGCCAAGATAACTACCTTAGGTCTTTGTATCCCTAGGTTTGATCACTACTTCATCTGTGTCACCCCACAGGCGCAGGCACACATTCACACAGGCCACCCTCTCCCCAATTTAACATAGGCAGGCCTGCCCAGTGAAAGCATCTACTCATCCCAAAGCTGCCACTAACTCCTGAATGAGGTCTAAAGGTCTAAATCCAGGCTTTTCCTCAAGCCGTGCCTGTCTGACTCTCAGTGCCCATCATCAAGGGGCCCCATTTCAAATCTAACACCTCATCCCCCTGACACTGTGGCTCAAAGGCTGAGTCTAGATTTAATGACTTGTCCCCAAGGTGACCTTCCTGCCTTATCTTTTCCTTGTTCATGCCTTCTCCTCATTGCCACCAGGGTAAGGCTCTCAGATTTAATGCACAAATACAGTTGCTCAGTTAAAGTTGAACTGTAAGTCTGCAATGATTAACTTTGTATTAGTGCATATCTTACACAACCATCGGATGTGCTTATATTAAAAAGATAATCATATTTATCTGAATTTTGTCTGACAAGTCTACACCAGAGTGCTTTCCAAATGTTCATCTGATCACACTGCTCCCTTGTTTAACTCCACTCCCCATAACTAAAAGCTGGGGGAGGCATAGCATGTCCTTTTAGGGTAGTTCCTGCGTGTATTTCCAGCTTTATCTCTTTCTCTTCTCACAGATATGCAAATCCAACACTCCTATACCCCAGCGATAGGCTCCAGTCCCAAGCTCAGCTTTGTCTTTCTGTCCCTTGGTCTTGGCTTGTGCCGCTCTCTCCCTCAAGTGCTTCCCCAGCTTCCTCCCTGACTACCCCATTGGCAGCTACTTTCCTTTAGCAAATGTGTAGCTTCCCGAGAATTCTCCAAATCCCTGACCTGAGTGGTTTCCCTCCTGCTCTTTGTCATAAAACCCTGGCTATCTATCTCTCAGACCTAATAACATGATCTGTTCTAATTATCTATGTATCTACCTTCTCACCTTGAAAGTGAACATCTGAGGAATGATGTTATCGTTTATCTCTTTCCACTAAGCATTTGAGATGTTCTCTGTAAATTACACTAAAAAATGGGTTTGAATGAATGTATGAATAAATTAAGTCAACCTAATTATAATCTTTCATTAGAAAAATAGAAAGACACCACAATGGAGTTGCAATAAAGTACATTAACTCTCTTTTATGCATTTGCCAAGAGAGAAAGGGATGACAATGATTTACTATTTGATTAGATTGATTAATGCAATAGATGATAGCTTCTGAAAGGAAGTCATTCAACCCAGAAGAGTACAGTTACATACATTCAATATCAATTGATTCCACTGGATTACCACACATTGGATGTGCATTTCACTTTCAATAATTCATAAGATGTGAATGTATTTCAATGGAAAAATATACATTTTTAGTATTTATTGAAAATAGTTAAAAGATGTTTTTCAAAGTTACCATAAAATAATTAGCAGGGAGGAAGGAAGAGGGAGAGGGAGAGAGAGAGACAGAAACATCAATGATGAGAAGGAATCCTTGATGGGCTGCCTCCTGCATGCTCCCCATAGGGATCAAGCACACAACCCAGGCATGTGCTCCTGACTGGAATAGAACCTGAACCCTTCAGTCCACAGGCCAAGACTCTATCCCCTGAGCCACCCTGATGAGGGCAGAAATAATTTGAGAATAAAATGAGATGCAAAAATGGGCAGAGAACCTAAAGAAACATTTATCCAAAGAGGAGATACAAATGTCAAATTGACATGTGAAAAGATGCTCAACGTCATCAATCATCAGGAAAATGTAAATTAAAACCACGATGAGATATCACCTCACACCTGCCAAAATGACTATCATCAATAAATCAACAGGAACACGTGTTGGCAAGGATGTGGAGAAAAGAGAACCCTAATGCACTATTGGTGGAATGCTGATGGGTGCAGCCACTGAGGAGAGCAGTATGGAGGTTCTTTGAGAAATTAAAAATAGAATTACCTTATGGCCCAGCAAATCACTTCTAGATATTTATTTTAAAAATTCAAAACACTAGTTTGAAAAGATATGTGCATTCCTATGTTCATTCCAGCATTATTTACAATAGCCAGGTATGGAAGCAACCTAAGTGTTCACCACTAGGCAATTGGATAAAGGAAATGTGATAAATATATACAAGAAATATTATTCAGCCATTAAAAAGAATGAAATCTTGTCATTTGCAACAACATGGATGGATTTAAAGAATATTATGGTAACTGAAATAAGTCAGACAGAGAAAGACAAATGCCATATTATTTCACTTATATGTGGAATCTAAGAAAAAATAAATGAACAAACATAACAGAAAGAAACTCACAGATACAGAAAACAAATTGATAGATACCAGATGGGGGGGTGATGGGGGATGAGTAAAAAGATAAAGAAAATAAGAAGTACAAATTGCCAGTTATAAAAATAGTCATGAGGATCTCATGTACAGTACAGGGACATAGTTAGTAATATTATAATAACCGTGTATGGTGTCAAATTGGTACTAGAATTATTGTGATGATAATTTTTAAGGAATATACATGTCTAATCACAATGTTTTACATCTGAAACTAATATATTATAGTATGTCAACTATAATTGAAAACTATTTTTTTAAACTTTTCAATAATTTAATGAGATACTGTCTATAATAGCACCCATTGTTACATTTAAGGAGGACTACATAACTGTGGTTAGGATCATTGCTTTTCAGTATTTCTTTCTTTTTTTTTTAATATATTTTATTGATTTTTTACAGAGAGGAAGGGAGAGAGATAGACAGTCAGAAACATCGATGAGAGAGAAACATCGATCAGCCGCCTCCTGCACACTCCCCACTGGGGATGTGCCTGCAACCCAGGTACATGCCCTTGACCGGAATCGAACCTGGGACCCTCCAGTCCGCAGGCCGACGCTCTATCCACTGAGCCAAACCGGTTTCGGCTGCTTTTCAGTATTTCATATGAGGAGAACATGAGGGTGATTTCCAGTGGGGATAAACAATACTGTAAATACTATGTTGGCAGATCAGGAACAAACACATAGTTATTTTTATATAACAACCAGAGTCCCGGTGCATGGATTTGTGCACTGTTTGGGGGCATGGCCTGCAGGGATCAGTCCGCTGCAGGAGCAGCGACTCATCCTGGTCAGCTGAGCGGCTGTGGACCCACCCTCTGAGCAGCTGCTCCCACTGTGGGAGTGCCACTCATCCCAGTCAGCCAAGCGGTGTTCCCACTGTGGAAGTGCGCTGAACTCGAGGGGGCAGCTAATGCATTGAATTTCTGCCCGCTGGTGGTCAGTGCACATCATAATGACTAGTCAACTGGTCGTTCTGGTTGTTCCACTGTTTGGTCACTGGGCTTTTATATATATACTAGAGTCCCGGAGCACAAAAATTTGTGCACTCGGTGGGGAGGGGGTGGTCCCTCAGCAGAGCCTATGCCCTCTCGCAGTCTGGGACCCCTTGGGAGATAATGACCTGCTGGCTTAGGGCAGGCCCAATCCCTAGGTGCAGCCCCTGGTCGGGCTCAGAGCAGGGCTGATTGGAGAGTTGGAGAGCCGCCCCCTGTCATGCACAGAGCAGGGCAGATCGGGAGGTTGCGATGCCACCCTCAGTCACGCTCAGGCTAGGGCCGATTGGGGGATTGGGGCACCACCCCCTGTCACACTCAAGGCAGGGACAATGGGGAGGTTGTGGTGCCACCCCCTTCCACGCACAAAGCAGGGCAGATCATAGGGTTGGGGCACTGCCCCCTGTCACGCTGATCCTGGTGCCGGGAAGCCTCGCGGCTCTGCTGATCTCGGTGCTGGGAGGCATATTACCCTTTTACTATATAGGATAGAGGCCTGGTGCACGGGTGGGGGCCGGCTGGTTTGCCGTGAAGGGTGTCCTGGATCAGGGTGGGGGTCCCGCTTGGGTGCCTGGCCAGCCTGGATGAGGGGCTGATGGCTGTTTGCAGCTGGTCACACCCACTTCAGGGTGGGGGTCCCCACTAGGGTGCCTGGCCAGTCTGGGTGAGGGGCTGAGGGCTGTTTTCAGGCTGGTGGGTGACTGAAGCTCCCAACCGCTCCTTTTTTCTTTTCTTTTCTTTTTTATTCTGGGCCAGCTTTAGCTCTAAGGCTTGGCTCCAGCTCTGAGGTCTTGGCTGCTGAAAGCAGGTATCTGGTTTGTTTGGATTCTATAATCGAAACACTGTTTCAACTCCAGCTCTGAGATCCCGGCTGGCTGAAAGCAGGTTTCTGGAGTTTGTTTAGATTCTATATTTGTAACAATGTTTCAACTGCAAGCTCAGAGGCCAGCAGCGGCAGACGGGGAATGTTCGCTTCCTCCGTCACTGAAGCAAGCAAGCCTCATGTTTGCTTCAAGCTGCCTGGCTGCCAGCCGCCATCTTGGCTGACAGTTAATTTGCATATAGCCCTGATTAGCCAATGGAAGGGTAGCGGAGGTACGGCTAATTACCATGTTTCTCTTTTATTAGATAGGATATATATATATATATATATATATATATATATATATATATATATATATACACACACATACACATACATACACACACTAGAGGCCTGCTACACAAAATTCATGCACGGGCGGGGGGGGGGGGTGGTCCCCTCAGCCCAGCCTGCACCCTCTCCAATCTGGGACCTCTCCACCCTTTCACATTCCAGGTCCTCTGGCTCCTAACTGCTCACCTGCCTGCCATCCTGGTCACCCCCAACTGCCTCCCTGGCAACCTGGTCACCCCCAACTGCCACTCCCCAGTGGTCTGGTTGCCCCTAACTGACCCCTGCCAGAATGGTCACCCCTGCTTCCCCCCTGCTGCTATGGTTGCCCCCAACTGCCCCCCTGTTGGCCTGGTCACCCCTCACTGCCCCCCTGCCAGCCTGGTTGCTGCCAACTCTGCCCCCTGCCAGTCTGGTCGCCCCTCACTGCCCCCCTCCCCTGCTGGCCTGGTTGGCCCATGCAGCCTGCTGTTCAGTTGTTTAGTCACCCCTCACTACACCCACTCCTGACTGCCTGGTTGCCCCACGTAGCCTGCTGCTCAGTCATTTGGTTGTCCCTCACTAACCCCCCTGCTAGCCTTGTAACCCTACTCAGCCTGTTCAGTCACCCATTAGGTTGTTTCAGATGTATGGTCCCTGGCTCTTTATAGATAGATACATAGATAGATAGATAGATAGATAGATAGATAGATAGATAGATAGAAGAATTAGACTGATGCAATGACTAAAAAAATGTGCTGCCAGGTCTTATTCTTTAGGGAATAAATCTTATTTATGAAAGCTTAATTTTAAATCTATTTTATCTAAAATATAAATAATTTTATCGGTATACGTCAAATTAAAACTAAACATAGTTTTGAACGATTTTTTTGTTAACACATTTTAGAATCATGATACATCCTTCTGTCCCATAGCCAACTTTGAATCTCAAAACATCATAAAGCTAGGAATAGCTACTGATTAAATCAGTTTTGAAAGGGTAGAAGAATCTTATTCTATTTATTAAGTACTAAAGGCCCGGTGCACGAAATTCGTGCACTGGGGGGTGCGGTTCCCTCAGCCCAGCCTGCCCCTCTCACAGTCTGGGAGTCCTCAGTGGATGTCCTACTGATGGCCACAGTCTGGCAGCAGAGGCTTGGAGCAGGCGTCCCGTGTGTGTGTGTGTGTCTGTGTGTGTGTCTGCTGGGGGCCTGTCCCCAGCCACACCATGGAGGCTTGGAGCAGGAGCCCCTCTGTGTTGATCTCTCAGGCTCCTGGCCTCCACTGCATGTTGTACTTTCCCTTGAGCGATGGCCAGGATGGGGGTGCTGCTTGCAAGCTGGGCTTTCCTGCTCCCGGATCGCCATGGTGACCGAGGAGCAGACCCAGCTGGTGGTTGTCCACAGGCCAGGCTTGCTTTCCTGCTCCCAGATCACCATGGCGACCGGGGAGCGGGAAAGTTTGGGGCTGCCCGCAGGCCGGGCTTGCTTTCCTGCTCCTGGATCAGGCCCAGTTGGGGGCTGCCCTCAGGCCGGGCTTGCTTTCCTGCTCCCGGATCAGGTGCAGCCGGGGGCTGCCTACAGGCCACACTTTTCTACTTACTGATGGCTGTATCACCACAGCGACCCAGGGCCCAGCGGCACTTTCCTGCTCTCCAATAGTCATAGGGTCCCAGCTGGGACGGGGATTAGCAGTGAGGGGCTTAGGCGGCACACAGGGGTCCCGGCTTCGGGCAGGGCTTATGCCCCGCTGCCGAGGGCTGCACATGGGGCCCAGATGGCAGCTCGCACTGTCCCGCCCTGCCTGTAGTATAGGATAGAGGCCTGGTGCATGGGTGGGGGCCGGCTGGTTTGCCCTGAAAGTGTCCTGGATCAGGATGGGGTCTCGCTTGGGTGCCTGGCCAGCCTGGATGATGGGCTGAAGGCTGTTTGCAGCTGGTCACACCCCCTTCAGGGTGGGGGTTCCCACTGGGATGCCTGGCCAGTCTAGGTGAGGGCCTGAGAGCTGTTTTCAGGCTGGAGGGCAACTTAAGCTCCCAGCCTCTCCTTTTTTTCTTTTTTTTTATTCTGGGATTTATTTACCTTCTATAGCTATCACTGGAGCTGAGAGCCAGCTCCAGCTCTGAGGGATGAAAGCAAGTTTCTGGGTCTGTTTGGCTTCTATAATTGAAACTCTGTTGCCATCACAGCAGCTCTAAGCTCTGAGGCCGAAGCTGGCTGAAAGCAGGTTTCTAGGTTTGTTAGGCTTCTATAATTGAAACTCTGTTGCCATCACTGCAGCTCTAAGCTCTGAGGCCAAAGCTGGCTGAAAGCAGGTCTCTGGAGCTTGTTTAGCTTCTATAATTGCAACATAGTTGCTTAGAGTGCAGCTCAGAGCTGGGCTGCGGCAGGCGGGGAACCTTGGCTTCCTCCGTCACTGGAGCAAGCAAGCCTCCTGTTCGCTTCAGCTGCGTGGCTGCTGGCCGCCATCTTAGTTGGCAGTTAATTTGCATATCCTGCTGATTAGCCAATGGGAAGGGTGTCAGGGTTATCGTCAATTTGCATGTTTCTCTTTTATTAGATAGGATAGGTTCACCACCATTAACTAATACTGTCATTTAACACATAATTAGTTAATAACTAATACTATTGTTATCAGTGTATAAACACCATTTTATGAGTAAATAGCATTTTCTATATTTAGAACACATTAATGATATTTTTTTTATCTTTAACACACACTGTGAAACAGGCAAGATATGCATGGCTTTCACTAGTTCCCACAGGAGGAGGTACTTGTCCAAGTAGATGCAGAGTGTGAGGATCAGAGCCGGGACTGGAGCTGAGAGGCCTGCTACTTCCTCTAGGATGCTTGTCATGCAATTCACTGGGCTCCTCCCCTCCCTGACCCACTTTCTAAATCAAAGAGCTGCCTTACTTCTAGAATAACATACGTTGGGAAATAGGTATTAGCTGGCTAGAAACAAAGACTGAAGAAAGAAGAATAACGGTAAACCTGGCCATAGGCATTATCTTCATGATGCTTAATATACTAAGTTGATTTCTATAATTCCAAAAGCTTCATATGGAAAAGGGAAGGCATTCCTACATAATATAATTTTGATTTAGAAAGAATTAATCATACTTAGGAGCACAAATTCTTATATATTTTACTTTTATTCATTCTATAATTATCCAATAAACTCCCAAAGCAAGGTAGTATACTAATTGCTATGGCTATTCAAAGAAACATCAAGGGCTTTATAAAACACATAATATTATATACACAATATGTAATATAAATATAAAATTAATATGCGAATAAAATTAAATATAAGATGGCATTATTTTTAAAGGACATCTGTTTTCGTTTCTAGTAATGCCTCAGTCTAAGTAACTAGACCTCGCCAGGGCACGCGGCTGGCTCTGCTGAAACCGCCTGCATGGCCTGTGACCCGGCTCTTCTCCAGGCTCCATGCTTCTGACCCTAGAGGGAGGCCTGAGAGAGGCTGTGGACATTCTCAGAGAACAGCCCAAGGAAGGGGAGGCAGGGGAGGCATTTTTGCACAGAGCAAAGCTGGAATTAGCAGGGGGGTGGTTTGCATTTTCTGAAATCCAGAGGCGAAGAAATGGAAACATTTGCTAACTATAAGTTTTCAAGTAACGTATTAGCAGATCACCATGCAAACAGGACACACCCAATATTTATTTTTCCAATCGTACTGAATGGGTCACAGTGCAAACTGGACACACCTGATATTTATTTTTCTTCCACTGAATACTTTGTGGAAGAAAACTGTCTCTGAAAATATATATAAAGTATTAACTATAATATCACCAATGCTGATGAAAAGAGGATAAAGTAAATGATTGTACAAAATATCTATCTCAAATGCCCATTGAGCTCTTCCAGAAAATAAGCAGAAAATAGGCACTCAAGAATCATATCTGATGTTGGCCTAAAATCTTTGCTTCCTCACCATTTACAGGAAATTGATTTTCTGTGATGGAAATCAGCTCAGTACTGCAGGCTCTCTGAAGTTAAAGACCGCTGCGCATTTTCATGCAATTATTTTTAAACTATCAGAGTACTTACTCTTTCCTGAAATTAATTGTTACCAGGAACCAAACATTTTTGTCCATATTTACAGTCTTAATGTTTCTTAGATCAGGTCTTTTCTTCTCTTTCATTTGCTGCAGAATTATCCAAATTACATTGACAGGGGAAAAAGCACCAGATGTTTTTTGGTTTGTTTTTGACACTGTACTGGTTTTGATGGAAATAAATGTGTGTTCTTAAATAGCCTTGTCCTCGGGGAGCAGAAGTGAACAGTGGAGCAGCAGCATCAAGCACAGGCCTGGTGCCAAATACTGGATTCTAAAAGTCAAAACCACCAGCAATGCATCGAAGTCCTATTAATTCTGATAAAGTCACGAGTTTGGATTTTAACAGTTGGACGTTGGAATTACATTTGTCTTTGAGTGAAATGGAATAACCCCCCTTTCTTTCCATGTGACTTGCAGACTTATGTTTCACACTAGAGGCTTGGTGCATGAAAATTCATGCACATGGGGGGGTCCCTCAGCCCAGTCTGCACCCTCTCATAGTCCAGGACCCCTGGGGGATGCCCACCTGCTGGCTTAGGCCTGCTCCCTGAGAACAGATGATCTAAAAAAAATAATAATATCCTTGGGTAAGGATTTTTTAAAAAGGTAATGGTTGCATGAAAATTCACTGCCAGCGGGGCTGAAGAGACTGGGGGACTCCGGTGGCAGGTGTGCAGCACTACTGCCACCCCATGGCGGGGCTGAAGTGACTGGCTGCTGCCATCTTGTGGCTGTGGGTGCCGCCACCTTGTGAGGGTGTGATGCTTGATTAGCATATTGCCTCTTTATTACATAAGATAATTAAAGAAAGCATCTGTACTTTGAATGTTGACCACTCCTAGTTTTAAAGAATGTAGCATCTGATAATAATGCAATAATTCTATGAAATACTTCACTGTGATTGTTTTATGATTTTTTTTAATTAAAAAAAAAAGTCCACACTTCCCCCTAAGTAAATTGACCTTGTGGAGTATACAGTACCAACATCTGATTAAAGTTACAAAGTAAGCAGAGGTGTTTGTCTCTGCAAGGCTGGGGCAGGAGTGGGGAAGAGGGAGGGGGTAGGTGGGTGAATTAGGGACTAATTTTGACATAGAATTTTTTGAAAGAGCTATGAAATTCAGAGATCTTTTTCAGACATGTGTCTTCTTATTCAAACTATTGCTTAGGACATCTATTTACAAGTTATCTCAATTCTGTGTTAACGAGTCTAAAAAGAGAAAAAAATGCAAGGACCTTAAAAATCTGCCTTAATCTCATGAATTAAAAAACAAAACAAAACACAAGTAAACAACTCTGACCACCATGACCCTCATAACAACAATAACATTTCATGACTAAAAGGAAGAATGAGTACTGGCTCTGAGGGACAGAGACCAAACTGAACTTGGTGGTATTAGTGGAACACAGGCTGAATAGTAGTGTACAAGGGCATATGGAACAGTAGCATTAAATAAGATGTTAGAATAGCTATAGGATATCTCAGCATGTGGGAAATAACCAATTAACACCCAATTTTGTCAGATTAGTCAGACTATAATTAGAGGGCTAGTCCAGGTTTTAGTCTCAGAAATTGAATGATAATATAAAAAACATGGATAAGGTCTAGTGCAGAGCAGCACTCATATTTAAAAGATAGGTAAAAAATTAGATAATAAGAAATAATAAGGAATTTATTTTACAGCCAAATAAATGCCTGGGTTGTGTGAAAGTGTTGATTTTTACACATATAAGGGGTTCGATAAAAAGAAAAACAATATTAAGGAAGGTAGCTGCTTAGTATCCCCAATAACCAGGTGTGACAGGAATGGATGTTGAAGAAGAGGAATGAGAAGGGAAGGGTAAATCATTAAAATGAAAAGGCTGATATGCATAGTAGAAGGGTTTCAACCAATCATTGGAGAGGCATCTCAGCACTCATCCGGGCTATCTCCTAGCTGTGAGGTTCTGAGGGAAGTGTGTGCACCTGCATGTCAGGCGCTGTACATACATTCATGTAACTATTCCTTGCAACCACCAAACTAAATATGGGTTTTCCACCCTTTTACATCAGAGAAAAGTTTCCATGTAGGGAGGGAAGACATAACACACACAGATGCACATGTTTCAGGTGGAAGAGGCAGGTTTGGGTCCAGAGCTGTGTGACTTCGGAGTCTCTATGTTCTCATCTCCCTTTCTTGATAGAGAACTTAGCAGGCCTGCTTGAAGAAGACAGATAGCCCGATGTCTCGCTAAACGTGGTGTTGCCTGGATTAGCAGCCACAAAACCCCTAAGAGGAAGGCGTTTTCAGAGCCAGTATCGTTGCACTTCGACTTGTGTCATCATTAAGCTCAGTAAGTAGTGTTTCCTTTCCTAATTCAGCCAAACAAATGATTTCATGTCTCTCAATAGTGAGGTGTGACACAGGGTATTGTCTCTTATTCCTAAGCTGTTGCTGTGTTTTAGGAAACTGAAGCCTAGAGGGTGACCTCTGGCAGTCACAGCCCTTCCCTTTGGCCAGGATGTGGGGCCCAGAGGGATGAGAGAAGGGGCTGCAATGGAGAAGGAAGGACCCTGCACATTCACCAACCACATGCTGTTTTAGCCCCAAGGTCTGTCACATAGTGTGTGAGTTTTCAATATTAATTTAAAGTAGTTTCAAATCACAAGCTTCTAGTTATAAAATAAATAAGTTGAGATGATTATAGTAACTTTCTACAGGGAGAAATTGTTACTAGACTTACATTGGTGATCACATGAGGTATACAATTGTCAAATTACTATGTTGTACCAAAAACTAATATAATATGTCAAATATACTTTAATAAAAAATGATAAAAGCATTACCATTATTAAGTCATATTTTGAGGATTATTTAATGACATGAAGATGATCACAATATAAAGTATAAAAAATTCAGAATACTAAATTTTAAATAAGTAAACAAATACACACAATGTACATATATGTATATTTAGTTCTCATTTGTGTAATGTATATGCATGTATATATTTATAAGCTAACAATTAGTATATAAGGTAACAATTAGTGTCCCCAAAATGAATACCCACTTTAACAGCTGATTCTATTCCATTTTGAAAATGAAATGTATTTTAATGAACACTGCCTTTATAATTATTCAAAGTGTATGTATACATTTTGGGGGGATACCATAAATATATATATGGAGAGAGAGAAAATATAACATTTTAAAATAACAAAATAAAGGCCATGATATCAAAATGTTAAAAGTTAATACTCAGCAATTCAATCACAGCTGTTTCATGTTTCCAATTTATTTAATTTATAAACATGATAACACAATTTATATAAATATTTTAGTAGTTATTTAACAAGGATTTTTCCCAAATTCATAATAATAATAGTAATGTCCATTTTAATGTGCATATATTTCCCACTCCTCTGAAGAATTCCTACCTCTTTCACTGTTGTTTTGGGAGGAAAAATAAAGTCATCCTCTACATGACTTGTTTTTACTATAAGCACTTGGGATATGGAAACTCTGAGGGCTTAAAAAATTAAACTATATTTAATAAAATTCTGATAGAAAAGAGTAAATAGGACTGTTAACCTTGGTTATTCAGTCATTGAACATGTTTGGTGTCTTTGCGGTGGACTCCATGGCTGGGCATGGAGCACATGGTGGCAGGTGAGCAGAGAGCACTGGTCTGGTCAGTTGTGCAACATGAACTATGGCTGCACGAGGGCGGAGGGGCACTGGGTCGCTCTTTTCTGATAAAGAACATGAATCACAGAAAGCCTTTCTGAACCATTTCCTCAGAAATTCCTGTTTCAGCATCTACCACATTTATCAGAAAAGCTTGACATTTACGCTACTGAAGGCCCAGAATGGTGAGGACACCTTGTCTTTCCACTGGGGAAGGGCCTCAACTCTGGGGAAGCAGCAAGCGCCAACACAGAAATAGGAGGTCAAGAGTCTGGGAGAAATGCAGAAACTCTATGCATAATATGGTCTCCAAGGACATCCCCAGCACTGTAATCCCAAGCTCTTTGCAGAGCCCTGAAGAAGGTCAAATGCCTACCCCATCATTCTTGCCTTCCATGGACGCTAGGTGTATAGCCAGAAGCTTTCCTCACAAGTCCTCACTATTTTCATTCTGGAGAAAGCTCAGATGTGCTGTGTGCTGAAGGTTTGTGGTGATCTTGTTGTGCTACTCTCCCAATGATCAAAAACCATACAAGGTTTTTGCCAGTTTTGCAGCTAGCATATGGGGGTACTATGATTTGTGTGTTCAATAAATAACAGAAATTAGACTTCAATGTCTTCATCTGACCTTGCTCAAGAAGAAAAGGTAACTTCAGGCCAGTGGGCAAAGGAAGAGAGCATTTGCGGAGGGCAGGAGAGCCAACAGGACATCTGAAATTACTCGGTGGAAGCCAACATTTTATATCCCTGCTGTAACTCTATCCTGTTGAAAAAGCAATAACCTTCTTTTTATCTGAGTGACAGACATATGGGGTTGTTACTATTGTTCTCAGCTACTTAGAAATGGAAAAAATCAACCCACATGGTGGGGTGGAGGAGGTGGAAAAGGAAGTAGGGGTTTCTCAAGTGGCTAATGGATCAGAACATGGCCACAAGAGCCTGTTGCATTCCTTATTTAAGAGCTATGGGACTAATGCTCAGTGAAGTCAAGGTAACTGACTCAAGGTCACTAACTGGAAGGGGCAGACCATGGGGTCTTTGAGCACCATCTTTCCTCTCTGTCTGTATGCTTGTCCATGATGACCTGGCCCAGTGGGCGATCCCTGACCTTGCTCCTGCTCTTGCAGTCTTCTTACCGTTCATTTGTCTACTTGAACCTGCAGTAGTGAGGGGAGATGCTGACATAGTTCACTTTGGCGAGGGCAGCTGCACTGCCTGCGACTTGGCTCCATCTCCATTCTCACCAACAGCCTGCTGGGAGGCTCCTGTAGACACTACTTGAAAAGCCTCGGTATTTTACCCACAGGGTGGCACCAGGAAGCCACCACTCTGCTGTCCTCCTTCCAGAGAGTGGCAGAGGACACTGCTGTGTGATTTAATAGCACCATTTCCACTAGTGTCCCAGGGCGCCATTCATTTGAGAAGCGTCTGCACACAATGCTAATATTGGCAAGACTTCTGAAAAGCTAACTCAGGCACTAAATCATGCCAAATGAGCAAGTCAAATCCACACAGGACTCCCAAGGTAACTCTCAGAGAGAAAAGTAAAGGTTATGTCAGTGACTGAGACAGGAATCAACCCAATGCCCTTTCAGGGAAAATAATTGAGACATATAAATTCTTGCCCAGCCAGCATGGCTCAGCGGTTGAACATTGACCTATGAACTAGGAGGTCAAGGTTCAATTCCCAGTCAGGGAACATGCCTGGGTATGGCTCAATCCCCAGTGTGTGTGTGGGAGGGGGGGGCGGGGGGGCGGGGGGGAAGGGGGGGCGGGGGCAGGGGGGAAGGGGGGGCGGGGGGAGGGAGCATGAAGAAGGTAGCCTATCAATGATTCTCCCTCATCATTGATGATTCTATCCCTCTCTTCCTCTCCCTTCCTTTCTGAAATCAATAAAAAAAATTTTGAAAAGACATACAAAGTCTTAAAATGAATTTCCTCATAAAAGTTTCCATATGCCTCAGGCCTTTCTGTATTCTCTCCATTCATGCCCTCACACCCTATACCCTTTACTGTCCCTGTCCTCCTTTGCTGCCTGCGTTTCTGACTTCCTGCCTCTTCTCCCTTCCCGATGGGAGCACATACCTGACTCCCTTCAGTGGACAGTGGTGCTAGTTTGGCCTTAGCTATAGATAGGCTCCACACCTTGCTCCTGGCCAGGCACCTGTCCACCATCTTCACCCACGTGAGGAAAAGAGAAAGGCAGACTGACGTCATGTGGCAGGAGGAGGACCTTGGACCACGTCAGCCTAACACCTAGAGACAGGATGCTGGCCTCCATGGTCTGTCTCCATGTCAGCTCCAGGGTCCCACTGAGCCTACCCATCAGGAGGGCTCTAACACACTGTCATTTTGCTCTGCACCTCAAAATAGAACAGGAATTAGTAACAGCATTACATTTAAATTGTTGGCGCACCATCATGTTAATAGGCCAGGATTCTTAGATCTTTGTTTTTTTCTGTAAGTATACCATTTCATTGCCAGTTACTATTTTCCTAAAAATAAAGTACTATATTTTGTGCAACATTCCATGAAAGTTCATAACAAATGTCAACTCTTTTTAATTTCTATCCCTAACTCAATCATTTTTACAGTTTTCCATGTTGAAGTTTTCTTTCAAAGTGGCCTTTTCCATCATCCTCACAATTAATTTTCCCTCGTGGATGAAATGCTTCTTCCATTTTGACATGTCCGTCTGGGGGGGGGGGGGGGGGCAACAGTTGCTTAGGGCAACACCATGGCCTTTTTCTCTGTCTTCCTTGTGCCAGTCCAAAGCTCAGCCCACCACAGCACACACCACCCAGCTGGTCCGACAGCGAGAGCAGCTCTCAGCTTCCATGCGGGGGAAGGGGGCTTTGCAAGGTATGATCAGTACTGTCCAGCCTATGCCCTTGGAGGCTTACAGTCTGGTGGGAAAGAACATTTGAGTGTCAATCCAACAGCAGAAAGAACCAGGAAGAAAGAAGCGAAGGTGATTGTGCTGAGTACAGAAAAGTGAACGTATGGATTCCAAAGGGGGCCTTATGCCCACATGAGTAGTGTGGGTTGTTAGGCCTGCTGTCCGGGTGGTGTGAAAGGTCCCGTGAAGTCATCTTGTTAAGTCTGCATCAACTTCAAAGCAGGGGAGGGCTTGTATCACCAATTATATAGAGGTGGTGAGCTTGGTTTTAGTGAAGAATAGGCATTACTACACACTAATGATGCTGAGCACTACCATTTGTACTTATTTATACTCCATATTTCCTTACAGAGGATTGGAGGCAGCTGGGGATCTGTGTTGATGTCCCCACAATGCAGAAGATGTTAAGCAGTTCTGGCTGCTTCTTTCTTTCTTGTGCTTCTCTCTGTTCAGGCCAAGCCTAATCCCAAGTCACATTCTTGCAGATACTTTTAAAGATCAAGAGAACATTTTCTCACTTACCCTTTCCTTCCAACCACCTCAAGGAAGATTTGCTCCAAGTTCTCTCTCAACACTTATTTGAAAATTGAATATAAAAATGACTTTCTGCCCAATAAATCGAACGATTTATGTGCAGGAAGAATAGGCTTATGTCTGTCACAACTGCTACAAAACAGACAGACACTACACTAACAAAATCCTGGAAGCGGGACCTGTCTTAGCTCTGTCTGGAGCCTCCCCTCAGCTCTCCAAGAGCCCCAGGCCACACTTTTCTGTCCTGCTCACCCTCCTGATAGACTTGTACAAACTGATCAGTGCCTCATCTATACCACATTGTGACCTTCAACACACAGCCCTGCTTTCTGCTCCCTGACGTGATTCATAATTCACAGTGAGACTCTCCGGCAGGGACAGGTAAAGACAGCCTGTACCCTGTTAGCTCACGAGGGATATGCTTCATGCGCAGTCCCTTGTTACCCTCACACATCTGCTGTAGATGTGCGTACAGTTCTGCACAGCAAGGCACCGATCTTCCCCGGGCAACACCCAGGGAGGCCGAGGAGAATGAGGAGGTTTCTCCTTTCCTCCTCCTTCCTGGACCTGGCTCCTCCCTTCCTCCCCGAATTGGACATTTCCTCCCATCTCCCTTGTTTTCTCCCTTCCGTCCTCCCTGCTCTTCAGGGGTGTTCACTCCCTACTTCAGCCCGCACCACTAGGGATTTTCCTTTTCTTTCCCCAACAAATCCAATGGGTAAACTATTAGCAAACAGAAGGAAAGGCAGGTCCTTGTGCACGACCTTTCTGGACCCTGACATCTGGCCTGGTCCTGCCCTGAGAACCCGGACCCTGCAGGGAAGCTGCTCAGCTGTCCTGGACCCTGTGCAGCCTGCTCCCAGGTGCCAGAGCTGCCTGATCTCAGTGGCTATGACTGTTCTCAGAATCTTAGGCTACATGAATCCAATCTGCTTCTCTACTTAAACCTGCTTGCTACCTTGGATTCATGCTTTAAAAAAACAGTGAGAAATGTTTTCTTTGTTGTTGTTGTTTTTGTTTTGTTTTATTTGTTTGTTTGTTTGTTTGTTTTTGGTTAATACTCACCTGAGGATATTTTCCCATTATTATTTATTTTTTTTATGGAGAGTGGAAGAGAGAGGGAAAGACAGTGAGAAACATCAATATGAGAGAAACACATCGATTGGTTGTCTCCTGCACAAGCCCTGACCAGGGCCTGGGCCAGGGAGGAACCTGCAACTGAGATATGTGCCCTTGATCGGAATTGAACCCAGGACCCTTTGGTCTGCAGGCTGATGCTCTATCCACTGAGCCAAACCAGGGAGGGTGTTTTGTTTATTTTTTTTCCATTCATTCCCCTCCCCCCAGGAATTAAGTGTTGAGAAAAGTGTTTAACAATATATTTTGTTTTAACTTGATAACTTTAAGTGGTAAGTAGAATTGAAATTGACAAGTAAAAATGGAATCTATAGTCTGAAAGAAAGTTTTAATCTCTTCATTTTTTTTGACGAGCAGAAGCAACAATAAAAAAAAAGGTATGGTTTCTATAAACTGTAGAACACTTGAAAGTGAAGTTTTTTGGTGGAGAAAAAACTCAAAGGGTATTCCTGAGTTTTATTAGAAATATTTTATTTTGAAAGAGAAAGAGATATGAGGCATAACTCACAAATTAGAACGTGTTAAGTTGGAGAATTTAGGGAGGATAGTGTGACAAAAAGATGATATAAGGAGAAGAGTGAAGAGTGTTTCCCTTCATAAATGCAAGAGTAGAGTCAAAGTGATTAAAAAGAGTCTGTTCACAGCATTTAACTTCCCAGGAACCATGGTCCTGCTCCCTGGATTACAGAGTGACTGTCTCCACACGCAAGGATGCTCAAGTGAGATAAGTCACGTGGGAGCAGGAAGCAGTACTGAGCAGTTCTTGACCTCCCATTCATTTTGGGAAGGTTTGAAGAGGAAATTGAGGCATTGTGTGGAAGGACAAAGGGAGTGGGCTGAGTCTCTAGTTTGGGAACCCCTTGAATTCTGTAGACACTTCATCTCTCCTAGGGATGAAGTTTTTGTCAATGTAAATATTCTAATTGTAAATCCAGTTGCCTCATTTACTTTTTCTGGTAGCCAACACTGCATGGAAAGGAATTCCAGGGATTAGAATTTGTAAAGTCCTTTCCATGGCAGCCTCTGTTGATTAGCTTGGGTCCCTAACACAATAGTAGAGCTGCCACGACTGTTTGGAATAAGTAAAAGGGGGAACCAATAAGAGATCAAGGTAAAAGAGAAAACTGGAGACACCTAGCTAAGAGGTCTACCAGGCAAAGCTTCGATTCTCACCAGTTTCAGCTGGTCAGCTTGCTTCAGACCTGATGGATCCTGGGGGCAGCCATGTCCAGTTCTTCAGAGCTGAACCCCTGCGCTTACATCCTGAGGTAAGTAAGCATAACTGGCTCTAGGCTTTAGATTAGTAAATGTGATTTAGGTTCTTACTGATCAAATGAGAACTGTATATAAATACCTTTATACACTTCTAAATATGTTTTAATCAGGATTATGGCACATCAGCTTTAAACAAAAGAACAGTCTGTGTAATTCAGTCCATGTCCTGTTTACAGACTCACAGATGTGAAGCCACATGAGCGGTAAATGATGAAGCAAAGTAGGCAAATCACAGCTCAAACACTGGCTGTTTTGAGACTTTTGTTTAGATTATTAGCATTCATGTTTCAACCAGAGCAATGAATTCTGTTGTCTGGATATTTTGAGGGCCTCCATGTCTAGACCATATTCCTTCTTGCCATCAACCAAGGTTTCACATGTAAACTCTGCATACACAGTAGGAGATATGAATGAATGAGTGGCCTGGGTGTGAAAGCAACATGCAGGTGGGAGGAGAGGGCTTGATTTGAAATGAATGGCATGTGCTTCATGGGGAGTCAGTTGCTATACTGCTCCCTATAATTGTAATAAAATATTCATATTTTAATAGGCAACATTAATAATCTAGGACTTTTCACAAAATTCATGCATGGGTAGGGTCCCTAGGCCTGACCCGAGGTCAGGGTTGATTGGGGCCTTCGTTCATTCCACACCATCCCTGGTGGTCAGCAAATGTCATAGGGAGCAACTGAACTCTGGGTCTCCTGGCCAAACTCCTGAGGGGACATTTTGCATGTTAGCCTTTTATACATATAGACTAGAAGCCCATTGCACGAAGATTCATGCAATAGGCCTTCCTTCCCCTGGCTGCCAGCACCGGTTTTCCTCTGGCTTCAGTCTTCAATCTTCAGTCTTCAGTCTTCACTCTGGCCGGAGCCTTCAGTCTGCACTCTGTGCCTGTGTATTCAAATTAACTGCCATCTTTGTTGGGTTACTTTGCAGAGTCGCTCTGATTGGCTGGTGGGCGTAGTGGAGTGACACCAATTTGCATGTTTCTCTTTTATTAGTGTAGATAATATTATCTATTTATTTTTCACACATAGACCACCCAAGAACTACCCATGGGCTATCAGTTTGAAACTTCTGATCTGTGCTATGTTTCCAATGTAAATGTTAAAAACCCTTGATTTTAATTTTGTTTGTTTTGTATCTTTTGTAGTGTCTGGTGCCATAAAAGAATGGGCCTTTGAATGTGTATGGGAAAAATTAACAGAAGATACCAATGGGTGTGATGGTACTGAAAGTGAAAGGCACTGGTGCATGGGCAGGTAGCTAGTGACAGGGCAGATAAAGGTCACTACAGGTTCTGCCTAATGTCATTGACCTCACACGCCACCCCTGAAGGTTTTAGTAATAAAAAGGCAGAGATGGAAGATTGCAGACGTTCATTGGGCTTTGTGTCTAAGGCCATTCATAAACCAGATCTTCAATGTGAATGCTTGCTTCTGTGCATGCAGTCGGGGAGCTGAAAGAAAGGTGCTGCTGATGATAAATGTGGTATCAACTCATATGTGTGTAGCATGAACTGTATACCAGCCTTTCTGGTAAAACCTACAGGTCTATCTTCTTACTCTGTCTTCACACAACTTTCAGGCATATCCATTTTATAGAAGAAACCGTGGTGATGACTGATGAGGGAAGTAGTCCAAAATCATGCAGCTACGAAGCCGCATCCACTACTAGTATATCTTAGGTGCTTCCACTTGCCTATAATTCTCAAATGCACCATGTGAGATGGATATTATTCCATACATCTTTCAAAGATGGGGGTGAGGGGAGCCTCAGAGCGCACACCTGGAACATGAAAGAATACCCTATGATTTGTTAAATTGAGATTCAAGCCCTGGTCTGTTTGTTGTGGTGAAAATGGCTTCTTTTGCAGTGTCCCAAGAAAGAAATTTCAAAGGGTACATGTGGGAGAGGTTTAAAGGTACTGGGAAGATTTATTGGGGTGAACGGAAATAATACACCCTCCGGGATGTATAGGGCGGGCAGGCTCTAATAGCCACTGCCCCGAGATTCTTGATAATCCTCCCTATATTTTCTTGGTCTCCAGGAACAGGAGACCTCTTTCAAATTACCCAATCTACTTTGTGATTTTCCTGGACTTGTGCTCTGTCCTTTCCCTAAAGAATATATTTCCCGACCCTTCCAGGTTCAAGCCCTCATCTTATCTGATAACTTTCCCAGGCCAGGCTCCACCCTTTCCATGCCATTTGGCTCCTACATGTCCCACAGTTCTGCTGAGTCCTGGTTTCTACTGTTTCTGAGACTAGCAAAGGGATTTTCCCTCCTACTGCCCCCTGCAAGCCCCTAGCAGGCTGGCAGTTCCCCAGGGAGACCCTTTTCCGTAAGTATTGCTGGAGGATTGCCCCAGGATTAAGTCAGAGACCCAGAGGATGCTGAGATCACCAGGGAGTCTATGAACACTGTACTTCCTAATGAACCAAGCTTAATGTCCTATTCAGGTCTCTGGTAGATTAGGCTTAATATCCGATTCAGCTTCCTAGTTCATTATGCTGAATGTCTGATTCTCTTTACTCCCTTCCTTTATTAATAACTAGCTAACTACCTATGCCAATGCTCGCATGATCACCTCAGTGTCCTTGCTGCTCCTCCAGAAAACCAAAGGTCTCTTGGTCTCATTACTGCCCTTTTCACTGAGAATTGTTTTCCTCCCTTATTTATTTAGGTATTTGCTCAAGTATTATTTTCTTGGACAGATATTATTTAAAAACATGATCTAAAATAGAGTCCCTGAGCTAACTGGGATTTATTTCTCATTTTATATCTTAGAGTTCTCTGAAATTATCTTATACTAGTATCACCAATAAGCCTAGTGTACCCCTCCCTGTAATGTAAGTTCCAGGGGTGCAGGGTGTTGCCACTTTTGCAGCTGTGTCTGAGCACTTAGAACAGTATCTGAATCAGTGTGAATTGAATATACCTTTTTTGCATGAAGGCTTAGTGACTTCAAGGATGCAGGTATATTCTCTCATATTTGGCATGCATTTTAATGTTTTCACAGCCAAACACAGGAGAACACTTGTATTTTGAAATCCACTAAAAAGAAGCACTAAGGGTAATACAGATGTAGGAAAAGTGATGTCTGCTTAGATTCCAGCCAACTGAATAAAGGAAAGAACAGAGTGATAAACCTTGGAGCAGAGAAAAACATAAGCTGTGAATGTGAGGGGAGATCTTAATTCTTTAAAAATGCAGGCAGAGCCAATGACAGAGGGGATTTGTTCTTCATGAAAGACAAGCAAATGTTATTTTCCTTTCTCCTTTTCTTAACTTAGAAATATATGGCAGATGGAGAGGAGCTATGAGGATGAGGAGGGGGAGGCTAGTGGCCTTGCAAGCTGTCAGAGGAGTCATGGCTTCCTGCGGTGCAGGTGTAAGGGAGGGGAGCACATTGCTCTCAGAATGCGAGCTTCACACAAAGTCAATGTTGCTTTTAGTGACCTCGAGGAGAGAGGGGAGCAGAGCTTGTTTAATTTCATGTAGAAGGATGGCCCCTGACAGTTAGCATTTCCGTCCTGAAGTGTCTTCATGATGATCAGGTTCAGGACCCCGAGTCTGACTTCTCCAGGCATGGGAACCCCTCTTCACCTTTGTAGTAAATGAAAACTCTCTGGATAAACAGATAAGGTGGCTTCCTTCTGAGGGCTTCTTATGACAAGAATGATGTAAACGAAGCCACTACTGCCATAACATGCTTCCTAGGTTGGCAGGAAACATGCCATTGCCCCTGGTAACCAGGGACCTGAGGGGGGTGTTGTCACCACAGCAAACATACTGGTCAGGGTTATGGGCTCTGCCTTCATTTTCTCTGGTCCTCATGTCTGGCTCCACGCTCCCCATTTCTGAAGTGAAAGGATGGATGAGACCTAATAAGTTTTTGCTCTGTTTCCAGTTTTTAAATCCAATAATTCTAAATTAATAATGGTCATAGGAGCAGTTGAAAATTGCCAGTTAAGTGATATTTTGAAGGTATAATGTTCCTAGCAACTTGAGGTACTCCCTTTTATTCCAACTTCGAAGGCTAATATTTATTTTAGAGAAATGTTGGTGTTAAAGCGTTCTCATATTTGGAGTTTCTTCCCGTTTAGTGATATTTAGGAATGTGAGGAGATGCATAGGAAACATGCTCTGAAATATATCCTGATATATTTATTGCTATTATGATTATTATAGTTACTTGGTCATACAGTCAGTCATACAGTAACTAAATAATTCCTTAGCTTCCAAAATGAAAACAATTAGCCTTTTTCTTTATTAAAACTTTTACATAAAATTCTAGTAAAAATTATCTTACTCTTTATTTTAAACTATGGATGAGGATAGGGTGGATTAAGACAAAGAATCGTGCTTCTTCAATTTTGTAACAGTGCCAGCATTCCCAAAGCACTGCTGAGGTCGTCTCTGCCTCCCGTGGAGCACCAAGTTGAGCTATCCAGCTCTGAAACAGCCCCGCTAGTCTGTGCGGGGAAGCCCACAGGCACCTTCACCGGGGCAGTATCTGGGAGTCACTTCCCCTCTCTCAGTCTAGGTTTACTTTTCCCCAAATGCAGATGATGGATCCACCTCATAATTTTATTCTAAAGACACAGTGAAATAATGCCTATAAAGTATTATCTGTTATATTTTTAAATCACTTCTCTTTGTACACTTTGTTGTGTGTTTTCTTTTATATTCTTGAAATCTTAAGACATAAGGATGTGTTCCAAATATCATCTCACCATGAGGCAATCTCCAATCACCCACAATCATCTGTTAAATCTATTAGATAAATTTTCAAACAATTTCCCAAATTTAATTATTACTATTTGTTTAATTTATTTTATATTTTAAGTTGAGGGTGGGCATAGGCCAGTAGATTATTAGCTCTTTTGACCTAGGACAGTGACCATTCGCTTTTGTTGTTGTTTCTGAATTTGAGATGAGCACACCTTTCAAGAGATGTTTTTTTTTCTTTTTTCTTTTAAGCATAGAAGTCTCTTTTAAGTAAAGAAAATATCAAAAGGAAAAAGAACAGATGACAATGCCAGTGTATTGGCATTCACATGACTAAAACCTTTTTGAATTTATTGACATCTACTCTTGTCAATAAATCATTAAAGAAATACTGAGTGCTTGCAAAGTGCTAATGGTCTCCAGGGTTTTTTTCCTGTGGTTCCTCTTAGTGTGCATGTGTGCAAGGGCCATGCTAGGTTTCTAACTTCTGTCTACCTCACTATTCTAGATGCCAGAATGTAGAGTTTCTTTCTTCTAAATCCCAGCCCATCATCACCCTCATCTACCTCACCTCAAGCCCTCTCCTACCCAGGAGACTATGATTAGAAGTATGCAGACTGAATTTTAATCTCAGCTCTATTCATTTTCTAGTTCAATGGACTTAGTAAACATATTGGTGCCTCTCTGACATATGTGTATAATGAGAATTAGATTGTGTACTTTGCAGGATTGTTAAAATAATTCAAAATAAATTGATGTACTATGGGCTCAGTTCACAAAAGTGATTATCATCTCACCGTTGCTCTAAGAGACACAGAAAACTTTTAGCATCTTTTATATTCTAAACATCATTTCCTCATTGATCTCATATTTCCTCTGATCCTGCTGTTTTCTTTATCATTGTATGCATATTTCCCTATTGCACTGTATACAGTTATTTCTGAAACTGGTAAGTTATAGTATAAAAAATATAGCAAACAAATAAAATAATGGAAATAACCTTTTGGAAATAAAATAATGGAAATAACCTTTTGGCCACAAACTTCCCAAGCCTTGCATTCTCCAGTTATAAAATCTGTCAACAAATTTGATAATTTATAAATCCCCAGGAACCAACAAAATGAGAAATGTAAAATTCAACACATGGCCTGCTTGTGCATAGGCAATAATAATTTCAGTCATTTATGTCAATAGCTTGCCATTTATATCTAATTACTATGCTTCAAAATTCAATTATGTATATCATTAGGTGTATGTCAAATTAACTCTGTTGTAAGTTTTAATTGATTATGCCACTATTCTCTACACCTGCATGCTCAGTGTTTATAATCTGTTACTTATGTACCATGGTCAATTGCCTCAACCTAACAAAAAAAAATTGGCAAGGCAGCAAACACTGGGAGAAGAGGACTGGAAGATGTGATATCTTCCATCGAAGAGTTTACTGTTGGGGTAGGAGAGGGACCCTAATATTGACAAGTTTTTCCCACTGTAGCTTGGTGTTTCTTTCATTCCCATGGTGGGAATAGCAGCCTTTTTCTTAATTAGCTAAGGAGACCCAAACTTGGTTAAAACAGAATGGCTTTGGGAAGTAGTAGACATTAATTTAAAGCTCTGTCATTTACTTGGTGTGTGATCTTAAGACAATTTCTTAACTGCTTCTTCAGAAAGGAATTCTAATATCTACTTCATGGGCTATTTTTAAGAATAAACAACATTTGTAAAGAATGAGAATATTGTATAATGTTTGTTGAGGTTTAAATAAGTTATAGTCTCCTCCCCCCTCCCCCTTGGTGTGTGTGTATGTGTGTGTGTGTGTATTTTAATTTTTTATTGTTAAAGTATTACATATAGTATTGCATATGTCTCCATTTTTCCCAATTAACCTCTCCCCAGCCACCCCTACCCCTAGCACATGTCCTCACCCCCCTAGTGTCTGCATCCTTTGGTTATGCTTATATGCATGTGTACAAATCCTTTGTTGATCTCTTACCCACACCACCCTACTCTGCCTTCCCTCTGAAGTTTCTGAAGTTGGATGGTCTGTTCAATGCTTCTGTGTCTCTGGCTCTATTTTTGTTCATCAGTTTATGTTGTATATTAAATTCTGCAAAGGAGTGAGATCATGTGATATTTATCTTTCTCTGACTGGCTTATTTTGCTTAGTATAATGCTCTCCATGTCCATCCATGATATTGCAAATGGTAAGAGTTCTTTTTATTATTATTATTATTATTATTATTATTATTATTATTATTGCAGCATAGTATTCCATTGTACAGATGTACCACAGGTTTTTAATCCACTCATCTGCTGATGGGCACTTAGGCTGTTTCCGAATCTTAGCTGTTATAAATTATGCTGGTATGAACATAAGGGTGCATATGTCCTTTCTGATTGGTGTCTGATTTCCTGAGACATATTCCTAGAAATAGGATTACTGGGTCAAATGGGAGTTTCATTTTTAATTTTTTGAGGAAACTCCATACAGTTTTCCACAGTCGCTGCACCAGTCTGCATTCCTACCAGCGGTGCACGAGGGTTCATTTTTCTCCACATCCTCGCCAGCACTTGTCTTTTGTCAATTTGTTGATGATAGCTACTGTGACAGGTGTGAGATAGTATCACATTGTCGCTTTGATTTTCATCTCTTGGATGTTTAGTGACTTTGGGCATGTTTTCATAAGTCTCCTGACCTTCTGTATGTCCATTTCAAAAAATGTCTATTTAAGTCCTTTGCCATCTTTTGATTGGATTGTTTATCTTTCCTTTGTTAAGATGTAGAAATTCCCTATAAATTTTGGAGATTAGGCCCTTATTGAATATAACATGGGAAAATATGTTCTCCCATGAAGTGGGCTTTCTTGTTTTGTTGATGGTTTCTTTTGCTGTGCAGAAGCTTTTTATTTTGATGCAGTCCCATTTGTTCATTTTTTTTCTTAGTTCCCATTGTCCTAGGAGCTGCATTGGTAAAGATATTGCTACAATTTATGCTTGAAATTTTGTTGCCTATGGATTTTTCTAAGACTTTTATGGTTTCCAGTCTTACATTTAAGTCCTTTATCCATTTTGAGATTATTTTTGTGTATGGTGTAAGTTGGTGGTCTAGTTTAATTTCTTTGCATGTATCTGTCCAATTTTCCCAACACCATTTATTGAAGGGACTGCCTTGACTCGATTGTATGTTCTTGCCTCCTTTGTCAAATATTAACTGAGCATAATGGTTTGAGTCAATTTCTGGGTTCTCTGTTATGTTCCATTGGTCTATATGTCTGTTCTTGTGCCAGTACCAGGCATTTTTGAGAACAGTGGCTTTGTAATATAGCTTAATATCTGGTATTGTGGTCCCTCCAACTTTGTTCTTTTTTCTCAGGATTGCTATGGCATTCTGGGGTCCTTTTTTATTTCATATGAACTTTTGAAGAGTGTGTTCTAGGTCTTTGAAACATGCCATTGGTATTTTAATGGGGATTGTATTGAATCTGTAGATTGCTTTGGTTAGTATGGACATTTTAATGATGTTGATTCTACCAATTCATGAATATGGTATATTCTTCCATTTGTTTATGTCTTCCTCTATGTCTTTTTTTCAATGTCCTGTAGTTTTCCAAATACAGGTCTTCCACCTCCTTAGTTAAGTTTATTCCTAAGCACCTTAATTTTTTTTGGTGAGATGGTAAATGGGATTGTTTTTGTTGTTGCTCTTTCTGTGACTTCATTATTGGTGTATAAAAAATCTATAGATTTCTAGATGTTAGTTTTGTATACTGCTATATTGCCAAATTCATTTAGTGAATTTTATAGTTTTTTTGATGGAGTCTTTAGGGTTTTCTTTGTATAATATCATGTCATCTGCGAATAATGGCAGTTTTACTTCTTTTCCAATTTTAATGCCTTTTTTATTATTATTATTATCTGATCACTACAGCTAGCACTTCCAGTACTATCTCAAACAGGAGTGGTGAGAGTGGTTATCCCTGTCTTGTTCCTGTTCTTAGGAAAAATGTTTTAGGTTTTGCACATTGAGTATGATGTTGGAATAAAGTTGTCATATAAGGTTTTTATTATGTTATGTTATGATCCCTCTATTCCTACTTTGCTGAGAGTTTTTATCAAGAAAGGGTGTTGGCCTGGCCAGTTTGGCTCAGTGAATGGAGCATCAGCCTATGGACAGAAGGGTCTCCAGTTCAATTCTGGTCAAGGGCACAAACCTGGGTTGCAGGCTCCTCCCTGGCCTGGGCCCTGGTCAGGGCTCCTACAGGGGACAACTGATCAATGTGTTTCTATCACATTAGATATTTCTCTCTGTCTTTCCCTCTCTCTTCCACTCGCTCTAAATATCAATGGAAAAATATTCTCAGGCGAGGATTTAAAAAAAAAGTGTTGGATTTTTTCAAATGCTTTTTCTGCATCAATTGATATGACTATGTGATTTTTAAAAAAATATATTTTATTGATTTTTTTACAGAGAGGAAGGGAGAGAGATAGAGAGTTAGAAACATCGATGAGAGAGAAACATCGATCAGCTGCCTCCCGCACATCTCCCACTGGGGATATGCCCGCAACCCAGGTACATGCCCTTGACCGGAATCGAACCTGGGACCTTTCAGTCCGCAGGCCGACGCTCTATCCACTGAGCCAAACCGGTTTCGGCGACTATGTGATTTTTATCTCTCAATTTATTTCTGTGATTTATCACATTTAATGATTTGTGGATATTGTACGAGCTTTACATCCCCAGAATAAGTCCCACTTTGTTCTGGTGTATGATCTTTCTAATGTAATGCTGGATTCAATTTGCTAGAATTTTGTTGAGGATTTTAGCATCTATGTTCATCAGGGATATTGGTGGTAGTGCTTTTATCTGGTTTCTGGATTAGGGAAATGCTGGCTTCATAGAAAGAGCTTGAGAATGTTCCTTTCTCTTGAATTGTTTGAAATAGTCTGAGGAGGATAGGTTATATTTCATTGGATGTTTGGTAAAACTCCCCTGCGAAGTCATCTGGCCCAGGGCTTGCTTTTTTTTTTTATTGCTTCAATTTCCTCCATAGTTATCGGCCTATTCAGATTTTTTTTTTTCCTGATTAAGTTTTGAAAGGTCGTATTTTTCTAGGAATATGTCCATTTCTTCTAGGTTGACCAGTTTGTTGTAATAGATCTGTTCATAGTATTTTTTTTATAATCCTTTGTATTTCTGTGGGATCTGTTGTTATTTCACCTCTTTCATTTCTGATTTTGTTTATTTGTGGCCTCTCTCTTTGCTTCTTGGTGAGCCTGACTATAAGTTCATCAATATTGCTGATCCTTTCAAAGAAACAGCTCTTGGTTTCATTGCTCTTTTGTATTGTTTTTTTGGTCTCTATGTCATTTATTTATGCTCTGGTTTTTATTATTTAGTTCCTTCTGCTCACTCAGAGCTTTTCTTGTTGCTGTCTTTATAATTTTTTAAGTTGTAGAGTTAAATAATTTATTACTGTTTTTTCCTGTTTTTTTGAGGCAGGCCTGTAGAGCTATGAACTTCCCTCTCAGGACTGTATTCACTGTGTCCCATAGATTTTGGATTGTTGTGTTTGCATTGTCATTTGTTTCCAGAATGTTTTTATTTCTTCTTTGATCTCTTTGGTAACCCAATAATTGTTTAATGAAATACTATTTAGCCTCCAAGTGTTTGAATTCTTTGATTGTTTTTATTGTAGTTGATTTCTAATATTATGCCATTGTAATCTGAGAAAATGCTTGATATGATTCCAATCTTCTTGAACTTGAAGAGACTTTGCCTATGTCCCAATATGTTGTCTATCTTTGAGAATGCCCCATTTGAACTTGAGAAGAATGTATATTCTCCAGCTTTGGGGTAAAATGTTCTGAAGATGTTGATTAAATCCATCCGATCTAATGAGTCATTTAGGATTGCTGTTTATTTGCTGATTTTTTCCTATAGGATTTATCCAGTGATGTCAATAGGTTATTAAAGTCCCCTACTATGATTGTATTACTTTTGGTCTCTCCCTTGATATCTTCCAGAAGTTTTTGTTTGTTTGTTTTTGTATTTTGGAGCTCCCGCATTGGGTGCATGTATGTTTACCAGGGTTATATCCTCTTGTATGGATCCCTTTAGTATAATGAAATGGCCTTCCTTATCTCTTGTTATGGCCTTCACTTTAAGGTCTATTTTGTCAGATATAAGTATTGCTACCCCAGATTTATTTTTTTTCCATTTCCATTTGCCTGGAAAATATTTTTCCATTCCTTCACTTTCAGTCTGTCTGAGTCCTTTGTTCTGAGGTGGGTCTCTTGTAGACAGCATATGTGTGGGTCTTGTTTTCTTATCCATTCAGCCACTTGATCTCTTTAGATTGGAACATTTTATCCATTTATGTTTACAGTTATTATTAATAGGTACTTGTTTGTGGCCATTTTTATTCTTTGTGCCTGTGTTCCTTCTTTCCTTTATATTTCTTCTTTATACAACAGTCCCTTTAGCATTTCTTGCATTGCTGACTTGGTTATGATAAACTCGCTTGGCCCTTTTTTTGTTTGCGAAGCTCCTTATTTCCCCTTCAATTTTGAATGATAGCCTTGCTGTATCCAAGAGTATTCTTGGATACAGATCCTTGCTTTACCTCACTTTGTATACTTTATTCCATTTCCTTCTGGCCTGATATATTCTGTTGACAAATCATTTGATAATCTATTGGGAATGTTTTGTGGGTCACTCTCTGTCTCTCTCTTGCAGCCTTTAAGATTCTCTCTTTCTCATTAACATTTGTCATTGTAATCATGACACATCTTGGTGTAGGTCTTTTTGGCTTCATCTTGTTTGGGCCTCTCTGTGCTTATGTGATTTTTTTTTTCTTCCCCAAATCAGAGAAGTTTTCTGTCATTATTTCTTCAAATAGGTTTTGTAATCCTTTCTCCTCTTCTTGTCCTTCTGGCACCCCTATTATATGTATGATACTTCATTTCATGTTGTCCCAAAGCTCTCTTAGGCTCCCCTGCTTTATTTTTTTTCCAATTGCTGTTCACATTGAATGTGTTTTTCTCCCCTATCTTCTAACTCACTAATTTGGTTCTCTGCTTCTTCTAGTCTACTGTTGAAACCTCCCATCATGTGGTGTGTGAGTGTGTGTGTGTGTGTGTGTGTGTGTTTTATTGTAGCTGTATTAGTTTTTATTTCCTCTTGATTCTTACATAATTTATTGATTTTCTCATCCATCTGGTTTATGAACTTTATGACCCTTACTCTGAATTTTTCCTGACATCCTTCATGCCTCCATTTCATTTAGTTCCTTTTCTGGTGATCCCTCCTTTTCTTTCCTTTGGTTGATGTTTTTTTGTCTCCCCATTTTTTCTGTCTCTTTCTGACCCTGAGGTCCAATGGATTGAAGCCCCTAGAAGTCCAATGGTCTTGGACTAGCTAGCCCAGGGGGTGGATCTGCCTTGATTTTCACACCTTTATTATCACTGCTCTGAGTTGTACTCCCTTCTCCCACAGTTCTGGTCCCTCGGTTATCTGTTTCATAGGGTTGGCCGGGGTGGGTGCACAGTTCCTTAGGTGTGTGACTCTCTGTGACAGCCCAGAGCCTTCTGGCATTCAATTCACTGTGCCACTGCAACTCCTAAGACGGGATGGTGCCATAGGTCCCTCTGGCAGTGCACTTACAGCGTGGCGGTGTGCCCTGTGGCTGGGCACACCATATCACACCAGCAGTTCTAACCTGGGCTGGGGGTAAGGTGACCTCTGGGTGACAGCTCTGTCTGTGCTGGGTGCAGAGCACGCACAGGCCAAAGGTTCTGTCTGTGCAAGGGGCAAAGCACACACTTGGCTGTGGCTCCATCTGTTCCAAGGGCAGGGTGTGCACCAGCCAAAGGCTCTGTCTGTGCTTGTGGCAGAGTGTACTCTGTCTGTTCTAAGGCAGAGCACTCACCAGGCAAGGGCTCTGTCTTGCAGGGGAATGTAGCATGTGCAAGGCTGTGGTTCTGTATTGGGATCAGGGATGGAGCATGGAGTGGGGTACCTGTGACTTTTGCTCACAGAACGACGACCTGAAGCACAGGATCTTAGGATGCTTGGTTTGGGCTCTGGCTAGGAGGCACAGCTAAGGAGGTCTGTCTAGTGCACTCTCACTGCAGATGTCTTGGACCCACATCTCGGTACTGAGCTGCTCACTGCCTGAGTACGGTGGTGGTTCCACTCAGGTTATGGCTGATAAGTGGCTACCTACAAAGGTCTAAGAGTGCTGTCTGAGGTCGGTCTGGATGTTAGTCTGTCAGCACTCCTGGTCTTCATTGCTCCCCTCTACAAGATGTCATGGGTTCCGTGCCAAAGCTGAGCCATCCTGGGCGTGCCAGCGGCAGTAGCAGGGACTTCGCATCTAGGAGAACATGACCTGCCAGTCCCTGGGACTCCTGAGATATTTATCTGTCCCACACTCACCCACACACATGCCACACAAATCCACACATGCCCTTCTCACTTCTTTACTCTGTCACACTGTCTCCCTCCCTGCAGTTCTGTCAGCCACCATGTTGGATCCCTTAATCTCTCTTAGCTTTCTCTTTCAAATGCATTCATCCCTCAAGATAAATATCCTTCAAGTTCTTCAAAACCTGGGTGAACTACATTTATTCTTGTGGTTTCCCTAGAACTCTTGTTTCTTTTATACAGGTGGATATACTGTCTGTTCAGATGTGTTTACTTTCAAAAGAAGACCATAACCTTCTCATCCTACCTGCTTAGTTTTTATCTATGTCTTTGCACTGCCACACTGGAATCACAGAATGCCATGTATTTCTTGTAGAAGAACACGGAGATCCCTTCGTCCAGGGCTTTCATTTTCCAGATGAGGAAATTGAGGCCCACGGAAGTTAAATGACTTCATCGTGGCCTTCTAGTGTGCTAGTGACAAAATTGAAACACAGTGTTCAAACCGATCTTTTTGGTGTTAATTAGAGGGTTTGCCAAACTATGATCACAGGCCACATACTTTTTGTAAATAGAATGTTACTGGAACACAGTCACTTTCTGTTCATTTACATATAGTCTTTGGCTTTCCTGCTGTAAAGGCAGAGCTGAGTGTTGTGACAGGGGCCATCTGGCCTGTGGAGCATGCTCACTGTGACACTCTAGAGAACGTCTGTGGACGCCAATTAAGAACAGTTACAAAATTCCAACTCATAAAGTGAGTTACCATCCAAATCATTTTTTATCTGAGTGTAAAAATCACCTGACTAACACTATTTGACATTTTTACTCTTGAGTTTTTTATGCCAAGAGACACACATTGTCAGAAATGCTTCAGCATTAAAAACAATTGTTCCTGGTAGGGGACCTGACTGGAGAGCAAGTGTTGGAACCTGAGAAATTTATCTCCTAAAGCCATGCCCATGCCCTTTCTCCCCAGCTTTGTCAGGCACAGAGTGAGCTCATGTAAGGAGACTTGGGAGGTGAACTGTAAGAACCCCTGACCACTGAAGACAGCTCACTGTTTCATTCACCAACATGCAAGTAGCTACTGGCCACTGGCACACACTCCAGTGCACCTGCTCTACACCCATAAGGGGCTATTTGGGTGCAACTTAACAACAGAAAGTAACAGCAAATGCCTACCCTGCAGGGATGCTGTTTTAAGATGAATTACATTTGGCTATTTGATGGCTAAAATCCCAGCAACCTAAGTCTGAAACAGGCACATGGCTATGAAGTAAGCTAGAAATAGGTGAAAGGTCCTTTTATAGCAGGGTAGGGGGGAGGGGAACTGTCACGAAGGCATCAACATTTTTGAACAGGTTAACATGCCTGGCATCCAGATGTAAATAATATCTCACCAAATCCTTAGTTGCTTAATGGCAGGAATAGTACTCTAAGTGGGATGTTTTGGGTTGTCAGGAACAGAAAAAGCCAAATTGACTGGTTTTAATCATAGGGAAATCCATCACCTTATGACCAAGAAAAGGGGTAGTGGCTCCTGGACTGCTTAACTCAGTGGACCAATGATGTTAACCAGACCATGTCCTTTCTGTATGTTCCTTACCCATCTTCAGCATGTCATTTTTATTTTCAAATTGCCCAAACTAACACAGTCCTGACAACATCTAATGAAAGAAAAATCAGTTGTTCCTTCCCAAGAACCTTCTTTTAGGGCAAATAAATCTTTTGCTTTATTAGAATTCTGTCGCATAGGCCTGCCAGAGGGTTCCTGGCAGAGGTGTCAGTCCTCCGTGATTGCCTGAGACTTCAGGGCTAGGAGTTAAGAGGAGTCTGTCTCCCCAGCAGCACACAACTGAGCAGAAGAGGTAAATGCTTGAACCAAGCTGGAGTTTAGGCAGGAAGGAAGAATGGATAAAAGGGATTTTTGGACAGTTATTAATGTCACCTCCTATAAATCTCATTTGTCAAATGAATAATGAGAGAATTTACATAAAATTGCTTGAAATCATAAAAAATGGTATTTTATTTCTACCTTTGGTATTTATCCCCTTTTTTCTTCTAAGAGGAATTGTAATAGATTAGAATTTTATCTGCAGTATAACAAGATAAAAAAGAAGTGAGTGGGGAAACTTCAGTAAAGGGACCATAAAGATAGAATCACTGAGAAGAAAAATAAGGTAGAAAAACAGGAAACAAGAGTCAGAATTTGCCTCTTGCTTTCCTGACTCGAAGACCCAACTCAGCTTCCTCTACACAGAGCAATAAAGGGGTCAAATCCCAATGGCACGGGGGCAGGTGTGAATGAATTTTTAAATGCAGTGTTTCATTCATTCATTCACAGCATTTACTGAGTCCAATCGAAGGCCCAGGCACTGGAAAGTTAGTGCCCAGGCCCTGCTCTTCAGAAGAGCAGAGGTGAGGGAGCCAGGCAACCAGGTCCGCAGTGCAGCTGTTCAATGCCACAATAAACAGAATCACCACACACAAGAACCAGGGCCTTCCATGGCTCTCGTGCCCCTCTTCTATTTTACACTGAACAAACTGATCTGCAAAGTTTGGGGTCTGATGGGAAACTGTGATGGATGAATTCTTAAATAAGCTTCGTCCTCTGTGTGCTCACAATGTGCCAGGCTCTGTGCCAAGGGCTTTGCATACACATCGGATCATGCAATTCTCAATAACACACTTTACAAAAGAGGAAGCTGAGGCAGAGTGATGGCAAGGGACTTTCCTGGATCACGTTACTGGGTCCATGAGGCAGGTAGGGTTTGACACAGACCTAACTCTTAGCAATTAGGCAGAATGCTCACCTCAAGGGCCTGGACTCTGGCCTGGCACCGGTGTTAGTGCAGGCCATTTCTACAGCAGCTGTTGAGCTAAGGTTGGCATGGGCATGATTTACTTCTTTTCCTTCCCTTCACAGATGCATGAAATCAGGCTCAGGAAGCCAAGATCACACTCAGAGGGTCATTCTGAGGATTAGCGGTGAATCTCTGATTCAAGGCTCTCTCTTCTCCTCAAGCCATATCTCTACTGTTCTCCTACTATCCTGCCCTGGGCCTTGCCAGAATACCTATCTCTTTATGCAAGCATGTCAAACTTGGGGCCGCATGCCTCGTTTATTTAGCCCATGTTAGCCTTTGAGTTTGGCATGCTTGCCTTATAGGCTTTCAGACGTGACCATGAGAATCTTATAGTCTTAATTCTATTTCCAGATCAAGATTATTGATTGCAAGTATCTGTCAATTTCATTTGTCAGAGTTTTCTGAGATTACTTTACATAAACTTGCATAAAGCTACCTTCTCCCCAAATCTTCTTCCAGAAGCACTTCCCAGAGCCAGCTGAGCCCTTCTCTGTGTACGGGTGGGGTCAGCCAGCATGCTTACTGTCTCCAGTGTAGAAAAGGCTTGTTCTGTTGCATTGGTCCAGAATGGATGCAGCTGCTTTCCCTCCAAACTTGCAGAAGACTTAGTCACTGAGTGAAGAATTAGTTTCCCTGCAGAACCACAGCAGTTTACTGCTTTGTTTTTGACTTCATGAATCCTGGGCTCAGTACTTGTTACAAAGACTGGTGACAAACCTGCATGGAACCTTCCCCCTACCCCCTCCACATGATGCACGCTAAAACTATATCTGCATTGCCCTGATAAGCAATCAAGGATTGAGGTGTTCAAACAAATCTACCAAGAGAGAAAAATAAATATAGTCAGAAAGCAAATGGAAAAGAAAGAGGAAAAATTCAACTTTTCCTAATAAGCTACTTAAATTGGATATACTGTAAGTGTGTGTGCCCATTACTAATAACATTTCACACACACACACACACACACACACACACACACACACACACACACACACTTTATTTAACACATGGTTCTCTTTCCATTTCCATGTGCGGATGTAGATTGTGGGTTCTATTGAGGATTCCACAGAATAAAAGTGCTATTGGCAAACTTAAATATGGTTAGTGGAGGTTGAATAGCAGCTGTTGAAAGAGCTAAGAGTATTTAGAGTATAAAAAGAGCATTACCACCTCTCCTTTGAATATCTGTAGGGTAGTCACGTAGAAAATGCAATAGACTCATTCTATATTGTTCCAAAGTGCAAAGCTAGGATGACTGATGAAAGGTACAGAGGCAAGTTTTGGCTCAATATAAGGGAAAAAAGATTGGAACAATTAGTGCTGTCAAAAAAGGAAACGGTTTGCTTCTGAGAATAGCAAAGTCCCTCTCCATGAACTATTTCAAAAAGAGGCTTATGTGGCCATCTGTCCAGGATTTTGTGGAAAGAATTTACTCATTAGTTGAACAAGAGCAGTTGCTCTCAGGCCTGGCTATTAAAAACTTGAATACTCGAGCCCCACCCCAGAGAATTTAATTTAATTGGTCCACAGTGGAGCCTGGACATCCAGTTATTTAAAGGCCCCCCCATATGGTCCGAATGCACAACATGAAGAGCAGCACAGGCCTGGAGGGTGCGTTTCTCCTGTCATTCACTTGACAGATAATTATGGAGCCAACAGGTAAGGCCGATACTCTGATCTAGGGAGATTATAGCAGATGCTAGTGGTGTCCACCCCTATGTCCTCATTCCTAACACTTCAACACACCAGACTTCCCAGAGAGCACCTGTTTTTCATCATCTGAAGACTGTTTCTTTCCACAGGAGGCCTCTTTGCCCTCATCCTGGCCCTCTACACTGTTCTCTTTATCTCCAAAACTCCTTACAGCTGAATGCTTGTCTTAGGGTTGGCCCTGAGGAATTCCAAACTAAGCAGATAGAAAATAACTGGGCACATCCAGGCTTGAGGGGTTGGCTCTCTAGCAAGGAAAAGCAGCAAGTGAGCACAATTTGTAAGTAAGGGGACCATATCCCAAATATGGTAAAATTGAAGGTTGGAAAGTCAGGCATCTGCCCCATTGCACTCAGTTTTCAGGCAGGTAAATCAGCATGGTTTGCAGCCAGAAGCTCAACTCTGACCCAGGATTCTCTGTCCTCTCTAAATGATAGAGATTATCATTGTAAATACTCATCAAGCTGCATTTATTGTACATGACCTCCCCACATTTTATCTCTGTATTTTTCTAGTTTTCTATTTTTTCCTGTTTTTTGATCAAGGCCATTCTCTTTTCTCCTTTCTTCATAAAATCAATGGGTAATATGAATTATTTAAATTATGTAATTATGTTATGAAGGTTTAAATTTTTATAAATCTGCGGTCAGCTTTAGTCAAAGGGCTGCTTTACGTTGGCTAATCCCTCCTGGACAATTCTAAGCAAAATTTACCTCAGGGATGGTCTAGATGACCTTGGTTCCAGGGTGCTGTATGGAACCTCACCAATTGTTTCCATAGCAACCAGAGTTGATGAATGAGGATGATTTTCATTTGTCAGTCTCTGAGTTACAACTCTCTAGAGGAGAAATATGATTACCAAGCAGAGGGGTGTATGTTATAATAAGAGAAGATTACCAGCTATTTTCTTCAAAATTAAAGTTTAAATTCCGGCTTGTCTGTCCTCGTCATGGTCGCTCAGATCTGTCATGCTCCTCTCCAAAATGCTGACTTGCTTGTGATGTGTCCTTATTTGGAATGCCCTCCATTTCTCTCCCCACCTTTCTGGACTCTCTCCAGCAACTAGTCCCACATCTGCTGTCTGCTACTCTCCCTCCACCAAAACTGCAGTCCTCATTAAGCAATCTCAAATAGCAATGATTCATCAACTCTACTTTCATAAGACACATATAACGGTTATATTATTGCACATAAGTGGAATGGTTAATAGAAAAGACATTGGCAAGAGTCAGATCTGTGATCCCAGTTCTACTGCTTATTAAATCTGGGCTCTTGGCTATTTGCTTCCCCTTCCAGAGGCTCAAGTTTTTCATCTGCAAAATCTGGATAATAGTAAATCTTACCACACAAATTTATGGAAGAGAGCGATGAGATAATGGATATAATGTACTTAGCACAATGCCTAGCACAGGGTATGTATTCATCACTAGATCATCACTCACTTTTATTGTGACACTTTGCTGGGAAACACCATGAGCAAAGCTGGGACCGTCGACAAGTGTCTGCATGGCTCTCCTGTGTGTGCCTTAGGATGGATGAGCTAGAGCACACACAGCAGGTCTTCTGCCTCCCTCTCGCTTCACTTCCTTAGCTATAAAATTTATTGGCCATGATCTAATTCAAGAGTTTTGGTCAAGTTTAGTTTAATGAGTCACCACATGGAAAGCACTTGTCATTGTGTTTTAGTGGATGCCCACTAATGTATTTCCCTTGTTCCACTTATCAACCCACCACTTTTGAAAAAGTTGTAATTTCCTTAACAGTGTCTGGTTTTCACCAGATGATCAATACATCACTTTGCTATATGACTGAGGACACACGTACACATGCAGTGCACACTCAGACTAAACTAACAGAAGCTGTTGTTGACTCCTGGGTCTGAGGCATTTGCCCATATAGGGAACCTGATAGGGACTATTTAGGATGAGGTGACAAGGGCACACGAGGCAACCTGATAAAGCTAAGTCTTGTGTTACAGCTCAGACATAGCAGTCTGGAAATCATATATATATTTTTTTTTTCATGAATCCATCCTATTTTGGCAATCCACTTAGGGACTAAGGCCAGTCAGTTTATATATTTAATTGAAATTCATATGATGACAAAGGAGAACTTCTTTAAAGTAGTAAAACATAGACTTATATAGGATCCCATTAAGAGGTCTGACTAAGGAAGAATATCTTAGCGTCACAATGTCTAAATCACACAGTTAGTAATTGACAGAGCTGATGGCTAAGCCTGGTTCGTCACACTTCCAACTCTGGGCACGGTCAGCAGCAATGGTCAAGTCCTGAAAGGAGGCTCGGAAGCGTGGTCAGCGAAGGGGCAGTCACTGTGGTGAGCAGGCCGAGCAAGGTAAGCCCAGGGGATGTGGGAGAGTGGGTGTGTGTCTGTCACTCCTCTGTATAGAAGCCCTCCAGGCCTTGGTCTTGCTCAGGCTACAGCCCGAATTCCTGACACCAACCACAGGAATTCCATTGCAAGCTCACCAATTCACACAGTATCATGGGCCTCTTCCCCATATATTCTATATTCAGTGATCCATTAGCCCAGATTTATCTCAATGGCAGGCTCTCTCTCTTTCCCATGGCATCTTGACATGTGCTCTCCCTACTTCCTGGAAATGTCCTTTCTCTGCCCACCCAGAAGTCTTGGCTTGGATATCACATCCTAGACCATGTTGGTCCTCTACATAGAACTCCCTGTGTGCTGCTCTTATGTATCTCCAACACAGAACTTAGTACCCGGGCATTAGCAAGTGTTAAATAGGCATTAAAAACACCTGAATAAACTTCCCTATGTCAAAAGAATCATAGTCTTTCAGAAGGTGGGAAAGGGGTTTTTCGTAACAACTACCCAAAATCTATTATCCAATGTCTCTAGATTATTTGCTCCCATTAATTTATCCCAATTGATAAATTACTAGCAGAGACCCTGACTTGTAGCTGTAACCTTCATTGGGTAAGTGAGTAAATGAGTGCATAAAATTAAGCTATGGAAGATGAGGTGCTCCCATCTTCAGTGTGCTGAGAACTATGTGTCCCGGCATCTCAGTCTTCCTCTTCTAACACACTGACAACTGTAAGGAGATGCCAAAAACATGTAAATGTTTTGATAAAACAGCAAACATACAATGTTAAGTTTTTATCAGAAATAAATTTTACGGGCCTTGTAGGAAAAAAAAAGATATTTTGATTGAGGGTTAAGTCCTTTGCTTTCCATAATACTTTTCAAAAAGTAGACAGGATGAAGGATTTTCTTCCCCACTCCACCGTTCCTAAGATTTCTGTAATAACACAGAGATATCACAAATTTTGGATGCTCAGATTTTCAACTACCCCGACAGATTATGGGGCAGGATAAGCACCTGCCCCAAAGTCCAATGTCAGGGTCCTCTCATTGTTGGCAGGAGAGGTCTGGAAGGGCAAGCAGTTGCTCCTGCACTGCTCACGGATGCAACAAAAGACACACAGCTGGCCCGGCCGGATGTAAGCTGCCCAGTGTTGTTGGAGCCATTAAAGTTCTAGGCATTTTATTTTCCCATCAGGGTCACAGTCGGAGAGGGAGTGCTGGCAGCCTGGTGGCATCTTCCTTCCCTCTTAGAGCCTCACTGCTCATTCCATGTCTGCTATCAGAACTGACGATGGCTCTTAAAAAGGGTCTAGGTTTTTTGTTTGTTGTTTTTTGTTGTTGTTTTTTTCCTTCTGTTTGAAAAAAATTCTTAGCCAAGGACTGGTAATGCAGAAAATCATGCTATCTGCCCTAGTTACACATCTTAAAGAGAGTTCTGAGTCTAGATAATGCCACCGTAAAGCCCGCCTCTTTGTGATATTAACCTCTATATTCACTGCCGTGGGAATAAAGCAGATCTTCTTCTGGGCTCATTTCCTTTGTGATAGACACGACCCCAGATCAGAGGGTAGCAAACTCTAATTTCCTCTCCTTCCTGCGTCTAATTCTCCTTGGTAATGACAAGCATGACAATTTAATATCACACTCTCTCCTTACGCATTAATCAAAATTAAGTTTTTTCTATAATATCTCCAAATGATGTAAGGACTGCAAGAATGGTGAGGGTGGAGTGGGAGATATGAGCAGACTGACTGGACGGGGTTGCATGGTCTGGTTGAAGTAAAAACAAATTTAATGGAACCCTCACAACCTTGAAAAGTCCAAGGAAACATGTAATATATGTGACTAACCTGGGATACAAAAAATTAAAGAGACACATTTGCTTTCAATTTTGTAGGAATTCAAAATGTTCAAGGAAAACTGTTGATAATATTAATTCATCCCATGTACATGAGCCTGAACTAAGTGTATTTATGTATAGACATATGCACACATGTGTAACTATGTATAGATATCACTTTTTATAGGCATCCAAGGAACTGAGAATATAGCAGATAACAAAACAACCCAATCCCTGCTCTCATTCCCATGGTAAAATATTTTCTGAATTAGCTTGAGGGATATATAAACCAAAATTAAATGAGAATATTTCAAATCATGCAATGGACTGGACATTTTTAGAAAGTATGTTTGCTAATGTAGTTTAGTTAAAAAGAAAATAATTTAGCAAAGTAGCTTAGAAGCCTGACACCATGGGACAGTTCACCGGGAAGACCTGGGTGGGCGAGGCTGGGCAGCAGTGGGAGTGCAGGCAGCTGTCTTCATTCTAAGGTCCCTTCAACTCATATTTGTCAAATAGCTCAGAGGTGCAAACATCATGTTCACACATGTAGACTGTTGGTGTTATTCAGCAACTCTCAACTCCATTGGGGGATTATCAGTGTATTTATGGCTTGTGGACTCACATATCCTTACAGTGGAAGAACACTGAGAGGTGGCTACTCCAAGCCTCTTTGCAGAGCAGGAACCCCCCGGAGTGTGAAGCCTAAGCCAGTGGTCCCGGTGAGGGACGCCCAGCAGCCCAGCAGCACAGAGCCTACTCCACCTGCAAACACCTGAACTCTTGCCCATCCCTGCTCAGAAGACATCTGGAGCATGATGGCTTCTCTCCATGGCAATGCATGAGAAGGTTATTTCAGATTGCAGAACTTGTATTACAGCTCTACAACCTTTATCTGCATTTCAGAAATCCAAAAAGATCTGAAGTTAAACCAATGTTACTCCTAGCTCGTTTGATGAAGAAAGCTAACCTGAACTAATGTGAGCAGACAGACTCTTCATTTGTTGCACTTTGCGGGAGCATTCCTTCCCTTCCCTGCGGAAGTATAAATGTGTTTGATTAAGAGCACTGCCTAAAACACTACTAGTGTGTTAGTTACTATTACTATATGAGTTGAATTACATTTCTAGTTTTTGAAAAGTTTTGAAAACAAACCTGGCCACAAGATTTAAAAAATGGCTGTGTTTTGTCCAAGGCTCTCATTTCCTTCATGCCTTTGTTCCAGTGCTACCCGTTTGATGCTTAGCCCCACTCTGATGACCTCATTTAAATTGCAGCTTCCCTCATCCGTGGGCTCTGGATCCTGTGCAATGCTTTTTCTCCTTCCTATGTCACCTTCTCACTACTTAGTGTCACCTGTCACAGAGGACACAGCAGAGGGTGTTTGTTAGAAAACGAAATGCTATGTTATTTATTTGGTATTTTTATTGTTTATTCTCTGTCGTTTGTAATACCCCTCTCTCTAGCCCCTAAATAGGAGCTCCATAGGCCTGGGACCAGGGTATTCCAGCCCCAAGGCAAGAGTGGACATAGACAGAGCTCAATGAACCACAAGGAATGAATGAATACATTAACTGAGTTTATCATTTTTACAAAAACTTAAAAAATATTTTTACTATTTAAATAAGAGTGTTGTAAAATTTGTCAACCGAAAAAAGGAGAAATAAAAAAAATTCTATATAATAAAAGGGTAATATACAAATAGACCGAATGGCAGAACAACCAAACAACCAATCAAAGTGTAATATGCTAATTCTATGCTAAGGATGCTCAACCACTTGCTATGACGTGAACGGACCACCAGGGGGCAGACCATCAACTGGTCAGCCCATCACTATGACGTGCACTGACCACCAGGCAGCAGATGCTCTGACTGGTAGGTTAGCTTGCTGCTGGGTACTGAGCAAGATGGGCTGGACAAGCCCTGGACCCCTCCTGCAATCCCTCCCTAGCCAATCATGCACTGGTGTGGTCCCTCAGCCAGGCCTGCACCCTCTCGCAAGAGGTGATGTCAGAGAGCCAGTTTCAGCCCGATCCCACAGGCCACTCCCCTTGGGAGGGTGCCAGATGCAGGGCTTATGGCTGGTGAGCACTACTGTGGCAGCACAAACCTCTCCCGATTGAGACTGATTGGGTGCGAGCCCATGGCAAGCACAGTGAGGCCAGGATGAGCGGGAGTGGCAGGTAGGAGCTGCAGGAAGCTTTGGACTGCAGGTTTTGGCCCGATCCCTGCAGGTCACTCAGAGGGACCCCACTCGTGCACGAATTCATGCACCGGGCCTCTAGTAAGTCTATAATACAGGATACCTACTAAGTAATTTGATATATACTTTATTCTTATTTATTCTTGGTTTATTTAAGGTTAAGTCACAAGTACATGTCATGACATATTCTAAGTATGACTTTGAACAGCTTCATAAGATTCCAGTACATGCCTTTAATATAAATTACTTAAGTATTCTTCTAATGTTGAAGTCCCTTTTCAAGTATTTTTTTCATCATTCTGAGATAAACATAAAATTTTGTGCACATTTCTCTTTATCTATTTAGTAAATTTTTAGAAGGAGAATTCCTAAGTGAAAGGAGAGGTATTACAATCCTTAGCGTTGAGGGAAATGAAATTTGACTTGAAAATTGTCCAATATTCCTGTGTCCTGCCTCTCTCAGGGAATCCCGGGAGAGGAGGGCTGTGTGTGTGCATGTTGGAACACAGCTTAGCTATGATTTGACACCTCTGGCATCTAGACATTTAGCAAGTAGGAGCCAACCTCAAGTGCAGTTTCCAGTGGAAAGTGCACCTGTTCGGGTGTCAAGAGAGCTGCCACCAGCTTCCTGGCTTCAAATACCTGCCTGCTTCTCTCTGCACCTCGATTCCCCTTCTCTTTGTTGGTAGGTATGCTGGCTTCTGCTCTGTCTGATTTACATGAGCCGTTCTGAATATAAAACAAAGTATTGCTCACGAGAGCCCTTTTAAAAGCAAAAGTTGTCATTCAGTGGCAAGACTTGCCAATTCAACACACTGGCAAGAGAAATGTTTGTCAGCTCTGCACTATTTACAGCCACTATAGAAACGCATCAAACATGCAAAGCTCAAAATCCCTCTTAATGCTTTAAAACATCAAATCCTCCCTATAATTAATAACATTTATGGGCACAGAATTCTCAAAAATAGAGTTATCTGTTCGCCACCACAGGTGCTAATGACAATGCAGGAGTGGGTAACTATGAAGCAGGGTCTCCTTCCTGCTCTCAGAGACCACTGCCCTCAGGGCATGGAGCCTTCCTCCTGTGCCAGTGCCCCACCTTGGAGCTTGACACTCAGTTCCACCTCTGCTCTCTGCAGGAGGTACAGGGGAGCTAGCAGATGGCTGCCCCCAGCGAGGCAGCCTCACAGTGCCAACCACCCCACTGTTTTTCCTGGGCTGGACCCAGTTTAGACAGGTTTCCTTAACTATCATCACCTTTAGTATCTTTCAAATGGGAATGATTCTTTGTTCAAATGCAGGAAGGTGATCAGATAGCATTTTCAGGCTTTTAAAAGTAGGTTTCTTTCAACCCTAGGGATTGATGCGAGGATTGGTTTGGGAGCAGAGCACAGTTTCCCAGTTGCACAGACAGTGCAGAGCAGGGAAAGCGCATGCAGGGCAGCTGAGGGAGGAGAGGTGCCTCTTGGAAAGCCATGCACACTTATTCCTGAAATCACAGTCCCCTAACATTGGTGAATTGGGCTTCATATCAAAACTCATGTCAATACAGCTCCATTAAGATCCTCTAGGGCAGTGACGGTGAGTTCTTTCCGTGAATGAAAACAAGGTATTGATAATAGTTCCGTATAAAATCGTGATGCACATGTTTTTAAGAATCAGTAGACCTTGGCATATACTCGCCCCTCTCCTCTTGATTGTTGCTGTGCAGGAGAAGACCTTTGGGGGGGGGGGAATCCATGGGAGGAGACCCCTGGGATGGGACCCGTGGGATGAGGGGACCCCTGTGAGAGGGCCCATGGAAGGGGACCCTTGTGAGGGAACCCCCGGGAGGGGAACCGTGGGAGGGGACCTGTGGGAGAGGACCCCTGAGAGAGGACCTGTGGGAGAGGTGAAGGAAGGTGGGACTCTGGGACACTTAGGTTCTTGCCAGTATCTGGGTTGCACCCAAATGATCACAGATTCCTGGCTTTGGCCTGTTCTCCTCTATTTGCCTTCAGCTTCCTCATCTGTTATGGACAATCTCTAACTTTCCTCTTTGATTTAATAGTTTTCAGTTCTTTTTCATTAAGAAAATATGTGCTGACTGCTGAAATATTTTATGAATTCTAGCAAAATTGAATTGCCCTTAACTATGAATCAAACAGGGTAGAGAAGGTATTAGTAAGATATCCCTTAGGCCTCCCTTCTGGCTTATAACCCAGTACTTCTGTCCATGTGCTGTTTACTTCAGCACAATGCTAGTCTTCAGGCTCAGGCCCCTGGCTTCCATGATCCTGTCATTGCTCTCACACAGAATAGCATCGACTTCTCCGTATGTTCAAGTCTGGCCACCGTTTCTCCAATGGCGATGTAATTTTATCCCAATGGCTATACCTTTGACACTGCTTCAACCTTTGCAACAGGATTTATACCCACACATGCCATAGTCTCCTTACTAGAATGTAAGCTCCTTAAAGTCAGAGACTGGTTTTAATCCTATTCTTTATTCTCTTAAGTCATCCAAAAAAGCAATGTCTTGTGTGTATTCAATTAATGAAAAATTTCCCTAGAAATGGATTTAATTCATGTAATTTGGTTCTATGCTATTAAATCACTATAACTAGTGAATGGTTTTAGTTTGTTAGATTAGCAGTCAAGGTCAAAAGAATTCACTGGAATTATCTCTACACCAAACCTTGTGTGGAACCAACAGAAATTGAGCCTTTTTATTCCCTCTCTTTTTGTATTTATATACAAAATGCAATCTGATTAAAATTAATGTAGAGAGGATATTTAAAAATAAAATACAAAAAGAAATATCGTAAGAGTAATGTGCAGGTTTATTTATTCATCCATTCACACACTCATAAAACACGGAAGGAACATCTATGCTGAGTCAGAGCCTCGTGTAGGCAGTGGGACATGAGGATAGAAAAGGCCATCCAGCCCTTGAAGAAACAGTGTTTTGGCTAAGGAGGTGGGCATGTGCACAGAACACAGCACAATAGGAGGCATGCTAAGTAGAAAGTGAGAGACAGGGTAATCCATGAGGGACATCTTATCCAGCCCATAAAGGGGTCACCCCTCTCAGAGAGTGTTTTGCCTAAATCCCTAAGGAAATTAGGACAGGGTATCCCTAAAGAACAAAGTCCTAATATATAAAAACCCAGGGTCCATAACGTCCAAAATGACCAAAGTCTCAGCCCACCGGACGTCAGTCCTGCAGTCAGTGCTGAGTTGCCGTGCCCGCAGCCATGGCAGTCAGTGCTGGGTCACCACGGCATCCCAGCACTGACTGCTAAGGGGGCTGCAGATCAGGCCCAAAGAGAAAGGAAGGGTCTGATCCGCAGCCTCCGTGGCAGCTGTTTATCAGCCGTTGCCTCTCTCTATCTCTCCAGGCCTCTGCCAGGGCTGCTGATCATCCCTGTCTCTCTGATCAGGCCTGGATATAGGCCCGGAGACACTGACTGACATAGAAACTGATCAATCAGAACCTAATCTGGGAGAAATGCAAAGGCAGATCCTAAGGTGGGGGCTGAGGAGGAGTTTTAAGGGCAACAGCTGTTTGGTGTAAGGTGTAAGAAAGCGGTTCAATTTTTTAATGACCGGTTTGACAGCATAGTGCATATGGCTGGCTATCAGTCCATATATAGGGATTATGTAGTTTTATCTGCCAAGAGCATCTCCTCCTGCTGAAAAAGGCTTTCCCCCTCCATTTAAGCAATCCTATCCTATATAATCTATCTATACTAATAGAAGGGTAATATGCTAATTAGACCAGGTGACCGGCCATTATCCAGAAGTCTGACTTGGACAAAGCCATGGTGGTGGGGGCCTAGGCAGAAGCAGTTAGGGGTGATCAGGCTGGCAGGGGAGGGCATTTTGGGGCAAGATCAGGCCAGCAGGGGAGGGCAGTTATGGGTGATCAGGCAGGTGAGCAGTTAGAAGCCAGTGGTCCCAGATTGAGAGAGGTATGTCCGACCGCCAGTTTAGGCCCCACACAGGGATTGGGCCTAAACTGGTTGTTGGACATCCCCCCGGGGGTCCCCAGTTGGAGAGGGTGAAACTGGGCTGAGGAAACCCCCCCGTCCCGGGCAAGAATTCTGTGCATATTAAATTGGAAAAAAGGCATAGAGTATATTCAAAGAAGGGCATGTTATTTACAATGAACAGAGCTGTACTGGTGATGAGGTATTTCTGAGAGGTCGTGACCAGTAATCTTATCAATGTGCATAGATAAGGGTCACGGCCTCCAGCCAGCAGCAGCTTGTTCCAGTGTGAAGTGGAGTTTATGTCACACACACACACACACACACACACACACACACACACACACATCTCTTGGTTAACAATAGTTATCTCACTTTTCCCCCTATTGTTAGTTCCTGTTCTCATCCTGGTCACCCTATGGCCAAAGCAACAGAACAGCTCAAAACATGAAGGGTTAGGCCATTTTTCAGGCTTCTCTGATTCAGATAGAGCTATAGGGCCATACATGAGGAACAACTAGGGTCCCTATCCTTGAGACCCTAAGATAATTATAAGAGAAGACTAAAATCTTAGAAAAAAAATATGGCACTCTATTTAATTGAAAATTTGGCATCACAGTTTTTAAGTATAAAGACCACACGCCCTAGATGATCTAGATGGCATGATTTTAATGTTCCTCATCTAATGTTAGACAGTTCATCTAGATTTAGGGTTCATTGCTACCACAATAATACATGATTCAGGTGTTCAGAGAATAGCCTGATGAATAAAGATCAAGGCCATCACTCATGAAGGAGGTTATACTTGTTCTAGCTTTAGAGGATGAAATAGGAATAAACAAGGTTTATATGGCAAAGAGCAGCATGAATTACAAGACATGGACAAGAATTATGGGCTGTATAAACACTCTAGAAATAAAACAATAAGACAAATAAACTAAAGCCAGGTCTCCACACCTAATTTTTGATGGAAAGAAAGATGGTGATATGGATGTGGACATAGGTAGAGGTGGAGATGTAGATGTAATTGTTGGTATATAGGAGACAAAGGAATAGGAGTAGAAATAGCTAGATGGCAATATGAGCTTTAACTCTCCACAAGGGGAAAGATATTTGCAGCTTCAGAGAGAAACAAACACTCCTGTGATAAATATAAGTTCTTCTTATGACTATTTGAGTTGTCCAGTCTTTTTTTTTTGTCTCTCTTCAAATTCATCCTTACTAATCCAGTGCAGACATGTGCAATATAAACACAGAGAAAATGAGGCAAGCCAACTTACAGTCTCTTGGTAGAAGTAGGAGCCCACAAAAGCTACCAGGGTGCCCAGGGTTCCTCCACTTCTCGGAGGTGAGCCTCAGGGGGTAGCTGAGTTGTCAGCCTCCAAAGCTCATGTTGCTTTCTGGACACACAGCTGGCTCTCAACCAGAGCTGGCTGGGGAAATGCTCTGCTCTCCAGTACAGAGGGATGCTCAGAAAGGTTGTAATTACCAGGCTTCATAAGAGGTAAAACTCTTGGCCATTCATTAGCTTTTGCAGAGAATAATTGTACAATTTTTTAGTTTCTCGGGCTCTCTTAGGAGGAATGGGAGTTAGCATGAAGCTCTGCTAGTCATGTTGGCATACAGTCCCTTTATATTTAATTTAACTCTCCCAACAATCTGTATACTCGATATTATTTTTTAATTTAACTATACAAATGAGGAAACAGAAACACTGGCATAAAATCCCAGGTCACACAACCAGGAAGAGTCATTGGCAACTTGAAGCCTAGCTGATCTGCATAGCGGCTCAGTGATCTTTCTACAGCACATTTCTCCAGGGTGGAGTCAGGGAAGGAGTACTGAGAAATAATGGCTGATAAGCCTGGGAAGGTGCAGGTATAACCAAAAATCCAGGTGGGAGAGATCATTGGGACTATTGACTACAGCCAATTATTTGTATTTCTGTGTCTTTTGCCGTAATTATCCACATGATTTCTGGGCCCTAGGACCAGGCACAATTAAGTTTTATTATAAAATGTATTTTGTTGACTACAAGTGGACAATATGGATTTTATGAGATAGAAATAGCTTTGTGCCAGGCCCCTTGCTGGGAGCATTTTACTAGTAGTAAGCTTTCTGAAGAAGAGCCTGCCATATAAGAGAACCCAGTGCAATGTTGTTCCCAAGCTAGTTTTTATTATTAGAGCTCATAATTTCTGTCTGAAACCCAAGGTCATTAATTTTCCATGGCTAATCAGTCTGGGAGCATTTCAAATCCTCTCACTCCTTGTTCCTCTAATGGAGATAGTCATTGTCCTTCCAGAGCTTTCCCTTTTATTCCAAGAAGAAAATGAAAATGACATTAGGTAACTAATGACCCCACGGAATGAACCCCAAAGAAACACCCTGATTCATGGAGGTGAGACTTTTACAACACCTCAATGCTGGCCTTTACAAGTGAGTGAAACCAGAATTAGGCTCCACACGCATTTGAAAATGTGTTCGGGAGACATGTACAAAGAACTAGCACATTAAACTGGTAATGTTCAGGAAAAAAACAGCAATTAAGGAAACTCCAAAAAAGAGGCAGCTGATTTGGCCACTTCAACTTCTCTGAGCACAGCTGCTTTAGAACAGCGATCGACACTCTGCCTTTAACAGAGGCAGTGGGATGGAAAAATTGATCAGTCTATCCATTCATCCAAAAACTGACTGCAGCTTTGCCACCTACTGTGCTAGGTAGGTCATGGACTCTCAGGTACCCCTGGGTGTGGTCCGGCTCCCAAGGGTCCCCCAGCCTGCTGGTGGGAAAGACCTGTGACTACTGGGAAGGAAAGCCCTGCCCTGCTGCAGGGGCAGTGCGTGCTGGGCACAAGAGAGACACCCAGAGAGCAATGCTCCATGACCAAGGACGGGATGCTGGCAAACACTTCAGGAGAGAGGAGACACCTATGCTGGATCTCCTAATGCTCCAGGGACATCAGCAGAAGAGGAGCATTTCCTGTGGAGAGAGCAGCCATCCCCTCCACAGGAAACAGGGAGGGAGATGATCTGCATAGGAGGCCTCCTTTCCACTGTAGGGAGCTCAGGTCACAGGGCAGCAGGCAGCACTGCAGACACTACTGTGAGAAGTCTGAGGAGAGACCAGGGAATCTAGGCAAGAGGGCTGTGAGGGAGAGGGACACGCCTGAAGCCCAGGTTCCTATGGGGGAAATGACACAACTGTGGGTGTCAGCTCCACTTCTCTGTTGGAATTAGTTAGGAAAGTCTATGTGTCTGAATCTCAACTACCTCTTCTGAAAAATGGTAAATATGGTAACTAATCCATCCTTTTCACAGGGTATTTTTAGATCAAATATATAAAACTAGAGGCCTGGTGCACAGATTCATGTACTGGTGGGGTCCCTCTGTGTGGCCTGCAGGAATTGGGCCAAAATCGGCAGTCCAACGCCACCTGCCTCTGCTGCCTGCTGCTCCTGCTCCTCCCAGCCCCGCTGCAACTGCTGCGGGCTCATGCCCAGTCAGTCCCTATTGGGAGAGGCTCATGCTGCCGTAGCAGCACTCACCAGCCGTGAGACCTACGTCTGGTGCTTGTCAGTCAGCTGAGTGGCACTCCTGCTGTGGGAGTGCTCTGACCACCTGGGGGCAGCTCCTGCATTGAGTGCCTGCCCCCTGGTGGTCAGTGTGCATCATAGCAACCGGTCGACTGGTCACCTAGTCATTCAGTTGTTCAGTCACTTAGGTTTATATATATATATATAGATGCTTTGTAAACCAGAAAGCCTTCTACAATAGAAAGAATGAACTATTAATATTGGTCTTATTGTTTTGCTGTTATTGATATTACTAGTGCCCTGGTGCATGGATGCATGCACACTGAAAGGAAATTAATTAGAAGGTGGCCAGTGGGGTGCTCCCTCCTCTCTGGGTTCTGGGGTGCATCACCCGAGAACCGCTACGGCCAAGTCACCGCAGCTCAGCAGCTCCTGGGTTGAGTGTCTGCCCTCTGGTGGTCATTGCTCTTCATAGCTACTGATCAGATGGTCACTTAACCTTTTATATATTTAGATAATTAAGAATTTAAGGAGAGGAATAGTGGTAGGGTAACTGAGAAAAGTAGAACTGATAGGGGTGCCAGATATGCATGGTTTAGTGAGCTGGAGAGATAAAATTATTTACATAGTTGATAAGATGATAAACAAAACAGTTACTATTTAATAATATTTAACATGTTAAAGCCCTCTTTCATGCATGACCAGATCTATCTCTTCAACAACCCTGTGTAGCTCATAGGAGTATAATTTTCTCTCAAATTTACAGGTTAAAAATGAATATAAATGTTAACTGAGTACTGAACACATATTGAGTGCTCATTAGTATTAGGTATTGATCCTATTTTTATATTAGGATTTTTACTATTTTATCACAATTATTTAATATTTATAGAGCTTGGATATTTGGATAGTCCCAGGAGCAATAGTGATAAATCAAATTGCTGAAGTAAATTATATAATACTAGAGGCCTGGTGCACAAAATTCATGCACGGAGGGGGTTTCTCTCAGTCCAGCCTGCACTCTCTCCAATAGGGGACCCCTTGGGGGATGTCTGACTGCATTCTTGCAATCTGGGACTGCTGGCTCCTAACTGCTCACCTGCCTGCCTGCCTGATCACCCCTAACTGCCTCTGCCTGCCTGCTTGATTGCCCCTAACACCTCTGCCTGCCTCTGCCTGCCTCTGCCTCTGCCTCTGCCTCTGCCTCTGGGCCTCTCTCCAGGCCTGATCCACAGCCTCTGTGGCAGCTGCTGATCAGTCCTTGTCTCTCTTTCTCCAGGCCTCACCAGCAGCCATGGTAGCTGCTAATCAGTCCCTGTCTCTCTCTCTCTCCAGGCCTCACCAGCAGCCACGGTGGCTGCAGATTAGGCCCTGCCTCTCTCTCCAGGCCTCTCTCCAGGACTGATCCACAGCTGCTGAGTCAGTGGCAAGGTTGTCAGGCCTCCACCCAGCCCAGGCCGGAGGCTAACAATTTCACCACATCTGCTTTGCACCCCCTCTACTCCCCTCCCCCCGCTTCCCCCCTCCCCCGTCTGGTGAACGGTCATCTATCTGCTCATTTAGGATGTGATGGCCCTTGGTCTTTTATAATGTAGACTAGAGGCCTTGTGCATGAATTCGTGTATGGGTAGCATCTGGCCAGTCCCCCCAGGCAGGGTTGGCCCAGGGGAGGGGATGTGGGAGGTTGGCTGGCTAGCCCCACCATGATCAGGGGTGGGGGGAGAGCCAATCGGGGATGGGCTGGCTGGGGGGAGGGGCTGAGGGAGATTGGCAGGCTGGCCCTGCCCCCTGGTTGAACTCTGGTCGAACTCCCAGTCGAGGGGACAATTTGCATATTACCCTTTTATTATATAGGATGTTATCCCAATAAATTTAATAAAAATTGTCTGCAAATTATGCTTACACTGGAAGTGAACCACTTATCAATTTTATTTTAATCATTACTATTGGTGTACCATGTAGGTGTAAAATTTGGCTTCCACACTGTCAACATTTCTTGGAGGCCAGATCTCAGAGACTTCATAGATAGTTCTGAGGTCTTTGGCCTTGCTCTGAAGTTACTGGCTGCCCAAGTTATCACTCAAGGTAATGGATTTTTCTACATTGTTTTGGTCTTTTTCTGAATCATTTTTATTCAGTTCCTCATTTGGCCTGTGATAATGGCCACATATTGTTGGCTTTATAGCTTTCATAGGTTTTCTTGAAGGGGCAGGAATTTTTAGAAAGGCTCCTTTCCTTGAATTCCCTTAAAGACATCTTTCCACCCCCATGGATGTCTTTAGTACCTGGAAGGACAACAGAGTGAGTGAAGAAGGACATTAGTTTGTGGGGAAATGGCTGGGATGAAAGGGAAAAGAGTCTTTATGAGAAAAAGTATGGGTTGAGGATAGAATCTGCAAGGCAAGACCAGGGAGTCTTGGGGATATGCCACTGAAGAGGAGGAGGAGAAGTTTGGGTGTGGTCCTTTCATCCTTGACACTAGACCTGAGTTAACAGGGCTTCTTCCTCTTTTACCTTCTTTTGGTGAATGGGGTTTCTTGTTACATAACTGTGCTAGGAGTTTGTGGTTTCCTGGTCATCTTCACCATGTCAAAATTTCCCAGGGTCCTACCCTAGGCCTCCTGAACATATGCTTTTCTCTAGGACAATGAGGGGCCACACCCCCTAGGCTTTAATTAATCAGGAAGCTTCTCCTCCAGCTAATGGTAGCTCTGGGAGAGAAACTTAGAAATCATACAGCACCACCCTGACACTTCCATGGGGAGGGTGAGGCGGCCAAGATGCTTTGGTAAGAGAAAGGGGACATTTCTTTAGCACTCCTAGGCCTTCTCAAAGTTATTGACCCCATGTTCGATTCTGATGGGTCACATGGTAGGGAGATGGTGCTTCCTCCAAACATTTCCCTAGGCCACCCATTTCAGTGGTTCATTGTTCTTTCTCATCCTTCACCACTAGCTACTTTTCATAAGATTTACCTAACACCTTTTCAAGGTAATGTGGCTGTCTCTGTGGAGATGTGAATCACCCTGCTTTCCTAGTACAGGTTGCTCTTATGCACCTTGAAAACCATTCACTTCTTGGCTACTACCAGAGAAATGTTCCATTTCACCCCCCTTTCCCCACTGTCCATGTGGCTCTCCCCAGCTTTCTGTTTTCAAGGTTGAAATCATTGCCTTTAAGCTGTCTTTAATGAATAGAGTTGCTCAACTGGTTATCTTAACTTTGTTTAAAATCTTGGAGGTGATCATAGTAGGTATAGTATCTAGATTTGGGGTTTAACAGTATAAGATGAATGAAGCAGGAATTCAAATTCCTGAAGTTGGGCTTCCTGTTTGTATGTTGAAAACTGCACCTCCCACCGCCCCACCTCCTCAGGGAACTTGGACTCAGGTTCATAGAGGACGGGAGGCCCAGGCCTGTCAAAGTATGGATCAGAGGCAGGGCTAAAGGACCCTACGGAACCCATCTCAGCCCTGCCATCAGGCTTCGGAATTGCTGGGCTTGGTACTGGGTGTGAGGTACACCGACTTCCTGCAGAGGACTCAGGGCCGTGAGGCCTTGTTCTGAGGAGTCCGGCCTTGGGTCAACAGAGGCAGGATCCCAGGACCTACCAGGGCTCAAGGTGAGGAACATGAGGGAGGAGAGAGGGACCCTGGACCCTAGAACAGAATCATCCCGCCTGGGCAGGATGATGACAACAGGTGATTTCTTTTCTTTCTTTTTTTTTCTTTAAGAGATCCGTGGTTTAATCGTGGTCCACGGGTTCCAGAAGAGAACAGAGAGATGAGAAGTAGATGCAAAATCCAAGTCAGTACCTTAGCATGTCATTGACTGCACTCGGGGAGGGATTTGTCCCAGGAAAGTCTGTGCGTCCCTCAGGAGAGAAAGAAGCAGCAGGCTGCCTACAGGGCAGTCTTGGGCTCCCCAGGGGTGCGGGCTCCTGGAGCAGGTTGACCACCTTCTGTCCGCTTCCCGGGGTGCAGCCTGGGTGCTCGGCGCTGGTGCAGGCGGCTTGGGCTCAGCGCGGCACCAGGAGCCCGCGTGCCTCCATCCCCTCTGGGGCTGGCTCCTCCTGGCTGGTCAGGAGCCACAGGGCTGTGTGGTCCGGCACCTGGGCCTCCCCTTGAGGTGGCTGTGGGTCCTGGAGGCATGGTTCTGGGCCGCGTTCCTGGTCCCTCTCAGCTCCGGGAACCTCCCCATCCCAGGGGCCAGGCTGGCACAGCCGCCTGTGGGCCACTCAGCTCCGCTCCAGGAACCGGAGGGGGGTCACAGGAGGGGCGGCTCTGCGCAGGGAAGTTGTCCATGGCCCAGGCCCAGGCCTGTTCACAGTTCAGGCCCGGGGCAGGGTGGGCTCCGGGCACACACACCACCTCCAAGACGGGTCTTCCAAGGTGGATGGATGCGCTTCCATGTCTTCAGCCTCCTGAGCAGCGGAGAGGTGAGGTGGGTGAAAGGGAGGAGGGAATAGACAAAGGGCGATTTCTGCATCCGTGTCTCAGAGACTCAGGGGTTTTGGTACAGGGAGCGGGGCCTCAGATACGCAGAGGACCGGCCCAAGTCCTGCCAGAGTCAAGGTGAGGACCCTGAGGAAACACTAATGGGGCTCTCGACGCCACAACAGGGGACCCCACCAAGGCCCTCCCCCGCTGTAAGCCCTGGGAGTCCCAGGCTGGGATGACCAGAGTGTTTTCTGACTTCCACAAACAGGTCTGAGAGATCCTGGGAACATGCTATCAGGAAAAGGGCCTCTGGTTCACAGAGAGGAGGTCCCAGGTCCTGCTGGAGTCAACCTCAGACGCAGAGGGGAGGTCGCTAGGCCTCTGCCTGGCCAGGGCTGGAGGCTAAGGACCTCGGAATGGAGGCTAAGGACCTCCCAGCGACCGTGACCGCCTCTCCGCCCGCCCCTTCCCCCACCCTCTGCATTTGGTTGCCCTCTGGTTGTGATGGCCCTAGGCTGTTATTAGTATGGGTGGTCAGATAAATGCAAGTTACAGGAAGATCTTATTTCACAGGAAATACTTGGTTATCTGTACAAGAAAATGTTAACTCTAAGAGTTGAACGGAGTTCGTTCACTACACTCAAACATCTAACTACAATAATAGGGGCCATAAGCTCTGCATCCATGAAGCCAACAGAAGGAAGTGAGAGAATGGCCCTTCACTCACGTGGTGGGTTTACAAAGTTAGCAAATGGTGAAGAAACAGAAACCTCTGTCAGGTCGCCAGTCCTTCCGCTAAGAAACAAACTTACTGCTCTGAGTCCAACCCAGGGCACGCTCGAGGTTCAGGCTGCAGCCTCTTTCAAGTTAGAATGCCGGCCTCTCCTCAGGTCTTGCCGTTTTCCTTGGCCAGCCCTGGGAAGAGCTGCTGCTGCTCTGTCCTTCTAGCTGCTCCTCCCTGTCTTTGTGTTCTCTGAGGCTCCAGCTCTGTGGCAGCATCTCCTGAGGGCAAGAGCCACAGGAGGTGTTTGAAGGCAGTGCCCCTTTGGTGAGCACACATCCTTGCTGCCCCGGGTGATCTGGAGATCGGCTCCCTATTCCCAGCAGTGCAGGGTGCACAAGACGTTCAGTTCTCCTGTGTCCTGCCAGGAAGAACAGCACATCCCCTCCTCCCAATGAATGTGAGCACATTCGATAGGCTGAGCAGCTGTTTACACATACTCATCAGCTCGCCTCTTTGAGGGTCTCACCTGCAAGGACAAAGGCCTTGGCTCCCAGCCATTCTTTGCACACAGACATCTCATGCTTCTGCCAAGACAGAAGGCCCAAGGGAACACTGCCCTCGTCCTCGCCAAGAGGGGGATTCATAAGGAAGGAGTCTATTTCTTTCTACAACATATGTAAACAAAATGGTGATAACGGTGGGGCTTTTTATCCTATTCTTTTATTTAGTTCATGCAAAAACCAAACACACAAAAACACCCACATTGCTCAATGAAGAAATAAAATCAGTGTCTTGCAGCTGCACTACAGTTCAAGACAGGTTTGAACTGAATCTGCAAAGAGTCATCAAAGCCAAAGGAATCTCTAGATCAGTCCCCAGCCTATCCCATCCCAATCACTCATCAAGAAATGTTTAGCTCTAGCCGGTTTGCTCAGTGTGCAGGGTCCCAGGTTTGATTCCAATCAAGGGAACATGGCCCCATTGTAGGCTCTATCCCCAGTCGGAGGCATGCAGAAAGCAGCCTATCAATGATTCTCTCTCATCATTTCTATCTCTCTCTCCCTCTCCCTTCCTCTCTGAAATCAATACAAATATATATTTAAAAAGAAATGTCTGTATTTTCTGAGGCAATGACACAACTCAACTCCTTATTACAGGGTCCGAGAAACCAGAGATTAAATCTCAGCTCCACAGTTACCAACTTGGTCAACTGACTTAACCCTTCTTCATCCCACATCCTCATCTGTGAGTGGAATTAGTATTCTCACAACACAAGATTGTTAAGAGAAAATGTTTCTGACTGGGAGCATTTTGTGACCCTCCTGATGTGATGAATATAAAGACTGTGATCTTAATGAAGTTGTGGCGCCCAATGCATTGAGTATGAATGTGAGTGAGAAAAACCTGCTTTATTAACCAATATACAAATCAGAAAAAGGGGAATAATTCAGCTAAGATCACACAGCTATTCCATGAGGGTCAAGATCATAGTGCAAGACAACTAATGTTCTCAGGCAAGTCTCCTTTCACAGAAACACAGTCACTCATGTGCATGGATAGTGGGTTTACTGTGGTGCCCTACTTTAGAGAGCTTTTTAAAGAAATCAAACCTCAAAGAGGCTGCTGTAACTAATGTTTATGGAAATATTCTTTGATGTTTTATACTTCTGAGGATTGCTACTATTATGACAATATCACCTTCCTTCCTTTCAATTTACAAATAGGACACTAATCAAACAGTGTTAAGGCATATTCTGTTTTCATTCAATGCTAGTTTACCCTGAACATATCATAGCATATTACTATGCACCGAAGAAAGAGAGTCTCTATGTTGACCTTAGAAGCCTTGTTGGTGAAATAGAGCATATATTCAAAGTCCATATTTTTCTGTGTATAAGATGTTATATTTTTTCTAAAATCGTAAACCTGAAAATCAAGGGGCATCTAATACATGAAAGTCAGCTGAAGAGGGAGCTGCAAGTGTGCATAGCTGCCCACACCTTGTCAAACAGGCTTCCTCCAATCATGAGCCTTGTTGTTACTTACATCAGCTGATGCCGTAATTGGAGGTGGAGGTGGAGAGTGTGCAGATGCAACAGGGACCAGAGCGTTCTGAGACTATAAATATGTGGAAAAAATAAAAAGGTAAATACCTGTAAGCGATGGTCTTACTCTGTAAAGTTCAAACTGAATATAATCAGCTCTGCAAAAGAGCATGGAAATCGAGCTGCAGAGAGACCATTTGGACCTCTTCCCACTGATTGTGTGATCAGACAGTGGATAAAACAGGAAGAACAACTCCTTAAGATGCCAAAAAGAAGAAGGCCTTGCAAGGAAAATCAGCAAAATGTTTAAAATATTGATTTCTTAATTTTGGGTTGGAAAAGTGGGGGGGCGTCTTATACACAGAAAAATATGCTATATGAAAAAAAATAATACAAAATTAAAATGATTTCATGTCAGAAAGGTTCTGGGGCTCACAATTAGTGTAGAGGAGCTTGGAGAATGCTGGAGTGTAGATTGGCATATGAGAGGTGACCAGATGTCCTGCTGGCCCAGATGAGTCTAATGTGTGCATTTTTTCCAGCCATGATGATTAATTACCTTCCTTTCACTCTGAAATTATAGGTTCACTCCCAAAGGGCAGATACTTCATGGGAAAAATTCAGCTTGAATGAAAGGAAGGGCAGGTAGCTGATGGAAGACGGAGTGGAGCTGTGGGGGTGGAGGCTGAGTCAGGTGACCCAAAGGTTTGGCAGCGCAGTTTCAGGCTTGGGAAGGACACTGCTGCCAAGGGACAGAGCCTGCCCTCCCCTTGTTCCCTCTCCTGGCCACTCATCTCAGAGTCAGCACTTTAAAGCCACCCGGATTCAACACTGAAAGCAAAGGCCATTTCTTAGAGACTAGGAAGGAATAGAAGATGATCAGATACATACCCTGAAATGTATTTACAATTTATACTTTTAGTAGCAAATCCTCGACACAGAAAGAGAGAATTCAGAAAAAGGCTCCCAAAGTCTAAATACCACACTAATATGCAGCCATGAATTTGGCCAGTTGGCAATCTATCCAGAAGGAAGCTGAGGCCTTACAGGGATTTAATACCAAAAGACATTTCTCTGCCTCTGTGAATGAAATCTACTGTGATTGTGCGGCTCTCTTGAGATTAGGGGCAGTATCAGTTTATTCATTGGCAACAGTGACAGAAAGCCTATTAGAATGTAAGATAGGTCAGCTGGAGCACCCTTCCCTCCATGATCAGATAGGAAAAGAAAAAACCCAGATAAGAAGATTTAAAGCAATCATTTTGGAGCTTCAATTAAGGCTTCCTTATCCTATTTAACATGCTTTCAGCCCTTCCATCTTAAACCACAACTCTATTACCCTTAATCTAGTGCCTTGTCCTGGACCAGGGGTGCCTGCTAACTTTGGCAATATCTGTACATTATGCTATAGTTAAGGCCACCTTAAAACAGAGATGAAGCAAACACGTGAATACAATTTTGGAAATGTTGGGAAGTCCTCTCACCTTCCCTTGTCTTCCTTTATCCCCTTGTAGATAACTAAAATGATCTCTATTAAATCTTCTCAAACACTGTCAAAGTGCATAACATTGTCTTATTTTAGAGAAGGGGGTGAAGATTCCTGGAGTTGAGGAGTAATGTGTCCAGAGTCACATGGTTTTCCATCTGACCTGCCAATGGGGCAAGAGATTGGCTTGGACCAGGGCCCATGGGGTTGTCACACTCTTCCTTGGCTTTAAAGATTCATCACTTCAAAGGATTTGACTCATGAGCATGACCATCTCTGGAGAAGAACTGCACCTTCATCTGTTCCTTAATGTGAGAGGACTTTGTCTTAGCCTTTCTTATCAGTAAACTTAAGGCTGTATTATGTGTTGAGAACGTAGGGTGGGGGAGCCTCAGAGGAAGTGAAGCTGGCCTTGTGGAAGGAGCAGTGGCATTGGCTCAGAGAGCCCTCTCTTCACAGCGTGACATGCCCTTGGCAGCCTGGCAGCCTGAGAGAGGGTTCTTCTGTTTGTTTTGCTACATCTCTGTTCTACTTCCTTCTGCAAAAGGGGCTGCTAAGGTTAGCAAACCACGGATAAACCTGGCACAAATAGGTATGCAGTACAGTATAGCTTTGTTTCTAGAAGTTGTAAAGTTTTGAATTTGCTAACTTCAAAACCAAGGGAAAGACTCCAGAGAAATGGAGAATGTGAGGCGAAAGAGGATTGCTCTCTGGGGCCTGGGTTTTTCTGAGATCCCTGCTATGTTTGCAGAAAGCATGGGAATGAGCACTTTAAACTTGGTCTGACAAATAGGAACAATATTGCCAGAATCATTCAATATGCAAACACTTGAAAAATAAGCAAGAGTTATTAGGATGTAAAACATATCTGTGCTTGACATCCTGCCTAATGTTTCATGATTTAATTAGTAATATCATTTCCCTGGACTTATGGTTATCAATCATGATACAGTTATTTCATTTCTGGCTGCCTAAATATAGCTGATAGAGTTCTGGCATGGTTCCCTTTGCAGGGATGAGTGAGACTTTTCAAGGATAAAATGGCATCAAGAAGAAATGAGAGCGACCGCTGTGTATAACCAGCCACGAGTCATGCCACCAAGTAATTTCACCTTTAATACATCCACAGCTATTTAGCATCTCTTCTCTTCCCATCCCGTATCAGCTGACATGGAACGGCCAGTAAAAAGCTTACAAAAGAGCTGAGGTGGGAAAATGAACATACAAAGCCAATTAATCTAATTAACTGTGGTAATAGTACCAGGCATCTGCCCGGTACAGCTCACAGCAGGCGCTTCTACAGAAGTGATTTGGTATAACTTCATTTAATTAGCGCTAAGTGCTCAATTGTTTGGTACACAATATAAAACTCAGGGGATGTTCCTGGACAGAAAGGGCAGCCTGGGTGGCAGTGTTTGGAGAGCTCCAGGTCTGGGCGTAGGCTACCAGGTTGAGTGCATTGGAGAGTTCAAGGCAGGGGACAGGGGCAAAGTAGTCCTTAGCTCATTTTCTGTGGCGCATCTCACCATGCGAAACACTTCAACATTCTCCCAACTCCAGCCTCTTCTGAAGCTGCATTAAGCACTTGGCCACAAAGCATGGGTCTTCAGGTTTGTGTCACTCCTCAGCGATGATAAAGTCCTGGAAGCCAGACGTGAGCAGTGATTGGGATGACGGGCAGACTTCAATGAAATCAAAATGCACCGCAGGAGGAAGCCTCAGATACATTTCAGAGATGAAACTAAGTTTGGAAATCAGGGAAAAGAAATAAACACATGTGCTGGAAGACCACCTGGATAGGAAGTGTTGGGCCTTGGCACCTGTAGTTTGCATGAATGAGATGGGCAGGCTGTGCCTAAAGCAGACTGAGTTAGGACAATCACAGGAGGCTATGAATGCCTTTAACTGTGTTAACTGTAGCAAAAGCCATTGGTGTGTGTGCATGATACCAAAAGCTTCCCTCCTTTCAAGATAAAGAAGTGCTGCCAGTCAGCTGGAAGAGGCCAAGGCTGGGAACACAGTCGATGGCAAACCAGTTGTGACACTATTATTAATTCTCATATCTGTCTAACTCCCCAATCTCCCCTCCAACCCCACTGAAGAGACACAGTAGTAGATTCACACATACAGCCTCTCTTTGGAAAAAACACTAGAGTGTGGGTGATTGCATGCCCAGGACTTCTTTGGGGGTCACATAACAAGCTATCCAGCACACTTGTCTCCATCCAGTTGATATCTACTTTTCTTTTATGCCAAAGCTGTATTCTGAATCTTTCAAACACACAAGCTCACTTTGGTTTCATTAACATCATGTACCAGGCCTATATGACCACCATAGAGGTTGTTGTGGTTGTTGGTTTGGGCCAAGTTAGCAATGCTTCTTTCTGCACCTTAGTTTCCTCACCTGTAAATCATCTCGTGAGATCAGATAATTCCTAGACTCTATGTAACTCTATTTTATCCCGAAGACTAATAAGCTCTTTTACCTAAATCCATTCACATTTTATGATCTTTTATTTTATTTATTTTATTTTTTTAATATATTTTATTGATTTTTTACAGAGAAGAAGGGAGAGGGATAGAGAGTTAGAAACATCGATGAGAGAGATCGACCAGCTGCCTCCTGCACGCCCCCCAGTGGGGATGTGCCCGCAACCAAGGTACATGCCCTTAACCGGAATCAAACCTGGGACCCCTGAGTCCGCAGGCCGATGCTCTATCCACTGAGCCAAACCGGTTCGGCTTATGATCTTTTAAAATATAGCTGATGTATCATGTCCTTCAAAAATATTTGAACCGACCTAGCTTTTCTCCATTCTCCCACCTGCTACTCCCTTATTCCCCAAGGATGCCAAATCAATGTTACTTATCCTTTCCAGATTTTCCTCCTCAAATGTCCACTCTCCCTCATGGTCTCTGTTCTGCATGGCTCTGCATCGGCTCTGGGAGTGATGAGCAGCCTGGTTGAGCAGCACCTACTCTGTGTGCCCATAGCACCGCAGTCACCTTTATTATCAGACTTCACATCGCTCTCTCCAGAACTGCTGTATCTGTCATTTTATCAGATTCTGACATCCTCAAAGCTGGTGGTCCACCCCAGAGCAGCGGTTCTCAATCCGGTCTGCAGAGCAGAGCGATCTGGGAGCCTCCAGCATCCCAAAACCCAGGTCACTCCTTAGAACAACTAAACTGGGAACATGGGTGAGCCCTCACTATGAGTATTGTTTAAGCCCCTCAGACATTTCTGAGTGTGAAAAACACTGTCTTACAGTGTCTAACTATTTAGGAATTTTTGTTCACATATGAGTGAATTCATTAATTTCTGGTAAAAATCTCCAGTAATGGTTTCTTCTCTCCCTTTTTGACCACTGCACTTTTTGCCCACACACTTTGAGATTCTGATCTTATTAAATAAAATACTATGTGATGGTCTATCTTAAATCACTTTTGCCTATGACATGGTACTACACATGTAGAATTTGGTAATCTTTTGTTACATCAGTCATTCAGGCTCATCATTCCTAAAAATTCTTAAAACTAGCAAGTGTTTTGTTTCTACTGTTGTTAACAGGACTCATTCATCCCACTCCATCAAAATATGCAGTACATACAGGTGTTTACTAGGTGCTATGGATTGTTCTAAGGATCAGGCATACAACAGTGGCCAAGAAAGAAAACCCCTCATAGGAATGTCCATTCAAATGGGAAAGCAGAGACAATAAATGAGTCATCAGAAACCTAAGCAATGAACCGACATGTCAGTTACTGTGTGCCTGGCAAGCAAAGCAGCAGGGTGATACCATGGGCAGGACTGACAACAGGCTTTACTGTGGGTGTCAGGCAACACGGGTGGATTAGAGGAAGCAGAGATAGAAGAGCGCCCGTGAGAGCCAGCCTCACAGAGACCGGGGCAGAGGGAGCAGGAAGTGCACAGGCCTTGCCAAGGCGGCCTCTGCAGGAGGCAGGGTGAGTGTGCAGTATCACAGATGAGATGGAAGTGCGTCTGACATGTCTGGTTCTTCCAGGCCCTAAGAAGCACTATGCACAAAAGAGTAGTGGAAGCCTGGGCAAAGCTTTTTGACCCCATTTACTACATATGTAATCCTGGACAAATTACGTAGCCCCTGTGAACCTCAGCTTCCCTCTCCGAAGCAGGGATGTGATTTTACCTTGAGTTACTATGAAGAGTAAATGAGTTAATGCGTGTAAATACCAAGACTGAGTGGGCCCTCAGCCATGTTAATTCTCCTCTCCCTTAACTCAGTGTGCCTCACATACAGGTCTCCACAGTCACAAAGCAGGTTGCTTGGATTCAGGCACGGCCTGCTCCCCGAGCTATTTTCCCTTGACCTTCCACTACCCTTATTCCTTTTCAAATGCTCAGACTTCGCACATGCAGATTGAGTCGTGACGGTTCAGCAAGTGAGCTGGCTCACTGTCATGTCACCTCCTTGCTGGGAAACAAGGCTCACAATGTGTAAACCCTCTTATTATACTGCCAGCAACCCAGTGACAGTGTCCTCTAAAGGAGCAGGGCTGAGAGGACTTGTCGCCTTCTTGAAGTCAGATGCAGGGAATGTAGCTTACAGAAATAACAGCTGTGGCTTTTAAGACTCTTCAGCTATCAAAATATTGAAGAATACACATTGGTTTTTAAATGGTTGTGTGTGTTTATATAATACTAGAGGCCTTGTGCATGAAATTCATGCACGGGTATGGCCCCTAGGCCTGATCTGCGATCAAGAACATCTTCCCCAGCTGCCCGCAGCTGGCCCTGCCCCACACCACCACCCACCTCCAGTCCCCCATTCGCCATCAGGCAATCAGAGCCTGCCGGCCAGGGAAAGGGACCAAAAGGTGGTCAGTGCACCTCATAGTGACTGGTCGATCAGTCGTTCTGGTCATTCTGCCATTAAGGTCAATTTGCATATTACCCTTTTACATCCTATGTGTACATCCTATATAATAAATATATATATGATATATATATATATATTGTTTTTTTATAATTTTTTTATTTGTTTTGTTTTTTACATAAGTGCCGCCTACACAAGTAGCCACTTTGTAATAAATCACTAAGCTAAGCAGTTTTCTTTGTAAGCTTATTTTTAGGATCACAAATTTAATCAGAAACTAAAAAGAAGTAAAAAGCCTCAACAAATGAGCGAAACTGATACACGGAAGACCAGCATCTGATTTGCTGAGAAACTGGACGGTAAGCAGGAGAGCAGCCCATGGCGGTGCCTCCTCCCTAAGGGCTCAGCAGGCAGTGAGAACACCTCTTAAGTAAAGTTTTCTGGCTTCTGGTCAAAGAGTGAACATTGCCTTATGTTTGAGAGAGAGGGCGGGGTCCAAGCTAGACATCCATGTCCAAGTACACAGTCAACTACAGGACAGGCTGAGGCGGGCTTTAGGAGCTGGGGCGGGAAAGCAATGGCTTAGAGAATGAAAGCACATAATGTGAAGCAAAGAGAAACCAGAGTAGTTGCCTGGCAGGTAGCCCTGGGAAGATTCGGGAAGCCAGCCAGGGACTGGAGTGCTTGGGCTCTTTAGTTTGACAGCTGTGCCCGCAGGTGTATGTGAATAACCTGAAGGGAAGGAAATATTCTGTTAGCCCTCAAAGTTGACATTTTCCTGGGAAGGCACATTAAACCCCACCCTTATAGTCAGAGCATCACGAGATTCCAGCAGACTCCTGGAGTGGGACTGTGATGTCAGGGAGGGGCAAACCTCAGCAGGTGCATCGCCCCAGGGTGTGTCTGGGGCAGGACAGGTGGCAGGGACTGTGCAGCCCGTAGCGGCGGCTGTGCTGAACTGTGAGGGATGAAAGCCCTGAACGGTCACATTTTAGAGGCCCAGGGTTTGGAGAAAGTGTGAAGTCAGAAGAGAAAGCTGTGGTTTCGAAGGGAGCCCCGTTCTGATTCCTGCGGAGAAGGCAGGCAGGAAGCGTGGTGTCACAGAAAACTTTCCGACACCCGCGTGTGCCATCTGCCGGGGCCGCAGGCTCCGGTGCTCAGCCTCTGGCTGCGCGGCCCCTGGCTCTGCCCAGCCATCTTGTTGTTCATGAGGCCGCTCTCAGCTGCCCACACCTCTCAGGGCAGGTGAGGCAAAGCGCAATGGCTCACATCCTAGGCGATCTCAGGAGTCTGATGGCCAGTGCAGCGGCAAATACCCCTGTCGCAGACGTGCTCACAGTGTCCAGGTGACAGGCATTGCACGGTGTCGGGCTCAGTCACTACAGGCTGGCACTGAGCACACATCACAGCCAGAAAGGAGACCCTCATCTCTGTGGGATCACAGTCACTGCGCAGGGTCTCACTGGAAGAGACGGAGCTGTGCGTCAGCCTGCTCTCCGCACGGGCTCCCCGAAGTCTCAGGAACCAGCACACCCCACACTCACAGCGGCTCCCCTTTGTGTGTGTTCTCCCTTTGCTCTCTGGGTCTTTCCAAAATAAGTGTGTATGGAATTTGCCCAAATTATTTCATTTTTTTCACTGTCTGCCAGCCGGATAATAGCAGGCATGTGATCCAGGGTTTAGTTAAGTGCTTCACCCAGCAGTCTTTATGCTACATAAATTATTCATACAGCACCGCCCAGAACAAACTGCACTTTGATTATACAGTCATTTTTCAGTCCATTCATTTACCAGACAGGGATCACGGGAGGTCAGAGGGCCACACTTGCGAATGGAAAATGAATGCAGGCTCCTCACTGCTCTGTGTCCCCAGCTCCCCTTTCTGGTGGTAAGCTCTCTATCAAGGCCTTTGTAAAGATCAAATAAAGTAAGAGATATGAAAGGGTTTTGAATGGCACTGTACTGAATAAACAGAGATGGTTGACCTTGGGAGGTACACTCTTAAAGTAGAATTCTTTCGGGGTCACATAGAGTTGCCTTTGAATGCCAACCAGCTGTGTGACCCTCAGGAGCCACCTAAGCTACCTGAGACTTTGAGTAAAATGAAGATACCCAAAGCCATCATCCCTCAGCCTGGTGCACGGAGGAGGAGATGGCAGGAGTAGCATGCCGGCACTGTGCCTGGCCTGTGGCAGGTGTGCATCACACAGAGTCCTGTCCTAGGGCTCCTGGATGGCATCTGACAGCATCATGGCTATCATTATTTTCATTGGTTTCTCGTTAATGTGCACATATACTTGGCTGCCAATTCGATTGTTCTTGAAAGACAACTAAGTTATTGTCCTAACCTTCTCCCCTCCCAGGACTGACCCTAGAGTCAAATGCATGCTTATATGTATATATAGCTTTAAAGGGGGAATCTCTATGTGGTATATTGTCTACTTTTGCCTATATTTCCCCACTCCTAAGGAGGAAAATTGTGCTCAGCACAGAGGAGCCCGTGTGCATGTGTGTGGATTTCCTGGGAAGCTGGCACAGTCCCACTGCAGCTGCCGAACATGCTGGCTTCTCTAAATGTGACAGTCCCCTCCGTCCAATGCACTGGTGCTTCAGGGGCCGATTAGGGGACACCTTCTGACCCAACACCCTCATTCCTGTTTCTTGACCTTCACTCCCCTGGCTCCTCCCACACTGGGATTGCTGAATTCCTATCACAATCCTATCCAATAAAGAGGGAATATGCCTATTGACCCTTACACCATCACAAGGATGGCAGCACCCACAACCAATAAGGAGGGAATATGCTAATTGACTGACCCACCCTCAAAGATGGCGGCACCCACAGCCACAAGATGGCCAGCAGGAGAGGGCAGTTGTGGGTGACTAGGCCTGCAGGGGAGGGCAGTTGGGGGTGACTGGGCTGGCAGGGGAGGGCAGTTGGGGGTGATCAAGCCAGCAGGAGAGCAGTTAGGCGTCAATCAGGCTTGTAGGGGAGTGGTTAGGGAGTGGTCAGGCTGGTAGGCAGAAGCGATTAGGGGCAATCAGACAGGCAGGCAGGCTAGCTGTTGGGAGCCAACAGTCCTGGGTTGTGAGAGGGATGTCCAACTGCCAGTTTAGGCCCAAGCACACAGGGATCAGGCCTAAACTGTCAGTCAGACATCCCCTGAGGGGTCCCAGATTGAAAAGGGTGCAGGCTGGGCTGACGGACAGTCCCCCCCCACCACCACCAGTGCATGAATTTTGTGCACTGGGCCTCTAGTAAAATGCATAAAGAAAAGAAAAAAATATGAAAAGAGGATACACAGCAACATTCCATGAGAAATAAAGTGGATCCTCCCAAAATGATAACCTAAGTAAAATAATTTTAAAAGCAGGCATTATCATCTTATTTTAACCTCTGTAGCCTGGTAACAGGGAATAGAGGATCCACAGAGTATTCTGAAAAAATGGCCACTGGGGAAGTATGACTATGTTTTCAAAGGTAGAAGTGACACAAAAAATATTACCTGATCCACATGGGGCTAACCTGGAATCAATAAAGCCAAAAATCAACTGACTCTACCAACAACAGCAGCAAAAGCCACTGATATCATGTTAAAACAAACTCCTGTGTTAAAGAATAAATGATAATTACTAAAAAATTTAAAATATCGAGTGACAACAATGAACATAAAAATATTAAAATTTACAGGATCCAGATAAAGCAAAGCTGATAGAAAATGCTAATTAATTAGAACAAGATACCATTTATAATTAATTAAATTTTAATAGATCAGAAAAATTAATAAAACAATTTTCCTGAGAATGTTTGAAAGAAACCACTCATTTAATTGCTGATTGGACTGTGTATTGGAAGGAAATCTCTAGTGGATAACTTGTCACTATCTCTAAAAATCACAAGTGTTCATAGGTTTTGACTCAGTAATCCCACTTCTAGAAATCTCTTACACATGAACTCAAACATGCAGACTGTTCAGTGTACAAAGTTATTTACAGAAACATTGCTTTTAATGGTGCTGGTTGGCAAGCTACAATCTAAATGTCCAATAGTGGAAATGGGTTAAAGAAATCATGATACATCCACACTTAGTAATAATGTGCATCTTAAGAAAGAATTAGAGAGCTCTTTATGTTGATCTGAAGGTATCATGGAAATATGTTAAATGAAAAAAGCAAGAGGCAGAAGAGTTCATCTGTTTGCAAATATGTGTGTATTAAAAAGGGAGGAAATAGCTATACATGCTGTATACCACTAGAATATCTCTGGTGATCAACAAGAGATTAAGCATGCATTGTTCCAAGGAAGGGCACCTGGTTTCCTAGGGGGAGGGAATGTCAGAAGACTATTACCTGCATATCTTTATGTACATTTCTAACTGCACAATGTGATTGCATTAATTTTTCAAAGCTAAATAAATGTAAGGACAACAGAAACCTTACTCCCAACAAAAAAGCTGTCAATATGACAAGCAGCTATGTTTTGTTTGTTTTTTTAATTGAGAAGTAATGGACTAGAATTAGTTCCAGGGAAGCTGTGTATAACTTCTAATGCCTCTCTTACTTATACAAACTCTCAGAACCAATCCTCGGAGTGTATGCTGCCTGTGGTGGGGTGGGGTGAGGGGGGGAGGATACAGCAAAGATGTACAATGAACTGCTGCAGGTTGCCATTGCCATTGACGGGACTGCTTACCATAAAGCTCAGAGGAGTGCCACTTCCTCCCTATTCTTTGTTTCCTTGCTGTTCTCACCTGCCCCCTGCAGGTAATGGTGGTTAAGATATATGTACTTTATATTTATTGTTATGATTAACTGTAGCTTTATTTAGTTCTATTGAGATATAACTGATAGGCAGGATTGTATAAATTTGTAGTGAATAGCAGAATGACTGGCATACATGCATTGTGAATTGATTCCCATAAGTTATGCTGAGTAAATTAAGTCCGGCAGAGAAAGACAAGCACTGAATGGTCTCATATGTGGAATCTAAAACAACTCAGCTCATATATTAAATATATTTTAATAGTCTATAATAATAAAAACATAATATAATATGCTAATTAGACCTTCCATATGACATTCCGGACTAAGCCGGTACTGCGAGGGCTGAGGCAAGCCGCTGCAACTGTGAAGACCAAGCCCCTTGTACAAATTCCATGCATCAAGCCTCTAGTCTACACTAATAAAAGAGAAACATGCAAATTGGTGTCACTCCACTACACCCACCAGCCAATCGGAGCAACTATGCAAATTAACCCAACAAAGATGGTGGTTAATTTGTATACGCAGGCACGGAGCGAAGACTGAAGGCTCCGGCCGGAGTGAAGACTGAAGACTGAAGAGGCTTGGCTTCTCTGCTGCGTCCAGACCAAATGCTTGGGTCCCGGGTGCCAGAGGAAAACCCTAGAGGAAGAAAGGCCTATTGTGTGAATCTTCATGCAACGGGGTTCTAGTATTATATAAAATGGTTAAATTATGTTTACATTGTATATACATATTTAAGATGACAGACAATCGGAAATGTTTTATATGCAGGGAAATAAAAGCCAAAAGTATTAAGAAATAACCTTTATTGTGTGCTTTGAATGTACCTGGCACTGTCTTAAGTGCTTTATCTGATGTATCTTCTTTATCATTACAGCAGCCTTAGAAAGTAGGTAATACTTCTAACCTAAATTCATAGATAATTAGCCAAGCTTAGAGGAGTTAAGTGATTTTTCCCAGGCTAGATTTCCCCAGGGGACAGGAGGCAGTTTTAGGGCACAGATGAAGAAATCAGCCTTCAGCAGAGGCTCTTTTCTCGGGAGTGGAGAGAGGAGTTTGGTTCCCATTGAGTTAATGCAATGAGAGCAGAGAGAAAGATGGAATGGCTTATAGCAAGTGATAAAAAATGTTAGCTATGACTGTTTTTATTATGAGCTACATCATTATTGGACTCATTCTGGAGCCTCTTATCTTTCTAAACCTGTGATCGAGGTTTGGCAATTTCTATGTGTCCTGCCCCATTCTTGTTAAATCATGGATGATAAGAAGGAAATGTTAGGGCGTTTAAAAAAATGCTTTCTTAATCTGTTTTTTTTAGCTCCATTGATTCTTATGATTTTTTTTTTCTCAGTTCCAAAACTTCAACTGTGATTTCACTTTTGGGGAGAAAGTCAGTGTACAGACCTAGGAACCACTCTCCACTCTGAAAATTGCCAGATTTAAATCTTTCCTGAATCTATCACTTACTTGTTATACTTATTGCTTATTATATGCAATTTTGAATATGTTACTCTATTTCTCTGATCTTAAATGCCTTTATCTATAAATCAGGCTTTGTACTGGTCAAGCTCATGAGATTAGAGATTAGAGTTGGATTCAAAGTGCCAAACCAGAATCTAATAAATAATTCAATCCTCTTTTGACACTTAGCATGTATTATATGCTAGGACACAAATGTGGATATGACACACTTTGCTTGAAGGATATTGCTATGTGGTGAGTTATGGATATACAAACTATGGAGGTCAGTCATTATAATAAGTAAATATCCAGATATATGTAAGTACTTGGCATTTGAGAGACCAGAGGACAGATATGCCATCCAAGCTGTGTGCTGAGAGGAGATTTCCTGGATTAGCAAATAGTGGAATTGAGGCTGAAAGGATTCTTTCATATTGGAGAACATGAAGGACACTCTAGACCAGCGGTCACCAACCTTCTGGACCTCATGGACCACCAGTGGCCTGCGGACCACCGGTTGGCAACCGCTATTCCAAAGGTTTCCTAGAAGACGAGCATGAGCAAAGCCCTTAGACTTGAGGGTGTAGGAGTGATACAGAGTCCTGTTATTATTAGAACTTACAGTGTGAGGAGGGACATGATGAGAGACAGTCAGAGGAGATCAGCAGAACCTAAACTGGGGAGGTTCTTAACTTCTGGGTCAAGTAGCCGAGGCTTTATTTATAGACTATAGGCCTGGTGCTCAAATCCATGTACCAGTGGGGTTCCTCGGCCTGGCCTGTGGGATCGGGCCAAAACTGGCTCTCCAACATCCCCTGAGGGGTCCTGAATTGCAAGAGGGCACAGGCCAAGCTGAGGGACCCCACTGGTGCATGATTGGGCCTGAGAAGGGACACGGGAGGTTGGCCAGCCAAGGAGAGACCACAGGAGGGCTCCAGGGGTGTCTGGCCTGCATGGCTCAGTCCTGATTGGCCAGACTCCAGCAATAAGCTCATTTACCTGTCAGAGCATCTTCTCCCTAATGATCAGTGCATGTCATAGCAACTGGTGGACTGGCTGTCTGCCCCCTGGTGGTCAGTGCACATCATAGCGAGAGGTTGAGCAGCCTGAGAATATCATTAGCATATTACACTTTGATTGGTTAAATGGCCAACCAGATAATCAGACACTTAGCATATTAGGCTACTGTTATCTACTAGTGGCCTGCTGCACAAAATTTGTGCTCGGGTGGGGGGGTTTTCTCAGCCCAGCCTGCACCCTCTCCAATCCAGGACCCCTCAAGGGATGTCCGGCTGCCAGTTTAGGCTCAATACCGTGGATCAAGACTAAACCAGCAGTTGGACATCCCTCTCACAATCTGGGACCAGTGGCTCCTAACCACTCACCTTCCTGACTGCCTGATCACCCCTAATCTCTCTCCCTGCTGCCTGGCCGCCCCCAACTGCCATCCCCTGCCAACCTGATTGCCCCTAATTGCCTCTGCCTGCCTGATCTCCCCTAACTGCCCTCCCTTGCTGGCCTAATCTCACCTCCTCTGCTCTCCCCTGATGGCCTGATCTCGCCCCTAACTACCCTCCCCTGATGGGCTGATTGCCCCTAACCCCCTGACGGCCTGATCTTGCCCCCAACTGCCCTCCCTGAAAACCTGATCACCCCTAATGACCTCTGCCTCAGCTCCAACACCAGGGGTTTGTCTGGTCTAATTAGCATATTACTCTTTTATTAGTATAGATAGATTATATAGAATAGGATTGCTTAAATGGGGGGGAGGGGGGAGCCTTTTTCAGTAGGAGGAGATGCTCTTGGCAGACAAAAATACATAACCCCTATATCAGGACTGATAGCCAGCCATATGCACTATACTGCCAAACCAGTCATTAAAAAATTGAACCGCTTTCTTACACCTTACACCAAACAGCTGTTGCCCTTAAAACCCCTCCTTAGCCCCCACCTTAGGTTCTGCCTTTGCAGTTCACCCAGATTAGGTTCTGATTGGTCGGTTTCTATGATAATCAGTGTCAAAAGCTCCACCTCTTAGACAGCCATTGGCTCCTCACAGTTCACACAAATTTGGTTCTGATTGGTAAGTTTCTATGGCAGTCAGTGTCTCCGGGACTATCTCTGGGCCTGATCAGAGAGGCAGGATGATCAGCAGATGCCCCAAGCTGCTGGCGAGTCGGCTCAACTGCTGACCTCTCAGAGACAGAGAGAGAGAGGCATGGCTGCTGGCAAGGCCTGGAGAAAGAGAGAGGCAAGGGCTCATCACCAGATCAAACCCTGATTCTCTCTCTGGGCATCTTCAGCAGCCTGGAGTGACTGCTGATGAACCCTGCCTCTCTCTCTCCGAGAGGTCAGCAGTTCAACCTGCTCGCCAGTCCCCACCCACACAAAACTGCCGTGCGTGCAGCCTGGTGTTTGTTCAAACCTTTGGTCATTTTGGACGTTATGGGCCCTGGCGAGATATATATATATATATATATATATATATATATATATATATATATATATATATATATATATACACTAATAAAAGGGTACTATGCTAATTAGGGCAGACAAAGCCACAGCATCTGCTAGGGCCTAGGGCTGGTGCCACACAGGAGCGGTGGGCCATTCTGGCACTCACAAGGTGGGGGCAGGGTGCACCCCGTTTTGCAAAGATGACACAGGACAGGTCACAATGCGGCCCGGTCCCAGTGCTGCCCCTTCCGCAGAGGCAGCCACAGAGGCAGCAGTGCAGGCCCGGTCGAGGCACCACGCCTCCACAGAGGCTGGACAGGTTGCAACCTGCTGTGCCTCAACTTCCACAGCCCCTCCGTCAGCAAGCCTGGCCCCAGCTCACCCCCCACCCACCAGTGGGCGGGGTTGGGGCCAGCGCTAATAAGCGAGGGCCGAGGGCCTGCAGCTGTGATGTCTGGCAGTGGCAGCAGCAGGGGGTAATAGGGGCAGCGCCTTCCCCTGATCAACTCAGTAGCCTCTTGCAGAGGAGGACATCCCCTGAGGTCTACTGGACTGTGAGAGGGGGCAGGCTGGGTTGAGGTACCCCCTCCCCCACCATGCACGAATTTTGTGCACTGGGCCTCTAGTCACCCCTAACTTCTCTCCCTTGCCAGCCTGGTTGCCCCTAACTGCCCTCCCCTGCTGGCCTGGTCACCCCTAACTTCCCTCCCTTGCCAGCCTGGTTTCCCCTAACTGCCCTCCTCTGCTGGCCTGGTCACCCCTAACTTCCCTCCCTTGCCAGCCTGATTGCCCCTAACTGCCCTCCCCTGCAGGCCTGATCACCCACAACTGCCGTCCCCTGCCAGCCATCTTATGGCAGCTATCCTTTGTCCACATTGGGGTGGCCATCTTGTGTGTTGGAGTGATGATCAATTTGCATATTACTCTTTTATTAGACTATATATATATATATATATATATATATATATATATATATATATACACACACACACACACACACACACACACACACACACACACAATAAAAGCATGATATGCTAATTAGACTGGACAATCGAACGACCTTCCAGACATCTTTCCGGATGACCTTCTGGATGAAACCGGGGCTGTGAGGGCAGAGCCCCTTGCACTTGCATCAGGCCTCTGGTATAGGATAATAGGAAGGTTCATTGAAAGTTATACAAAGCAGTCAATCAATGGGAGATGGGGACAATTGGTGCAGTGTCCTCAGACTGATATCTGATGTTGCTGAGCAGAACTGTGATTCTCTTGTAAGTGTGAAATGGCTGTAGTAGAAGTCCTGACACTTTGTAACCTTAGTAATAAAGACAATTCGTCTAGGGCTCTAAGCTATTCTTCAAGCCAGTTTCTTTTTTTCCAACTCTAACTTATCTTAGACTCATATATTGGTATGTAGTATAGCCTCTGGGGTAGAATTTGTCTTGGTGTATATTTCAAGTTGACTACCTACCAGGTTTGTCTCTAAACAAGTTTTTTACTTATATATCACTTATTTTATCTGTGAAATAGGGATAAAAAAGTATAGTACCTCTAAGGGTTGCTTTGAAAATTAAATGACTCAATACACATAATATCATGAGAAGCATCTCTAGCATGTAAATTCAATATCTGGCAATGCCCTGACTTGGGTGGATCCTCCCTGCTGGCCCCATCTTGGTATATGTGCTTCAGAGGTAGTCTCCACTGTTCTCAGGTAAGGCACAGGGAAAATAATGATGAAGGACAAGACCATTCTACAACATCGCATGTGTCAAGTGCCCCTGCCACAGTAAAACAATGTCTGATCTGGTGGTACCAGAGAGTCTTTAAATGGGGCTTGATTAAAGGGTGAGGATAGGAGGATATGGGAGGCAAGGAGACTTCTTTTTAATCTGTGTTTGCTTAACCTGAATACTGTTTTACATTGTGTCTTTATTTGGTTGTTGTTATGCCAATAGTGGAGGACTGTAGACTTCACTTCTATTTGCCATCCATATATATAAACGTTGAAAGATGTTGATTAGAAAGCAATGTTATCATGAAGGAGATAGAACTGGACTGAGGCAGCCTGACAGAATTTTGTAAAAGTGGACTTTAGATTCAGAATGTTTGTGTTATAATACCAACAACAAAAGCCTTCATTGGCACCTTATAGGCAAGTCACCTAACCTCAAGATGTCGCATCTGAAAATAATGCTTAACATATTTTCTCATAAAGATATTGGAAAAAGTTGATGAGATAATATACATGCTTCCTTGGGTTCTAAAAGAATACACAGATTTTAGTGTTTTTAAGGAATGGGTGCTATTTGGATGGCTGAAAAGTGTAACAACAGTTCAGTCAGAGAAATAGTGTAGATAAGTAAAAAGATTTTACTTATTTGGGACACACAGAGAAAAACAATTCGCCTAGACTGGTGAACTCAGTTCATTAGAGTTCACTGGAATGAGTAAGACATGCTTTCTACCTTTTAAGAATATATTCTAATTAGAGAGAGAAAGAGAGAGAGGGAGTTGAGGGCTGTGCAAGACAACTTATGTCATGGAGTCTAAGAGAAATATGCTTAGAAATGGGTGTCCAGATCACCAAAAAAATGAGTCTTAACTTGCAAGCAATGGAATTTATTAAATCAATAAGAAGCCATTGGAATTCTTTTTGCATGAGAGAGTATGAAATCATGTGTAACTTTTGTCCAAAAAGATTTCCCTTTAATTCTTTTAGCAGGGCACCAATGGGTAGGTTAAAATTAAGGGCAATTGGGTAGGTTATTCATCTAAACACAAATGGAAACTGAAGACAATTAGTGAAAGTTGAATTACTCACAGGACATTGAATTTGTTTGGGAGTTATATAACATAATAGAGGTACAAATAGTTCAAGCATGAATATGTTAATGAAAACGGGAAAATAGTATCACAACTTTTGAGACTAGGATGGGAAGAATGCTCACTGCAAAAAATCCTAACAAGTATGGCTTAAGGGCAGTTTTGAGACAGGTAGATTTCACTTTGAATCTCCACTCTAATATCTGCCAACTATGCAACCTTGGGCAGTTACTGCTTTTCTATCTGAGCCTCAGTTTCTTTATCCAGAGAATGGAACTGATCGTGTTTATCTCACAAGTTTGTTTTAAAGATTAAATAAAATAAAGACTGAAAAGTTTACCACAATGATTGCCACACATTGAATATTCAACAAATGTTGACTAAGAAAAAATCTAAATATGAAGAATGAAAGAAAATAAGTAGAAAAGTGGAAAAAATGATAAGTTAAATAACTAATCCCAGAAATATGACATTGTCCTCAATGGATGACATTGTCCCCAGTGGAAGCAGCAAAACAGAGTCTCATTCAGGTCTCCTTCAAAAACATGGTACCATACCCTCAGGCCCTTTCCTGTGGAAACTGGGACACTAAGATTTAGGAGCTCAAACTCCAAGGAAAATGTTAGACAGGTAAATTGACAGTTTTAGTGCAGCATTTTAAATCTAAGATTCTGTAGGGGGAGGAGGGCAGTATCCACACTGCAGCCTTGATCGACTAATTTATCCTATAATATTCCATAGCCTCAAACTGACCCCTGGGTGGGCAGTGCCAGCTCTGAGAGTTACCATCAGATCTTGTGCTCACAACTCACCCCCAAACTGGCCCCTCACTGTGCACCTCCTGTGTTCTAGGCACAGGAGCCATGCAATCTTTGGGGTCCCACCAGTTCCTATGGTCCTTTGGGGTCATTGGTAAAACATTGTTGCAATACATCATGTCTCCAATGTGGGCAGGTTCCACTCCACTGAGGGATCATTGCAACTAACAAGACCATCTCAATAGCCCTGGCATATATTACTGTCCCTACCCCCAGATGAAGGTAGTGGGCTCACCTAAGTTAATAGAATTGTTCCAATCACAGGACTTTGGAAAATGACAGATTAAACATTAAACTCATGTAGGCTTGACTCCAAAGGTCCTGCCCTTTCTGTTGTCTGATATGCTGATTACCCAGAGTTCCTGCTGGTGGCCACATCTGCCTCTCTCTGCAAAGAAGATATACTTTGAGTTTTCACATTTATATCATCCACTCTAATAACTCATCACCCTTTTCTGATTCATTGTACTAAAGCACTTCCAATTCATTAGGCATTCCTCTTTTTAGTTTATGTTCCAAAACTCATTATTCAACATTTATCTACACCAAACTGTATTTACTATCCATTAGCTCTCTATTAGCCTGAGACGCACAAATGAGCAAATTTCTCCTCCATCAGAATGCATTTGTTGTTCCCATAATTTAGTACCATCTGCAAATTTCCAAGCTTGCTCTTGATCGTAGAGCCTGTGATATCAGTAATACGAATCATATAAGACAATGCTGAGCTGAAATAAGTATTTTTATTTTCACCCCCATCAAGCTAACAGGCAAATGCAATGTTATCATTATTGCAGTCCATGTTCCATGAGCTATTTTCCCTATCTTGTACCAGAGTATGGAGATTAGAGAGTGTGAAAACAAGTTCAAGCTAGAGATTTGCAAGATGAAATATCAACAGCAGCTTTGTTGTACTTTACCTTTATAATATCAAACACCCTTTAAATTTTAATGTGATTATGAGTTGCACATTCCTCTAAAAATGAAAAGATTTTGCCATCTCCTATACTAACATTAAACACCTAGTGTCTCATCATTCAGGCATTTACAGAGAATCAGCCAGGACTTACGTAATGCTAAATTAGCTTAAATAATTATCACTCCTTAAAAATGTAACTCAAAAATATACAGTGAGTTATTATAATAGGTACCAGTACTGAAAATTGATCACATTCTAGCCTCAACTAGAAGCTTCAAATGTATCTACTATTTCTGACCACACATCCTCAGGTAGCTATTCTTATTTCCTACATCAGACAGGAAGGAGGAGAAAAGCTCAACATACCTGACAAAACTACATAGTAAGAACTTGCCAGAATAAGATTCCAACACAAGTTTGCCTAGTTCCATAAGCCATGGACTGACCAAAAAATAATAATATAATATTCAGGCTCTTATAATCATTATGAATCAAAAACATGAATGAAATTAAGATCTTGTAAAATCTAGGCATTTCATAACATAGATTTGTGCTGAAATCCATCCTTTCCTAATTTGTTAACATAATCCACACTTGTTAGCAAAAATTAATTTGGGAAGAGATCATCCCCTTCAGTGGGCATGTAGTGCTAATGTGAATATCTCTGGAATATCACACAAGCCTGTGGGAAGACTAGGTATTTAGTAGGAACAGAGGAATACTAACTAGCCAAAGAATGCGCACAGGTTGTTGAAATAGGAAGTAAAAATTCATATTCCTGTTATTTACTATTTGATGGGTGCATGATTGAAGGTACAGTCCTGGAAATAACTCAGTGGACAATGTGCTCTAAGATCAGAAGAGGATAACCAGGTATCTTGTTGCTCCAACTGTGGGGTGACTGCTCACCATCCCCATTCCCAGCTTATTTGCACAGCAATATATTCAGAGGGAGAAAACAGAATAGAACTGTGGTTCTGAGAAGGAGCAGGTGGGCTGAGAAGGTGGATCCTGGAAAATGAGGACTGGGAGGGTGGACAACCTCAACATGATCAGTGCCATGGCTAGGACAGGGGCCAGCACGTACCTGCCTGCACCTTCTGGAGAAACCTGAACAAAGAAGTAATGAGCAAACGAATCTTCCCTCAGGAGGAACCAGGCCTGGACAGAGGAGGAAACCGTGTATGTCAGGGTGGAGCCCAGAGCCGGGAGGATTAGATACTGCCTGCTGTGCATCCTGGGCCAATCAATTGGAAGACTAGCCATCATCCTATCAGTCAGAAAAATGATGAATCACCAACCAGATATAAGGGGAAACTTCAGTATATTTTGTCTTTGAAAATTTGGAAACCCTCAACCACATTGGAAAAGGGCAGGCATTACAGCAGAGTGGACAAGAAGTCTAGAAGCTTCTTGTACGTATTGGATGGTCAGCTTTGGTAATTTTAATGAAAATAATGACTGATAGTGACTTTCCTGTCATTGAAAGAGTCGGGTTAGTGTGGAAGGCCTTTGCTTAGCCTATGTTTTATCGTCCATTTTTCTCTCCTTTGAAGCTGGACTGGTGAGATGTGGCTCATAAAGCCTTCAACCAGTAGGGGAGTGGGGCAGGCATGGGTCACACTGTGCTCTTGCTGCTGCACCTGCCCCAGATCCTTCTTTATCTGAAACCTTAGAGTCACAGTGAGGCCAGAGGGCAGAGGGCAGGGAGTTCTCTTCTTCACAGTTGTCGGACTTAGAAGTTAGGTCTGACATTGATATCTGTTAAGAACATAGAAAAATCATATTTCTTAAAATGCTTGTCAAAGTGTGAGGATCCCCACTCCCACATCATAAAAACAAAAAAGCAGGGCTCCCCAGAACGGAAGTGACCCCGGTTCTTGCTATCATGTCCAGCTTGGGTCACTGGATTTGAGACTATGAATCTACCTCAGCACGGGGAACTTGGAAGTCCCAGGCAAAGTTTAGTACTGCTAATGTTTTTCTTGGCATTATTATTTCCCTATTTTATTATGTGCCTCATGTGACAGCCTTATTTATTTAATTATTGTGGGACTTAGTTCATTTCTGCAGGACCTTAAGCACCCTGTGGATGAAGGAAATGAATAATTATATTAAAAAGTGATCGATGGGGATAGGCACAGAAGGGGAGAGACATGGCCTGGAGTTCAATATCAATATTAAAGATATTGAACTATGAAGAGAAGGAAAATGTGAGTGAGGGAATGAAAGGATCAAAATAGCTTAGAGTTAGCAAACTATGGCTTTTGTAACAAATTTTGCTTGTGATCTGTTTGAACAGCTTTAAGCTAAGAAGGATTTTTAACTTTTTAAAGATCTACACTAATAATAGAAATATGTAAATTGACTGAACCTCTGCAATGCCCCACAGCCAATAAGTAGGGAATATGCAAATTAGCGGGACAAAGATGGCAGCGGCCACAGAGCCAGCTGGAGTGGGGGGGAGTCTTGGGTCACCCCTGGCAACGGACGAAGCCAAGCTTCCCACCAGCCTGGGCTGGCCGCCAAAGGAGGGGCCTGTGGGCTGTGGCCACGGAGCCAGTCTGAGCCCACGGGAAGCTTGGGTAACCTGGGCTGGCCGCCGAGAGAGGGGCCTGAAAATGGCCCTCAGCCCCTCACCCAGGCTGGCCATGCCTCCATGGCATGAGGGTCCCCACTGGGGGGCGTGGCCAGCCGGCAAACAGCCATCAGCCCCTCACCCAGGCTTGCTATGCCCCCCCAGCAGGGATCCCCACCACATGGCGGCATGGCCTGCCTTCAAACTGGCCCAGCCCCTTGCCCAAGCTGGCATCAACTCCACTGGGGACCTGCACCCCAATGGAGCCATGGCTGGCCTGCAAACAACCACAGGCCTCTTGCCCAGGCTGCCCCACCCTCCAAGGGAACCCCCACCCAGATCTGGGATACCTTTCAGGGCAAACCAGCCAGCCCCCACCCATGCACCAGGCCTCTATCTATACCAATAAAAGGGGAATATGCTAATTAGACTGGCAGACATTCCAGGAGACCTTCCAGACATTCTTCTGGACAAAACCATGGTGGTAGGGCCAAGGTAGAGGCAGTTAGGGGCCAAGAGGGAGGGCAATTTTGGGTGATCAGGCCAGAATGGGATGGCAGTTGTGGATGATCAGGCTGGTGGGGGGGGGGGGCATTGGGGGTGATCAAGCTGGCGGGGGGGCAGTTGCGGGCAAGCAGGCGGGCAGGCAGAGCATTTAGGAGTCAGCAATCCCAGATTGCTAGAGGGATGTCCGACTGTAAGATCGGGACTAAACGGGCAGTTGGACATCCCCTGAGGGGTCCCAGATTGGAGAGGGTGCAGGCTGGGCTGAGGGACACCCCCCCAACCCCCGCACAAATTTTATGCACTGGGCCACTAGTTTATTAAATAATAGAAAATAGGAAGAAGACACAGGTAGGCAACAGAGATTGAAATACAGCCACAAAGCCTGAAATATGTATTAACTGGTACTTTCCAAAGTTTGCCACACCCAAGGGCAGTTGATGGGCACAGTCACTTCAAACCCTGTTTCCTCTCTAGCTCCATAACTCCAGCTTTACTCCAATAGGCTCTGATTTGGGGCTGTTGACCCAAATAAATTCCTTTAGCTTCCTATGCCTTAGCTTGACTCCTTATGTAACCAGTATAAAATAACTTAACATTGTAATAGTGCAATTGCGATGCCCAGAAAAAGATTGTGGAGTTGAAAAAATGAATTTTTCAGAAGGCATATTATGATGAAAATATAAGGTGCTCTCAGAAGTTATATAGAGAAGATTATCATCTAAATTCAAAACAGCACCCACTCAAATTAGCCTAAAGATGGCACAAAGCCAAGTGTCTTGTATAATGCCATGTGCAAGCAGAAGACTCCGCATTCCCCGGGAACTGCAGGCAGTGTACGTGGCCTACTTTGCGTTCTCGACAGAAGCCAATGGCAATATCATAGGCACAGACAACTCTGTGCTCTCTTTACCTCAGAATCTTAGGGCACAGAGGCTGCCGTCTGACCTCATGAACTGGAGACTCCTGATCTTCCTAGTATCTTCCTCCGAATGTGTGTGGGACCCCAGTACAACACATGTCAAGCTTCCAAGTTAAACACATCTTCTTTCTGCTTCTGTGCTTTCTTTTCCCTCAGAAAGGCACTGCTGTATTAACTGTATAAACTCACAGTTGTTGGGAGCCTGTTATGGGCCAGATGCTTTACATATTTTATTTCATTTAATTTCCCTAGCAACTCTGTGGAGGAAGTCTTATATACCCACTAGAGACCTGGTACATGAAATTCTGCCCCAGGGGGGGATGTCCCTCAACCCGGCCTGCACCCTCTCTAATCTGGGACCCCTTGGGCATCCCTCTCACAATCCAGGACCGCTGGCTCCTAACTGCTTGCCCGCCTGCCGGCCTGATTGCCCCTAACCACTTCTGCCTGCCAGCCTGATCGCCCGCTAACCACTCCCCTGCTTGCCTGATTGACACCTAACTGCTCCCCTGGCAGCCTGATCACCCACAACTGCCTTCCCCTGCCACGACCTGCGTCCTCCTCCACTGGGACTGCCTCCTCCGCATGAGGCGCCAGGACTGGCCTGCTCTGCGCCCAGAGCCACAGGACCCCCAGGCCTCACCCCACAGAGCAGCCACTGGGCCCCACCTCTGCTGTGTGCGTGGCCATCTTGTGACGACATCGTGCAAGGGCATCACGCAAGGGCATGACGCCACCTAGGCGTTTATTATATAGGATTATAAAACTGAAAAACTGCACTAAAAAAATCTGAGGTTCAGAGCAGTAAACGTACATTTCCAGAGTATGACCTCTCACATGGTGAGGTCACAGTTCAGGCTTCTTCTCCCCAGGCCTCCCATACCCTGCAGATTTGAGCTGTGCAAGGCAGTCCTCTCCTGCCTCACATGCAGTCCACCCTCCAGATAGGGGTACATTCCTTCTGCCATTAATCCCTCCTTTCTCACTGCCTCTGCCTTATCAAATCCAGGCCTGGGAAAACTGATGGCCCCTAGTCGCTCTTCCTCACAGAAACGGTGCCTTTATTCTGACAGTTCTGCCCAGCTACAAGGTCAGTCTCTGAATCATACTGCCATTGCACTACCCCCTGTTTAAAAAGCTCTGGTGTTACTCAGTTCCTCCCACCAAGGCCAGCTTGCTCTCTTCTTTGCATGACTCTTTCTCCCAGAAGTGTCTCTGTCATGATCAGAGGGGGCTGCCTTGAGTTTGGAGGAGCCTCTTCCCCCCCCCCCCCCAGGCCACCCTATGTCTTCTCTTCCCCATGCATCCAAACCCTGGCCGTCTTTAGTCTCCACATTCCACCATGTACACTCCTCTTCCCTCTCATTCTTGCTCTTCCCTTCCGAATTCCTAAAGCACTTATTATTAAATTCTTGCCGGTTACTCAGCTCAATAGGCCTGATGCATTTTATAGAGCATTGATTTTGTTTCAAACTTCATTTGAATCCCAGCTCTTTCCTTAATATGCAGCACTAAGCAATTTATTCAGCTTCTCAAAACCTCACATTTCTCACATGTAAAAGAGGAGATTAATAATATTTATTTTGAAAGGATTTTCCAAAGGATAACATATGAAAGTGTCTTGTATAATAGCTAATATATAGTAGGTAATTTTTAAAGTTACCACTGTGTTTATATAAAATACCTGACATGAACCAGGGCTCCGTTTCTATAGGCTTGTATGGTTTTCTCATTGTTTCTGCTATAGAAATCGTGTATTTCCATGACAATGTGACAAGATCATGCATTACATTTCTTCCTTAGTTACTTTAGCTTTTAAGATGTTGTTGAACACATAAGAACTAATCAATAAATATTTGATATTGATTAGTTAAAATCTCATAGATAATGGGGGAAATCGATGGCTTTACCTTCAAGCCCAGCTAAAGTAATCATCATAATCCCATGAGAAAGTTTACCCTCTGGCAGTTCCTTATAAGCTTTCTTGTTCATGTTTCTATTGGAGGAGAACAAATAACAAATATTCTCATCAAAAGGTTCTTTTCTTGCCCAGCCAGCACGCTCAGTAGTTGTGTAGACCCTGGCAGGAATCAGGGCACATGCCCAGGTGTGGGGCTAGATCCCCAGTAGGGGGTGTGCAGGATACAGCCTGTGGAGGGTTCTTTCATCATTGAGGTTTTGCTCTCTTTCCCTTTCCCTTCCTCTCTAAAATCATTAAAACACACTTTTTAAAAAAGATTTTTAAAAAGTTATTTTCTTAAGGGTAGCTATAAATTAGAGCATGATGGAACTGATGACCTGTATAATTTTATAATTATCTCTAAGTCCTTTTCAATGTAGATATCATGTTTTGTTAAACAAAGCCCTGTTCAAGCAGGACATACCTTCTCACTAATATAAGATGCTTCTTTATTTGGGGCAGATTATACTTTCGTTCTTTATCCATTTACTCAACAGTGTTTTCTGAGAACCGCTGTGCAGTTGCCAGGACAGTGCTAGGATCGCGGACACGAAGAGATGAGCGCTTTCTCTCAATGCCTCACTCGCGGGAGGAAAGAGAGACTACAGAAAAGCCACGGTGGAAGGAGCTGACTGTCATAATGACACATGTGCAGTCAGGTGTGAGGATGCCTCACAGCCCAGGGGACCGTTCGCAGGATGACTATCAGTGGGCTGGGACAGCTGGGGGAGTGGAGGGGACAGGAACTGCAGTCACCCAGTGCCCCTGTAAACATTTAGGAGTTGAGCTGTGCTCCAGCAAGATGCATTCAGCTCAATAATAAATGGGTTACATCATTGCGACTTTATTGTGAAATTGTAATAGAAGCTGCAGTGTAGGGCAAGGAGATCTAGACTAGGAAACATATTGTTAACCCAAACATCTATATTTTTGGGTAAATAAAATTACCTTTTTAGATTTCTTTATTCTCAAATTCTATAATGAAGTAACTCCTCCTCTAACTGAGTTGTTATAGTACTTGAGAAAGATTTTTGTTAAACTTCTTTGCAAAGCTTTTGAGACTCTGAAAATATTAGCAAACATTGAGAGAGGGCACAAGCATGGCGGGTGAAGTATGGGCTGGGAAGTCAACCCCAGGAGGAACCAACATTTCAGCAATTTCATCGTTCAACTTTGTCACCTAGGGCAAGTTCTTAAACTTTCTGGAATCTAAATACTTCATTTGCAAAGTTGGGAAAACAGGAGGAGAGCAGGGGAAAGCTGAATGAGATCATGCAAGTTGGATGTCTGCTGCATAGTAATCCAACACTCTGTTCGTTGTCATTCTACTTAAAAAGAGACGGAGTCTTCCACTGCTGAAAAGAGAGTGTACATAGACTTTTCCCTATTCCTCTCACTAAGAACAACTGAAAATTATGGGCATTACTGTAAAAACAAGCACAAAAACACCCTGACATTTGGAGAGAGAAAAGGCAGACTGACTAGAAAACTTGGGACCTCAGAAATGCCAGTGGTGAAAGCACTGGGTTTTCCTCCTGCCTCTCATCTCAAGCATGGAGCAGGGGAAGCTGGCAACCCTGGAACACCCAGGGTGTGGGGGCGGAGGGGGGGGGGCAATGATATTTATGCAGACGCTGTTTCCTCTAGGCAAAGGAACAAAGAGCAACCTGGCAAGTCAGAAAACTCACAGCCAATAACTGCTGTTTGAGGCGAACATCACAGAAAAACGGTGACCCCATCTCTCCTGTGCAAAGGCTGAGTGAGGAGCCTATGCTTGCCCCTCATGAAGCTGCAGTTGAGGCACTGGGAGATTTCAAAGAAAGCCAAGCAGAAACCAGCACTTTCACTCCTCTGGCAGTCAGAAGACCCCACCCAGGGTTTCGGCAGGGACCCCGGGGGAGCCGGAATTCTTGACCTGCCCAGCAATAAGGAGAAGCCCCTAGTCAGGTGCCCGTGGAAAGTGCGGAAGCTTGGCTTCTACATCCACATGGCACTCATGAGGTGGCACTCCTCCCTTTGCCAAAAAAGCCAGTTAAAGTAGAGAATTTAATTAAGGTCTTGATTCTCATACCAAAATATGAAAACATGCACACTTCAATTAGAAATCAGTCATCATACCAACAACTTAGAAGCTCTTAAACTAAATGAAAACCCAAGCAATCTTTGCCAGTACGAAGATGAGATATATTACAGGTATCTGACATCCATTTAAAAGAGTGATGAGAAATATTTCAATGATCAATTAACACACATGGCAAATGAAGCCTTAGACACCTCACCGAAAGAACAATATCACCAAATAAATAGAAGACATGAAAATATTAAAAACTAAAAAAATATAATAACTGAAATAAACATCTTAGTGGATAGGCTCAATAACAAAAAGGAAGAGAAAGACTAAGAAAATTGGAAGACAGTATAGTAAAAATGGCCCAATCTGCAAAACAGACAACAAAAAAAAAAACAACTTTTAAAAAATCAGAGACTTAGTGACTTAGTTTGTAAAAAGAAAACATTTAACATTTGTGTCATCAGATTCCCAGAAGAGAAGAAAGTGGATGGAGTTGAAAATGAACTCAAAAAAGTAATGAATGAAAACTTCCCAAATATAGATTGAGAAAGCTGAGTAAATCCCAGATAGAATAAAACCAAAGAAATCCATACTAAGACATATCATAATTAAACCTTTGAACACTAAGGACAGAGAAGAAGTCTTAAAAGCAGCCAGAGAAAAATAGTACCTTACCCATAAGTGAGGAAAACAACTAGAATGACAGTGGTTTCCTCTTCAAAAACCATGGAGGCCAGAAAATACTTGGCATGTATTTTCACATAGTTAAGAAAACAACTGTCAGCCACAATCTCAGGAAAAATATCCATTAAGAATGGGAGAAAACAGAGAATGAAGAGGAAATAAAAAATTTAAAAAAAATCTAAGAAAATTTGTCATCACCAGAACAACCATAAAAGAATGGGTAGACCACCTAATTTAAACACAAAGAAAATGAACAAAAAGGAACCTTGAAACATCAGGAAGGAAAAGAGAACACAGTAAGCTAACATATGGGTTGATTAAATTAGCTTTACTTCTCATCTTCAGTTTTCTAAATTATGTTTGACAGTTGAAACAGCAATTATAACACTGTCTAATGTGGTTCTACATTTATATAGAGGAAGTATTTTAGACAATTATGTTATAAATGGGTGAGGGTAAAGGAACTTAAAAGGAATTAAGCTTTTTATACTTCACTTAAACTGATACAATGATGACACCAGTAGACTCTGATAAATAACTTATATATAATGCAATAGCTAGACTAACCACTAATAAAACCATAGATAGAAATATACTCAAAAGCACTACAGATAAATCATAATGGAATTTTGAAAATTGTTTAAGTAATTCACAGGAAGACAAGAAAAATTTAAGAAAAGAAGTGAAAACAGATTCACACAAAATAAAATATTAAAGGTTAAGCTCTAATATAATAGAGCTTATATTTAAGTCATATATAAATATTTGACTTTTATATATCAATATTTTATTTGATATTTAAGTCATATATAAATAGTCTGCACCAATATTTAAGTCATATATAATATTTGACTTATATCAATATTTAAGTCATATATAAATAGTCTGCACCAATTAAAAAACAAATGAGCAGTGTGGATTATAAACTATAGCCAAATTGCTGTTTACAAAAATCTTACCAAAACTATCACAGTGTAGTCTGGTTGAAAGTAAGAAGAAGATACAAGGCATAGATATATAATGAAAACATTAACCAAAGGAAAACAGAAGTGATTAAATAAATATCAGATAAAGTACACACTTCAGAACAAAGAAAATCACAACTAGAAAGGGACAGTACATAACGATAAAAGGTTTAATATACCAAGAAGACATAGCATCATAAATGTTTATGCACTAAACTATAGAACTGCAAAATATCTGAAGCAAATACTACTAGAACCAAAAGGAAAATGAGACAAAATCAAAATTATAGGTAGGGATTTTAACCCTATTCCCTTAAGTAATTGATGAAACAACTATACAGAATATCATATTAGCAAAGTTATAGAAGAACTCAACAACACCATCAACCAACTGGAGCCAAATATAAATTAATTTAAAGTTCCATTAATAATAGAGCACATATGGGCTATAAAACAGACCTCAAAATATTTTTAAAAATTGAAATCAAATAGTATGTACTCTCTGAACACAATTGAATAAAATCGGTTGCCAGTAAAAACATATATATATATATATATATATATATATATATATATATATATACCCTCAAACATGTGAAAACTAACCAACATACTTCTAAGTAACCCATTCAGTCAAAGAGGATGTTTAATGAAAAGTACTTTGATTTGGTCCTGGCCAATTGCTCAGTTGGGTAGAGCATCATCCCAATATGCCAAGGTTGCAGGTTCCACATTTTGTCAGGGTGCAAACAAAGAATGCAGAGGTAAGTGGAACAACAACAAATTGTTCTCTCTCTCTCTCTTCCTCCCCCCCTCTCTCTAAAACAGTGGTTTTCAACCTTGGCTGCACATTAGAATCACCTGGGAATCTTTTTAAAATCCTGATTTCTGGGCCTCATCCTCCAGAAATTCTGTTTCTTTGTTATGGGGTGAGGCCACAACATTAGTAACAAAGAAACAGAATGTCCGGAGGATGGGTCCCAGAAATCAGGATTTTAAAAAGATTCCAAGGTGATTCTAATGTGCAGCCAAGGTTGAGAACCACTGCTCTAAAATCAATAAAGAAAAACTTTTTAAAAATTATTTGAATGAAAATGGAAATACAACATATAAAATTTTGTACCATATAGCTAAAGTAGTGAGTGCTAAGAGGATAATTTACAGGACTAACTACAAGCATTAGATAAGAGTTAAATCAACAATATAAGCTCCAACCACAAGAACTTACAAAAGGAAGAGCAAAGAAAGCCAACTAAGAAAAATAAAACAGTAAAGAGCAGAAATCAATAACATTGAAAAAAGAATGGAAAATCAATGAAGCAAAATGCTATTTCTTTGAAATGATCAATAAAATTGTCAAAACTAGCATAGCCCTAACCAGTTTGGCTCAGCGGATAGAGCATCGGCCTGTGGACTCAAGGGTCCCAGGTTCAATTCTGGTCAAGGGCATGTACCTTGGTTGTGGACACATACCCAGTAGGGGTTGTGCAGGAGGCAGCTGATCATTGTTTCTCTCTCATCGATGTTTCTAACTCTCTATCTCTCTCCTTTCCTCTCTGTAAAAGAATCAATAAAATGTATTTTTTAAAAAGAAAAGAAACTATTATTAAAAAAAAAAAAGCAGCATAAATGACAAAAGAAACAGTGAAGAACCAATATAAAGACTAAAACATGGGCTATCACTACAGACATCAAAAACATAATAGGCTATAAAAGAACTCTATGGCATAAATTTGAAATTTTTTTTAAAAAACACAAACCACCACAATTCACCAATATGAAATATGTTATTTGGAGAATCCTAAACTCCTATGGAGCTTAAATTCAGAATTTTTATAACTCCCCTAAAGAAGAAATCTACAAACCAAATAGTTTCACTGGAGAATTCTGCCAAAGAATTCACATCAATTATAAACAATCTCAACTGGGAAATAGAGGTGAGGGAAAACTCTTTAATGTATCTGAATTTTACACCTACATATTTATATAACATACACACACACACACACTCACTAGAGGCCCGGTGCATGAAATTCGTGCACTGTGGGGGGGGGGGGTGTCCCTCAACTCAGCCTGCACCATCTCCAATCTGGGACCCTCGGGGGATGTCCCACTGCCTGTGGGATCAGGCCTAAAATGGCAGTCAGACATCCCTCTCACAATCCGGGACTGCTGGCTCCCAACCACTCGCCTGCTTGCCTGCCTGATTGCCCCTAACCGCTTCTGCCTGCCAGCCTGATCACACCCTAACCATTCCCCTGCCAGCCTGATCAATGCTTAACTGCTCCACTGCTGGCCTGATCGTCCCCAACTGCCCTCTCCTGCTGGCCTGGTCACCCCTAACTACCCTCCCCTGCCAGCCTGGTACCCCCCAACTGCCCTCTCCTGCAGGCCTGATTACCCACAACTGCCCTCCCCTACCGGTCATCTTGTGTCTGTGGGCGCTGCCATCTTTGAGGGTGGGGCAGTCAATTAGCATATTCCCTCCTTATTGGCTGTGGGCGCCACCATCTTTGCAATGGTGTGATGGTCAATTAGCAGTTTCCCTCTTTATTAGATAGAAGATATCTATCTATCTATCTATCTATCTATCTATCTATCTATCTATCTATCTTAGAGGCCTGGTGCACAAAAATTGTGCACTCGGGGTTGGGAGGTCCCCTCAGCCCAGCCTGCACCCTCTTGCAATCTGGGACACCTCGGGGGATGTCCAACTGCCAATTTAGGCCTCATCCTGCTGCTGGGATCAGGCTTAAACCGGCAGTTGGACATCCCTCTAGCAATCCGGGACCACTGGCTTTTAACCGCTGGTCTGCCTATCTGCCTGATCGCCCCTAACCACTCTGCCTGCCTCCCTGATCACCCCTAACCACTCTGCCTGCCTGCCTGATCACCCCTAATTGCCTCTGCCTTGGCCCCCACCACCTCACCTTCATCTGGAATGATGTCTGGAAGGTCATTCAGCTGTCTGGTCTAATTAGCATATCATGCTTTTATTATTATAGATTACCAGTGAGTTTCTTCCCTTCCCTCACCCCCCAATAGAGATGCTAACCAGGTTAAATATTTGAAAATCAATCAAGGGAATCTACTATATTAGCAGTCTAATCAAGAAAAATCACATGATAATGTTAATCAATGGAGTAAAAGCATTTGATAAAATTCAACATTCACTTATGATAAAACTCTCAGAAAATAAAAATAGATGAGAAATTTTCAACTTAATAGAGAGCATCTAAAACACTTTGACCAAATTCTCATATGAAAATTAATTCAAAATGAATCATAAATAAAATTAAATGTAAATATAAAACTATACATTTTTTAGAAAAAAAAGCAGCAAATCATTGGTATCTAAGAGTAAGTGTCCTTAAACTCCACATCAGAAGCATACTTTACAAGAATAATTTCTGTGCTACAAAATCCCCTATTTATGGCACTGAGATCCAAGTTACTGTGTGGGAGAAAATATTTTCAAATCTCATATCCAACAAAGGAATAGTATTTAAAATATATAATGGACTTGGAAAACTCAGCAGGAAGTAAACAATTCAATTACAGTTGGGCAAAAGACAAAGATAAATTTCATTAAACAATATACTCACATGGCAAAAAAGCACATGAAGATGTTCAACACCATTAGAAAGTAGAGAAATGCAGCTTATCATTCTGAAGCTATCAGAATATTTAAAATTAAAAATGGAGACAAAACTGAAGGCTGTCTAGGATGTGGAGAAACTGGGTCACTCCACATTGGTAGCGGGGATAGAAAATGGTAGTCATCTGGAATACAATTTGGCAGGATTTTTAAAGAGTAAACATGTCACTTCCATATATCCCAGCAATTGTTCTTCTGGGTATTTATCTCAGAGAAAAGAATATTTATGTTCACACAAATAACTGACTCTACCAGGGCAATATGGGGGGTCCTGTGGTGATAAAAATGCCGTGTTGTGACTGTATTAATGCCATTATCCTCATTGTGATGTTATAGTATCATCTTGCAAGGAGTTAACCGTTGGGGAAACTTGGTAAAAGGAATATAGGGTCTTCCTCTATGATCTTTTACAGCTGCATGTGAATCTACAATTATCTCAAAATAATTATTAAAATATGGGATGGGGAGGACATTTGCTATACACTAATCCTCCTTTGGAAGAATTGTGTTTGATATTTTGCCTATGCACTCATATAGAGGCAAACTTTCACTACTCAACCCTTAATCAAAGCAACACAAAGAGAACTTAAAATGCAGCAGAAGTCCTCATCCTATAGTTATTCATTTACACTTTCCAGAGGAAAGGCCCATGTCTGTGCTCAGGAAAGAAAGGTATGTTGGGATGTTAACATTTTCTAGAGACAAGTCCTACACCTTAGACTAGAGGAACTTCCACATTTTAAAGCTACTTTGACAAACCAGAGTTCATCTAAAAAAGGTTTCTAGTTTAGAGAGCAGTCAGGAAATCATTTCATATGCGGGGTAGTTAAGGAAGTTACAGAAGTTTAGCCTGGGGAAGAGAAATGTTAGCAGGTACATGAATTCAAAGGGCTGTTAGGTACGATAAATGGGATCTTAGTTCCTCTTACTCATAAGGAGTGAAAGTTTCCGAAGGGGTGGTTCATGTGGATAATTTTCAGTGGTGTAAGAACTAGCATATTTCACGTTAATTGCTATGTTCTCATTGAAATGTATACTAGAAAAGAGAAAACTAATATACATAATACAAAATTTTCACTCATAATATACACATTCTCTATTAAAAATATACCTACTATTTAAAAGATGATTTTAAAAACCAAACTACAAATAAATAGCAGTGTAGGTGGTTCATGGGTATACCAATGAGTGCAGCAGTGGGTTCTCACGGGAGGCAGTGCCTGTTCATCGCGGGAAGTCTTCAGTCAAAGCTAACAAAACTCATCAAAGATGCTGGGGCAGGGGTCGCATCACAGTTGGCATGCTGATTCTTCCTGACATTTTAGAATCTTAGAGTCTGTGATTTTCTGAGGTTGGTTTAGGAAGAATGGTGAAAATTAACTTATTGTATAATTGTTGCATAGTTACAAAAAGGTAATTATCGTGGCACTATTTCAAAACACGAAAGACCAGTCAGCAAGTTCTAGATACTTTCTTTGGATCCACTGTAACCTAGGAATGCTTTTCTCAGAATGACTCTGGGGGCAGCAGTTTCTCAGGCAATTGGCCTAACGTGACTGGAAAGCTACCTTCAACGTCCCCCAGATGAGTGTGGTGTGCACTTCACCAGGACATGACTAGTCTAGGTAGAAAACAGAACACGCCCACACTCACTCAGGGTGTCAAGGGCACTGCCACAGGCAGGAAATGTAGGTTACAGTGTTTTCCTGAACTAGGAAGGATGATAATGCTCTTTTAGTTTATGGCATTTTGAGGTTCATTTCTTTAGACTGCAAGACTATTTATGGCATAGACCACCATATACAGATTATTTATACTCTAGGATACTACACAACATGAATATTTTAATGGAGATTAGATTAATAATGTAAAATGTTTACATTAATCATCCTAACTTAATCCATGGTTTAAATTAAAAACAAAAACAAAACTATGTACATAAGAGCAATAACATGTATACAGAGCAAGGTAGTGGGGAGCATTTGGAAGGCAATATGGAGAAAATTAAAGGACATTTTAATTTTAATTAAATCCTAATAATACATCTTTCCAACCACTTGAAAATGTTGGTGATTTTCAACATGTTTGTTTAATTTTGAACAAAGATCACCAGTAAACTGTAGACTTCATTGATTTATTATACATTTGCAATAATAATAATCGACATTTACTGAGTGACCCGAATGTCAAACACTGTTTTCAGCATTCTATACATAGCCATTCGTTCTATACGTAGCCATCCGTTCATCCTCCTCCACAGCCCTTGAGGTCAGTGGCATTAATGGTCGGGAGGCTGAAGTGTACCCAGCTAATGTGTGTGGGGCTGGGATGTGGCCCCACGTGTTTTGAACATGATTGACCACCTACAAGTAAGCAGCTTTCAAGATTCCATCCAGGACCAGTTACATAATAAGTTCTTCATAGTCATCAAATGCACACAGGTATACACACATGCATCGTGGAAACAAATGGTTTTTAAAATGATATAAGCCATGTACTTTTCATATTTTCTCAACATTTTATTTTTTAAATTCTAGTCAAGACCCACTGAATGAATTCCCACAACCTATCAGTACATGAAACTCACTGTTTGAAATAAAATGTTTACTTGCACTGTCTTTGCGACGTGGGGAGCTGGGGTTGCAGCCTCTCTGTCCAAGCACTGAGGTTCCCGGAGATTTGGAGGTTGCTGTGGTGCAGGAGGCAAGCCACCATGTCCGCCCACCCAGGACGAAGGGGAGCAGCACCCGGGCTTCCGCGCAAGCCTAGAGGCCCAGTGCTCTCTGGAGGCAGTGTGGAATGATGGGAAGAGCATGTGTGCTGGGGCCGAGAAACTAGAGTGTGAAGCCTGGATCTGAGGCTGCTGTCTGAGTGCTCGCAGGCAGTAATAAAAATTAACCTCTCTGGGATCGGAATCTTTGTCTATTAAATTGGAAAATGTAGCAAGTGTTTTTCTGCCAAAAATCACATATCTTTGTCCTACTTATGATTTCATCCACAACTTCAGTGCACAATTTTATCTAAGCTAATCCCATGGGTGGTCCAGCTCTGTGTCCTTTCCAGAGTTTTGGATCCCCTAGATCCAACCACATACTCAGAAGAATTAATTCCCAAGGGGCAACCTTCAACCAGTGACTAAACCCCCAACCTCCTGTCCCTGGAGCAGACAATTGGGAGCTGTTCTCTCCTCTTTGGATAGATGCCTCAGAATTGAGTCTCTGTTGCCTACAAAGGCTACCAGACCCAGTGACTGTCCTCTTTCTGTATTACTATCCCACTGCCTTACTTACACTTCCCAGAATCACCTCACAAGGAACCTACCTGCACCAACTTCCTTGTCTTAGTCTCTACCATCAAACTAACACAAATTAAAAGAAGTTAAACTGGCCCTAACCAGTTTGGCTCAGTGGATAGAGCGTCCGCCTGCTCTAGTCAAGGACACATGCCTGAGTTGCAGGCTAGGTCGAATGTGCAGGAAGCCGGCAATCAATGATTCCCTCTTATCATTGATGTTTCTATCTCTCTCTTCCTCTCTGAAATCAATGAAAAAAAAAAAAAAAATATATATATATATATATATATATATATATATATATATATATACAAAGAAGATAAACTGATTAAATTGTGTTTCTATGGATTAAATGGCACTATCTGTAGTTGAATATCTAGTTCATGAAAAATGATCAAAAACTGTAAATTGTTTCTAGTTGAAGACTCTATCATGGTATTAAAAACAATCCTTTGGAGGGAAAACCAATGTGTCTGGACCAAATAGATAATTTGAAATTAAGAACTGACATCATATTGTGAGTAAGCAGGGAGACAGAAATTTGAACCCAGGTCACTTTGTAGCTATCTGCAACTTAGAATTATATATATATATATATATATATATATATATATAGAGAGAGAGAGAGAGAGAGAGAGAGAGAGAGAGAGAGAGAGAGAGAGAGGCAGAGGGAGAGAGAGGTAGACACACAAATGATGAGAGAGAATTATTTATTGGCTGCCTCCTGCATGCCCCACACTAGGGATCGAGCCCCTAGCCAGGAATCAAACTGTGATCTCCTGGTTCATAGATCGATGTTCAACCACTGAGTAATCCCAGCTGGGTGCTTAGAATGTTTTCATAAAACTTAACTGAGATATTTTTCTAAGAGTTTATTGGAAGGGTATATTTAAGGATGTTTACAAGTGAAATTATCATAGCTGTATACAATAAATTGTCACCAACACATAAAAAACATGTTTACAGATGTAGAAAGATGTTCACAACATGTTGTTGAATAAAAACAACAGACTGCATTTCAATACGTAGACCGTGATATTATTTGTAAACATAATATTCACAGGAATAAATGTGCATGTAACCACAAGAAAATGAGATCCAATTGTTATATACTACAATTTAAAAATCAGTTGCCCTTTCAATGGTAGAATTCTAGATTTTGTTTGGCATTTTCTGTATTCTTTATATATGCTGATATTTTATTTTGGAAGTCAGCATATATTGCTTGTGTTAATGCAACAAATAATACATTTGACTCTATTGTTATTGTCCTTCAATCTTACTATGCAGTCTTGAGGAGGGCATTGTAAAGCATTGGAGAACCATGTCCAAATGCCCTCACTGTGCTCTGTGGGACTTACAACAATGTAGCCTGAAAGGGTAGCTCCCAGTTCATATCCCTTTACAGCAGTGCCAAACCCCTAACTCCCCGAAGTTAACTCAGTCAAGTTGTATTATAAGCCCATAATAATTTTCCTGATCCTACCTACTTTCTCTACGGTTGATATTACAGACTTAATCTCATCTTTCCATCTGTTTAATCAAAGACAAGGAGTGAAGACCAGTTCAAACCCAAGGCATGATGACACTGAGAGAACATTAAAAACAAATATGAAGCTCAAAGAATGAAGAGAAGGGCCTTGAAGTTCAACCCTGGGAGACAAAGACCAGGTTTCCTGTAATGAATATTGTTAGGGGCCAGAGACAGTGTCAACATATCCTTGCCTATGTGCTTAGTTCATCAGACACTGCATGTGGTCGCAAGTACATGGAAAATTCTTAAGTAACATCTCCTAATGTATGATACCACAAATGTTAGGAAACCAGAGATGGAGTGAGAATTTGGAAGATTTATCATACAGGTAAGCTTAGAAGGACAATCTATGCCAATGACCTGTTCCCAAACAAAGTTTACAATTCTGATTTCAATTATCTGACTATACCTGTCACATTGAAGGTACTGGATTGAGACTCATTTGGAAGCACAGTACCCAAGATGCACTTAATAAACTGGTGTGTGGCCTTGCTCACAATAATAATTGGAACAAAGATATCAGGGGATCCTACAAAAGAATAAATGAATGAAAATAAAACTTTGCATATAATTATGCATACCACAGTCCCCTCTCTTCCAAGTACCAATATAAAGCTTGACTTTTCAAAATATGTATTTTTATTGTTGATAGTATTACAGATGTCTCCCATTCCCCCCTTGTACTCCCCTCATACAGTCCCTACCCATCCCCTGCAGGTCTTCACTACCCTACTACCCGTGCCCATGGGCTATGCATATCTATAATAATAAAATAATACTATGCTAATTAGATCATATGACCTTCTGGATGAAGCTGGGGCTGTGAGGGTTGAGGCAAGCCACCATGGCTACAAGGGCTGAGCCCCTTGCATGAATTTCGTGCATTGGGCCTCTAGTAAGTATGTAAGTTCTTTGGTTTATCTCTTCTCATTCCCCCAATCCCACATCGAAGTATGTCAGTCTGTTCCATGCCTCCAAACTTCAGGTCTTATTTTGTTTGTCAATTCATTTTGTCCACTAGATTCCATAAATAAGTGAGATCAGGTGATAGTTGTCTTTTTCAGATTGGCTTATTTCACTTATCATAATACTCTCCAGGTCCATCCATGTTATCCCAAAGGGTAAGAGGTCCCTCTTTTTTATGGCTGCACAGTATTGCATTGTGTAAAGCTTGACTTTTGATTGATTCCTATAGATGTCACCCATTTTACATGAACTGTCTTTAAATCCTTACTGATACTGAGAGCATGAGTTTTTCTATATTTTGTAGATGAGGTCACAGGTTCTGAAATGATAAGTTTTCCCACAGTTACAGAAATGGTAGGTGAGTGATAGAGCTGCCCTTCACAGGCAGGTCTATGGGTTTCATATGTAGAACTGTTTCTTGATAGTGTTACTAGAGGCCCAGTGCACAAAATTCATGCACTTGTGAGAGTCCCTCAGCCCGGCCTGTGCCCTCTTGCAGTCTGGGAACCCTCAGGGGATGTCCAGGGAGCGGGCCTAAGCCTTCAATCAGATATCTTTAGTGCTGCCCCAGAGGCAGGAGGGGCTCCCGCCACCACCACTGCCAGCCATGAGCCCAGCTTCTGGCTGAATGGTGCTCTCCCTATGGGAGTGCACTGACCACCAGGGGGCAGCTCCTATGTTGAGAGTCTGCCCTCTGGTGGTTAGTGCATGTCATAGCAACCGGTTGTTCTGCCATTTGGTTGATTTGCATATTAGCCTTTTATTATATAAGATGCTGGCTCCAACTATAGCACCGCTATTTTGGAACAGTTAATAATTTCTTCCTAAGCCCTAACCTTTAAATTTGTTACACCTTCTGGAAAATGATAACAAAAGCAAAGAATTCAGTAGTCCAGTTGGCCTCATAAGAAGAGTAGTTGTTTGCTAGGTGGACAGAAGAGATGATGCCATCCCCTGCAGTCTTCTCAACAACTGTGCACCAATTTCATACCTCCAGCCTCAAATACTCAGACTTATTTTATCTCAGTTAGAGAATGAGAGTTGGTACATTCTCCTAAAAATGAAAGAAATGCTAAGGAACTATCTGGGAAGAAAAGAGAATCATATATGATTCTTTTATGCTGGCAGAAATGAGCAATGGAAAACTTTAAATGAACCAAGAAAGTGTTTGTGGGGAAACACATAAAGAAGAGAAGGGAAGTTGAGAAAGGATCCAATGTGCCCCAATGAAAGAGGAAAAGAAAGAGCAAGTTGGGGATTCTCAACCAAGCGGAAATAATCAGAGGATTGAGGACACTAGAACTGTGAGCATAGCAAGCACCACCTTTGAACATGGTAGTACATGCTCTGTAGTTCTTTCAAAACCTTCCCCATGGTCAAGAACATTGAGAATCTAGAGGCTCTGCTGTCCACAGAGCATAGGGTTCTTTCTGGACTACAGCTGCTGCAGAATAAACCACCTCCCCTAAGGAGAAGAGCTGCCTGAGGTCAGCAATGAAAATTTACCTCATTGTTGAGAGAGCTGTGGATATAACATCCATGCAGAAACCAAAACATATGAAGCTCTATTATCTTGAATGAGGATGCCTGAATTTTAATTCTGGGTTCACCAATTAATATCTTGAGTAAATCATTTAATCTTAACTTAGCCTCAATTTTCTTTTCTATAAAATGGGCAAAATAATAGTCTCTACTTCATAGTACAGGCAGCCCTCACTTGGCACATCTGACATGCACACATTTACTTACCACCTGCAGCTAAATAACAAAGATCTTCAATGACATGGTTGAAATATTAGTTATCATGGTGCACTCACTGTGGGTAAATTGCACAAAATACAAAGTCAGCTGTTAGCTCTTTAGTCCACAAGCATCACATAAGTAATGACATCATGGCAAGTGGCCAATCGCATCACTTCTCTCAAGGTCTGCAGGTGATTGGTCACTTTCATCTGTTATTCAGTTCACACACAGAGAAGTGAATAGTTGTGTTGCCTCCTTATTCCCAGTAATATAATTGTGGCATTTTACAAAAGGGCAAAATTGAAAAAGCAAATTGAGCAATAACAATGAATGTGCAATAAAGAAATAAAAAGTGATAGCATCTTATCTGATAAAAAGGGACTATGCTAATTGACCCTCACACTGTCACAAAGATGGTGGCACCCACAGCCAATAAGGAGGGAATACACTAATTGACTGCCCCACCCTCAAATATAGTGGTGCCCACAGCCAATAAGGAGGAGATATGCTAATTGACAGCCACACCCTCAAAGATGGTGGCACCCACAACCTCAAGATGTCTGGCAGGGGAGGGCAGTTGGGGGCAATCGGGCCAGCAGGGGAGCAGTTAGGCATTGATCAGACTAACAGGGGAGTGGTTGGGGGGAATCAAGCAGGCAGACAGGCAAGCAGTTGGGAGTCAGCAGTCCCAGATTGTGAGAGAGTGCAGGCCTGTGGGATCGGGCCTGAACCAGTAGTCAGACATCCCTGGAGGGGTCCCAGATTGGAGAGGGTGCAGGCTGGGCTGAGGGACACAACCCCAGTGCACAAATTTTGTGGACCAGGCCTCTAATAGAATATAACATCCAAATTGAATGCAAATGGAGGTATAAAAGAAATAGCTGATCTTGGCAATGTTAACACTGCCAAGAGAACAGATATTAAGCGAGAGTAATACAGTGAAGGAAAACAACATAAATGAGAAAATTGATTGTGAGGAATAAGATGATGTCCCAGAGGGAGTAACCATGACAAAAAACACCACATTCAGGACACACTCAGAGATACTTCATGACAGTGAAACTGCAAACATAAAATGTTAGACCTGGTCTAAACTGAGAAAGAAGCATGAGAATTCACCAAGGCCTTGAGAAAACCATGTGATAAGAACACAAGTCCTGCTCAAACTATCCTTGGTAATTTTTTTTTTGCAAAGAAATAAAATACTTTAGTTCCCAGTGTTTTTAATATTTCAAATTAATGTGCATTAAAATATTAGTTTTATTATTCTCTTGTCACTACACATTTAAAATCAACCACAAGAATTTATAATGTTTTGGAAGTAGTTTTTTTTAAAGTCACAGGACCATTGTAATTTTCCCCACTGTATATAGTCAGCTTTGCACAGTTAGATTTCACAGACAAAGGGATTGCTGGGAAGATTAAATGATGGAAACTATGTAAAGTTGACAGCTCCATGTTTTGCCTAGTAAAAGAGGATGAAGAATAACAACAGTAAGACTAAACTAACAGTGATACTAAAAATTGTACAAATAATAATAATGATGACAATAAGTATTATTATTGATAGATCTGATGCAAAGGTACTTGTTGGAGACACAAGACATAAGATGATGAACTTATAAGTTCTACTTTACCCTTTTGCTCCACACTGCATTCTCAACCCAGAATATCAATCATAGGCTTCTAATTACTGAATTTATGGACCTTGATCTTAGAAAGGATTTTATGAATTTGGCCTCAAAGGCTAGAGGAGTAAAACCAAGCATAAATTAATAGAACGATATAAAGCAAAAAAAACTTCTGCACAGCAAAAGAAACCATCAACAAAACACAAAGGCAACCAAACAAATGGGAGAAGATATTTGCAAACAATATTTCCAATGAGGGGTTATTATTCAAAATGTAAAGAACTCCTACAAATCAACAACAAAAACAAACAATCTAATTAAAAATGGGCAGAGGACCTGAACAGACACTTCTCCTAAGAAGAAACACAATGGCAAACAGATAAGAAGAGATGCTCAATTTCATTAACTATTAGGGAAATGCCAATCAAACAACAATGAGATACCATCTCACACCTGTGAGAATAGCTATTATCAGTAAGACAGGTAATGACAAGTGTTGGAGAGGTTGTGGAGAAAAAGGAACTCTCATTCACTGCTGGTGGGAATGTAAACTGGTACAGCCACTATGAGAAAAAAGTATAGAGGTTCCTCAAAAGATTAAAATAGAGACCATATGACCCAGCAATTCCTCTTCTGAGCATCTACCCAATAAATATAAAAACATTTATTTGCAAAGATATGTGTACCCCTGGGTTCATTGCAGCATTATTCATGCTGGCCAAGACATGGAGACAACCAAAGTGCCCTTCAAGAAATTAGTAGATAAAGAAGAAGTGGTACATATATGCAATGGATAATACTCAGCCATGAGAAAAAATGAAATACTGGCATTTGTGAGTACATGGATGGATGTTGAGAATATCGTGCTAAGTGAAATAAGTTAGTTAGAAAAAGCTAAGAACAATATTATTTCACTCATATGTGGGATATAAAACTGAAAGCAACAAATAAACAAATAAGACAAACTGACAAATACTCATAGACACAAACAACAGCATAGTGGTTACCAGAGGGAAGGGGGATAGGAGGGAGCTAGTAGATGGTAAAGGTGGTCCAATATATGATGGCAGAAAGAGACTTGACTTGTGATGGTGAACACACAAAGCAATGTACAGATGATCTATAATAAAAAAAAAAAAAAACATAATATGCTAATTAGATCAGACGTCCTTCAGATGACCTTCTGAACAAGGCTGAGGCTGTGAGGGCCGAGGTAAGGGCCAAGCCCCTTGCATGAATTTCATGCACCAGGCCTCTAGTATATTATAAAATTGAATACCTGAAACCTGTATAACTTTATTAATCAATGTCACCCTAATACATTTAATTAAAAGAAAGAACCAGGGATGCCAGGCTGAAAGAAAATGGGGCAGAATGACAGAATTAGAGGTTTTGATTGGCACCATCCTGTCTGTCCCTTTTTCTCTGTGTAGCAGATCTCTCCCCAACTTTCTTCTTCTTGCTCTCACTCGATTCTTTTTGTTTGGTTTGGTTACTTATTTCTCTTACTTTCTCTACTTAAGTACCAGAGGGCTGTTTGGCTATACCCACCTACTTTATTCATAAATAAAAGTAAAACTAAGGCTTTTGTGTCAAATAATGATATTGAATAATATTGAGTCACTGGGCCTTATAAATCAATAGAAAAATAATGTCCCTCATTACACCAAACACCAAATCTTTTCAAGAAAAGGATATTTTGAACAATCTACACTAATAAAAGAGAAACATGGTAATTGGCGTACGACCGCTACCCTTTTCATTGGCTAATCAGCGAGATATGCAAATTAACTGTCAGCCAAGATGGCGGCCGGCAGCCAGGCAGCTTGAAACTAACATGAGGCTTGCTTGCCTCAGTGACGAAGGACTCCAACGTTCCCCGCCTGCGGCTGCAGGCCTCTAAGCCTGCAGTTTCAAACATTGTAACAAATACTGCCGGACTTTAGCCAGCAGAATCGCAACATTGTATGCGAAGGCCAGAAACCTACTTTCAGCCGCTAAGAGTGGGAGCCAAGCCTCAAGCTAAAGCTGGCCCAGAATAAAAAAAAAAAGAAAAAAGAAAAAAAGGAGCGTTTGGGAGCTTCAGTCACTCCCAGCCGAAAACAGCCCTCAGCCCCTCACCCAGACTGGCCAGGCACCCCAGTGGGGACCCCCACCCTGATCCAGGACACCCTTCAGGGCAAACCAGCCGGCCCCACCCATGCACTAGGCCTCTACCCTATATAGTAAAAGGGTAATATGCCTCCCGGCACTGGGATCAGCGTGACAGGGGGCAGCGCCCAAACCCCCTGATCACCCTGCAGCTCTGTGTGTGACAGGGGGCAGGGCCACATCCTCCCTATACATCCTGCTCTGTTCGTGACAGGGGAAGGCGCCCCAACCCCCTGAGCAGCCAAGCTCTGTGCCTGATGGGGGGAGCTCCCCAACCCCCCCCCACGGGCCCTGCTCTGTGTGTGACGGGGTAGAGCCATAACCTCCCCATCGACCCTGCCCTGAGTGTGAGAGTGGCGGCGCCCCAAACCCCTGATCGGCCCTGCTTTGTGGGTGATAGAGGGCAGTGCCCCAACCCCCTGATGGGCCCTGCTCTGTGCGTGACAGGGTACAGAGCCCAAATCCCCCTGATGGGCCCTGCTCTGTGCGTGACAGGGGGCAGTGCCCCAACCCCCTGATGGGCCCTGCTCTGTCTATGACAGGGGATGGCGCCGCAACCTCCCCATCGACCCTGCCTTGAGTGTGACAGGGGACGGTGCCCCAACCCCCCAATTGGCCCTACCCTGATCGTGACTGAGGGTGGCATCGCAACCTCCCAATCTCCCTGCTCTGTGCATGACGGGGCGGCACCCCAACTCCCCAATCAGCCCTGCTCTGAGCCCGACCAGGGGCTGCACCTAGGGATTGGGCCTGCTCTCTGCCACCCGGGAGCAGGCCTAAGCCAGCAAGTCGTTATCTCCCAAGGGGTCCCACACTGCGAGAGGGCACAGACCGGGCTGAGGGACCCCCCTCTCCCCCCCGAGTGCACAAATTTTTGTGCACCGGGCCTCTAGTAGTATATAATCCTCTTGCATACTCTTCTCACCCATAATAAATATTTCTGAAAATCACAACCTAAGATTAAAATCTGCAGCTGAATTTATGCACTATTAGTGGTGAGACAAAACACACACCCCCTCCTCAAAAGAAGAAAGATATCAATGTCCTAATTCCTGGATCTCATACATTTTTCTTATGAGGCAAAAATAAAGCCAGTGTCTTTACAGATGTGATTAAATTAATGACATTGAGAGGGAGAGATTATCCTGGATTATGTGGATGGGAGTTAAATGCAACCACATTTATTCTGTTAGGAGCTAGGTAGAAGGAGCTTTGACAGGGGGAGAGGGTGAGGCAATGTGACTTCTGAGCCAGAGATGAGGGGCTTAGCCAGAAGCAAGGATGATGGCAGCCCCCTGAAGCTGGAAGAAACAAAGGGCAGATACCCCTCAGAGCCTCCAGCACTTTTGGCCCAGCTATACTTATTTCAGACTTCTGGATTCCAAGACTGTGAGAGAATACATTTCTGTTGTTATAAAAGATCAAGATGGCTGTAATTTGTTAGAGCAGACACTAATATGTGATCTTCCTAGACTTTGCATATCATCAAGTATTTTTCTTTTTGTTCATGGAGTTAATTCAAATGCACAAACATATTTAATGAGTACCTACCAAGTAAAAGGTATCTGAAATACAGGTTTGAATAAAACACCTCCTGTCTTATAGGTGCTTTAGTCTAAACAAACATATGAACAGATGTGCAAGTTACAATGTAGTGTAATCACTCAGAGTCTGAAACTTGCTTAGAAATAGTGACATTGGATAGTGGAATACTATTCAGCCATTTAAAATGAGGTTGTCAACATATTTATTGACATACTAGAGGCCAGGTGCACAGATTTGTGCACTGGTGGGGTCCCTTGGTGTGGCCTGTGAGGATCAGGCCAAAACGGACAGTCCAACGCCGCCTGCTGCTCCTGCCTGACACTCCCACTCATCCAGCTCCGCTATGCCTACCACCACCGGGTAGGTTCCCTGCCGCTCTGGGCTGCAGCAGCCAGCTGTGAGCCCTGCATCTGGCACCATCAGTCAGCTGAGCAGCTCTCCTGCTGTGGGAGCGCACTGACCACTAGGGGGCAACTCCTGCATTGAGCATCTGCCCCCTGGTGGTCAGTGTGCACCATAGTGATGGGTCAACCAGTTGTCTGGCCGTTCGGTTGCTTAGGCTTTTATATATATAGATAGAAATATGTTCACATGTATTGGTATATTGAAAAGACAGTGCCATTAAATCGTTTTGACAGTGCATTAAAAATGTTCAGGAAATGTATGGTGCAGGCAGCACTCATAGTTTTCTATGGCTGATGAGTTCATAGTGATTATGTTTAACTTTTTGTTTTGTTTTGTGTTTTCCAATGCCTGATTTTTAATAATGGAAAACAATAAGAATATTTAATAATGAAAATTGTCTGGGTTCAGTCTCAGGATAATAACACAACACAGCAAAAAGATCAAGGAACACTGACCAGGTGACATGCCTCTTCATCTAAGGTTCTGAGCACAAAATAGAACATCTTCTCCTAATTATGCTGGCCCGGGACACCTGGAGGAGTATATGCCATATTTATCCAATGTTCAGATCCCATAGATCATGAATTTAATAATAGTTTTCAGAGAGAAAATACCCATCATTAGATTAAATATGCATAACCTAATCTCCAAATATTACAACAAAATAAAGTCTATCTTAGATTTCAGGAAATGTAATTAATTTGAAAATGTAACCTGCTTATTCTCTGCTCAAGGCTAAAGTGAAATCATTTGGATTAAACATAAGCATTCCAGAGGTTTACTGTGAGTGTCCATAAACCTGTGCAAGGTATAAAAAGTGTTGCACGCCCTGCCAAGCATCCTCTCCCCACCTTGACCTTGCCACCACATCCTCACTGCCTCCCCCCCCCCATACGCCCCCCTACTGCTTCTCAAATGCTGTCACAACTACACCCTGGGCAGCTGAGGGCAGGTTTTCCAGTCTCAACACTGAGGTAGCTGCAGGAAGCCTTGCTCTAACTGTAGCAATGACTGCTTTGCTATTCTACCTCGAGAGCATATCCACTTACTGTTAATAGCTTCAAAAAGTATTTCTCAATTTGCAACCAAAATCAGACTGTGAACACATCGTCCTTTCTTAGCTTTATAAAGCAGATGGACTGGAAGCTGATGAACCTCCAGATGGGAACAAACAGCAGTATCAACACTGTGAACTAAATTGGATTTGTTCTACTTTTGATTATGAATCATCTAGTTTGTGAATTGTAGTTTAGCCATCTTAAACTGAGAACACCAACAATGAGCGGACGTGGCTATTGCTCAGGGCTTGAATTCCTATTTCTGGTGGTCACTGCTGTCATTCTTCTTGTCTTCTAAATTTGGATCCTTTGTGTTATTATAATGACAAGTTTCATTTCCCAAGCATATAGTTGCCGTTATGCATACAAAGACTACAATTTATACAATTCTTTAAGGAATTAATACTATTTCCACTTTCAAGATGTAGAAACAGACACTCAGGGCATATGGAGACAAGACCAAAGTAAGGGGCTTGACCTCTGACCCCAGTTCTGTGACACAATGATGTCTATACTGACATTCTGGCTCACCTGTGGCTGTTGCCAGATCACCTGTTCTTTGCACCCACATAATTAGGTTGAATAATTAACTCTGTTGCACATAGAAATCGGGCTGGACAAATTGGACTGGAGCTGGCCAGGAGGCATGACATGGGACCACACCAGTGTTATATGTCTAGTCTTTAAAATTCTAGTCATTTGTTTGATCTTAGGACAGAGCACTGAATAATTACTTGTTATTATTTTGCTAGAATTGTAACCACTTTTATTTATCATCAGTGCCTGTGCCTTCCCTAACTTGGCTGTCATGTTAAGAACTATCTGTCTTTTTCTCAGATCACAATGGAATGAAATTAAAAATAAACTCCAGTAAAAACATCCCGAAACATTCAAACACATGGGGGATAAATAGCAAGTTATTAAACAATGAATGAGTTATTGATTAGATCAAGAAGAAAATAAAAATCTTCCTGGAAACAAATGAGAATGAACACACAACAAGAGAAAATCTCTAGGACACAGCAAAAGCAGTCCAGAGAGAGGTTCATAGCACTACATGCATACCTCAAAAAACAAACAAAACACAACAACAATAAAAATTAATATACTATTTAACCCTACAACTTCAAGAACTAGAAAGAGAACAACAAGAAAACCTGAGAGTAAGTAGAAGGGAGGGAATGATAAAGATTAGAGCAGAAATTAATGATATAGAGACTAAAACAAAATAAAATTAAAAAATAGAAAAAATCAAACCAAGAGCTAGTTCGTTGAAAAGATAAACACAATTGATGAGCTGTCAGCCAGAGTCATCAAGAAACAAAGAGAGAGGACCACAAATAAATAAAATCAGAAATGAAAGCAGAGAAGTAACCACAGAAATACAAAGGATTGTAAGAAAATACTATGAACAACTATATGCCAACAAGCTGGATAATGTGAATGAAATGGACAAATTCCTAGAAAAATATAGTCTCCCAAAACTGAATCAGGAAAAATCAGAAAACCCAAATAAGCCAATAACAGCTGAGGAAATTGAAGAAGTAATAAAAATACTCCCAGCAAACAAAAGCCCAGGTCAGGATGGCTTCACAGAGGAGTTTTACCAAACATTCAAAGAAAAACTAAAACCTATACTCCTCAAACTATTCAAAAGAATCTAAGAGGAAGGAACATTGCCAAGCTTTTTTTATGAGGCCAACATTATCTTAATTCCAAAATAAGATAAAGACACTGCAAATAAAGAGAACATATTTGGCAATATTCCAGATAAACATAGATGATAAAAGCCTCAACAAAATGTTAGCTAATCAGGTCCAGCAATATGTTAAAAAGATCATACACCATGACCAAGTGGGATACAAGGCTGGTATAATATCCACAAATCAATAAAGGTGATACAGCACATAAACAAATTGAGAGACAAAAAGACATGATCATATCAATAGTCCCAGAAAAATAATTGCACAAAACCCAACACCCATTTTTGATAAAAACTCTCAGCAAAGTGGGAATAAAGGGGGCATATCTCAACATGATAAAGGCCATATATGACAAACCTACAGCAAACATCCTGCTCAATGGGCAAAAGCAAAAACCATTTTCCCTAAAAACAGGAAAAGACAGGGATTTCTACTTTGAACACTCTTGTTCAACATAGTTCTGGAAACCCTGGCCATAGTGATCAGATAAGAAGAAGAAATAAAAGGCATACAAATTGGGATGGAGGAAGTAAAACTCTCATTATTCACAGATGATTATATATTGTATACAGAAACCCTAAAGACTCCACCAAAAAGCTATCCTATATAATAAAAGGCTAATATGCAAATAGACCGAAAGTTGGAACAACCAGTCGCTATGATGTGTGCTGACCACCAGGGGGTTCGTGCGGAACATGGCAGGTGTTGGCAGCAGGAGGCAGAGCACGCAACATGGCAGGCATCAGCCTAGGTGGGGTGGTGAAGCAGGTGAGCAGGGGTGCCAGACCAAGGTGGGGTGCTGGTCGCTGTCATTGGGACAAGCCTCTGGTGGTTACTGAAAATTCTTTGTTCCCGAGCGCTGCAGTCCTGCCCAGTGCTTGCACCCGCTTCCAGTACTGGCTTTGCTCACACCCACTGCTGGCGCCGGAGCTATCAGTTGCACCCACTGCCAGTATCTGGCACCAGCCCCAATCACCCCTCAGGGTTTCTCCACCTCCCCCTGCTGCTGAGGGGTGATTGGGGCCGGCAGCCACCTCTCATACCCGCTGCCAGCAATGGCCTCACTTGCACCTTCTGCTGGAGCCAGAGCCACTGCTCACACCTGCTGCTGGTGCCAGCCTAAATCGTTCCACACCTTCAGCAGGAGTAGGGCTGCCAGCAGACAGGGTCCTGGGGCCTGAGGTGGGAGCGGCCAAGCAGGGGCGCTAAGGATGGGCCGAGACCCATCCCTGTGCCCACCGTAGCCTCGCAGCTCACAGTTCCTTTCAAGGTGCACAAATTCATGCACTGGGCCCCTAGTATTTAATAAATGAATTTGGAAATGTGGCAAGTACAAAATCAACACCCAAAAATCAATGGCTTTTTAATACACCAATAATGAACTCTCAGAAAAAGAAGCTAAATAAACAATCCCATTTACCACTGCAACAACAAAAAATAAGATTCTTAGGAATAGACTTAATCAAGGAGGTAAAAGAAACAAGACATGGAGGAAGACACAAACAAGTGAAAGAATATACTGTGTTCATGGATTGCTATACTCAACATAATTAAAATGTCCATACTACCCAAGGCAATCTACAGACTCAATGCAATCCCTATTAAAATACCAACAGCATATTTCACAGACCTAGAACAAATATTCCAAGAATTTATATGGAACCAAAAAAGACCCCAAATAGCTGCAGCAATCTTGAGAAAAAAGAACAAAGTTGGAGGAATCACAATACCAGATATCAAGTTATACTGCAAAGCCACCATAATCAACACAGCCTGGTCCTGGCACAAGAACAGGCATATAGATTGACTGAACACAACAGAAACTTCAGAAATCGACACCAAGCCATTATGCTCAATTAATATTTGACAAAGGAGGCAAGGGCATACCATGGAATAAACAGTCTATTTAATAAATGGTGTTGGGAAAATTGGACAGATACATGCAAAAAAATGAAACTAGACCACCAACTTACACTATACACAAGAATAAACTCAAAATGGAAAAGAGACTTAAATATTAGTGGGGAAATGATAAAAATCCTACAAGAAACTATAGGCAGCAAAGTCTTAGATATCTCTCTTAGCAATGTGTTTATGGATACATCTCCTATGACAAAAAAAAAACCTTAGGAAAAAATAAACAAATAGGACTACATCAAAATAAAAGGTTTCTGCACAGCAAATAAACCATTAACAACACAACAAAAAAGGGAGCCCACTATATGGGAGGACAAATTTGGCAATGATACATCTGATAAAGGATTATTATCCAAAATATATAAGGAACTCATACAACTTAACAAAAGGAAGACAAAACATCCAATTAAAAAATGGGCAAAGGTCCTTAATAGATACTTCTCCAAAGTGAAGCAGGTATTTTGGGGGAACATAGGCAGGCTTAGGGAGGTTTTAGAATTGGGGTCCATGGAAAAGCATGCTGCAGACTGGGAGAAAGTACCTTTCCATAACACAGGGAAGCCAGGTGCAGTTACATCTCCATAAGACAAGGGAGCAGCAACAGTTGCATTTACATAAGACAAGGGAACTGGGAGTAGCCAGGAAAGGTCTATATTTACAAAATAAAGAGAAGGAAGCCGTTCATTCAAATGGAAAAAAATAAAGCCCAAAGGGAATAGGAAAACAATAGGGACAAAGGGAGGAGAACCTCACATGTCCCTCCTGAGGTTCAACCTTTGAGCCCTGAGTTACTATAGTAACCGACTCAAAGGGGAATAGTGACCAATCAGAGGGGATATCGAGGCACCAGGATCTGCAGCCTATGTTAGCCATAGGGCAGTAGTGGCGAACCTTTTGAGCTCAGCATGTCAGCATTTTGAAAAACCCTAACTTAACTCTGGTGCCGTGTCACATATAGAAATTTTTTTATATTTGAAACCATGGTAAAACAAAGACTTATATTTTTGATATTTATTTTATATATTTAAATACCATTTAACAAAGAAAAATCAACCAAAAAAAAAAAAATGAGTCTGCGTGTCAGAGGTGACATAGGTGTCACAGGTTCGCCATCACTGCCATAGGGAAAGGGAACCTGTGGGACTCTTCCCTGTCCCTACATGGGAGTCAGTTCTGTAGGACTCTTCTCTCTCCCTAAGTGGGAGTCTGTACTTGTTCTTCAATAAATCTTCACTTTTGCTATACCACTTTCTGTTCATAGATGGATTCTTTGACTCCAGCAGACAAAGAATCCGGGTTCCAGTCCAAAAATTCAATATCAAAAGTATACATACAGATGGCCAAGAAACATATGAAAAAATGTTCAAACTCACTGATCATCAGAGAGATGCAAATTAAAATGACAATGGGGTATCACCTCATACCTGTCAGAATGGCTGCCATCAACAAATGAAAATTGCTGCTGAAATTGTGGAGAAAAGAAACCCTAGTACACTGTTGTTGGGAATGCAGACTCATGCAGCCATTATGGAAAACAGTATGGAAGTTTTCTCAAAAAAGTAAAAATGGAACTTTACCCAGTGATCCCATTTCTAGGAATATATCCAAAGAAACCAGAAACACCAATCAAAAAAGAATGTGTGCACCCCTACATTCATAGCAGCACAATTTACAATAGCTAAGATCTGGAAACAGTCTAAGTGCCAATTAGTAGGCCAGTAGATAAAAAAGCTGTGGTAAATTTATACAATGGAATACTATGCAGCAGGAATAAAGAAGAATCTCTTACCCTTTGAGATAGCATGGAGGGACCTGGAGAGTATAATGCTGAGTGAAATAAGTCAGTCAGAGAAAGACAAGCACCACATGATCACACTCGTATGTAGAATCTAATTAAAAAAATAAACTGATGAACAAAATGGGTCCAGATTCATAGAAGCATGGATCAGAGTGCGGAATCAGGGAGGAAAGGTGGGAAGGGAGGTTGGATGGGAAGAAATAAACCAAAGAATTGTATGCATATACGCATAACCCATGGGCACAGACCCTGGGGCTGGAGGCTGGGGGCAGGCCTGAGGGGGTCAATGGGAAAAAGGGACATATGTAATACTTTTAACAATAAAGATTTAAAAAAAAAATATAAGAATTGTCTGCCTGATTATCCGGGGCCTCATAGGATCTATCTCTTCAATTAAGTAAAGAGTTCCCACTCTAGGGAAACTAGGGCTTACAGCAATAAACAGGACAGACTGAAACCTGCAAGAATGAAGAGAAATGAACAATTATTCTAGAATGAGAACAGGAAAATACAGAGGATTGTTGGAACATCTAGAAGAAGGGAGAAATCTAAACTATGGTCAGAGGGGAACTTTCACAATGAGGGACATTGAAGCAAAATCCTGAAGGGTGATAGAAAGGAGACTGCCATGAGTGAACAGCACTCCCAGCAATGAGAAAAACACATATGAGGGTCAGATGGCGTGCTCACACATGGGGGCATCCATAGGATTTTAAAGAGATTCAGAATGGCTGAGGTTAAGTCTGGTCATGAGAGAGTAGGTGATTAATGAATAATGATGGGGTAAATAGACAGAATCCTGAATATTGACATATTTATAAGCTATTTTAAGGAGTTTTGCATTTATAAAAAGATCAATGAGCTACTGTTGAAAATATTTTTAAACAAGAAAATAATATCGAATTTGTATGGGACAGATACAATAGAGGGGTGAATAGTTCATGGATGCAGGATACCAGTGAGAACTCCGCAGTAGTGACCCCATTATGCAAGTGGCAGCGTGGACTGGGTTGATGTCATTAGAAATGAAACAAAATCTGTAGGGCATCTGAGGTCATAGAATTGACATGACTTGTCACTAATTAAATATGTTGAAGAATTATATTCTGGATAGTTTCTACCATACCTGAAAAACAATTACAGTGAGCCTACACTATACAACCCATCAGATAGTGTTCTTAATTCTTGGGCTTTAAAACCTACTTGTGGTTCATTTACAGTATAAGTTATAGTACCTCTTCCCTAAGTAGCAGAAACCCCAAATCAGATGCACTTATTGAAGAATGATTATATCTCAGAAGTCCAAAGGGGCAACAGTCTTAGGGATAATTGATTTAGCTGCTCCTTTATATCATCAGGGGGTTCTTTCTTCCCATACTCCTTCCCTTCTTTCTACAAACATCAGCATCATTCTAAGTCTGGTTTTGTAGGTTTTCATAACACAGCTTTCTGCAGCAGTGGGAGCAACCTATTTTCTTATAATTTCCAAAAGGAAAAAAAGAAGAAGAAAAAAAAAGCCTGGCTTCTCTTTCCCATAAAATATAGCAGATTTTGGTTGCCATTGCATTAGCCCAAATGGACATAGGTCTAATCATCTCTGAACAAATCTCTAGCACGTGTATGGATGTACCATGCTCGCCTTAAACTAATCACCCAGGCTGGAAAGTCCTGTGCCCAGCTGTAGTCCCCTGCTCTCACAGCAGCACTTCTATTCAGGGATCTGAACCTTACTCCGTCCCCATGTGCACTGTCAGGCCTGGACATAAACCTTTGCAACCGGCATCACTCTGGTTCCTTGTATGTGTGATTCTTTCTTGGGCCAGAGTCTGCATCTTGACGTTGCTCTCTATTCAAACAGTTCTTATAATGACAAAAGCCCTGAGCCTTCGGCTAGAAGATTTTTGCATCTTCACTGGATTGTTGTCCTGTGACCCACTTCTCCGCTCATCTCCCACCTCTACCTCCTACTGTATTCAGCCAGCAAATCCTGCAAGAGCTGCCAGAGTTACCTGCTACCCTGGTCACAGGGACTCCAAGCTAAGGCCCTTTTTACAAGAGTTAGATCATTGACTCCCCAGTCGTCTGACAGATTTCCACGAAGTTTCATCTGGGCGCATGGCTGAAGTCTGCATTCCCTATACTTCTTTACAGCTATCAGTGAGCATAAGACTAAGTTTCAGCCAATGGAATACAAGCATAAATTGATAATTTTTATAATGATTAATTCATCTTTTGAAGAGAAACTGTCCCATCTCACAGGATAAAACAGAGACAATCTTGTCATATACTGATTTGAATATCATGTATTTAAATGGTGTAGACTGGAATTAGCAACTGATTGAATAAATGGCTATTAGCCTTACTAGACTGTAGGTAAAGATTGCTTACTCCCACCCCTGTATTCCAGGTACTGACTATACTTCATGGCATACTCAAAAAGTGTTTGTTGAGTGTAAGAAGTCTGTGCTGAGTACTATATGTCAGACTAAGGGCTTTGATAATTCTCATTTAATGTCTTTTGTACGTTAAAATTATTTTTACATAGAAAGGTCAAGGGCGAGACCTTTTTATTTTGAGGCTGTTTTTGCTAAGAATAAGGTTTCAGTAAATATCTTTGGAATCACTTAAATTGAAATTGTGGAATTTAGAATTATAAAATATCAAAGTTGTAAGAAATCTGGAAAATTATCTAAACCCATATTTCATTTTAGAAAAAGAAAAGTTATACTTGGAGGTGTATGCTAATTAGCCTAAGATTATATAACTAGATGTGACTGAGCTTAAAAATATAACTTGATCTTCTAAGTCCAAATTCAGTGTTAAATGAACTTTGCTATGTGTTGGGTGTTTCTACCAGTTTATAATCTAGTACTTCTGAGCTCATAATTTGTCTGTATCATATTTTAGGTCCTATAGGGATTTTCATTTTAAAAGAAAGATGTTACTAGCCCCAAGTTTCTCTTGATCTTTTTGCTACAACAAGCAAATCATCAAGAGAAACATCATTAGAACCCAGAAAAAGAAATAAAAACATAACAAGAAACCCAATAATAACCTGCATCTCATAACACTAATTAGAGCACTTTCTAGTCATTAAGGAGATGAATCACAAATGAATAGATATTCCTCCCAGAGACCTTCCTGCCAACGCAGAGAGAGAACTGTGATCCCTGGCTCCCCCTAGAGAAAGAGGACAACACCTAATAAAGCATCTTCCTCTCGGGTCTTCTTTGATAAAGTGACCAGCTATATGCCTTATGGATATGGGGATTAACACCCTTCTAAAGCCCACATCTTCCTTATTTTTCTTTAATAATAGATTTAGGGTCAGAGTGGCTTCTATCAGAAAAAGTAAAATTATTAATATCACGAGAGATCAAATATAAGCTAAAAGTATTACCGACCATTTGCACAAAGACAAAATCAAATCGTAAGTGATTTGTATATAATGTGATGGATTAAAGACAATCATTAATTTTTTCTGCTTTCGAACTCAATTTTTCAACTTTGGCAGGGAAATACAATAATGAAACAAATACTAAAGCTTTGTTCAATAGGGCACAGCATGAATGAATTTTAGGATGAATTACAGTGGACATTGTTCCACTCCAGGCTTCTCTGGCCTTTGAGAACATGCAATTCTAGTGGAGACAGCACCTAATGCCCAAAGCAAACTGAAAAGGAAATGTGCCCAGATCCTGGTGAAAGTTGGTACCGCAACCCAAGAGCACGCCTGGGCCCTCAGATAAGGCTTGAACCAACATGGACTGAGCCATTCACTGTTGAGTCACTGCCATCTGCATGATTTTCCTGGCATTGAACTCCCAATGCTAAACACGCTGAAAACGTTAACTCAGAGGTTAACTTAGTTTGATTGATGCCACTCTTCAAATAAGAATTCATAGCTCCTATGTCACTTGAGAAATGTTGATTGGAAAATCCTTTTTTCTATTGTGAATTTTTTTAACTCCAAGTGTGGACTTTTTTTTCCCATAAGAAATGCCTGTTTTTCTTATAATGTAAATATGCTTGGAAATATTCAGATTTGGTCTTGATCATCACTTATTCCAGAAAGACAAGCTATTACTTTGTGGAGAGGCCACTTAGCAAACAAAATTCCTTCTATGCATTCATTTATTCTTTATTTATTTCCTCATTCATTCATGTGGACACTGATCCATCTACTTGTATTCAAGAGACAATCTGCATTGGTCAGAATTCAGGTATGAAACTTGATAAATTACTTAATCTCACCACGTCTCTTTTTTCATCTCCCAAATGGGAGTAATACTGTTACCTTCATCCTGGAATTGTTGTGAGGGTTATGAGAGTTAATAAGTCTACAGTGCTTAGACAGTGCCTAGAAAATGAAAAACACTCAGCCGACCTCAGTGATTATTGCTCACTTATGGACCCATCTGCTGAAACCATGTGAAATGCCACAGGCTGGTTAAGTCGGGTACAACAGAGAAGGCAGAGATCTGTGCCTGCTGCTGTGGTATTAGAGTGCTCTTCCTGGAGGAGCTCACACTCACATTGTGGCTGAGGGGTAGGATCTTGCTGGGCCAGGGTTGAGGAAGGAGGTCATTCTGGGCAAAGGATGAACATGAGCGAAGACTCGAACCGGAGGAACAAGAGAGCAAGCCAGAGGTGAGGACAGCAGGACGGCTGGAGAGAGTCTGCCAGGGAGAGTTGACTAAGGAGGAGACAGTCGGATATAAAAGACCTTGAGTCCCCCCAAAAAACAATTTGAACCTTAAACTACTGATATTGGAAAACATCTATGACAAAAATATCAGAAAAATAAAAAAGACTATAAAGGATTAAAAAAAAACCCAAGAGTTTCCAGGTGAGGACCTATTTCTACAATCTCTTAGGAATACTATCCTAAGCTGCTATTTTTATTTCTGAAGTAAATAAGTGACCTGGTATTTCTGTTGGGATTTTCTATAGAAACAGTTTCACTCTGACATAATTTAACAGATATGGAAACTTTATTCTGTGTTGGGCCCTCTTCTAGACACTGGAATTTAAAGATGAAGAGGAATTTTTTTTATATTTTTAATGGAGTGACAACCTGGATATGGATGGAGCTGTATAGGACATACACACCATCAAGATGCCCGATGGGACAGAGATAATCTCCTTACCCCCACTTCCCTGGATGGTGACCATCTCTGGATTTGGGGTCTCAGTTTTGGGAACAGCACCCAGAAAATCCTCTAAGTTAGTAATGTGTCCCTACTTCTATTAGCAGACTTTCGTTTATCTTAGGTCAAGCCTTCGAGGAGCCCAATAGGTGCCTCTATACCTATTTACAGAGACACAGCGCTGCATAGTAGATGTCTCCACAATGTTTACCTGTATTTAATGTTTATGATGATAGACTATGTCATCTTTCTCCTGAGGGGAGAATTGCATTTTAGGAAGGAACTTCCTTGTTTTAACCATATGAACAAAATGACCATGGTGAAAATTGCTAGCACTTTGTAAGATTATCAGGGAGATCATTTTACAAAGGCCTTTTAAATGTTTATTAAATCATATTACCTGGTTACATAGAAACAGAAGGGGCAGGGTAATGCCTTTTGGTTTTAGCAACTGCATTGGTCTCATTTAATCCTAAAAATAACTCTGTGAATAATGTCTTCTTGTTTCTCTCTTAGAGGTGTAGATGCCAAAATTCCATGACTTGTAGAAGCTCACATAGCCAGGAAGTGGCAGAGCCAGGATTTAAACTAAAGTCTGCCCAATTCCAAATTCCATGTTCTTGTACTATACACCACAGGCCCTGCCATACCTGAGTGTGCCTGTGAAGTAGGCATGCACACAGGTGTCCCTTTAACAGGGTACCTGCATTTTATCCTTTGGGCTACCTAAGGTTGCAATGTCCTGCAACTGTTTCTCAGGTGTAAGTATAGGTTTTCCTGTGGGTTACAGGAGGAGTCTTCCATGAGCGTCAGAACAGTGTTCCAAGTTCCCCAATTTGATTTTCCCTGGCAAATTTTCACCTCTTTCTATGTCCCAAGTTAATGTGATCAGAGCCAGCTTTGCAGCAAAACAAACTCATGCTTTTCTTCCTGAGAGCTGCTTAGGCTGATTAATCATGACAGATGTCTCCATCATGCTGGTTTCTGGTACAAGTGGATGCAGGCACCTCTCAGCCTTGAACTCTACTGTGTGCTCAGATCCAAAAAGGTACAGGGACTACCCATACAGTGAAATACAATTCTCCTTAAACTTCTCATGTGTGCAGGCATTAGTCAACCACAGAAAAAAAAATCTAACATAGACTATTAGATTCATGAAAGAGCTAAAGAATTTTTAATGTCTCATTTTAAGGAATCTAGTTGGTAGAATGGGGAATGTTTGCAAGTATAATATTGTTTCTCTTACATAATGCTATTCCTGCATTTTAGTATTGTATCCATCATATATTTTTATTTACTGAGCACACAATCCCTGTTGGCATTTATAGGCCCTTGTCCTTGAGGAACTTGCAATATTTTTTAAATGTTTTTTATTGATTTGAGAGAGAGAGAGAGAAAGGAAGAGGGAGAGATAGAAATATCAATGAGAAAAATATCAGCAATGATAGGTTGCTTCCATTGGCATGGCCCCTACTGGGAATCGAACCCACAACCAAGGCATATGCCCTGACTAGGAATTGAACAGGTGACCTCTTGGTGCATAAGTCAATGTTCAACCACTGATCTATACTGGCCAGGCAGGAACTTGCATCTTGTGGAAAGATCAGAATCACACATACTTTTAAATAATTTTACTGTGATGCGAGACAAGAGATAGTCAAGGCTGACAAAAACAAAATGCCAGAAAAATGAGAACAGTGGTTTCTCAACTCCCCCTTAATGGCTCTATGGAAAGTAGGTCTGCCTCCCACCATGGCAGAAAACATGAAATGACAGGAAATAGATTTATTGAGTGACTACTATGTGCCAGGTATCACACTAGGAACTTCAGGTTATTTTTGCCCCTGCCCCCACAGCCCTACAAAGCTCCTATCATTATCCCCAGTTTATTGAAGGAAGCCCTGGGTTTGGAAATGATTCCCTGTGCATGACCTCATAGCTAACAACTTCCAAACCAGGACCCAACCCTGCTAGTCTGACTTGGAAAGCTGTGCCCATTCCAGTATCACACATGGTTTCCCTTTGGGGAAAAAGAGCAAAAGCACAATTTTTTGAAAAAAAAATTGTTATTATTAGAGGCTTATAGTTATTTTACTATTTGTTTACAGTTATGTGATTTACATATGTCATTTTAACACACAGTGTATCCATTTTATAATTAAGGCTTTCTAATATAAAAAGCACACAAATCTAATGAATCCATTATTTTAATAACAGTGCTAAGGAAAATTTTACTGCTTAAGGTAGGAGTAAAAAATAAACACAATAACTAAAAAAATGCACTAGTGTTATTGAAAATACATTTTATTTCTATTACTTATAAAAATGAACAATAAATGCATTAGTAGATAAAATTTCAATAACATTTTTGACAACAATATTATTCATAATAACTTTACTTCTATAACTTTAAAGAATAGTGTGCAAGATAAGAAATAATTCTATCACTAGAGTAGGTGGCACAATAATTTACCTAAGAAAATACTAGGAGAACAGACACAAGGCCAATAAAATATTCTTGGGAGATTGGATCAGCAGAAAACAGCTTGCAAAAGTACTTATTTAGAAGTATTGGGATGAGAACCTTCCAGACAAGGTTAATACTTGAATTTCAGAAAGTTGTTGATAGTTAAGATTCAGCCTGTTGGGCTGGTAGGAGACAGCTGGCAGACATAATTTAAAGAGAGATAATTGTTTAATTAACAAATAATTTTAGCACCTAATATGTACCATGCACCATACATAAGTACTAGGAAGCTTCTAGGTTGGCGAGGAAGACCAACACATAGATGAGCAATTAAAGACGATACAGGGAGAAAAGGGGTTGTGACTTACTGGTGTTCTTGGCTTTAGGGAAACAGGGAAGATTGACATTTGTTTTAGAATAAATGGGTGGTAAATTAAGAGCCTCTGGGAATCCCTAAGAGAGAGATGACTTATGTGAGCTAGTCTTAAAAAATGAACAAATGTGGAAGGTGAACCAGGAGTGGAAGGAATTTGACATTATAGAAAAACATAGTGGTCAGAAGGATTAAACCATGTAGGGGACACGTAAGTCATGTGGCAGGACGTTGACAATGTGAGGCAGTCAGAAGCTAGATTAGGCAAAGCCTTACATCAGGCCTTGTGGAATTAGGTCTTTTTCTGGAGTTAGACTCAAACTTTATTGCACATAAGCATCTTCCAGTTAGGAGATTCTGATTCAAGACATCTGAGTTAGTCTAGGAGTCAGCATGCTGAACCATCTCTCCAGGCTCTTACTTCTGGTGCTTCTGGAATTTCTAGTACTTCTGGGGTCATGGATGTGGACTGATGAGAGTAGAGCTCAGGAAATTAGTACTGGGCATGAGGATTCAGTAATTTTGAAGCTGTTAGTGTTAGCTAAGTCAGAGCCTGGATAGGTAAACACAATGACATCAAAGAAAACAAAGGCAACATAGAATTTGGGAGAACACAGCATTTGGTAGAAGATAAAATTTGTAAAAAAAAAAAATAAATAACAAAACTGAGAAGGCATAACTAGAAACAGACAGGAAGTAGACTAGAAGAGAGAGAGGTATCACTGAAGGGAAATTAATGTAAATAGAGAGAGAGAGAGATCGCGGGAAAGACTTGTGAGGATGTCCTTTACGTCCCACTTCATGTATGCGGTCATTTTGTGTTCACACCATGACTGAATGGCAGGGAAAGTTCTCTAATTTTATAGAAGGGGATGCTGAGGCACAATAGAGATTTATCGAATTGTCAAGTTTACATGGACAGTTTGCCCAACCTGGAGGCTGTGCCTTTCCTCTGCCACAGGCTGCATCCCAGAAACTGGAGACACAGGAATTTCAGGGAATTCACATCCTGTAAGTAGAGGGGTGAATGACAGGTGATACCTTAGAAACATTTCATGCCAATGATTCTTTCTAAAACTTTGTCTCTGAAAACAAAGGAAAAGTAACATGAGATAAAGATATGCTACATTGGGGGGCAAGGGGAAGCATGTTTTAATTAAAAGGGGAGTCAGTAGAGAGGGAGAAGACGAAGACACAGGAGAGACAGGCATAGAAGGGTTATTTTTACAGTCACAGACCAGGCTTCTAGTATAATATAATAGATGGCTTCTATTTTTCTCCATGACTTAAAATATATTAGCTAAAAATAATGGTGTCTGGTAGAAAAAAAAGAAGAAGAAGCTTAAATAAAATAAAGTGAAAATGGGAATAACATGGAGTAGTGGGTTACCAAGGACATGTGGAAACATGGCCAGGCACTTTAAGTGGTTCCACTCAGAATGGTGACAAAGACCTGAAATGCTCTCCATTGTGATGGTCAGGCAACTCTATGGAACTTGTGGGGAAACCTGATGTCTACTTCAGACAACTTCTGTGTTCTGCCAGAATGATCACACATCACTGGTTAGGAATAGTTCTGGGCCAAACAATGAATAATGAGAGCATTGAGGTGAACTGTGAAAGGTAAACAGGATGTAGACTGATGACAGTAGAGAGAAAGAATATTCCAAGAGAAATAGCCAACGAGAAATGTATAAAATTATTATCTGAAGGCTGTAAATTATCATGGAAGTGTTGAAGCAGATGAGGAGAAAAGAGATATTATTGGGGGCTGTTAGAAAGTAGAGTTAAGTGAGTCTCAGGCTTTGGAAAGATTTGAAAATTAGGCCTTCATCCTTTGTCAGGGGTTTTCAAGGCACAAAAATCATTGTCTTCATTAAGCATCCTATTTTTTTAACTGCTCAGTTTGTTCATTTACGAGTATATCAAATCAAATCTGGAAACAGAAGTTGAGTTTAATCCAATATGTATATAGTTCCTCAAATACAGATCCTAACATTTATAAGGACTTTGGTTAACATTCAAGTGTCCATGTAATAATGTGTTACCTTATCTTTTTTAAAAATCTTTATTGTTGAAAATATTACATATGGCCCCTTTTTCCCACATTGACCCCCAAGGCCCCTGCCCCGGGCCTTCACCACCCTAATATCTGTGTCCATGGGCTATGCATACAAGTTCTTTGGTTGATCTCTTCCCAACCACTCACCCTCCTCCACCTTCCCTCTGAGATTCCACACTCTGTTCCATGTTTCTACATCACCGGATCCAATCCATTCATTAGTTTATTTTGTTACTTAGATTCCACACATGAGTGAGATCATGTGATACTTGTCTTTCTCTGACTGACTTATTTCACTTAGCATGATACTTTCCAGGTCCCTCCATGCTGTCTCAAAGGGCAAGAGATTCTTCTTTTTTACTGCTGCATAGTATTCCATGGTGTAAATGTACCTCAGCTTCTTTTTTATCCAATGGTATACTGTTGGGCAGTAAGGCTGCTTCCTGATCTCAGCTATTGTAAATTGTGCTGCTATGAACATGGGGTTGTATAGAAACTTTCTGATTGGTATTTTTGGCTTCTTAGGATATATTCCTAGAAATGGGATCACTGGGTCAAATGGCAGTAACATATTTAATTTCTTGAGAATTACTGTTTTCCATAATGGCTGCACCAGTCTGCATTCCCACCAGCAGTGTACTAGTATTCCCTTTTCTCCACAACCTCTCCAGCACTTGTCATTTGTTGGTTTGTTGATGGAAGCCATTCTAAAAGGTTTGAGGTGATACCTCATTGTCATTTTAATTTGCATCTCTCTAAGGATCAGTAATTTTGAGCATTTTTTCCATATGTCTCTTGGCCATCTATGTCCACTTTGGAGAAGTATCTATTTAGGTCCTTTGCCTATTGTTAAATTGGATAGTTTGTCTTCCTTCTGTTAAGTTGTTTGAGTTCCTTATATATTTTTGATAATAACACTTTATCAGATGTATCATTGCCAAATATGTTCTCCAATACAGTGGGCTCCCTTTTTGTTTTGGTGATGGTTTCCTTTGCTGTGCAGAAGCTTTCTATTTTGATGTAGCCCCATTTGTTTACATTCTCCTTAGTTTCCTTTGTCCTAAGAGATTATCTCTAAACATTACTACCAGAGATGTCTGAGATTTTGCTGTTTTCTTCTAGGATTTTTATGGTTTCCCAACTTACATTTAAGTCTTTTATCTATTTTGAGTTTATTCTTGTGTATGGTGTAAGTTGGTGGTCTAGTTTCTTTCTTTCTTTCTTTTTTTTTTTCATGTTTCTGTCCAATTTTCTTAACACCATTTATTAAAGAGACTGTCTTGACTCCATTGTATGTCCTTGTCTCCTTTTTCAAATATTAATTGAGCATAATGGCTTGGGTCAATTTCTGGGGTGACCAGGCCAGCAGGGGAGGGCAGTTAGGAGCAATCGGGTGGCAAGGGAGCAGTTAGGGGTTGATCAGGCTGGAAGGGGAGTGGTTAGGGGGTGATCAGGCTGGTGGGCAGAAGTAGTTAGGGGCAATCAGGCAGGTAAGCAGGCAAGCGGTTGGGAACTAACAGTCCTGATATGTGAGAGGGATGTCCAACTGCCCATTTAGGCCTGATCCTAGTGGGCCTAAACTGGCAGTTGTAGATCCCTCAAGGGGTCCCAGATTGGAGAGGGTGCAGGCTGGACTGAGGGACACACACACACATACCTGTGCATGAATTTCGTGCACTGGGATTCTAGTTTTTCTATAATTCTTGTCCCCAGCAACTTGAGACAGGCTACTGAAGGTGGGTGATGGTGTTGTCAGCTGCTCTAAGTGGACGTGTAACCTGGAACCTTTGCTCCCTTTTTAAGTATGATCTAGGTTCACCTTTTTCAGGGCAGGGTCACAGGGTCCTGGGAGCCCACAGGCTGTGATGCATTAGTTATAATATGTTTTTTAATAGTTTAACACTGCTTAATATTTTTCTCCATCCCATTTCTGGGATAATCAAAAGCATTTCCCCACTGCCCAAGTGCGCATGTTCCTCCTCCCCAAAATTAAAAAGAAAACCAATGCAAACATTTGCACAAAAAGCAAAGGGCACATGTTTTCTCAAGAGATGGCAAAAGGCACAGTCTGTTTTTATGCTCAAATGGAGGCATTTCCTTGGACCTCTGCTGTGCTCCTTTAGTGGTCTACTAGGCTACCTGAAGATCTGTATTATATGTTTCCACACTGTAATCTACTCGGGTCTTTAATGCCAACATGAAGTTATCTTCATGTTTTTCATCCTAGCTTTTTAGCATAGGCTCCACAATTTGGAAAAACTCAGATGTTCCAATATCTTCATGATACCAGAAAAGCTAAGAAACAACTCCTTAGATTAGATGTCTATTGTAATTTCCTAAGAAGGTTTTAAGATGAGTAAATGCATGTTGTGATGTGCCTTCAGTTTATTGCCCCCAATTTTTTTATTTACTGGTAATGCAACATTAGGCTGTGGGTAATTACACAGCAGAATAACATAAAGCAAGCTTTTAAGTAGAATAAAAACAGTTGCCTCAAATCATAATAGCCATCATTTATTATGCCTGACACTGTACCAGGTGTTTATATAAATCATGCCACTTAACCCTCAAACTAATCTCATGATACAGGTTATCACCATGCATTTTCAGTTGAGGAAATAGACCCTCATAAAGTTCAAAATCTTGTTGAGTTTGTAAAAACCAATGTCAATATTTCAACCAAAACCCTGTGCCTTGTCTATTATTCTGGACCAAGTCTCATGTCCCTTGTGCACTCTGCTACCCAGAAGTGGAGACTCTGCACTGATAGCTGAGGGTGACATTGATTGGACGTGAGATGTATGTACATGTATTTAGTTTATATAAAAGAAGAGCCAGAGAACAGAGAGAAAGGAGAGGGGCTACAGATAGAAAATGCCTTGGTCGTGTCATTCTTGCTTAACTAATGGGTGAATCTGACAATCCTTGGTTCTGCTTTGCCTTAGCCCAATTTGTATGATATTTTTTGTTTTCTGGCTTATCAGTGTGTAGGTCTATTCTTGAGTGCCTCTCAACATGGCCAGGACAGCTACCTCAATTATGGCCAGTTCTCAAACATTTCCTGGGCATTTGCTGATGAATAAGAAATGAGGACAAACAGATGGTTTCAGAATAATGTGGCTGGTTGAGTAGTCGGTGGTCTGCAAAAGAAAGTATGGCACACAGAGCAGGACAATCTAGCCCTGATGGGGGAAGGAAAGTCATGGGAGACTTTCTGGAGGATATTGGAAGTAAATTTTTTTTGATTAATTAAATCATTATTGTTCAGATTATTACAGTTGTTCCTCTTTTTTCCCCCCATAACTCCCCTCCACACAGTACCCACCCTACACTCCTCCCTCACTCCCCACCCACTGTCCTCATCCATAGGTGCATGATTTTTGTCCAGTCTCTTCCTGCATCCCCCTCACACCTTTCCCCCCAAGAATAGTCAGTCCACTCCCTTTCTATGCCCCTGATTCCATTATAATTACCAGTTCATTCTGTTCATCAGATTATTCATTTGATTTTCAGATTCACTTGTTGATAGATGTGTATTTGTTGTTCATAATGTGTATCTGTACCTTTTTCTTCTTCTTCTCTTCTTAAAGGATACCTTTCAGCATTTCATATGATACTGGTTTGGTGGTGATGAACCCCTTTAGCTTTTTCTTCTCTGTGAAGCTCTTTATCTGACCTTAAATTCTGAATGATAGCTTTGCTGGATAAAGTAATCTTGGTTGTAGGTTCTTGGCAAATATCACTTTGAATATTTCTTGCCACTCCTTTCTGGCCTGCAAAGTTTCTGTTGAGAAATCAGCTGACAGTCGTATGGGTATTCCCTTGTAGGTAACTGGGTTTCTTTCTCTTGCTGCTTTTAAGATTCTCTCTTTGTCTTTTGATCTTGGCATTTTAATTATGATGTGTCTTGGTGTGGTCCTCTTTGGATTCCTTTTGTTTGGGGTTCTCTGTGCATCCTGGACTTGTAAGTCTATTTCTTTGACCAGGTAGGGGAAGTTTTCTGTCATTATTTCTTCAAATAGGTTTTCAATATCTTGCTCTCTCTCTTCTTTTGGCACCCCTATAATTCGGATGTTGGTAAGCTTGAAGCTGTCCCAGAGGCTCCTTACACTATCTTCATATTTTTGGATTCTTTTTTAATTTTGCTTTTCCGGTTGGGTGTTTTTTGCTTCTTCGTATTTCAAATCGTTGACTTGATTCTTGTGATCCTCTAGTCTGCTGTGGGGATTCTGCATAATATTCTTTATTTCAGTCAGTTTATGCTTAATTTCTAGTTGGTCCTTTATCACAACCTCGAGGGTCTCATTAAATTTCTTGTAGGTCTCATTAAGTTTACTGGCAGTTTGTAGAAAATTCTTGAAAAACCTTAAAAGTGTGGTTTTGAACTCTATATCCAGTAGTTTGCTTTCCTCCATTTCTGTCATTTGTGTCCTTTTTCTTTGTCTTCGCATTTTTTATACTTCCCTGTGTTGATAAAGTGGTTTTCTGTGCTAAGTGTCCTCTAGGGCCCAGTGGTTCAGCCTCCCCAATTACCTGAGGAGGACACTCTTGGTGCACCCCCTTGTGGTCCTTGTGCACAGTCTTGTTGTAGTTAAGCCTTGATTGTTGTAGTTATCACTGGGAGGGATTGACTTCCAGGCCAATTGGCTATGAGAATCAGCTGTGTCTGCAGTGGGAGAGCTTCTGTGCTGGAGACACCCTTCTGGAGCAAGACTTGCTTCAATGGGGCTTTGGTGCTCACTGAGTCTGCCCCCTGAGTGTGTCCTTTATGGTTCCACGAAGCTGCAAACTGGATGGTCCTACTCTGACCTCTGGGTTTCCTGGCTCCTGGATCTCTAGGGAGGTGCTAATCTAGCCTCTGCCTTAGGCTATCCAGCAAAAGCCTCCCTTCAGGGCTTGGGCAGGGCAGGTCCCACAGGATCAACAGGGCGGAGCTAGCAGTTATGGCTGCTCTCAGAGGCTCTGCTTCTCAGTGTCTCAGCAATCGCTGCAAGCCCCTCCGAGAGAAAGCTGCCCTGGAGTTCCAACCAATGCCAGACAGTCCCGCTTCTCCCGTATGAGTCTGGGTCCCCAGAGACTCACCCAGAACTGGAGCTCAGAGCCTGAGACTCCCTCCCGATTGAAAATGACAACCGCGCCCTCAGCCGCCAGCCTGCTCCACGTGCACCTCTGTACCTTATTATTTTACTTCTGCACTACGCCTCCTCTGAGTCTCGGTGTGCTTTTCTCTTTCCTTCTAGTTGTAGAATTTCCACTCAGCCAGCCTTCCTGTGGTTCTGGATGATGTCCGTTCCGTCTTTTAGTTGTATTTTTGAAGTGGTTGTTCGAGGCAGCAAACTCCGGTGTTTACCTATGCCGCCATCTTGGTTTCTGGAAGTAAATCTTGAGGGATAATTAGAAGTCAGCCAGGCAAGGCGGGGTTGATGCTGGGCTGAGGAGCAGAAAATGCATCCATGAACAAAAGAAGGTGTAAATGAATGAAAAATCCTGGTGTGAGCAGGGAACTGCCACGACTTCAGAACAATTAGAACATTAAATGCAAAACTTACTGCAGAGCTAGAAAGGAGTGCTGAATTCAGAGAGGTCAACAGAACCAGGACAAGGAGAGGCTTGTAGCAGCAGGAGGGTAGTGACACAGACAATTATGCATTTATATAGATCTTTCTGAATTAAAGTGTAAGAGGCAGTGAAATAGGTAGAAAGTGGAAGCTCACACCACAGGGCCAATGATTTCCATGCTCTCAAGAAAGCAAGATGATAATAAACTACTGGTTGGAAACTAGGATGGAAATCTATATAACACTAAGATTTCTACACTGCAAGACACATGCATTCATTTTTACTTCCTCTCTGCTATGAATACTGGCACCTGTGTTTGAGAGGAATGTCCAGGCTGCCTCTAACTCTGCTATCTCTGGTGTTGGGTCTGGCAACCTTTCCTCTGAGTGCTTCCCTGCTCCTGTCCTTGATGTCTGTGTGGCACGATTACTTTCCTGGGTCAGGTCTTAATCATCACTTGCAAATGAAGGTTGATCTTTCTGTGCATATTGGCATGAAGTAAAGGTTTCAAAGAGATCAACTCAGTAAATTCTACTTTTAATCAGATTAAGTTTAAGGCCCCTATCACTGCCTTTCAGTTAGCTTCTCAAAGTGTGAGGTGCAGACCACGCTGCAGCCCTGCTCAGGCCAGGACCCTTGTCACAGCGCAGAAGCAGACTGCACAGAACACCTGCATGGGACCGGAGAAGCCTAAAGCCATCTGGCTGCATGTTTCATGATGTGGGACATAACAGTCAAGTGCTGGCCTGCATTTCCTACAACTTTGTTATTTCTTCATTTTACTTTTTTAGTTGTTTAGTTTGTTGTTTTGCTTTACAAAGGTATTAGTCTGGTACAGTTGGGGCCAGAGATGGGAGTGTGGGAGGGGTTGGTTCTTCTTCAAAAACAGTTGGACAAACCTTATCTACTGTGTGTTGCAAAAGAATACCATAAGAAAAGAAAGCAAACAGCCGTAGCAGTGCTGACTAGTGACCACATGTCAGACAGGCAAACTGGATGTCACTTGACCTTACTGAGGCTTTGTGACATGGACACAATTTCAGCCCTTTTGCAAAGTAAGAGACAGGAGGTGGAGCATTTATTTAGACTATGTGGGTGGGAATTCAACTTCACATCTATGTAAGCCCCAAATCAATACTGTTTTTAATGCTCCTGCTTCTCTGTTACAAACCGTATAATTTATTGCTAAAATTAGGCTTAACCTCTTTAAGAGATAGAACATTCATTAAGTTTGGGGCCATATCATAAACCATTTTAAATGGCCATACACCATAGTGCAACACTAGAGGCAACATTGATTTTCAATATGTTCTGGATAATTGGTGCCTCCTTATTAACACTTGCCCTTGATATTAACACTCTGCCTTAGAGTACAGGCAGCACCAAGCCCTCGAGGTGAGCAAGTGAAGGCCTCTCAGGAGCAGGCCAGGCTTCTACTAAGAAGGGCCTTTGCATCAGCCCTTTATCCAGAAACAAACTTCAGACCAGTTCTTTGTGTCTCCTGGGACACTTTGTGTTTATCTATAGAATTGTGTTTGTGTATGTGTGTGTTCAGAAGAGAGAAGAGATGGGAAGAAAAGGAGGTTGTATCATTGATAAGGCCTCAAATGATTGTGGATTTATACATAGGATGTAATATCACCAGGAAATATTTGGCCACTTGTCACTATGTCTGTCCCTATCCCACCTCAGCTACCTGCAATGTTTGGTCAACTGGGCGATCGTGTGCACTATTATTGAGGTAACCGTGGACATTTAACTGGCTGCAGGTCCAGAGAACTCTCCACCCACGAACATTAAGCATTGTCGATGTTCTCCCGGTGCCTCTTCAAAATAACACACTTTGAAGAGCACTTGTGTTTCTGAGCTGGTTTCTACTATAAATTTCATTTCAGTGTCCTGAGGAGAGCATGCCAAGTGTAACCAAATCTGCAGTTTGTGAGATTTATATTTTAGAGAAATTGAAATCTAGTTGAAAGTATTCTTTTAATATATATATATATATATATATATATATATATATATATATATATATATATATATATATATATAATTCATATCAGAGAGGAAGGGAGAAGGAGAGAAACATCAATGATGAGAGAGAATCATTGATTGGCTGCCTCCTGCACACCCCCTACTGGGGATCTAGCCCACAACTTGGGCATGGGCCCTTAACCAGAATTGAACCTGGGACCCTTGAATCCACAGGCTGACACTCTATCCACTGAGCAAAACCGGCTAGAGCCAGTTGAGGGTATCCTTCATCACAGTGCAGAGCTGCACCCTGACATCCGAGAGGAACCAGGTGCCTGAGCCGCTCATTTCCCAGCCAGTGTGTCAGAGGATGATGACTTTCTCAGGTAATACCCCAGGATGGACCAACAAAACTTTCACTGAGCACCTACTTGGTGCAGAGAAAAAGCAAAGGCAGCCACTAAACAACATGTGAGTACTGCACCTGGCAAAAATTTGCTAAAAAACAAGAGGGAGAAGAATTATCATTTCACTGGTATGGAAAGCTGGTTCCGAGGTTCCCAGGTTACATTTTTTGGGTAGAGCTAGGGTTGGATCCAGCTGGCCCAGGAAAACAGCATAGGCTTGGGAAGGGCTATGACAGATCAGCAAAGAGGAATTGCTTCCATGCGAGCATATGAGAGGCAGGGGCAGGGAACACTGTAAAAACAGTGCAGCACCAGAAACAAGCCCCTTGGCTTCTGCTCCTGACCTCTGCATGCTAAAGGGGGCACGGCTCACCTCCTGGAAACATGCCTCTTTGGCACAAGGATTATCTTGAGCTCGTTATTTTTAAGAAAAAGCAGACACAGGACAAACTCTGAAAACCAAGAAGCTACGCTCTTGTAAGAAACATTTATACTTACCAGGAATATCTCCATTTGTAGGAATGTCTCCCTCTCTGCACCGGGAAGAAGACTAAGTCTCTAGAAACTCTTATCAGTGGAGAAGGCATCTTTCCCCTTTATCTCCCCTAATCAGTTGCCCCTGCCCCCTCCTCTGACATTTCTCTTTTGTCTTTAGCTGAAGAAAGTAGTGAAGGTGAAGGCTTGGATCATTTTGGGGAGTTCCTCATTTTTACTGGATCTTTCCCATGTATACAGGAGGTTTTCATGTTATTAAACTTCTGATTGTTTTTCTCCTCTTTTTCTGTTTTTTATTACAGGGGTGTTATAGCCAACAACCTAGACAGGTACACGGAGTGTCATGAGGCGAAGACTGGCTCTTTACCATGTCTGCACAACTGCACAGAACAGGCACGCAATATGCACAGGCTGAGTGCATGGGGAAATGTGACTGAACAGGGAGAGAGGCCGGCTTGTGAAGACTTCACAATTCTTAGTGAGGAGCCTGGAGCTCATCCCTTTAACAACTGAGTCACTCAGTGCACTTGCACGTACCAGACACCTAGGAGAAGACTAGACAACATTGAGGCCCAGGACAATGGCATGAGCCACGGAGTTGAGCTTGACCCTTTCTAATTGACGGGTGCATGCATCGGAATTAGGGTGAAGTGTCCCTTATAGAGCTGAATTCCCAGATTGATATGCAGGATGAGGATATATGAAGAGATGCTGTATTGGAAAAGGCATGTGCTGTCAAACAGACCGAGCTCAAAACCAAGCTCTGTGTGTAGCTGTGACAAACCTGCAAAGTTCTTCACCTGTCCCAGCACAGTCTCTCCTTTGTCACATGAAGATTATAATGGCTGCCTGTGACTGAAGATTGAGGGCCCTAATGTCGGACTGCCTGTGTTGACATTTCCACTTTCCAGCTCTGTGACCTTAGGCAAGTGACTGTCTCCCTCTTGTCTCTCTTTCCTTCTCTGTAAAGTAGGTGTGGATGAAAAGGGGCCACATGCTAGCCTGACTAACTCAGGGAAGGTCTGTGTGGTGGTCTTGCAAACTCAGAGATCTAAAGTAACCACAAAAGATGGTTTGAAACAAAAAACTTTTAATTAGAGGTCATGTTATGTCCTAGGCCAGTATCTTCCTGACAAAGATCAACTTGGATCTTTACTGAGCCTATTGTCTTTTTGCATCAAGGATAACACACCTGTGGAATGTCAGGATAACTTGTAACTTTCTTTTTTTCTGGACCCCTCAAGGTACTATCAATGCGCCAGAATGCCAGGATGGAGACCCAAATTCCCTTACTGTTATTGTGTTAATTGTTGACTATTAACTATCCAGTATCCACCTATGTAAAAGAAGCATGTGTCTATCATTTTATTTTTTATCCAATCCCAGAGATTTCTCCACTTCACTTTCTCCCACCTCCTTAATCGATCACCAATGGATTTCATATAACCGACCTATGTCTCCGCCTTTGATGGAAATGTATAAAACAAGGTGAAAAACTGCCATTCTCCAGAGCATTATCTCAATTCATTGAAATTCTGCTTCCTGGCAACTGTCAACAGTTTGGCTCAAATAAAGTCACAAAAACTCTTTACAGGTTTGAATGTTTTCTTACATTAACATGGAGTTCAACACACAGTAGCCATGCAGGGTTGTTATGAAGATGCTATATGTCAACAAGAGTAATAACAGGATTGCTTCACTCCACAATGTATTCCATAAATGTTGGGCCTTTCTTGTAATTTCCTTGTTTTTATTGCTGTCACATGGTAAGCATCCTATTCTTAGGCCATGCTGGGTACTGAACAGTAGAAATGAAATCTCTTACATCGGAGATTTTGAAGGCCATCACAGTATAATCCTAATAAAAAAGGTGGGTCCAGGGCAGATCTCCCTCTCCAGCCCACCTCGCCCATTTCCTGGCCTCCCCTGCACAGGGCACAGGATTACTCAGAGGACCCCAAGATCACCAGGGCAGCCTTTTTCTCTTGGGAAGTGGTTTTTCACTCTCTCTAGCACATCATCCTGAGCCTGACCTAGTAGAATTGGGATTCTTTGATTGCTGTGGGCACCTGACATTTGAAGGAAATAAAGGGCCTTTCAGCCATCTTTCTCCTGATGCAATAAAAAAGATTCAAATTCAGTGGTTCCTCAGTGGGAGGTCAACTAATTTCAGGTGGCTATTCAGAGACTCGCAAATTCTAGATATTAGGTTGTTGTCATCCCTCTTTTTCTCTTCTGTGAAGGGATGCCAGGGGAGGCTTTGCAAAGGACAAAGGGACAGGCTCTGAATATTTATTTTGAGTCTCTGTTCTTTGTAATGAAAAATGTTAATCCATGTTATTCTAGCTTCTTTGTGATGCACACATTTGGCCACTAGAAATTGTGAATATTGTTTCCCTTTCCTGTCCTTACCTTTTACATTCTAGACAATTCTGCCCTTTGAGGGGCTCTTTCTTGCACCAGTCTGTCCCCCAGAGCTCACACCCATCCAGTGAGGATCTGGGGGAGAACAAGCCGCTCATGCATACTCAGGTACAAGGCGCTGCTCTGCATTGGGAGTCAGGTTGTCTTCTCCTCTCCTGAGGACATGCAGGGTAATGAGGCTCTCAGTTTTTTCCTCTTCATTTTATCTGGGTCATGGTCATGTTTTGCAAACCAGGTAAAACGTAAGACCTTTATTCAAGAACAATGCACAAGCCCTAACTGGTTTGGCTCAGTGGATAGAGCGTCGGCCTGTGGACTGAAGGGTCCCAGGTCCGATTCTGGTCAAGGGCATGTACCTTGGTTGTGGGCAAATCCCTAGTAGGGGATGTGCAGGAGGCAGCTGATCGATGTTTCTCTCATTGATGTTTCTAACTCTCTATCCCTCTCCCTTCCTCTCTGTAAAAAATCAATAAAATATTTTTTTAAAAAAGAAAGAAGAATGCACAGATGTGCATACATACAAAGTGGCTTGAGTGGTTTAAGGGATTTCGCAGCAATTCTGCAACACAAAATGAAAATCCTCAAGTGTCCTAGTGCAGAGACTATGCGGGACTTCCTGTGAGAAGGCTGGGGCAGGTGGGGGTGGGGTGGGGGAGCAGTCCTTCTGTCTAATTCATTGCATTCCACTTTCCCAACACAGAAAGCCAGCAGCGGAGATAGGTCTACAATTGGTATTAAAATAAAAAGAAAGTGAGTATTATTACTGTTGCTGCCTACATAGAGCCTTTGTTTAAGAGGTGCTGAGAGATAAGACACACACAACCATAACATTCTGTACATACAGTCTAGTAACATTCTGTAACATGACCTAGTAATTCAATCTTTTAAAAAATGTGAAGAAAGACATTTTCAATTGGAGGCCAAACCAGAAAACTTTATGTGAGCCCATAGAGATTGATTCAGGGAAACACTTTACAAAGGTTTTCCTGAGAAGTCTCTAAGTCAGAGAAGAGTAGACATACTAACTTTGAGCTTCTGGGTACACATTTTGAAGCCAGAGACATGTTTGAAATCTCATGTTTTATTTGAAAATTTTATGAGATTTTATATTCTCTGCTAGAATAAATCTGTGCTTAATAGAAAAAAAATAGCTAATTCTTTAAAAGGAAAAATAAAGTTAGCAAACCTCTATCAAGACTCATTAAGAAAATGAGACAGAGAACCCAAATAAAGAAAAGCAGACATGAAAGAGGAGCTATTACAGCCCACAGGAATACAACAGATCATTAAGGAACACTGAACTCAAATATGCCAATCTAGAAAAAATGAATACATTTGTAGACGCATAAAACTTCCTCAATAAACCAGGAAGAAAGAGAATTCAAACAGACTGATTACTGGCAATGAAATTGAAGTTGTAATAAAAAAAAAAAAAAAAAAACAAAAAAAAAAACTCACAACACAAAAAAAATCCCAGAACAAGATGACCTCACAGAGAAATTCTACCAAACATTAAAAAGAGTTAATGCCTATTCTTCTCAAACTATTTCAAAAAAATTGAAGACGAAGGAGCACTTTTAAACTCATTACATTTTCAATATAATATTGGAAATCTTAGCCATGGCAATCAAACAAGAAAAAAAGATATCCAAATTGGAAAGAAAAAAGTAAAACTGGCACTATTTGCAGGTAGCATGAAACTATATATAGAAAACCCTAAAGAATCTACCAAAATTAATACAATTAATAAATGAATTCAATAAAATAGCAGGATACAAAACTGATATGCAAGAATCAACTGTGTATGTTCTTTAATATTAAAATAATGTGCATTTCTTAGGCCATGGAGAATGTTGGTGCTCCGGAAAGATGGGCTTTTCTTTTCTTTTTTTTTTCTAATATGTTTTATTGATTTTTTACAGAGAGGAAGAGAGTGGGATAGAGAGTTAGAAACATCGATGAGAGAGAAACATCGATCAGCTGCCTCCTGCACATCTCCTACTGGGGATATGCCCGCAACCCAGGTACATGCCCTTGACCGGAATCGAACCTGGGACCTTTCAGTCCGCAGGCCGATGCTCTATCCACTGAGCCAAACCGGTTTCGGCAAGAGCTTAAAATTTAATGCATATTGTGTAGGCTTTCAGAGTTTACAGGATAAAAAAATTAATTAAGGTTGAAGAATTGAATACTAGAATAGATTATGAAGAGAAGATCTGTACAGATAGAGGTAAGATGAAAGTTTACGATTCACCCAATATAGGAGAATCCCTCAAGATAACATTTTGCAAGATATTATTGAGTAAAGTGAGCAGAAACATCTATATCATTTGAGGACCAATTAAGAATAAATCATAAGTGAGAAAAAGGAGAGACAATAGTGGCCTATGGATAATAATCTCCTGTTGCTCTCTAGCTTGATTCATTTTATATGTGAAGGTTTATGTTGCTGTGAAACATAGCTGAATCTTCTTTGCAACCCTGGTCTCCTTATGGCCAACACCCAGGCAGTAAGAGCTAAACCTAAGGAATGCTTGTGTAATATTCTAGACATTTTATTTTGAAAAGAATATTGACAGAAAAGAATATGTACAAAATAAGGGAACTTGATGGTGGGAAGTCCAAAGATGAAGAGTTGTATCTTAGAAGAAATAAAGATAAAGAATATAGCCCTGCCCAGTATAGCGCATCTAGTTGAGCATCTTCCCATGCACCGAAGGGTCTCTGGCTCAATTCCTGGGCAGGGCATAAGCCCTGGTTGTGGGCTTGATCCCTAGTAGGGGGTGTGTAATTTCTCTCTCTTTCTCTCTCTATCTCTCTCTCTCTAAAATCAATAAAAAGCATTTTTAAAGTAAAAGAATCCTATATAATAAAAGCTTAGGTGGTGTCACACCCTCGTGCAACGCCCTTACACGGCATCGTCACAAGATGGTCGCCACAAGATGGCCAGCAGGGGAGGGCAGTTGAAGGTGACCAGGCCAGCAGGGGAAGGCAGTTGGGGGGATCGGGCCAGCAGGGGAGGTAGTTGGGGGTGACTGGCCTGCAGGGGAGGGCAGTTGGGGGTGACCAGGCAGCAGGGGAGGGAAGTTATAGGGGCAACCAGGCTGGCAGGGGAGGGCAGTTGGGGCGATCAGGTCAGCAGTGGAGCAGTTAGGCGTCAATTAAGCTGGCAGAGGAGCAGTTAGATGGTGATCAGGCTGGCAGGCAGAAGCGGTTAGGGCATCCGTGGGCAAACTACAGCCCGCAGGCCGGATCTGGCCCATTTGAAATGAATAAAACTAAAAAAAAAAAAAAAAAAGACTGTACCCTTTTATGTAATGATGTTTACTTTGAATTTATATTAGTTCACACAAACACTCCATCCATGCTTTTGTTCCGGCCCTCCGGTCCAGTTTAAGAACCCATTGTGGCCCTCGAGTCAAAAAGTTTGCCCACTCCTGGGTTAGGGGGTGACAGGCAGGCAGACAGGCAGGCAAGAGGTTAGGAGCCAGCAGTCCCAGATTGTGAGAGGGATATCCAACTGCCTGCAGGATCAGGCCTAAACCGGCAGTCAGACATCCCCCAAGGTTTCCCAGATTGGAGAGGGTGCAGGCTGGCCTGAGGGACACCCCCCCCCATGCACAAATTTTATGCACCAAGCCTTTAGTACCATATAAGAACACTAAGAGAAATGTGGATACTGTCCTTAGGTATATACAGAAAAATCATGATAAAAATGGAGAAACTGTGGTTTGAGATGTTCCAGTGAATAGACCTCAGGGGAGTGGTTTGGTGCTACCTGGAGATAGCTGGGTACAATGAAAGGCAGGATACTCTGGTAGTCATACTTGTTGTGGAGTAGGAACATTAACTGTGGGTGTGTGCTTATGAGAAAGAAGAAAGATTAAGCAGCCACCTACCTGGAATGCTTTTAGGGAATGTGGAAATCTACATAGGTTTTACAGGTCACGGCTGGACTACAATAACTCTAGAGGTCTGCATTTCCCAACTCTTCAGCCTCTGAATTTATAACCTGCCTTTTCAAAAAAGTAGAAGTCCAGTAGAGGCCAAGGCCAACCACCCCATTTCCAGTGAAAAGGCAAATCAAAAGCTGTATGTCTGCTTTAATTGATTTTAAAAATTAAAGATTGGATTAGACCAGATAAGAGGTGAAAGTTACTATCCTTTCTAACTGATCTTTGAGCTGCTAAATAAGGTACAATATGTCATCTGAATTAATTGATTGATGGCCTTTCCTGAGCCATGCCCATATGTCACTTTAGCAGTTGCATAGGCTGCCATGGCACCTTTAGTTTCATCCCAGAGCTTCTTAAATATATAGGTATGCCAGAGGGGTCCTACAATAAATGGCAAATGGTTAGAAAATGCTATCTTATCACATGAACTTCAGCTGGTGCCAAAGGTGGCCTGGCCAGATGGTTTTCAAGATGAGGCTAAAAATTAAATCAAAAGATAACTAGAAAAACTGAAAAATGGTATAAAATTGATCCTTGCAGTTCTCAGTCCAGGATATGTCTCGATGATCCCTGCTCACACTGTGCCTCTGTTACCCCTTGTTTTTAAAGACTATTGGAACATTATAGCCAGGCCATTTCTTCTCTAAATAATGCGAATTAAAATGAATATGTGAGTACAGCTTCTCAAAAGACATTCTTTGTTTCATTTGTTATTCACAAAAGTACATACTTAGGGCAGATAGCATAATCCTTATATGGGAGAAATGTGCAATAATAAGCACAAAGTCACACAGCCAGAACCATTATTTATATATTCTCCTAGTATACGGATCTTTGTACAGGACTAGACATTAGAAGAGAGGATTTTTTTTTGGATGGTGGGTTATTTTTTTCAATTAACATGCAAAAGTCCATGAATGACAGATCTAAACAGTGTCTCAGACCTTGCCTATCCTGTCCTATGGGGCTAGATAATTATCAGCTGTGCGATGCATTCCTGTGCATTGCTGGGTGCTCACTAACATCCCTGATCCCTACTCACCAGATGCCAGTAGCAAACTCCCTATTGTGACAACTGAAAATGTCTCCATATATTGCCAATGTCCCCTGGGGAAAAATGGCTTCTAATTGATAACTACAGATCTAATACTACCAGGTTTAATTTCTGTTATGAGAGAAACACCAACTAAGCAATCAACAGTGGGAGCATATGAGTGCTGTGTGAGACATGTGGACAGTGGACTCTCAAAGAAGTCTTTGGCTTTCTCTAGGAATCAAACCCTCCTAAGACACACACCACACACACACACACACACACACACACACACACACACACACAAAGCAGAGGTGCTCTCTTGGCTTTAGTTTCTAATCTAGGGTGAGAGTTAGATGGTGTGTAACATGAGACTCATTGGCCAAGTGGGGAATTTTTATTTCACCATATACAAAATGGTATTGTTTACTCAATGAAGTTACAAAACACTTAGCTATAGAAACTCACTAAGTCAAATTGAATTTTTCAACAAAAATGATATTTATGCATAAAAGATAGAGATCTTTACCCCAAATAATGTATTAACAAGGTGAGAACATCAATAGAGTTATACACTTTCCCCTTGAATTATTTTTATTTCACTTGCTCAGATGTTTCTTGGATTAACTTTACGAATGAATTTTCACAATGTTTTATTCCCCTGACTACTAAGCCACAGTCGGTGCTTAATTATGGCATTTTTTCATAAGTACAGGCCTTTTATCAGGCCATTAATGACTGGAAAAGATGTGCTGGTGTAACAGCTAAACAAGTCCATCTTGTTCATAAAGGACACTACCAAGAATGCAATATGTGTGAATATTTACCTAGCAAGGCATATATACATTCCATGTATATATAATAGCATACAGAACCTATCAAAATTATACCTTTTAAGCCAAAACTTTACTATATATATATATATATATATATATATATATATATATATATATATACTCAAAATTAATAAAGGAGTGCTGATTAGATCATGAAATATTTCTATTGTAGACTCACACTTTTAGAAATAATTTCAAACTGGTTTAATGTGTTCAAAGATGCCTAAACATGTGGTACTAACTTTTGTTAATAAGAAGGGTGCAACATTAAATATACACACACATACTTCTCCAAAACACATGACATAACATAATATTATTTCAAAATAACAAATCAATACCTCAAAACCTAAGTAGCCACTTTGTAATTTTATGTCTCTTCCTGTATTCCTTAATTAGATAATTTTGGAAGAAGTTTTGTGTTTCTCAAGTAACAGTACCAGGTATCTTTGCCTAAATTAATTCCAAAGCAAGGTGTTCATTAATCTCATGCACACCTATTATCCAAATGCTCAAGTACCATTATCTCCTGATTATGTTACTAAAATGTCAAGCTGAACATATTTAAAGTTTTGCATTCTATCCATTAAATAAAAGAATCATATGGAGGAAAACCATAAAAAAATAACCACAGTAAATCTAAATCCAAAGGCTACATATTGAACGCCACCCTAAAACAGAGCAGCCACAGTGGAATGTGGCAGCACACCTCCCAACAGCATTTATCCATCCTTTTGGCAAAACCCATCCAATAAATAAATATTCATTCTCATCCAGGTGCCCATTTCAATGTGTTATCTGGAGAAGTAAATATTCACAAAGATGACACCCACATCAATCTACACGAATAAAAGAGAAACATGTAAATTGGAGTCAGTCCGCTATGCCCACCAGCCAATCAGGATGAGTATGCAAATTAACCCAACAAAGATGACAGTTAATTTGCATATGCAGGTGCAGAGTGAAGATTGAAGACCACTGAAGACTGAAGAGGCTTGGCTTCTCCACTGTGGTTGGAGCGGAGAAGCCTTGAGGCTTGCCTTCTCTGCTGCGGCCGAAGCAAAGGCCTGGGTCCCGGGTGCCAGAGGAAAACCAGTGCTGGCAGCCAGGGGAAGGAAGGCCTATTGCACGAATCTCCTCATGCAACAGGCCTCTAGTATATCAATATTGACCTTGAGAAATAATAAATTTTGACATGTAACAAAAAAGAAAAGCAGTTCATGTAGAATATATACCTATGTAAAATTCCACCTCGTATGTTAACCATGAAAGAAACCAAAAGAAACTCAAATGTACTAGTATTTGCATGTATGTGTATGTGTGCATGTGTGTGTGTGTGTATATGTAATATATATATATATATATATATATATATATATATATATATATATATATATATTACATTATTTATTATATGAAATTCCATCAAGAATACACAGCAAGAACATCTGGCATTCACCTGGATTTATTTTCATATGTGAGTGCTCTGTAATCTACATGCAATTTTCTAATGGGATCTACATGGGATTTTCTAATGGATGGTGCTCTAAGCACACATTCAAGCCTGTGACTGCAATTAATAGTCCAGTCAAAATTAGAAACCAAGACTGAATTCGGACATGAAACAATTTTATTTAATCTGAGATTTTTACCACTTCTAGCCCATTGATTATCATGAGGGTCTCTGGGAGCGCCTTCCTGATGGAGGCCAAGTTCCATTTCTCTCACAAGAGTTGGGCATTATAGGCATGAGATTATTGAGGGAGCACTGACCTGCGTGCCCACATCCAGTGGCTGTCCCTAGACTGCCCCTGATCCAAGCTTGCTCTCTCCACCGGGGCTTACCTTTACCGGTCTATGCTTTAATTCAATTTATCAAGTGATTTTTTTGTCATTCACTGATGGATAACATGAAATCCCTTCTTTTGAGGAGGTTCCAAGAGGATATCTGGGACAGGAGTGGATATATAAAGGTCTTCACAAGATGACTTTTCCTTAAAAATAAGAATATTTATTGACTATTAATTAACTAAGGAGACTAAAATGAGGAGATGTTTCTTGGACACGGTACTATTTTTTCAAGTCAGCAAATGTCAGTAACATTCTCTTGCCCTGAGATTTATATAAAATTTCATCAAGAAAAAGCATATTTCCAAAGGGTTAAAAATAGGCACCTTGGCAGAGGTAACAACATTAAAAATGTTAATAATCTCACCGGACTGATGCAAACAGTCAGGTGGGAAGGCCAGCAGCCAAGCGTTGGTGACCGTTGAGGGCACCAGCCCACCTTTCCTGGAACCTGCATGTGCCTAATTGCTTGTGCATGAAACGTGCACTGAGGGATGCCTGTACTGAGGACCAAGGCGGATGTCCTCATGCATCCTTCTGTGAGGATCAGATGAGGGCAGGGTTTTGCACTCCTTGCCCCTTCGTCCTCAAAGCAGAATCTTTGTCTTCACATATTGAAATTCTGTGCATGATTTCATCTTGGAAACCAAAAAGTTCTGCTCCTAAAATAAGTTTAAATACTAAAGCCTTATTCCTTGAAACTAATTATTTTGAAGAGCTGGAACCCAGCATTTATCAATCGCCTCAGTGTGAGCCACTTCAGAGTCCCTTAAGTCCTTTTCTGAGAGCAGCATTGATAGAGGGAGAGTGTCAAGACTGTGAGGATACAGGGTGGAGGACAAATCACCCAGCCTTGGAAAACTAAGACAGGAAAACAGCTGAAAAGGAAGGCAGAAAGACACAAAGACACAACTCACAACAATGCCAAGCAATAGTGCAGGTCCAAAGAACAAGTGCAGGTCAAAAGAGCAAGTGCAGGAGAGCTGAGAATAAAGCAAAGCATGCCCATGCAGTCTGTGATGAAAGCAGTTCACACCCAGGCTGGTCCTCCTCTACCAAGCACCTGGTGTGTGATGAAGAGTACTGGTATTGGGTATGGGCTTGTTAACCCCTCCCCATCTATTCCCACCAGGTGAAAGGGGGTTATGGGCTGGGTGTGGGCTGAACTCTGCAGCTCGGAGATGGCGAACAGAACTGAATGCCATTGAACTTGTGATCTAGTATCACTCACAGTGTTTTCATCATTTACACAAACTTAAAAATATCAGACATCCATCTAAAATTCTTGGACTGTCGGGGTATGATGTATGAAGAAAATAGGACATTTAGTGAAAATAGTCCCTAGGGAGAATGAAACCGGAGCAGGCGCACTAATGGTGGGCACAGATCATCGAATCCAAGGCCGTTAGTCGCAGGCACAGAGCCTGGCCTTAAAGAGTTGGTGGCAGGAGCTTTAATGAATGATGCAATTGACTTTTACAGTGGTCAGACCAACAGAAACCTTTTGCCACAGGGACTTCTAGGTGTGGGTGAAGGACTGCTTGCAAGGTTAGAATAGAATTACCTAAACACTAAGAGAAATCTGTGGGTCTAGACTGACAAGCCGTTTTTCACCAGAGATTGGAGAGGACTGGCTCTGAAAAGTAACACCTCCCAGTTTAAGAATAGCTCAGCCTTAATTTTGGGTTTAAGAAACAACAGTTTGAGTGAAAATAATGTATGGATTTTGGAGTCAGAGAACGTGTATTAAAATCCCACTGTGACCTTCTACCTATTTAATTTTGGTTAATTACCTCGCCATCCAAGCCAGCACATACTCACTGGGGGATATTTTAAATATTAAATCCCCTGGGCTCTTATGCACTTTTTTTTCCTGGTGAGTGGCACTTCAATGGAAAAGTTTGAAAAGCTTTAGCTTCTACCAGAAAAGCATAAAAACAAGTCATTCGGCAAATGTTAATTTGCAGTGGGGGGAGAACAAATGTCCACAGGCCTAAGGTGAAGAGTGAAATAAGACCATGTCAGTTACCGCTCCGTCACAGATAGAAACCCTGCCAAAGAAGAGACACATTTCTTGATCTATTCTCCAACATCCCAACATTCCAATCTGCTGGTTTCATTTCTTTTGATTGTATCACAAAGTTACTGATTGTTGTACAATGAGAGGCATTAATCTCCTTTAATATCCTAGTGAGCTCAGCCTGTCTCTAATCTGGAAGAATCTGACCCAAATCCTGTCACCTGGCAGAGCTTTCACTCCAAGGTAAACTGTGATGACAGCACAGTGCCAGGTGACCGCAGTGGATTCCACGCAGATTGGAGTGGGTCCGGGAAACTTCTTACACACAGCTGCTCCACAAAGCTCCTTTTCCGCTCACTACTTCGGCTTTTGGGTTCCCCTTCCTCCTGTGAATGGGTAAGAGCTTATCATCTCCCATTATGGATTGTCCAGAACCTGCAGCTCACACCCAGCCACAGTGAATAGGATGCGAATCTACCCATTGTTCCCAGAGGAGAGGAGAGGAGAGGCAGGCCGTTCCTCGTGGACATCCGGAATGTTCTACTATTTGCTCTTCCTCAACTCAAAACATACTTCCCCATCTTCAGATACCCAGTATTCTCTCCTCTATAAACCTTTCTTTGGCAAAAGGTGTGTTTCTCTCAGTCAAGTATAGTTCAATATAGATTTACATTCCTATATTTTCTATCCCCATAGGGCTCTATGTGGTAATGCTTATCTCTATGAATTAAATGGCTTTCCCCCATATCTGCAGCTTCAGGGGGCTAATGGAGTTAGCAGAGAGTTGTTTGGGGACAGATGACTGGGGATACTATATCAGATGGGCTCTCCCAGGGCCCGGGATGGCAGACCCTGTAAGGCCTGCCCTCGCCTGCCCTCAGAATAGGCTTTGTTGGGAGGTTTCAGAGTTGGTGAAACTACAGAGTTTCACAAGGCAGCCCTGGATCCAACAGACTTTCCCCCCTCCTCTCATATTTTATCACATTCAGGAGCTCAGAGAAAAGCCAGAAGTAACACCCAAATACATGGCCCCATGACAGAGAGGAGTGGGAGAGGAAGGAATAAAGGGAGGGAGAGAGTATCTAAATTAAGTAAACAGTAGCCTAGATTAACACCTACAAGCATCTGTCTGTTAGGCAAGTTTCTTTAGTGTCTTCAGAGGAATATTTATGCTTCCAAAGGTGGATAGTTAAAAATAATATACATCATAATTGGTGTTTTGGCATTTCCCTTCACTTTCTATCTTCAACGTTACTGTTGTCATCCTTTAAAACTCAATCAATTCAGCTGATCCTGTGAACAGATGGCATTAATCAACCCCCAAAAATATGTACAAAAGACATTAGAAAAGTAGTGACATGGAATTTATGCAAATTAAACACCAATGATAGAGAATCAATGTGGCACTCCCAAGTCCCCTAGTTCCTGCTTTCACTGAGGAACCAGAGATGGTAGTAATGATCCCGGTTCACCCCCTGCCAGAGGCAGAATGAGAAGGGGGATGTGGAGGTTTAATTGCACATTCTTTAATGACTAGTTCTCACGCTGCTGACAAAACCCAGCATAATTTACAGACTGGGAGATGCATCAAGATGATAGATACAGACAGCATATGCTATATGGTGTCATGCAAATCTGAAATATACCACACTGAGAATCTGGTCATTTGGTATTCCCAGAGAAGAGGTTCATTTCAGAGAACAGAGCACCTCTCTCAGCGTCTAGAGGCCTCATTTGTCAAAAACAATGCGAGCAGCTGTAGAATGCATTTTAACCACCAATCTGTGCCTTTTGTGACTGTACTAGCTCATCCATTTCCATGTTTTAAATTTACTTGGCCATTATTTTCTTTCTGATTCTTTGCAAACTTTGCATATTTGAAACTTCCTTCTTTGGCCCTTATTAATTATCATATGAGTTATTGTAATAATTTCTTAACTAGTTTTCTTACTATTAGTCTTGGCTCATTCTAGTCTATTCTTCACAGTGATTTTTTAAAAAAAAATGGAAATCTGAATTTGTATATTTAATTAGATGTACAAAATCTTTCAATGACTCTCCATAGCTTTAACAGTAAACATGTAAGAGCCCAACACTTCCCTATAGTTTCTTCTTCTGTCCCTCTGCCTCTGAGCCACTCCTACAGAGTCACTAGAGTACACCTCTCTCACACTTTTGCACAGAAAGCCTATAGTAATCTCTGCATTTCTCCAGCCAGTGAAGTCTGACTTTATTTAAGTCTTTTATTAATTTTCATTCCACTCAGAGAGCTTGCCTTGATGACCCAAACACCTTACATTGCACCTGGTGATTAACTTTGTTACAGCATTTATCACTTTGACATGTTAAAAAATTTGTTTTTCTGGCTGCCCATGTTCAAATTTCCTTGAGGACATGGACTATATCTTCTTAGTCAACTTTATTTTTCCAGGTTACTTTTTGAAAGAAACCACAACCTTGAGTTGTGGAAAGAAAACCTTTAGTAAGGACTCATTTATTCAAATGAGTCACACACACAAACCAATAGCACTTTAATCTTCCCCCACCACAGTTTGATGAGATGACATTGGAAACTAAGAATAATGTTATTTGGGTTATGTTGTAGGCAAAAAAAAGGTCTGTCCAGTGATTTACGACTAAAACCCAATTAAATAGTACCTTTTTATACTGAAGCCTGGACTATGAAGAATATATATATATATATATATATATATATATATATATATATATATATATATATATATATATACAGTAAGAACACTCATTAAACTTGCAAAAATACTAAAAAAAACTTAGTAAAATTAGCTCAAGCTTTGTACTGAGCTCAGATGGATACGGAAGGAACCAATGACCACTTGACAGGCAGTAGAACCCTGTCATGGCAAAGGCAGGCTCCTGTGAGTGCAGTGCTCTTAATCAGCTTGCACGGCCAATAGTAGGATCTGAAATGAGTCTGCTCTTTCACCAACAGTCCCATATGCTAATTACTCCTTGGTATCTCCAAAATAATAGCAGATAATGCTTGTCAGTTTAAAAAATAAATATAAAACAAAAACATTTAAAAATTCTAGCTATAAACCATAGAATTATTTTAATTTAGAAATATTTTTTTTAGTTGGAGACCATTCATTTATTATCTCATCCATTCATTTGTCCAATGTTTTAGTTTGAATACAGACATTAAAATAAAATATAATTATCAGGGAACTTACGATTTAATTAGGTAGACAAAGATTATAAGAAGTGCCATAAAAATATAATCTTACTTAATAATAGACAAACATGTAAAGTAACCGTCCCTCTGCTACGCTCACCAGCCAATAAGGAGAGTATGCAAATTAACCCAACAAAGATGGAGGTTAATTTGCATATGTAGGGGCGAAGTGGTGGAGCGAAGACTGAAGGCTCCATCCGGAACCGCAAAGACTGTAGGCTCCGTCCAGAGCGAAGGCCTGGGTCCCTGGTGCCAGAGGAAAACCGATGTCTGCTGGCAGGCAGGGGAACGGAAGGCCTATTGCACGAATCTCTTCATGCAACAGGCCTCTAATAGTAATATATAAGGGCACTTGACCCAACCTGGGGGAAGTGTGTGTGTGTGTGTGTGTGTGTGTGTGTGTGTGTGTGTGTGTAGAGTTGTGAGAAAGTTAAAGAACATAAAAAATGGGAAAGGGTGTTCTAAACTAAGCAGACAAGTCATGCAAATAAATGATGTGAGGAGATGTGAGAAAACATGGCTCGTTTGTGGAGTGTGAAAGAGTTCCATAAAGTTAGAAATTTGGGGATGTACAAGAAGTGGTCACGATGAAGTCTAGCTTTAGGCAGTGCTGTTTGGTCTGACATCTATAAACTGACAAGACATGATGTCAATAGTGGTACCTTTCAGGCATTGGGGTGTGAGTGAGTGTGTGTGTATGTATGTGTGTGGTCACAAGTCTTTATCAAGTTTATGCTGTTTCCTTATCACATTTTTATAGAAATTTGTAAAATAATAAAGCACCTGGTACATGTCAAATGTGAGGCCTCTTATCTCTTATCATTGTAACACTTGGCTACTTGCATTAGGTATGTATTGCAAATGTTTGGATGCTTTTTTAAGGAATGACTTAAGAGTTGGCTCTGGTGGAAACTGGACTTCCATGCCCTTTGCTGAGGACAGAGCTACAGAGACTAATCCTAGGAATCCCGACGCACTTTCCACAGATGTTCACACAGAGCCTAACTTCATGGGAACCAATTTAATATCTTGCTAAGGGTGTGGTCGGTGGAGATAGGTAGATATAGTTCCAGATCCTGATTTTTTCATTGCTTAACTTTATGATCCTGGAGAAATTATTAACTTCTATTAACCTTAAATGTACTCATCTATAAAGTGAATTTAATAAAGTCTACCTAGTAGTGTTGCCTGGCCAAATTATGTGGACTTAGCATATGAAATGAGAGAAACAAAGTACAAAGCAGTTAGTAGAAATTAAAACCCTATTATGCTGTTCTTATAAATAAAATTGCTTAACAATTTTGAGTACAATTATTTCTGAAGTATCCAAATGGAATGACCAGTAGGCAACATCAGCAGGCAAGAATACATTATGATGAGATAGGTCCTTAATAATAATTTGATCCAACTTCTTTATTTAATACATCAAGAACATTAGGATACGTCCATAACCTTCACAAGGACACCAGCCAGACAGTGTCAGAGCGCTGATGAATGAAGACAGCTTCCCTTCTGCATTAAAAATGCCATTATTGGCTCCAAACCAGTACTTTGAAGATTCAATATAAAGTCCTACTGAACGAGTGGCTATTCTAGTCTTTCAGGTAACTAGACCCTCCCCCTACTTTCTTATATGACAAGGATAATTAGCTCATGTATAAAAGCCATATTTCAACAGATTTCTGCCATATAAGCTAAGAGGCTTTGATCATATTCTAAAGGTTTTTAGAAGTATTTCAAACAATATATCACATTATTTTGTTTTGTAACAAACAGCCACTGAAAAATAAAGCAATGTTATAAAGGAAAACTGGATCCCACTACAGAAAAACGGGGCAAAGTGAAGAAGGAAAAATGAAAACTTGCAATTTAGAGAACATTCATTCACTCGCTTGAGAATAAGGGAGGGGGCACATATTCCTATGGATATAAATTGTCTCATAATTCTGTGCCCTTGTGTGAAAATTGCTAGTCTAGTATTTCCTTTAAAATTTCCAGTAGTATAAACAGGAATCTGGTTTGGAGATGGAGGCTATGTGAATAGAAAGGAAAGAGAATTCAAATGGATGGTCAAAATTAAGCCCATTCAACCATGGGAAAATCTTTAGGACTCTTCTAAATGAGCACTATATACTTCTTTCACTTCTGCGGAGTATAATACCACAAAAGGTATACTGCAAACACTTTCTTGATGAGAGAAATCAACCTAACCTTTGCTTGTCTGTAATATTGCCTATCGATGGGGCCGGTGCATCAATATCAGATAACTGAAGCTACAATGCATCCTTTATTTGAAGGTCTCTATGAACATGATTGGCATCCTTGTATATTTTAGATGAAGTTCTATGATGGAGGGCTAGGATAAAGAGTTTCGTGTTTCTCTTCCAAGGTTATTATCTGTGTTAACCTAATATGTAACAACAAACAGATAAGATACTTACTGATGAAAATTAAGGGTCTTTATAATCACATAACATCTGAGTATTGTTAAATAACAACAAAAAAAAGTGAATAGTGACACTGCTATCCCATGCACTTGTCTTATCTTCAGAATTCAAGTTCTCCCATCATAATGTTCTTTCAACATATCTAATATTTGAAGAATATCCTCAGTAAAATATTAAGCAGCTGATCTGTATAGGATACACATCTCAATTGCTATTTTATACCCAAGCATGTGAGCACAGGAAGGTTGCATAACCTGATGGGCATTTGACATCTTAGCTGTGGCATAACTAGGGCTAGAACTCCATGGCGTTTCAAAATCCTGGTTTCACTTTAATTAACTATTAGGTTACATTCTTTTTCTGTCTGTGTTAAATGAGTTGATTTTATATGTAAAAAGGTTTTTCATTTGACACTGGCCTATCATATCTACATATGAAATTAACTAATCCCCTCAGGGTAAATCCAAAGAATGTGTTGTAGCTATTTAATATCCTGAAAATCTGGAATGGGGGAATTTTCAGAGTTTTTATTACTGGTTGATAATTATATTCTCTGCACAAATTCATAATATCTGTACTGTAGTGGCCTTCTAACCCAACTTTATTTAAATTTTATTTAATTAGAAATGTATAAAATATATAATTGGGTAAGCATTCATTTTCCCCCTGTAGATAAGTGCCCAAATTTGGTAAGATTATGAGAAAAGTACACACACACACACACACACACACACAGACACAACAATAGCAACAACAATAAATTATTATTAGAGAATGGAAACAAAACTTGATTTTACTTGAACAAAGTTCACAAGCACACAGACACCATGAAGCACTTTGGATAATTAATCCATTTTCAAGGCTACTGTCACAAATGACATGAAATATTATTTCAAAATATAGAAGGAATTGAAAAAAAGAACTTATTAAAATAATTTATATACTTGTACAAATGGACTGTTGTTCAACATATGCATGTGAGTGTTAACTGGTTGGAATGGCTAGAAAATGAAAGCCCTGTATGTGATGGGTGAAGAGCAGGACGGTCGAGGTCTGGGAGAACTGTGGAGAGCTCTTTTCTATCTTTCCTCAGAGGTTCTGCATCACAGACCTGAAGCCAACCAAGAGGTACTGAGTTCAGAAGTAATTTTCTGCTGCTAGACTATTGTTCACTTAATCCATTTTGTTCAGCATAACAAAGACATTCATCATTATTTTTTTAGAACACTGACCCTAAAGTATTTAGCAAGCAGGGTGCATTCAATTGAAGTGTTGATTGGAAATAAGGAAATTAAACTGTCAGTGATGAAATATTAAAGCTCATTATCACAAAGTTTTATTTTAAATTTCAGAATAAGCTTTATTGCTGCATTAGTAATGATAATCATGAGCCTTAAATTAATACCATAATACTTTTATAATTGTTATTATAACATATTAACCATCTTTCAATTAATTTACAGAAAATGCCATTCAATGATTTATATTTTTCCTTCCTCTTAAGAAAACGGACTATGTAATAAAGCCCAAATCACATTCCTATAGAGTACGTTCTACCTGTTTCACCACTACTGCTCACTCCATCTTTGTGTGTCTTTAGAATATTCACTATTTTCAGAGGTGAATGTGCCCAAGGAAAACGTATTTCTCGCCGGCACCTTTACATTGTCGGGACAATACTGACCTCTAGTGTTCCCGGAGGTAGAGAGATAGCTCAGCACCATGCCTAACTTCCTTCCTCTTACTAAAGGATTTAGATGTTTCTCTAAAGCATCATGGGAACAATTCCACTTAAAAGAAGGAAAAGAAGGAGAACCAGGGGTAGGTGGAGGAGGAGGAGGAGGAGGAGAATAAAAATTAGATTATAGCCTGTCCTTACCTGTTCTCTGAAACAATTTCTAATCTAAAGCCCGTAGGACCTCCCCTTTAGAGAGGATGACCTCGTCAGCACTGCTTTAGAATTCAAACTTTAATAAAGCCTTTAGAAAGCGTTACCACTAGCTATAGATTCTGAATGTCTACCATTTCCAAAGACAGATAAAAACACTGGCCCCGCTTTGGAGAGTTTTCAGTAAATAACAATTGTCGAAGTCTCTTCCCTTGAGTGTCTCACTCAAGGCCTTCTCAGACCTAAGAAGGTGGGAGTGAAGAAGAGGGACTCATGGTATGGTGTTGTCTTACTTTCAGAAATGGTTCCGATTACAAGCAATAGTATTAGAACGTATGAGTAAACGTGTCTGAGGTTCCAGTGGGGTTAGCAGATAGAAAAGCAAGCCCAGAAAACTGAAGAACCCTGGTGAACCATCGTTGGAAAAACACAGATGGCTTAATGGCACTCGTTCTCATTTAGGAGTTTCCAGAGCTGGAAAACTTCCCCTTCTCTGCCTAGAGAGGCAGCTGAGCAATTGGGCTGAAACCTCTGATGGTTCTAGAGATGTATTCAACTTTGACAAACTGAGTTCTTTAAATACACAGTGCAGGTGGCGGATCCCCAGGTGTCCAGCCTTCCTGCCTATTAAATTAAATGCTCGGCGCTTGCGGAGGTTAGAGCCTGGAGAACAGTGTGTACCTTCAGCGCGCACTCCTGGCGTGTCCTTTGGCACAAGGATTGGGGTGGGGTGTGCATCAGAGGGCTTCCTCTGAAACAGGGACAGCCATTGATCTTGTGGTTTGACTACACCGGGCCATGACTCTTAGGCCAAACTCCCTGTCCTCGTAAACTGATGTCCATTGGTTGCAAGACACCCCAACCGGCGCCTTCTGCCTAGCAGAGAGCTGAGAGCCAGGTCTTGGGGGTCACCAGGCACCCTGCAAGCCCTGGGCAGCCGCATTCGCAGAGGAAGCTGCGGCCACCAGGCGCGGTGGCTGGGAGACTCTCTATCCCCGAGCTCAGCCCGGCGGCGCAGACAACCTGAACCCGGGCCTTCCCGGGAGCAGCCCTGGCGGCGACGACCAGACCGACCGGGGCTGGAATGCGGGGCCAGAGGGCGGTGAGGGCACAGACCCCTCCCTTCTCCCTGAACTTTGCGGTTGGGGAGAGGGCAGAAAATCCAGGGGGCCGGGTCGTTCGAGCTCCGCTAACTTTTGGGATGGGAAGAGTGATGGAACCACACTAACCAGCATTTCCCCTCCCCTCTGCCCAGAGCAGACACAATTGAGCACGCTGGTCTGTCCAAATGGTAGCGCTTCCCATCTCCCCCCCACCACGGGCTCGGGGGGGGGGGGGGGGACACTTACAATTTGTCGCTGTTAATCCGGGACGCCACAAGCCGGAGGAGAGCAAAGTGAAAATGCTCAGCAGCAGGGTTCCAGAATCCATGGCCCCGGCGAAGCGCTCTCTTCCAGCGGAACCCCGAATTCGCCGGCGCCTCCTTCCCGTGCGCTTCTCTCCGCACTGTGACCCCTTCCCACCCACCCCCTCGGAGAGGCACCGCGGCTTCAGTCCATCCCGCGCCCGGAAGCTCGACCCAACCCGGAGCCGGTCTTCCCGGCGCTGAGGCTGGCGCTACAGTCCCCGCGACTGCCGCTGGCGGAGCTCGCCGGCCTGGATCCTCCTCGCCTGCCCGGGAAGCAGCGCCAAACCCGGCTGCAACCACAGGCGCCCGCTCGCTGGATGCGGAGCTGCAATCAGCACCCGCCGCCGGACAGCTCCTTATAGGCGCGCCGGCTGCGCGGCGCCGCCCCCGCCCGGCCCGCCCCTCGCTCCGCGCTCGCCGGCTGGGCGCGTCTGCGGGCCCGCTCCTGCCTCTCGGCGCTCCCCGCGCTCGGTGCCGGGGCGGCCGGGGCTGGGGCCGAGGGAGGATGGGGGCGCCGCGGAGCGTTCGTGCCAGGGGGCGGCGGCGGGGGCCGCGGGGGGGAATAGGGGGGCGCCGCGGAGCGCTCCGTGCCGGGGCGGCGGGGGGATCCGGGGGTGCTGCCGAGCGCTCAATGCCGGGGGTAGCGGGGGCGGGGGCGGGGGCGGGGGCGGGGAGGGATGGGAGGACGTTGCCGAGCGCTCGCTGCCGCCGGCGGCGGGGGCAGTAGGGGGCTGGAAGGGGTAGGGAAGTGGAAGGGAACCTCTGTCTCCCCGCCCCCCAATTGCGGGGCTGAGTGCAGGCACTGAGCTGTAAACCGGGTTTTGGGAGAAGGCTGCTGAAGGGATAGTGAAAGGAATTGGAAGACAAACGCATTAGCAAGAAGTAAAATCCCGTGGACAGATTTGCGAAGAACTGAGGGGAGGACGGGGCGGGGGCGGGGGCCTGCGTGTCTCCCTGCTGGGGGAGGTGGACGGCGCGGACGGCGCTGCGATGTCTGACTACGGGGTTAACACAGTCCGTGCCCCGCGCCCTCCCTCCGGCGCCCATGGCTGCGGGCACGGGGTCTGGCAGGTGCGGCGTGGCGCGCCGAGCTTTGGGGTCTGGAGCCCGGTGGTTCGCTGGTGCCCCAGAGGCGGAGGAGCAATTGGGTCTGTTAAGGGTGAGAGGAGGCTGGGTCCCGATTGGCTCATAAGATTTCACAGCTGAGGGCTCCGCGGGAGGGATTAAAGTTCCAAAAGGGGGGACATAGTTTCGGTTTCTTCCTACAGGCTCCCTGGAGGGTCCGTCTTTGGCTTCTAGTTTACATCTGGTGACTCTCCTGCTTTATCATAAATCAACTTATTTTGCTTTTATTGGAAGCTGCCAGCCGTCAAAAGCTAACAAAATGAGGGACCGCAGTGATTTCTCCTGTGTGGAGCTTGCAATCTAGTTGGGGTAGAATCACTTCAGAGGAAGATGCGGTTCCCCGCCCCCACCCCACCCCCGCCCCACCCCCATTCAGGAAGCAGCAGAAGTGCAGGCGCATTTGCTGGAGCAACACTGAGCCTGGTCCTCAGCTGCGGGCAGCAGGCCAGGCCGCTGGGTCTCAGGCCCTGCTGCAGGGGCCCCAGGTTAGCCTGTAGTTTGATTACAGCTGGACTCACCTCCTGGAATAGTAAAGATAGTTGCATGACGATTGGATTAGCGACATCTTTTTTTATTAGAGAGAGATTCCGAGGGTCCTCCAACAGATTAAGTGAATGGCCCTCTTATCTCTAAGCTTCTAAGGGAGAGTAATTATGTTAGTTACTAGATTCTAAAGCAGCCGTTCTCAACCTGTGGGTCACGGCCCCTTTGGGGGTCGCCTAAGACCATCGGAAAACACATATATAATTACATACTGTTTTTGTGATTAATCACTATGCTCTAATTATGTTCAATCTGTAACAATGAAGATACATCCTGCATATCAGATATTTACATTACGATTCATAACAGTAGCAAAATTACAGTTATGAAGTAGCAACGACAATAATTTTATGGTTGGGGGTCACCACAACATGAGGAACTGTATTAAAGGATTGCGGCGTTAGGAAGGCTGAGAACCACTGCTCTAGAGCAAGGGGAAGACTCCCCAGGACAAGCTTCAGTTGTGGGAGAAAGGCCATGCCCTGAGGTTGTGACTCACCAGACATGGAAGCTGAGGTGGTGCAAGAACTGTCCTGTGGGCAGGGCCTGGAGGAGGAGCCAGATTCAAAGGCCAGCGCTCGGGCTTTCTTCTCTTACCGAGGGCCCCTAGGCTGCTACCCTAACCCCGCCTTTGACGATCCCAGGATTAAAAACAAGTATATGGCCAGTTTAATCATATTAGAGAATATAGAAGAAAAAATGAACCATTATCTTGCTTTATATGTTCTTTAACACTTACACATTTCAAAAGAAAAATATATTGCAAGTGTAATTTGCATTCTTGACTGATCCCATTGATCTCTCATCATAACTAGAAGTAAACTTTTTAAAATTCCTATAGATCATGTTTTTATACCTTTACCATACATATTTACATTCCTAAGAAATTTATAGTATCGTTTTGATTGCCTTTAACCAATATATAAATGGCATATTTCATTTTGCAACTTGCAATTTACTCAACATTATATTTTTGAAGTTTATACATTTGGATACGTGTGGTCTGAATTCTTTCATTTTAACTGCTGTATTCTGTTTCATTTTATGTGGACACCACAACATATCGATTAATTATTCTCTTTAATCTACAGATTAATTCTGATTTTTTATCAGCACAAACTATACAATCTTGTACCTATCTCTTGGATTTTCTCAAATATGTACTTGGGAGTAAATGCTTTGATCATAGGAAATACCTTCAGTGTCGGCGGGTGGTGACAGTTTCTCTATGGAATGGTGGCAGCAGTTCGTTCCCCTCTGCCACCAGCAGCCTGCGATGTCCCCTTGCTTCACAGGCTTCCCACACTCAGGTCCTCTCTGAGGACAAATGGGAACATGATACCCAGAGAACACATGGCTACTGCTCCACTCTATCGACCACTTTCCACACCTCTCAAAATCACGTAGTTAGATAAACTATTTAACAAATTATGGACCATGTCTTTGTTTTCTGGCAGAATAACTTAAAATGAATCTGTGTCAATGAAATGTGCTTGGATTATATATTAGAATGCAAAGAGAAATTTGTTTCATGAAGCTCCCAAACTGTGAAAGATCTTCATATTATTAGTAAATATTGGAACTCTGCATTTAGAGATGTCCATGTGCAGGCCTAGTGAGTAGTACATAAATTGCACCTAGATTGAAGTTCTATTTACAGTTATAGCGCTCGCTCTCTCTCTCTCTCTCTCTCTCTCTAGCACACCTGTTCTCAGATTAACTTTGAGCCTTGAAGAGCAAACATTTGTCTAAGATTTGTTAGCATTTCAGTAAGAAGACTGCAACTCTGAATGTGGTGAGGGGCAAACAGGGGTTCCTCTTACACAATAGTGCAAACAATTCTATCTTCTGAGGACATTTTGCCAGCAAGATTTTATTAGCTGTAGCATATTAATGCTCTTAAAACCATTTCAGCCAGATTGATATTTACCTATTGAAATTCTTTAATAAATCTTTTAGTCTAATAAATATTCTTTTTGAATAGATGAGTAGAAGAGGAATAATCTCCCTTTTCTTCTCCTGTTGATTGACATAAAAGAAAAACCCATACTTTCCAAGTGCCTTGTTTTGAAGAGGCTTAAAACTCCTGCACAGATAGAGCACATGGCTGGCTAATAGGGAACTGGAACCTTTCATGTCTCTTTTATTTCCCTTGAGAGTTCCAATTTCTTTCTCCTTAAAAGAGTAGAAGGGAAAAAGTCACTCATCAAACTGGATTCTTAGCCTTCAAATATTCAATAAGTGGTCTTTCTGATTGATTTTGTGATCCTGAAAGACATATAGAATTTCTGTAAAACATATAGAATCCCATTTTATAGATGGGGTTTAAAAGCAGACAGACTGACATGTTAAATGTCATACAGAATGAATGGCTTCCACCATACAGCATTTGAAAATGAAAACTTCCAATTTCATTTTCTTTATGTTTAGAGAGGGAAGAGTTAAAAGTCACTATGACAGGAGTGCATGGTCTGTATGAGAGCAGTGTCTGTCCAGGGTACAGTAGGCCACTCCATTTTGATTATCAGTACTTTTAGATACTTTTTAACCTCACATATTATGATATGTTGTAAGGATTGAAGGAAGACTTCTGTTTCCACCCATATGTTCAAAATATTTTTAAAAACTATTGATGTAACAAAAGGTTAATGTAATTATTTTTCTTTTATTCTTTTCTAATGTTTTAAATTTATTCTTTTTTCCCCTTTTTATATTATGTGACCAGTAATATACAAAACCTATAGGTACAAGAAGTGGAAAAAAATGTCTGGTTTTATGGAACCAAAAATGATTTGGGAAAACATCATGTAAACACATTAAAAAGTTAAGATAACAGTTGGGATGTGATGCAGTGCCACATGGTTCAGATAATAAGTGCTACAGGAGTTTGTAAGTTGACAGATATTTCCTCTGGGAAGGAAAACTTGCAGTTGCCAGATGAAGTGGCCCTTTGTCTCTTTGGGGGTAAGGGATCTCAGTCACCCTGGGACATAAGGCCTATATTCAAGTCAAGCTAAGTCAGACTATGTGCTTAACAGAAAGTCAAGTCTTAGGGCAAAAGTCTACTTTGCAGAAGAGTGGAATTTCCTATTAAGGCAAATGGGCTTCAGCTAAACCTTGAGAAAAATTCATTTGAGCCTCTCACCACTACTTCTCTCTCCTAGTCTACCTCAAACTCAATTTGTCACCATAGTACTCATCCTTGACATCAAAGCTAGTCATCTGTCATCAACTGTCTCCTGTAAACAGAAGAGCATTTTAAATAGCTTTACCTGGAATGCATGTTTCTCAGCTGGGAGCCTGCCATGCTGCTTGTGAGCACTACTCATTCTTTCTTCTGTGGACGTCTCCCTTCTAACTGGCTAATTTGCATTCACCATTCATGTCCAAATTTAGCTAAGCCCTCTTTCTTGAGGTCTTTATTATTACAACATTTCTGTTTGCATATTTTTCTAACCCTGAGTAGCTTATCACTTAATATTCAACTTTGAGTTTTTAGCATACATAATAGGCTTTCAAGAAATGCATGATGAATCAAGAATGTTAGATCTCAAGATGTTTTGTCAACTTTACTAGAGGTTACACACACACACACACACACACACACACACACACACACACCTCACCTCCATCCAGGCATTTTACCAGATTCAGAGGCTCCTTTGAGGGTATTAGTCCTTATTTACCTTAGAAATCAGGATGTCAATTTTATGGACAACCAACTAGAATGCAATTTAGAATAATATCGTGATAGTTCATTCTCTTAGCCATGTATTTTTCAAATACTTGGATTTATTTTGGGGGAGGATTTCATCCTCTAAAGTATATATAGCTATATTTGTACAAACCCAGGCATGTCATATTCAGAAACATATGTAAAAAAAAATCTCTCTTCTTCATTTATTTCTGGCTCTTTCTGAAGGAAGTTCTGCCTACAATCACGGAGGAGACATTTGTGACATATATCATGTTTCAGGAGAAACTTGTCTGCAGTGCTTTAATGAAAAGCGTTCTGAGCTTAGAATCAGAAACCCTGAGTATTAGCCTTGGCTTTGCAGCTGACTAGGTATGAGAGCTTGAGTATATAAATTGGTCTCTTTGAGATTCAGTTTCTACACCTGTAAATTGTGAGTGTGATAATTCCTGGCTTAGGTACTTTTGCATAGTGAATAGAATAACAAAAAGTATTTTTGTTATACAGCCATGAGTTATAAATATTAAGTCCTAGCTCAAGAAAGACTATTTATTCAGCCCATAACCACTGGATTTCTCATGCATTTCACTTGTCAATTCATCCTTAGAGTAAAAATATATGCATATATGTAAAAAGATTACCCATTCTATGGGAAATATGCATAATTCATTATTCAAAGACATCACAATAATTCTACAAACCAACATGAATTTATCCAGCAACATTCATGTGCCTCCACATGTGTTATTTACTTTTGGTTAAAAAGATGCAGTAGATGAGATGACCTGTCCTGTCTTTGCAATTCTTAGGGGCCCCAGGATTTCTAACTGGGGAGGTAACGTAAACATAAATAATGAATGCTCCTGATGAGAAACAACCAGATGCAGTGTGTTTCAAGTCCATTGAAGTGGCAGCCATTATTGTTTTTTTAATCAACAGCCATTTCCAACTTCTTCCTTGGTTGCAAAACAGTGATAATTTGACTCAGCCTACCAGAACAATTACTTTCCCCTTAGAGAGTGATTATCTCCTACCTGCTGTGTGGCCCTGTTCTGACCAACAAAGGAAGAGAAAGATTTTCTTCTCTGGGAAAAGGGAGAAGAGTGTGAATAAAAACACTGTTGTCCCTGCAGTTTTCCCCAGAGCATGGCCAATATCTCATTAGCGCAAGAGGTTTGCATCTCTAGTAGACAACTTGGAAACATGAAGAGATGGCTAGGGCAAGGGCATGGCAAAAGGCACAGTTACTTAATCACCACAGTTACTTTTGCTCTAGAACAACGTGTGTGTTGTTTAAGCCACTGCTAGTTAACTTCTTTAGAGGAAAATAGAATGGTATTTATTAACTACTAAACTGCAACAGGAATTTTGCCTTTGTTTTCTCTTTCAGAATTCATGGCGCAATGCTGTAGGATGTATTATTACCTACACTGGGCAGATATGGATGCTGAGACTCATGAAATTAGGTAACGTTATCCAAAGCATAAAGCTGTTAAGTTGTTAAGTAACAAGTGCACAGGTTCTGATTCCAGGATCTTGGCTAATCATGCTATTGCTCATTGCTACCAATACTCAGAAATGAAATGAAACATCTAATAAATTCTCTCTATTTTGTAAAAGTGTTTCCCGTCAGATCAGAAACAAGTCAGGGATGTCCACTTTCACCATTCTTATTCAACATAGTGCTGGAAATCCCAGCCACAGTGATCAGAAAATAAGAAAAAATAAAAAGGCATCCAAATTGGAAAGGAGGAAGTAAAACTGTCATTATTTGCAGATGACATGATATTGTATATAGAAAACCCCAAAGACTCTACTAAAAACCTACTAGATCTAATAAATAAATTTGGCATAATAACAGGATATAAAATCAATATCCAGAAATTGATGGCATTTCTATGCACCAATAATTATCTATCAGAAAGAGAAAATCAAATTTATTATTACAACAACAATAATAATAAAATCAGGTACCAAGGAATAAATTTAACCAAGGAGGTAAAAGTCCTGTACTCAGAAGACTATAGGACATTGAAGAAATAAATTGAGGAAGATACAAAGAAGTAGAAGCATATACTGTCGTCATAGATTAGAAGAATTAACATCATTAAAATATCCATATCACCCAAAGCAAGCTATAGATTCAACACAATCCCTATTAAAATATCAATGGCATATTTCACAGATCTAGAAAAAATATTCCAAAAATTTATATAGAACCAAAAATAACCCTAATAACCTCAGCGATCTTGAGAAAGAAAAAACAAGTCGGTGGGATCACAATATCTGATCTCAAACTATAGTACAAGGCCATTGTAATCAAAACAGCATGGAACTAGCATAAGAATATGGATATAGATCAATGGAACAGAACAAAGAGCCCAGAAATCAATTAATATTTGACAAAGGAAGCAAGGGCATAAAATGGAATAAAGACAGTCTCTTCAATAAATGGTTCTGGGAAGTTGGACAAGAAAATGCAATAAAATGAAAGACCACCAACTTACTCAATACACAAGAATAAATCCAAAATGGATAATAGACTTAAATGTATGTCCCAAAACCACAAAAAACCCTGACAGAAGGTATAGGCATCAAAGGCTCAGACATCTGTCTAGCAATATTTTTGTTGATATATTTCCATATTTCCTAGGGCAAGGGAAACAAATTAAAAAATGGTACTATATCAAACTAAAAAGCTTCTGCATAACCAAAGAAACCATCAAAAAAATGAAAAGAGATTACGGTATACAGGAGAACATATTTGCTAGTGACACATCTGATAAGGGGTTAATTTTCCAAAATATATAAATAACTCATACAACACAACACCAGGAAGACAAACAACCCAATTAAAAAGTGGGCAAAGAGCCTAAATAGACACTTCTCCAAAGATGACATACAGATGGCTAATAGACATAAAAAACACACCTCAACATCACTATTTATCAGAGAGATACACATTAAAACCACAATGTGATATCATCTCACACCTGCCAGAATGTCTACCATCAATAAATCAACAAACAACAAGTGTTGGTGAGGATGTGGAGACAAGGGAACCCTAGGACACTGTTCATGGAAATGCGGGTGGTGTGTAGCCACTGTGGAAAACAATATGGAGTTTCTTCAAAAAATTAAAAGTGAAACTGCTGTTTGACCCAGAGACCCTGCTTCTAGGAATATATCGTAAGTAGCCCAAAATACCAATCAGAAAGAATATTTGCACCCTTATGTTTATAGGAACATTATTTACAATAGCCAAGATTTGAAAATAGCTTAAATGCTTATGGGTGGATGAGTGGATAAAAAAAAGCTGCGGTACATTTACACACACTACATGGCTGTGAAAAAGAACTCTTATCTTTTACGACAGCATGGATGGACCTGGGGATTATAATGCTAAGGGAAATTAAGCCAGTCAGAGAAAGACAAATACTGTATATTTCACTTATATGTGGAATCTAATGAGCAAACAGTTTTTGACAACAATTTGATTTCTACTTAAGAAAAATGTTTTATTTAGGGTTACTGATGCCTTGCTCTGTCTCCAGAAGATAGCTATCGGTCATGTCAATCTGCTATTACTGAGTGTGTTGAGAGAATTAACAAAGAGCAGTAGGAATCTGTGCTCCCCCTGAACATTTTACCTAAGTTGGACTGACAGTGGGACATAGATCTGTGATAACCCTACTATGAGAACTTGTTTATAAAATTATTACATTTTTCCATGAGTGTATTTTTGAGGAAAAATTGTTTGGAAGGAGAAAGAGCTAATTTCAAAGGCTTTATTTTATGATGTAGCTTAGTCCTCTGTATTTACGTTCTTTTATCCTTTTTGCACTTAAGTCACCATTAATAACACAGTGAAACACATCTATAATGCTTTTTATGAAGATTTCCAACATGCAATGGATGTTAGCCTAGAGCCAGCAGGGGACTGTTGACCAGTAGGAAAAATACATAAAAATAAAGCAGCAGTGTGGGAAAGTCAGCTGCTAAATTGTGTTCATCTGAGGGTAAGTGGAGAGAGGACAAGAGGAGGTAATGACACAGAAAAATAACTCTGTTGACTTATTTTTTTATTTTTTTTACAACTTTAATATTATGTCTATCATGACATCATGCAAGATCAAGAATAATGTAAGTGTATAATCCATCATATTAAATAATATCCACTATCTTAATTATTCTCTTTTTTATTAAAACATAAATATATCTCTTGCAATGGGAAACATAATTTTTAAAATTATTTCTAGCTGTACAATTTAGAAAAATATCTTTGGAGTTTTCTATGTACATATATGTACTGATATATGCATTTTTACTATATATCCTTTTTAAATTTATTTTATTGATTTTTTTTACAGAGAGGAAGGGAGAGGGATAGAGAGTTAGAAAGATCACTGAGAGAGAATCATGGATCAGCTGCCTCCTGCACACCCCCCACTGAGGATGTGCCCGCAACCAAGGTACATGCCCTTGACCAGAATCAAATCTGGGACCTTTCAGTCTGCAGGCCGACACTCTATCCACTGAGCCAAACCAGTCAGGGCTATATATCCTTTTTCTATAACCCGTTTTCATTTCCCTTTTTTTGTAAGCCACTTCAATCACTATTTGCTAAGAGCCTCCTCTATGCCCGCCCTGGCTAGGGCACTGTGGACACAGTTTCATTAGTTATAATCTGTGGTTTTGAAAGGCTCAGGGCCTAGCACAGAAGACAAAATGCGTTCAAATGGCAGGGAAACCTGCTATTTGGTACATACAATTTTCCCTTTGTTTTAACATAAAAGAAATTCTATTTTTAAGGTCCAAATAATATATAAATGGAACTTAACATTTTTTCATTACAAACTGCTAAAATAAGGAAGTTTGGAATAAAAGTCACGTGAATTAATTTAAGTGGAATGTGTCTTGATTCAATTCACATAAGATTTCTCTACTTGGGAATCTACCAATGTATCACTAGACAGTACCTGCTCTGAAGCTTTATTCATTTTAGGAAAGATTAGTATATAAGCAAATATATGCAGATTGCAGTGGTTTGCAAACCTTGACCCATATGACCAACCTGGCCTGATGATTGTTTTTAAACAGCCCTCAAGCTATGAAATTTTGGGGACATTTTTTAAATGATTGAAAAGAATTAATTAAAGAATAATATTTTGTGATATATGGAAATGACATGAAATTTAAATTTTAGTGTCTATAAATAAAGATTTTAATAGCCATGCTAATTTGTTTGTTGTTAGCTAGGGCTGCCTTTGCATTATTATTGAGAAGTTGAGAAATTTCCACAAAAACTATATGACTTACAAAGCCTTAATTATTTACTATATAATTTTTTACTGACTCCCTGATATAATCTAAATGCAACATTAGATATAAGGTAAGTACCATACAAGACCTGATATGGTTCAATCATCCATTCAGAATTTTTTTTTTTTTTTTTAATCAAGAACCTATGTTATCAGAGGCAAGTCAATAAGTTGTTTAACAAAGTGATCTCTCAAGTCTAAGGAAAATATAGACTGGATATGTAGAATTGTTGTTGCTATTAGGAAGTATTAAAACCATTTCTGCTGAATGAGATGTTAGAATCTTCACTTTATTAGCCATTTCACATTTACTACAGACATAATATGTCATTGAATTGTTGTCATTCCTATGATTTTTACAGATTATTGAACAACTAGAGTCTCTGTGCACGAAATTTGTGTACTTGCGAGGGGGCTGGGGTGTCCCTCAGCCCATCCTGTGCCCTCTTGCAGTCCAGGAGCCTTCAGGGGATGTCCAACTAATGGCTTAGAGCGGGCCATGGAGGCGGGAGAGGCTCCGGCTACCTCCACTGCACTCACCAGCTGTGAGCCTAGCTTCTTTCTGACTGAGCAGCGCTCCCACTGTGGGTGTGCACTGACCACCCAGGAGCAGCTTCTGCATTGAGCATCTGTCCCCTAGTGGTCAGTGTGCATCATAACAACCTGTCATTCCACCATTCAGTAGATTTACATATTAGCCTTTTATTATATAGGATTTCACTAACTTTCAATAAACTCCTGTTGTGAATTATTAACTACATGTTTCCATTCCTGCTTATATTTTAGTATGTATCCTGGTATACTTTCAAATTTACATAAGAGTCAAGATAATATAAGAACTCTCACATACATTTTACTTTCAGCATTCTTAAAAACTAAGTTAAAATAATTTACTTAGTTTTCTCTCTCCCCTTTCCCTCTCACTCTCTCTTTTTTTCTCATTCTATGGACCATAGTCTCCTATAACTCCTCTATTTATTTAACTCACCCAACACCTGGATTAATACAAAAAATGGTCCAGAAAGTGGACAAGCAAGAAGAACAGCAGTGAAAGTTCATGTTTATAGGTACTCATGATTTAATATGTATTATCCTTGTCTGAAAACTAATTACAATTTCATTACATGATAGGGAGATCGACTCCAAGGTAGTGGGAACTCACACCTGGAAAAGGATTTGAATACCTTGTGGCCAGAAAAGTTTCTTAGGAAAGTAACTTATGAGCACAGAGAGATGAAAAAAAGATGTTGTCTGTAAAAAATTTGGGGGGAAGGAGCAGAATAGCCAGGAGGAAGACAACCATATTACTGGTGGCCTCCAAACGGGAAGGTGATTAGCTGAGCATCAGACTGGACAAAATTTGTTAAAGGTTTAATATTTATTGTAGGAGCAAGGAAAAGCTATTTAGGGATTTTCAATTTTTTTTTTTTAAGGAAGGGAGTGACTAGTTGTTCTATGTTTTATAGTTCTATGGCTCTTGATGCCAGTCAGGTCATTTCCTACAGATGCATTAGGAGTTACATTGAGATAATATACAACTCCTCCAACTCAACATGCTTTCATTTCTGGTATCTTGAACACTTTACTCAATAAATGGCAGCCCATGGACTTGAGGGTTGGTCTTCTGAGTATGGGGCATGTGTTAAGTTTTCATTTCAATTTAGGCATATGATACAGAGAGAAAATTATTTAAATCATTTTATCTGTAAAATGGGATGAGGTCAAATGACAAGATTGTTTAAAAATCAGAGATGAGGTAAACGAAATGCAATGCTTTCTGCTTGAATACAGAGTAAATGGGTAGTACAATTCATATTTTGCTATCATCTATATATATAAAACCCTAATATGCAAAAAGACCAAATGGTGGAACAATCAAACAACCAGTCTATGACGTGCAATGACCACCGGGGGCACACACAGAACATGGAGGGCGTCAGCAGCAGGTGGCATTGCACAGAACATGGTGGGCATCAGCCACGGCAGGATGGTGGAGCAGGTGAGTGGGGGCACCGGACCAAGGTGGGGCACTGGTCACTGTCATTGCGGCAAGACTCTGGTGGTTACTGAAAATTCTTTGATCCTGCATGCCGCAGACCTGCCTGGTGCTTCACCTACTGCCAGCACTGGCTCCACTTGCATCTGCTGCCCATGCCTGGTGCTGGCCCCAATCACTCAGTGCCAGTGGCACCTGCTAGCCTTGATCACCTCTCAGAGCTTCTCCACCTCCCGCTGCTCCTGAGGGGCAATTGGGCCAGCAGCCTCCTCTCATATCCACTGATGGCACCGGCCCCAATGGCTCTATGTCATCAACACGTGGGAATGGTGGTGACTGGGGACTGGTAGGTGGGGTCGGGTGGGGGCATGGAGGATGGGCCAAGACCTGCCCCTGTGCCCACCATAGCCTTGCAGCCCACAGTTCCTTTCCAGGTGCATGAATTCATGCACTGGGCCACTAGTTAAATATAACACTTTAACTCTCAGCAACTCCTGGTTGGTGCCATTTAATGCCTCTCACAAAGCAAAGCTTCATAGATGTAGCAAGATCATAGTTACTGTCATTATCAAAGATAATTATATTCTCTTGGAAAAACAAAATGTTTAGAATGTGACAATGCAATTTTTAAGTGTCTGGCAATTTGTTCCTAGTGGACAATGACTTATTTTCATGAAGAATTAATAGCAAGTTTCAGAGTTTGTTTTCAACACAGCCAAAAGAAATAGGCATACTACAGCCTTGCCTAAAAATGTATAATAGAAAAAAAGAGATTAAAAGTAATTTATTTAAAGAGATATTTGAAGTAAAAGCAAAAAATTGTAGCTCAATGATTTTTGTCAGAATGATTAGAGATTGAGGAAGATCATTTTTAGATGATAAAATTTAAAAGTTAGGTGCAAAACTTACTAGACAAATGCTCCTCCAGGAAATAGCATTGCTCAGAATTTACCCACTGTAACCCCACCCCACAATACAGAACTCTTGGTGTTATTTTCTAGTTTACAAAGGAGTCATCCCATGTGTATAAGTCCAGGAAGTATTTGCCAATAACAGTATCTGAGGATGGAGGAACTTCAAATGTTTTTCTTTTCTCTTTTCTTCTCTCCATTTCTTTTCCTTTCTTTCTTTCTTTCTTTCTTTCTTTCTTTCTTTCTTTCTTTCTTTCTTTCTTTCTTTCTTCCTTCCTTCCTTCCTTCTCTCTCTCTCTCTCTCTCTCTCTCTCTCTCTCTCTCTCTCTCTCTCTCTCTTTCTCTTTCTTTCTTTCTTTTTCTTCCAAAATGTCCTTGATGTATTACTGACATTCTATATAAATGGCATTTTAATTTTTTTTATTTGTCAGAAAATCTGATTAATGGATTTCAAAATCTAGATCTTGGTGTTCTAGCAATTTTTTATTGGATGAAAATGAGAACTAGATTCAGCATGAGTCTATGAATTACGTGTGCAACTTTATATTTACAGGATTGGATGGAATTCAATTAGATTAGGAGGAAAAGTGTGCATGAATAAAGTATATATCCAATTTAATCTTGATCAGGCTTTTCATATGGTGGATTTTAATTATTTCAGCTTACCATTTTTGAATGATTTGTATAACTCCGTAATGATGTTTGTTCTGCTATCAAAGAGAAAATAAAGAAAGCCCAGATCAGATGTGTTTTGAGGGAAACAGAGGAAGATGATAACATCACTTAATAATCCTATATAATAAAGAAGTAATATGCAAATTGACTGTCACATCCTCACACAAGATGGCCGCCCCCATGTGGTCAAAGATGGCCACTACAAGATGGCCAGCAAGGGAGGGCAGTTGGGGGTGACCAGGCCTGCATGGGAAGACAGTTAGGGGCAACCAAGCCATCAGGGGAGGGCAGTTGGGGGGGCAATTGGCCTGGCAGGGGAGCAGTTAGGCATTGATCAGGCTGGCAGGAGAGTGGTTAGGGGGTGATCAGGCTGGCAGGCAGAAGCAGTTAGGGCAATCAGGCAGGCAGGCAGGTAAGCAGTTGGGAGCCAGCAGTCCTGGATTGTGAGATGGATGTTTGACTACCGGCAGAGGTCCAAGATTGGAGAGGGTGCAGACTGGACTTAGGGCCACCCTTACCCCCGCCCATTACACATATTTTCTTTGGGGGCAATTTTCATAGACATGTTCGATGTTCTTTTTTAAAATATATATATTTTTATTGATTTCAGAGAGGAAAGGAGAGGGAGAGAGATAGAAATGTCAGTAATGAGAGAGAATCATTAATCAGTTGCCTCCTGATTTCCCCCTATTGGGCAATGTGCCCTGACCAGTAATTGAACCAGGAACTCCTGGTTCATACGCCAATGCTCCACCACAGAGCCACACCAGCTAGGCTATGTTAGATTCTCTTGATGTATGATCAAAACCTTGGGGACTTCATTACTGATGTAGTTCTAAACCTTTTGCTTTAGAATTTTAGAATTTAATATGTGGACTGAAGGAGTCAAACAATTTGGGGTGTATATATCCAACAAACATTTTGAAGACCTACCAGGTGCCAGGTTCCATGATAGCTGCACTCGCTATATTATCATGATGAACAAAACATGTTTTGTCCCTGTCCTTGAAATGTTTGCAAATGCAGATGGTGAGGCAGACACCAAATCCACTAAATATGTAATAAATTATGAATTAACTAAGAAATAAATCGAGTCTGTCTGCCTGGAACTCAGCAGGACTAAGAATTTTTAATCCAGAGCTGATGAGCCAGAGTTCATCAGTTATGGGAGTAAAGGAGGGAGACCAGGGGAAAGCAAAGGCCCAAAGTTGTGTGTGCACCATGTGCTGAGGAATATGTGGACCTTCCCAGTAGGCTCTAGTGATTGTTGTATGCCTTGGATGTATAGACAATGAGAAGATAAAAAGTAAATGTGTCAATATTGTCTGGATTTTAGGTTAGTAAGAAAGGAGATTTCAGTGCAGAAGGCAACATATTAATTATCTAAAGTAATTTCCCCATTTATGTTTAGACTTAGAAAATACAATAGATATTATTGTTATGGTGTAGGAATATAAGATAGGTCAATCATTTTAAATGTACTGAATTTTACTTTGTATTTTTGTGGTAATAAAACTCAAACATGATATCCACCATTTTAACATGGTTTTAAGTGTACAACACAGCATTGTTAACAATAGGTGCAGTGTTGTACAGCAGATCTAAGCTCATGTATCTTGCGTAACTGAAGCCTCGTGTCCACTGACTGGCAGCCCTCCATTACTCCTCCTCCGAGCTCCTGGTAACCACCATTCCATGGTTTGATTTTATGGTTTTACTATTCTAGATACTTCACAGGAGTGGGATTATGTGGTGCTTGTCTTTCTGTGATTTATTTATTTTACTTAGCATAATGTCTTCAAGGATTATGCATGTTATCACGTATTGCAAATTTTCCACTTTTTAGGGTTGAATAATATTTCATTGTATGTATAGATCTTATTTTCTTAGTTCATTTCTTAGTCCATGGGCTTTTAGATTATTTCTACATCTTAGCTGTTGTGAATAGTGCCAAAATGTACATGGAGGTGCTAACATTGCTTTATAATTCTGACTTTGATTCCTTCAGGTAAATATCCAGAAGTTTGATTGTTAGATCATATGGAAGTTCTATTTTTAGTTTTTGGAGAAATCTCTATACTATTTCCCCAAAAGGCTGCACCATTTTACATTTCAATTAACATTGTATAATACTTCAAATTTCTCTATATTCTTACCAACAATTATTTTTTTAGTAATAAGAATACTAACAAATGGAAGTGATATCATTGTGGTTTTAATTTGAATTTTTCTGATGATTACTGACATTGAACATCTTGTCTTCTATAGAGAAATATCTATTCAAGTAGTTAGTCTATTTTTTAAAGTGGGTTATTAGATTTTTGGCTATTGAGTTATAAGAGATACTTAATATCTTGCAGATTAACCCTTTATCAGATATATGGTTTACAAATATTATATTCAATTATATAGATAGCCTTGTAACTTTGTCAATTGTTTCATTTGCCAGCAAAAGTTTTCAATTTGACTAAAATCCACTTGTCTATTTTTGCTTTATTACTGTGTGTTTTTTGTGTGTGTCATATCCATAAAATCTTTTCCAAGGCAATGTCATGAAGCTGTTTCCATTCATTTTCTTTCAGAAGTTTTAGAGTTATTTTTATCCTAGCAGTCTAACATTTATGTCTTTAATTTATTTTGAGTTGATTTTTTGTGTACAGTGTGAAATAAGGGTTCAATATAATTCTTTGCCTGTGGCTATCCAGTTTACTCAACAGTATTTGTTGAAGAGACTATCTTTTCCCCATTGTGTACTCTTGGCACCATGTAGAAGATGAGTTGACTGTATATGCATGGATTTATTTCTGGGCTCTCAATTTTGTACCATTGGTCTCTGTGTCTGACATTATGCCAGAATCTTACTGTCTGAGTTACTGTAGTTTTATAATATATTTTAAGATCAGGAGGTGTGATACCTTCAGTTTTCTTCGTTCTCAAGTTAATTTAGCTATTCAGGGTTCTTTGGGTTCTGTCTAAATTTTAGATTTTTGGAAGGAAAGAAATAATAAAAATTAGAACAGAACTAAAAATAATATACAATAGAAAAATCAGTGAGAGTAAGAGCTGAATTTTTGAAAATAAATTTGACAACTCAGCTGGTGTGGGTCAGTAGTTGAGTTTCTTTGACCCATGAACGAGTAGGTCATGGTTGGATTCTCAATCAGGGCACATGCCCAGGTTGCTGGCTTGATCCCCACTATGGAGCGCGCAGGAGGCAACTCATCAATGATTCTCATCATTGATGTTTTTGTCTCTCCTTCTCTCTTCCTTTCTCTGAAATCTATAAAAATTTTTTTTAAAAAAAGGAACTTGACAAACCATTACCTAAACTGAGAAAAATAGGAGTGAAGATTCAAATAAATACAATCCTATATAATAAAAGGCTAATATACAAATCAACCAAACAGCAGAACGACTGATCACCATGATGTGCACTGACCACCAGGGGGCAGACACTCAATACAGGAGCTACCACCTGGTGGTGAGTGTGCTCCCACAAGGGGAGCGCTGCTCAGCCAGAAGCCCTGAGCTGGGCTCACTGCTGGTAAGCGCAAAGGTGGTGGCAGGAGCCTCTCCTGCCTCCACAGCAGTGCTAAGGCGGTCAAATTCCTGGCTTAAGCAGTTGTGCACATGGGGAGAAGGCCTAAGACATCAGTGGGACATCCCCCACGGGCTCTGGGACTGTGAGAGGGCACAGACTGCAGTAAGGGACCCCCCCCCCCCGAGTGCACGATTTTCATGCACTGGGCCTCTAATCAGAAATAAAAGAGGAAACATTAAAGCTAATGCCACAAAAATTAAAAATATTATAAGACTTTTATGAATAATTATATACCAACTGAATAACCTAAAATAAATTAATAAATTTCTGGAAATATAAAACCTACCAAGATTAACTCATATAGCAACAAAAACTTTAACTAGACCTATGACTTGTAAGGAGATTTAATTAGTAATCTACAATCTCTCCATAAAGAAAAGCCCATAACTAGATGGCTTCAGTGGTGATTTCCACCAAATATTTAAATAATTAACACCAATTCTTAAATTCTCCTTGGAATTTGAAGAGTATCAAATACTTGTAAACTTATGTTTTGAGGCCAGTGTTACCCTGATACTAAACCAAGAGTTTTACAAAGACATTACAAAAAAACTATAGGTAAACATGACTAATAAATATAGATTTTTTTAAAAACTTCTCAACAAAACAGTAGCAAACTGAATTCAAGAGCACATTAAAAGGATCATACACCATGACCAAGTAATATTTATCACTGGGATGCAAACTGGTTCAGCATTAAAAAAAAACAATTTGTGTGATATATTATATTAATAGAATAAAGGTTAAACTTATGTAATCACCTAAATAGATTAAAGAAAGCATTTGGCAAAAAGTAAACATCCATCCCTGATAAAATTCTCAACAAACTGAGAATTAAAGGAATTACTTCAACATAATAAAGGGTACATATGAAAATCCACAGTGAACATCTGAGGGGTAGCAGAGTTTGCCCCTTTAAAAATATGTCTCTTTTGGTCTATTTATTATTTTAAAGTGGCTATTTTTAAGAAACAAAAGACTCAGGAAGAACCTTTCACCTTCCCCCTAACTGTGGAAAAGAATTTAGATAGAGGACCTGCTCTGGAATCCTTCATCATGGAAAGCTATACTTTAATATGAACTATGGACAGTGCATGATGGACAGTAGGAACCTCATGAGGCTTATTTGATCCAAGTCCTCTCTGTGCCCAATTGTTGAAGATGACCCAGAAAATATTTGCTTACCAAACATTTGCTTTTCCATCTCTATGTGAATTGCCTTTCTCCCCTTGGAAATCCTAAACTACTATTCTTTTCCCCTTCTCCTCAGCTCAAGGTGGCAAATAAACCTTAACTGCTGCATTTGACCTTGGGCCACATACTCTTATGAAACCTTTGTATATACATATGTAATCAAATTTGGTCATTTTTCTCCTGTTAACCTGTCTCATATCAATTTAATTCTTAGGCTATCCAGAAGAACTAAGAAGAAATATAAAGGAATTGGTACAATAATTTAAAGGTCTATCTCAGCTCTTAGCAGAATTTTATAGACGTACTATAGGCCCAGTGCACAAATTTGTGCACAGGTAAAGTCCGGCCAGCCTGGCCTCAATCAGGGCAGATCGGGGCTGAGCCTGTCCAGAGGAGGAGATGGCAGGAGGTTGGCCGGCCAGCCCCACTCCCAATCGGGGGCAGAGCTGTCTAGGGGGAGGAGCTGCAGGAGGTTGGCCAGCTGGCCCTGCCCCCTATCGGGGTGGGGGTGACAATCAGGGGCAGGGCCATCCAGAGGGAGGGGCTGCAGGCTGATCAGGGTGGGGTGGGCCAATCAGGGACAGGGCTGGCTGCGGGGAAGGGGCTGCGGGAGGTTGGCTGGCCAGCCCCACCTCAATCGGGCCAGTTCACTGGCTGCAGTGGGCGTCATAGTGACCGGTTATTCTGAGCATTATGGTGTTCCGGTCACTGGCTTTTTATATATATAGATGATTCCAGATATATTTTTAAAATATTTAGTGGGACCCATCTTACTGGATATGTTTGACAGGGGGCGGGGCTGAGGGAGTAGCTAAATGGAGGCCAAGGGCTGTGGAGGTGTGACTCTATCCACATGAATTGGCCAAGGGATGGTCACCCAGACAGGCCAGATGGAAAAGAGGGAGAGGGACCAGCAGAGGGGTGCAGGATGTGACTTACAATTTCAGCTCTTACACTGAATGACTGCAAGCAATTGGTTGGCCTGTCATTGGCCTCTAATGCTCCACCTGTAAAAGAATCTAGTAATGCGCCTGTTTGCAAGGCTTCCTAAATGAAACATTGCACCTTCAAGGACTTTCAAAAATACCGGCAGGTACTGGAGTGCTAAATACACAACAGATGTTTAATATAAACTAGTTATAAAAAAAAGATGGCATTTTCTCTAAGCAATCCCAACATTTACTAGAATAAGGGGACTGCCAGTTATTTACTATTGAAACATTGAAGTTGTATGTTCATTTTGGAAAATAATCTCATAATATGTACTTGGAGGCTTGAAAACATCACTAAACTTTGACTCAGCAATCTCAATTTTGAGGATCAATTCTAAGGAAATAACACTCAAAAGCTATCCATGGCAAAGTTGTATTTACTCCTACATCCCACCCCCACCCCCAAAATTTAAAAGGCAGATAAAGTAGATGTAGTAGATGGATTAACTAAATGAGGATATGATGAAGTGGCCTATGATAATCATTAATAATATTCTCAGAGATGTTAGAAATGCCTCTGTATTGGGAAGAATAAAATCAAAATATATCATATACACAGTATACATGAACAGCTCTGTAAAATATATGAACATAAAATCATAAACTATTTGTCTTTTAGTGATGGAGTTGTTCTAGGTTATTGAACTTTTACATTATTTATAATTATGTATTATTTTATGACTGAAAAATATTTTCAAACAAATTTGAAATGATTGATTGTCACTAGTCTTAAAAATAAAGAAGAAAAAAAAGCCAAATGATGGAATAGTGTGATCACTAAGAAAATTGTAACTCATATCACTGTCTTGTCCCATTTATAAACACTGCATGGGGCTACTATATTTAACACACTGTGAATAAACATTATTTTTTACTTTTATTTTGGGCTATGTATTTTCAACAAAAATAGTCATGGCAAGATTAATATTCAGAAGAAAAGACAGAGCACATTAAGATGGAAGCCACAGGCTGTCAGTCGTCAGTGATGTTTTTCTGGAAGAGTGAAAGAACTGGAAGAGAGAGTGAGCTGAGCATTCCAAACAAGAGCCTGGTCTGTTTAAAAAATCTGCAAGTAACACAGTATGAGTTCAGAAATTAGAGAAGGAGTGAGACAAAATGGCTGCATTAAAAAATTTCAACTGCTATTTCTATCAGTTCCTTACACCCAGTATTTTGATAATGTGGATACCAGGTTGTAGTATGAAGTATGGTGTCCTTGTCATTTTTGCACTTGAAGGAGATTTCCCTCATTTTACCCACACTAACCCTAACCAGATTTTTATAAAGAAGAAAGTGAAAGAAAGCTATCAAAAAGTCTACAACTGACATTCTCAATATATCAAGACTAGTGACCCAGTGCATGAAATTTGTGCACATTATAAGGGAATTAATTAGAGGAAATATTTTAATATTGCATCTGCCCTTTCTCTATAATAGAATTGTCAGAGATGAAAGAAAATTAGTAAAATGTATATAAAAATATCCCCCCTGTCAGAGTCTGGGGCATGCCACAGGAACCAGAATCAAGTCCCTGCCCACCCATCTGTGCCTTGAAATCATGCGAGACCAGACCCAGCCTGCCCCACGCCCATTGGGCTAGATCCAGATCCAGACCCTCCCACCTCTGTCAAGCCCTGCCAGGTGGGAGGGTGTAGCCTCAGGGCGTCTGGCTCAGTGCCAGAGCAGGGAGCATGGCCTGAGGTCCTCTGTCAACCCCACCAGGCGGGGGGCACAGCCTCAGGTCCCCTGCCCTGGCACAGCACCATGCAGCCTCAGGTCCCTGCTGATTGCCCATTAAGGCTCATACGGGAACTCTATGGAACCCCTGCCTCTGCTGTGGGTGCAGTCATCTCGACCATTACAGTGTGACGATCAATTTGCATATTCCCTCTTTATTAGATAAGACGTGCTAAACTGTGGTAACTTCTTAAGGATACCAAGGTACCTGGGACTCAGTCATTTATTTCAGACAAACCATATCTGCAATGTGCAAAATCTGAACCATCCAAGGGACTCAAGCTGGTGTAGTGCTTAGAGGTTACAGGTTGCATCCATTCTTCTAACCCCTTCCCAGGTACGACTGAGAGGGAATGAGATTTAGTGGTTTGGAATCCAGGCAGTCCATATCCAAAACTAGCTCCTCCAGCTAACACTACTTACTGTGGAAAAGTTGCTCCACCTCCCTGTGTCTATCATGTTGCTGCCAGGATTACATAAGGTAACACATGAAAGTGAATCTGGCGCAGAATAGCTTCTCGGTACATAGATACCCCCTTGGTTATACATGAAAGTACTTAAATCAGGTCAGAATTGTGCTTTCCCCATCTTAATCTGGTAGGAAAATGGAAGCTGCATTCTAAGAGGAGAGACCCCCTTGCTGGAAGAGAAGCAAGGGAGCCTTTATAATGGTCCACATACCAGAGGGGCTAATGTTTACAGAAGAAAGCCCAAGCTGATGACCAAATTGGTCAGGTGTCAAGCAGAAATAAAAGAGAGCAGACTGATTGCAGAGACCCAGCCTTCCAATATTGGAGGAGCATATACCTTTGAGATCATAAATCTAGGAAATAATACTGAGGGACCTTGAGAGACAGAGATCAACTTACACTCAACTTCTTGACAAATGTCAAACAGGTATGATATTCACACTCATTGCTAAAACTTCTCAAGTGAAAACAATGCTGCAGGGTGACAAGAAGGTTAAGGACATGGCTCGGAGTAAAACCTTTCCACTGAATGAACTGACACAGGCAGAGGTCATGACAACTGCTGAGTATCTTAAGCCTCAAGGCAGGCCCTTCAAATGAAAAGGGAGGTGGGGGGAAGTTGAGGATGAGAACCTAAATATAAGCACCAACTTTAAATTGTTATTAAGTAAGCAAGAAACCTACTAATTTTAGAGAGAATTTTATTGCTAAGAAACTGGAAGCTTGAGCTAAATTATAATAAATTCCTTGAGACTCAAGGCCTTTCAACTTTCTCCAGAGTTGTATAGCTCCCAAGAAAAAGGAGAGTCTCAACACTAACAAGATATATCCCATAAGGATAACGGGAAGGCAAGGACACCCTGGAGGACAGACCCGGGGCCATCCTTCACCCTATGGGAGTTCTGGTTCCTATGTGCCAGCTGATCGCCTCTTCCTTTCCCTTCCTGAATGGATCAGGGTCTGACTGCAGTTACTTGATCTCTAAGCTGTATTATCAGTGCAGCACAGGTGGTGCCCATGATTTTCCTTTTCCATTCATAGACCTCTCGTCTAAGACAAGTTTTGTTTGGAACCATTGCATAAAAATACAGCCCATCATCCCGAGATCCTAGACTTTGAGCTTCAAGTGCTGGATTAATGAAACGTTGGATTGTTTCACTTGTTGAACATTTGAATGTGTTATATATGTGTGTAGGGTAAATAATGGAGAAATGCTCTGTGACCAGAAGAGTGGATTATGGCAAAGACAGCAGTGTCTCCCAGAATTGCATGCATTACCCCACATTCCCAGCCCCTATCTAAGTAGGAAGGCCAAGTGATTTGTTCTGACCACCACAACTGTGGGAGGAAATACCAGGTTTCCCTTCTGGGCTGAGGCACAAAAATGGACATACAACTGTCCAGCTTTCTCTCTCTCTTATTGTATAGACTAGAGGGTGTGAGTTTTGATGGATCATTCATTAGCCTGAATTCCTTTTCTCTTTAAAACCTGCGGTAGACATATAAAAAAGACAATAAACTTTTGGGATTATTTTTGTAGCATAAACTTATCCCATCATGATTATTACAGAGACTAGTGGCCCAGTGTACAAAATTCATGCACATTAAAAGGGAATTAATTAGAGGAAATATTTTAATGTTGCTATTTTCCCACTCTCTATAATAAAAGTGTCAGTGATGAAAGAAAATTAGTAAACTGTATATGAAAATCTCCCTCCTGTCAGAGTTTGGGGCATGCTGTGGGACCTAGAGTAAAGTCCCTGCTACCACCCACTGGCACTTCAAAAATGCAGGAGACCTAGACCTGGCTGGCCCCACCCCCATCAAGCCCCTCTATGCGAGGGGGATGCAGACTCAGGTCCCTCATCCTGGCACCAGGCGGTGGGCATAGCCTCAGGTCCCCCGTCCTGGTGTTGGGTGGGGGGGTGCAGTCTCAGGTCCCCATCAAGCCCCGCTGTGCGAGGGGCGTGGTCTGAGGTCCCCTGTCAAGCCCTGTTGGGCAGGGGGCACAGCCTGAGGTCCCCGGCTTGGTGCTGGGGTGGGGGAGCACGGCCTAAGGTCTCCTGGCCCAGCGCCAGGGTGGGAGGCATTGCTTGAGATCCCCAGTCAAGCCCCGCCAGGCATGGGGTGCACCTTGTGGTCCCCCGGCCCGGCCAGGCACCACGCAGCCTCAGGTCCCTGCTGTCCAGTCGTGATGTTATGGCATCTGGTCTATTTTGCATATTCCTCTATTATATAGATAGATTACTTGGGACAATTTAAGTATTAAGAGATAGAGTGTATTATGCACCAGCTTGGATCTGTGGCAAGCCTGCCCCACTGTGTCTCTCACAGTGCCCCATGCCAGAGCAAACTGTGGCCTTGAACCATTGTCTAGCCTCTGCCCATTGGCAGGCACGGAAGTGAGTTGCACAGTGGGGAAAAAGAACAAACAAAAAAGCCCCACGTTTATTTTCAGAGACATTTCCTTTGCTGCTGTTTTCTAGACAAGAACACACTCAAATTATTATTAAGTGAAACAACTCAGCATACGTCCAGCCAGGCATGAAGGTCAAATGGATTTCAAGGTGATGTGCAGTTGTCTTTACATTGGTTCTAGAGACATAGATTATCTTGTTTGAAAGGCCAGTGAAGCAGAAAAACGAGTCACATGTGCCACTCCTATTCCAACTACAACAGTGGAACTAGGAGTAGAAAACCTGGAAGGAATGATATAAACAGTTTTACTAGAACTTTCATGTATTCATATTATAATTTCCTAATAACCAGAAAAAAAATAGGATATGTTTCTCCCTAATTTAAAACCCATATTTTCATGTCTTCTCTGGCACATTTTACTTTCTCAGGAATTGAGATATAGATTAACTTCTTTTTTCCCTTTACTCTAGATCTTATATTTGATTTTTAAGTATGGGCACCCTTTTACAATCTTACTAGAGGCCCAGTGCACGAAATTCATGCACTGGAGGGAGGTGGTACCTCAGCCTGGCCTGCACCCTCTCGCAGTCTGGGAACTCTCACTCACTCCTTACCGCTTGCCTGCTCACTGCTCCTTACTGCTCAGCTCGTTAATCCTTAAGACTGCAGTGGAGGCAGGAGAGGCTCCCATCACCGTCATGCCCTTGCCAGCCATGAACCCGGCTTCTGGCTGAGTGGCACTCCCCCTGTAGGAGCACACTGACCACCGAGGGACAGCTCCTGCATTGAGCATCTGCCCCCTGGTGGTCAGTGTGGGTCATAGCGACTGGTGGTTCCACCATTTGGTTGATTTGTATATTAAGCTTTTATTGTATAGGATACTTGTATTACCTCAGCCTCAATTCGACATAAACGTTTACCCTTTCTCCTTTCTTTCAGCAGAACTTAGAACATCAAATTTACTCTCTAGGTTCTCTCCTTCCATCATACCAACTACGTTAAGTCATCAAAGAAATTCAGGGTATGACCATCGACCACTGCCACTCCTTAGCACAGTTGACCTCCTGTGAGCACTTCACACACTACTATTCTCTTGTTTTGACACATACTTCCCTCTTGGCTCCTATGAATGATTCATTGTCTCCTGTGTAAAAAATAACACAAACAAAGCCACTTTGAAATGAAGCAGAGCTACCAGGGCAGAGGAATTGCCTCACATGCCTTATGTTTCAAACATTTGGAATATTCAACTGGACAGAATAACCTGTGGACTGGGCCTGAAGCAGCATTCTGTCCCAAAAAAGTATTTGCAAGGTAACAAGAAAGCAGTTATTATTTTTACAAGACCCATGACTATGGGACTGAAAAATAAAAACGTTGGTTAGAATTAGAGTCACTATGGTACCTCACCTGCATCAGTAGAATGCATTCCTTTTATTGATGTAATTGTTCCCCTACCTTTCTAATAGATACCATCAGCATTGTTTCCTAATCAGAACATTAGTTGGGCTTCTGCCTGAATCAGTGCTTTCCAAATAACTATTCTCTGATCTCAAATAAATGCTTGTTGCCTCTCACTTTGAAAAGCGTTTTCCGTTTAGCTGAACATATTTTTCACTGAAAGCTCCATTATAAAGTTTATTTTCTTCTATTGGGTCTTTAAAATTTGGAGTTACTCAAGGTTCAATTTAGATTGTTTTACTTTTTTACTATATACTCTTTACCTAGGTGAATTCTTGTATTCACACAGCTTTGATGTTGGAAATTATGTGCTAAACAAGATCACTCCTCTGACCTTCATATGCACACATTCAACTTTCTTCCAAATTTTGCCACTTAGATGCCCTACAGACCTCTAGAACTCAGCATGTTCCAATTATCTTCCTTCAGTGATGCCCACTCCAGGAAACAATACCTTTTTAGTGATTTTTTAAATCCAGAATCTCTTCTACCATCCCTATCAAATTTTTTCATCATTTCTTATGCCCACCATAATATTTTACAAGTTCTACTTATCTATATTGCAAATAGAGTGGTCTCTTAAAAATAATCCTGAACTCTTAATTCTTCTATTAACAATGTTCCAATGATTTTCCACAGCTGCCATAAAAATCTAAATCTTTAGTACTGTTTCCCGGGCCATGAATAAACTGGCCCCACTTCTCTCTGTTACTTTTTTGCTCCATCCTCATTCCTTTTATGCACTACTAGAGGCCTGGTGCATGAAATTCATGCACTTGGGGTGGGGAGGGTCCCTCAGCCTGGCCTGCACCCTCTTGCAGTCCAGGAGCCCTCGGGTGATGTCTGTGAGCCTGGCTTCTGGCTGAGTGGTGCTCCCCTTGTGGGAGCCCACTGACCACCAGTGGGCAGCTCCTGCATTGAGCATTTGCCCCCTGATGGTCAGTGTGTGTCATTTCGCTGTTTGGTCAATCTGCATGTTAGCCTTTTATTATATAGGATGCTTTTGCTTGTTATGTTCTCCTTTATATAACCTTCTTAGGTATTTTTCTCTCCTGAACAGAAACATTTTCCCCTTATTTTAATCATTCTAACTGCAATTTGTTTTTCATCTGTCCAATTATTCATTAGCACCATTCACCAATTATTTCCAACTTTCCTCTTTCTAGATTCATGATGATTGCAGTTTCTACCTCTTGTGGCATTGGGAATGGCCATTATTTTCCCCAAATCCTTGACTATATTAGACAACTTCTACTTTTCTTCTATGGTGCATATTATTCTTGTAGTTATTTGGTCATTTGTTATGTATATATATATATAAATATATATTGCATAATATATATATATATATATATATATATATATATATATATATATATATATATATATACACACACACACACATATCTTTATTATATGGTCATGTGAGTGAAAATCTTGTTTGCCTTTTTCATCAATATATCTTTTGCCCCTAAAATGGCACTTGCCATAATGTTGGCTTTCAATGAATAGTTATTGAATTTATCAAGAGACACACTGGTTCACGCACATTAAATTCATTACTAAATACATTAAAATGGACACATGGAGAACGAAAGTCACAACTGTACCTTCAGTGGATATGGCTGTCTGCTGTTTTTGTCAGTGGATCCTGAGGTGAACAAGCAGAGAGCGTTTTCTTGCTCTTCTCCTTGGGCTTGCCCTCCCACCTGCAGAGGGGGCTGCTGAGGGAGGATCAAGAAGGGCCCTGCCAGCCTGGAAGGTGAATGAAGGAGGAAGCCTGCGGCAGGTGGCATGGTCAGGACTGCTTGGTCTAATTCTCAGGAGAGAAATGCATCCCTGAGACTTTCTTTATTATTCAGCATGTTGTAAGGAAGTGGGTCATGATTTGGACCAAAGAGACAGACAGTATTTAGAGCTGGATTTGCAAAGATTGTCCTCAGTTAATGTTTATGACCCCTCTGTGTAAGAAGACTATTGGATAAAAATAATAACACTTGCTACTAACATTATGCGATGACTGGGTGCTGGTGCACTATTTTAAGTTTTGTGTATGCATAACCTCATTTATTCTTCACAAAAATTCTACTGTGTGTGCAGTATTTTATTACTTGCTTTCTAAATGAGAAATCCAAGGTATAGGGAATTCATTCATTTGCCCAGGAACTCAATTTAAAGACAGAAGGGCCTCCATGATAGTTCAAGAACTTTGTGTGGAACCTAGGCTCTGAGCCTCTTCATATATACTAATAAAAGGGTAATATGCTAATTAGACTGGGAGACCTTCCAGGAGACCTTCCAGACATCCTTCCAGACAAAGCCATGGTGGCGGGGCCAAGGCAGAGGCAGTTAGGGGGTGATCGGAACAGGAGGGAGGGCAGTTGGGGGTGATTAGGCTGGCGGGGGGGCAGTTGGGGGTGAGACGACCAGTGGGGGGGCAGATGAGGGGGAGCAGGCCAGGATGCAGAGTGGTTAGGGGTGATCAGGCAGGCAGGCAGGTGAGCAGTTAGGAGACAGTGGTTCTGGATTGTGAGAGGGATGTCCAACTGCCGGTTTAGGCCCGATTCCACAGATTGGGCCTAAACTGGCAGTTGGACATCCCCAGAGGGGTCCCAGATTGGAGAAGGTGCAGGCTGGGCTGAGGAACACCCCCCTCGTGCACGAATTTCATGCACTGGGCCAATAGTTTCTTTATAAAAGCCCAAAACTGTGTTTGGCCTACCTATGATTCAAAACCTATTCAGGGTTTATGGGACCTTAGGAAGATGGATACTTATGAAAATATTTTTCTTTAAATTGTGTCTTTTCCTGCAACAGTTCTTCCAATTGTTGTCTAATCTGCACATAGGAAAATCTTCAGGCATTTGGTATTAATGTTGCCAACATTATTTAGAAAATCAAGCGTGTCCATTTAGCTTCACAGAAAAAAAGTAGACTACATTATTTTCAAATGCTGTAATGTGTGGTTTTGACACTATCATAATTCCTTTCTAAACATTTCAAAGATGCACATAGTTCACAGGGTTCTAATTTATCCTTCCACTTGCACTGGGGAGCCAGGCTTCAGTGTTGGCAGGAGCTGAGGGGCAGGGACGCTCCTAATGGGGGGAATAATAACTTGGTTGGTAACATCGGAAAGCGCTAAGTGGATTTTTGATTAAATTTTCAAAATTCCTTTTCATGTAGATGAAGCGGAAATATTTTTAGCCTAGTAGGTAAATCTTCTATACACATCAAAGTGTTACAAAATAAAAGCCCCGTAAATGCACTTTCTTCCATGACCACATGATGTGATTTAGTGTGTCAGAAGCAACCCATCGGCCCTAAGCATCTCCACACTAGACAGTGCATGTTATTCAAAATTCCAACAGAGAATCATTCTTTTAAATGTAGGTAATATCTCTAGTTAAAATGCAAATACTCTTCTGAGGAAAGACATTTATGCTAAAACTAGTTATTAGCATATTAATATTAATTTGTTCTCAGACACTGTCTAGTGAGACAGAGATAATGGGGAACTGGAACCCTAGCACTTTAGGTGGACATGATGGGCAGTCTATATAAGTCAGAGCCCAGCATTGGGCCAAAGAACTCCTGGAGGAAGGAGAAGAACAGCAGAGACAGAACAGGGCCCTCTAAAAGGGAGTTTGGGAAGATACAAAATAAGTTTGTTTGGCTTTTGAATTTTTCTATGGTTGATCATGACTTTCTGACATTCTGACTTTTATTTTAGCACTTTCAAATAAGTTTTGAAAAAAATCCCAAGCCTTGGTTTTGTTTTTATCTATAACCCAAACGTAATGGTGCCTTAGAATCACATCGGATATGAACGAGATGTCAGAGCCCAGGCCATCCACACCAGGGCCTGAATGTGTCCAGCATGAGCAACACCGAGGTGTCCCCTCTTCTCTGAAGAGTCACATGTAGTTTATCTGAGGTGGGTTCTGGGAATCTGCATTTGACAGGTGTCTCATGTGAGTCTCATAATTAGGCAAGTTTTAAAAACCCTAGTCATTGAATAGATCAGAAAATGGAACCCTCAAAAGGGGAAGAGCTTTGCCCAAAAAACCTAGGGATGAGAATCTTGCTGACTTAAAAATCTAAACACCTCAATTGAAAAGGCAGGTTTCTAGTCACTACACTAAGCCCTCCCCCACTGTTGATTTATTTAGTTATAAAACCGGCTTGATGCTTTTCCCTCTTTCCTTCTCTATGATTTCTCATAAATGCTAAATCAGATGGGAAGGGTGGCAAGTAAATATTAGGTTTCTCTGGTGGTGTTAACCTTTAATTAAATCAATTGCCTGTGCCTTTATTCAAGGGGGGTGTTTATATGGAAAACAGAGGAGAAGTGGGATGACATACTAAATGTTCTCATTTATCAGGAGGATGGAAGACTACAGGGCCAGGAAGCCGGAATTCTTCCATGTGAATCTAGAAGTCACTCAGAGGTCAGAACCCTGCAGGGTCCTGTTGTGTTAGAAGCAATAACTCAAGTCCATAGATGCCTCAGCAGTGGCTCCACTCAGCCAAGGAGGGAGGAGGCCATCCCCGGGGACCTATTAGCAGGTTGGAGCAGGCCCAGGAAGGCAGGCTGCCTTGTTATTAATAGTAAATGAACGGGATGATGCTGTCAGATAACCTCTCTCCATCCGGCCCAGGCTCTCCAGGCCACAGCATTCTCTTCACGGTGTTGTTTTTGGAATTATGCTTGGGCTGGATCTAAAGTCAGCTTCCAGGGTTCTAAAAATGGCTGGTAGCCAGAGTACTTTTTATTGAGAACTAATTTGGGTGAGGCGAGGTGATGTGGTCAGCTCCTGGAGCTGGAGCAATGGAAAATGTCTAGAGAAGCTATTTTTCACTTCCTTGGTGCCTAAATTGGCTGCTCAGAGAAGGAGCTGCTCAGAGGGGTCAGTAAGTAGATCCCTAATGTATCTCCCCTGAAACCAAACCTGTGCTGCTGTAAGGCTCCCCATTGTAGACAGGGCCTGTTCCCAGCTTGCACAGTCCAGTTCCCTTTACCTGCCCACAACCTCCTGCTGATTGGAGGCTTTCTGGGAAGTGAAAAAAATGAAGAGCTTCTAGGTGGGACAGTCTTGGGTGTGAATACTACATCAACCCCTTCTAGATATATGATGTATTACTTAAATGAGCTTTAGTGTTCTTACCTACTGACTTAAGATAATATTTTTTCTTCTTCGGTTTTCAAAACAGGAATTCATTTAAATCAATATGCCATTGTCTAGAAGGTGCAATTGTTAGATTACATGTTCCTTGAGAAGGTTCTACTGTCCTCAAGAGTCTTCCTTTTTAATGCTACTCCCCTGGGGTTTACTATGAGATGTGATTCAGAAAAGAAACTTAATATATTATACTAGAGGCCTGGTGCATGGATATTCATGCACTTGGTGGGGTCCCTCAGCCCAGCCTGCACCCTCTCACAATCTGGGGCTCCTTGGTTAGGGTGCATAGGCCTGGCCTGAGATCAGGGTCTATCAGGGCTTTCCTTTCCCCAGCGGCAGGCAGCTGGCCCCTCCCCCACGGCTTCCATTGCTTGCCATCTGTGAAGTGCTGTCCCCTGCCCCTTGCCACCGGTCACTTCCCTCTGCAGGCAACAGGTGTCTGGTGTGATGGCTTGGCTGGCCTGGGCTTCCCTCTGCAGGGCGATCGCTGGCCAGCCATACACCTGCCACAGCGTCACTGGCCGGTGGCCTGGGCCTCCCTCCCTCCCTCTTTCTTTCTTTCTTTCTTTCTTTCTTTCTTTCTTTCTTTCTTTCTTTCTTTCTTTCTTTCTTTCTTTCTTCTTTTTTCTCTTTTTTAAGTAAGAGTAATGTTTACTGAGTGATTCAGAACTGAGTACTATGAAGGGTTTACCAGGATGAAAATGCACTGAACCCGTCCCTGCCACCCCCAACACTCTAGCCACAGAGACTACAGTACTTAGAAATTACACACAACAGCCATGACTGCTGAATATCTGTTCGTAACAAACCATAGCACATTTATACTGTATCACATGAGTGATTATAGAAATCCATTTATATATTGCTTGTATAAAATCTTCTTTTTAATAAAAACTATATTAAAAAAGAAAGTATAAAAAACATGTACAGGTGAAAGCCCTGCCAGGACAGTGAGTCAGTAAACATCCAGTGAGCATGTGCCTTGGAAGGACCCCCATGCCTCATGCCCACAGCAACTCCAGCAGGGCCGGCGAGGGTGTGCCATGGCTGCCACTCCGGGCAGGACTGAGTGGACCACGGTGGGTGGGTACAACAGGGCCTGGCACTATGTCCTTCTCCAGCCTTGCATTCAGATCAGGGTCAGGGTCAGAGGCAGGGCTGGGGGCAGGCAGATTGCAGTTTCACTCTGAGTTCCATACTCAGCCTAATTTTGGTTGCAACTCATGGCTTTTCCTGGCTGCTCGGAGGTCTTTGAGTGGGTGCCCTGGCGGAGAGGCCGGAGAAGTGCCCATAGTTGCCTGGTTGAGCATCTCTCTGGCCCAGAGCCTCTGTCCTGCCTCCTGCAAGCCTGGCCCCAAGCAGAACAGGACCCCCTCAGGACTACTTTGGTCTCAGCGCTTGGTCCTGGGTTTCATCAGCCTGGGTTTCTTCCCCTGATGTGGCTGATCTGAGTTTCACAAAAAAAGCCTGGCTGATGCTGGCTGTGCTGAGCCTCGCTGAAAAGTTTTTCATGCAGCAAGGAAGAGCCCTCTGGGACCTTCCTCCTCCTCTCACTCCTCATCTCCTCCTCATCCTCTGCCTCCTCCCAGCCCATGGTCACTTCTTCTCCAGCTGCTCCAGCAGTGGGTTGCTTTCTGAGTCGGGGGTCTTAATGCTGTTGGTCCTGATGATACAGGCGGGGCGATGCCGGTTGAGCATCAGGATGAGCTGCTGCTGCTCCAGCTTCAGCTCCTCCATCTGGGTGTTCAGCTCTGTATTCATGAGCTCCAGCCACTCAGATTCCTGCTGCAGAAACTCCCTCTGCTCCTTCTTCTTGTTCTGGCATCTGGCTGCCACCCTGCTCCTCTTCCTCACCTAGTTTACTTTTCATAGGTTGAGGCCTCTTGCCCAGTTTCACCTCCAGGAAGTGCAAAGGGGTGATCATGGTCCCAATGTTGTGAATGTCAGCGTATTTCAGCTCCTTTGCAGTCAGGGCCAAGCTGGGGAGTCTGGTCAGGGGGCTGAGCCCTGGAAGAGAGCTCGCAGTCATAGAAGGGTCCAGGATCTGCCCAAGCATCATAGCAGGAGTGGCAGTCCAGCCTTCCAGAAGCCACAGGGAGAGGCTGTGACCATGGGGCCTGGGCCAGGCCGCAGGCACCATGTCCGCTCAGGAGCCTCAGTGGTGCCAGCCCTGCCCTGCAGGATCCACCACCCAGTGCCTCCCATCGCAGCTGCCCAGAATCCATCCCACAGGCTGTGACCTGGGTCTCCCTCTTTGAGGCAATTGATTCTGGGGCTCTGCCTGCCTGCCTATTGGCCCCTAACCACTTGCCTGCCTACTTGATTTCCCCCAGCCGCTCACCTGCCTGCCTGACCACACCCAGCTGCTCGCCTGCCTGCCTGATTGCCACTAACTGCTTGCTGGGGGGCGGGGCCAGCCCGCTGAGGGGCAGTGATGGTTCCGGTCTCTGGTCATTCTGGTTGTTCTGGTCACTGGGCTTTTATTATATAGGATATTTGAGTGAATGGATGAATTGAGGTTTAAAAATGAAACTCAAAATGCCATTTAAAATTAAAATGGATAAATATACACTGAGTGTCCAGATTATTATGACCACCTACAATTGTAGGCAAATTAGCTATAATTTTGTGCTGATGTTGCTAGAGGGCCAGACCATTATAAATAGGGAAGCAGGTTGTTTACCACAACAGTAGAAGTGATTTTTTTTCTGAAGATATGGATAAACAATGTGACTTAACAGCCTTTGAATGCGGGATATATATTATTATGAGTGGCCAGATTGTTATGACCACCCCATCAGTACTTAGTTGGGCCACCTTTTCCCTTCAATACTGCAGCGATTCTTGGCATTGACTCCACGAGATGTTGAAAGGTGATGCAAGGAATCTGACACCATGCCTGATGAATAGCACTGTCCAGTTCTGTGAGATTTGATGGTTGTGGAACCAGCTGCCTGATGGCTCTTTTAACTTCGTCCCACAAATGCTCAATTGGATTGAGATCTGGTGATTGTGGGGGCCACCTAAACAAGGTTAAGTCTCCCTCATGTTCTTGAAACCACTCCTGCACAATACGAGCACCATGGCATGGCACATTGTCATGTTGGAAGAAGCCATCTCCATTGGGATATGCCACCAACATAATAGGATGAACTTGATCAGCAACGATACTTAGGTATGTTGTGCTATTCAGAGGTTTTTCCACACGAATTAAAGGGCCCAAATCATGCCAGGAAAACATGTCCCAGGCCATAACACTGCCCCCACCAGCTTGAAGGGTTGTACTCATGCATGTGGGGTACATGCTTTCATGCTGTTTCTGCCAAATTCTCACTCTGCCATCTGCAAGATGCAACTGGAAACATGATTCATCGGACCACATGACTTTTTTCCAATGCTTGACTGTCCAATCCTTGTGTTCCTGTGCGAATTGGAGACGTTTTATCTTGGTAACTGCAGACAGCAAAGGTGTTCGAACAGGCCTTTGGCTTCCATATCCCATACAATGCAGTGTACGGCTGATTTGCCTATAAATGTCAGGTGGTCATAATAATCTGGCCACTCACATTCAAATATATCCCATGTTCAAAGGCTGTTAAATCGCATTGTTTACCCACATCTTCAGAAAAAATTCACTTCTACTGTCATGGCAAACAACTGCTTCCCTGTTTACAATGCTCTGGCCCTCCAGCAACTTCAGTGCGAAATTATAGCTAATTTGCCTACAAACCTCAGGTGGTCATAATAATCTGGACACTCAGTGTATAAACTCCTTGCAAACGCTTACTAGTAACCTATCCTCACCTTCTTCTTATAACTTCCTAACATCCCACACTGATTGCCTTGTCCTTAAAACTGTGCGAGTAGTTAGTCTCCAACATTCACTCTAATTTGAGGGTTTTGTTTTTGTTTTTACATTTTTACTTATACTTCTTGAGAACTACCTATACACGAAACCCTGTGTGATTTGCTGAGGAAAATTTCAGATGAATAAGTTACAGTCATGTTCTCAAAAAGTAAGTCTATAGATTTACACTAAAATACTAATAATTGAGCTACACTGTCTTGTTTTGGATAGAAGGTAGCATAGGACGACAGGGAAGCACTAGAATAGAAATACCTAGCCCCACCTGGGGACTCAGCCTGGCTTCTAAAGGTGAATCCGATATTGTTGTTACGCCCCCCCATATAGGATTCTCAAATACATTTCTATGTGAATGTGTGTGTGTGTGTGTGCATACATTATGTGTTGAAGTTTGGGAAACAGATTTTTTAATATTTGTGGATGGACTCAGTACACTTTGGGAGAGAGAGAGAGGTTATGGAGCTCTAATTGACAATTTCCTCAGCTGTCTTATTTGTCTAGTTTTATGGTATTTTTAAACTCATCAAAAGATTGACTCAGAAGCTAGACTGTTCCTTTAGTAAATCTAAAAATGTATTTTTCCCAGTGCCCATGATTGCCAAATCCTATAGAATTTAGGAAACCTACTTTGCCAGTGGACTATTGATTTAATTAATGTAACTGATGATGGAAAGAACGTGTCTGCGTTACTGATGGCTGTCAGTAGGGATTATCGTAGCGGACAACCCCGAGAAGGCGAACACCCCGAGTGGGGCTAAGTAGAGGTTCTGCCTCGAGCTGCCGTTTTAATTGTTTTGTGGAAACGGAGGAAGCTTGGCAGACACATTACGAGGCTTAACTGCATCTCCAACGTGCCTCCCTGGTGCAGGCCGGAAATAATTTTTGATTGACTTGTATTTGATTTTGAGATGGACCAGGATATTATGAGCTCTGAGCTCAAGCTCAGGCCAAATCCAACTGCATCAGCAGATTTCTTCAAAGCAAGTGAGGCCCCTGCCTCATTCCTGGCAGTTGTGATTTAACCTCTGGGACATTTTCTTCTGGAGTTGATGTCAGTTTCTTGGAATGTAGTCCCCCTTTTGGGCAACAAACATACCCCAGTGCTGAGGTTGTGTATGCTGTTTCAGTTCATTCAGAGCTTATATCAGGTGAGATTGGAGTGCTGTAGAAAATAGTATGACTTTTAACTTTTAGGCTCCCTCTCTATAATGATAGACATGACAGACGAAGCACCTCTGAGGCTAGTACACAGAAGACACTCAATCCTATATAAGAAAAGCCTAATATGCAAAATGTTCCCTCAGGTTGCATTCGAACAGGAGTTGAACTAGGAGACCGGGAGTTTGACTGCTTGCTATGACATGTGCTGACCACCAGGGGGAGGCGCGAAACATGGTAGGCATCGGGGACAGGCTGCAACCACTCGCCAGCTACCTCAGGGCAGGGGTGATGGGGATGGAGGTGCAGTGAGAATGTGGGGTGCCCTCCAAGCTTGCTCTTACTCCCCCTGCTACCCTCCCCTGGCATGTGAGGGGTCGCGCATCGGGGAAGCCCCCGTGTTCACATGCCGGGTGCCTGGAAGGGAAGGTGACTGCTCCCACACCTGTGTGGCCTGTTCTGGGTGAGCTGGGCCATAACCACCGGGACCACGGGGGCTGGTAGGGCTCCCCGTGGGTTTGTCCAGGAGCCGGCTTGCAAGGCCAGCCGGGAGAGAGCACACTGCCAGCTCAGCTTCCGTGCAGGGCCACTGGGTGGCCCAGGGGCCCACACTGCTCCCCAGCTTGCAGCATCCAGCCGTCTCACTGCATCTCCGTGTGGGGACTCAGGTATCGTGACTCAGAAGGAACAGGGTGTGTGGGGCCCGGGAGCTTAGGTGTTGCCCAGGGCCCAGAGACCACTTGGGACCTGCCCTTCCACCCCAGACTCTCACACTTCAATCGCCGGCCAGGCCTAGGGACCACATCCAGGCACGAATTTCATGCACCGGGCCTCTAGTAAGTGTAAAATATATTCAACCTTTTGTGCATGAATTTAGGCAGACACTTTAGTTGGCAAAGTAAATGCTTCCCAAAATCCAAGTAATAAGTAAATGTTTCAGTTTATTCATGCCCAAACATAATGGACATACCAACCAAACCAACATGCTTTCTCTAAAATTCACCCACAATTATGTTTACTTCTGAAGGTGGGAGAAATCTGCTCAACACTTCTGACATGGAAATGGCATGTGGAAAGTTACAGGGAGCAAATGGCCAAATGCATGAAATGCACAAATGGATTTTGGTGTCTATTATTGCCAAGAAGTTGGACAAAATATCAGATTGTTCATGGGTCATGGACTTTCTTGACCACAGGGCAAAGGGTTTATGTTGCAAGTTTTTTGAGTTCCAATATCATGTAAGGTATGTTGTTGTCACATATCATATCCCTAAGTACCCACTCAAGACACATATTGTTATGAAAGATGCAGTTCAAGGAGGATGAACAACCTTCATTAGTCAGATAATCCTATATAATAAAAGAGAAACATGCAAATTAATTGTCCCTCTGCTACGCTCAGCCAATAGTAGTGAGTATGCAAATTAACCCAACTAAAATGGCGGCGGCCACAGAGCTGGAGGGAGCAGGAGGTTTGGGTTGCCCCCTGCGATGGAGGAAGCCAAGCTTCCTGCCTGCCATGGCCAGCCCTCGGCTCTGCTCAAGGCTACAAAGTTTCAATTATAGAAGATAAATAAATCCCAGAAAAAAAAAGAAAAAAAGGAGAGGCTGGGAGCTTGAGTTACCAGGGGGGGTGCTCAGCCTGAAAAAGGCCATCAGTCCCTCACTTAGGCTGGCCAGGCACCCCAGCGGGGAACCGCCCCCCACCCTGAAGGGGCTGTGGCCAGCCTGAAAACGGCCCTCAGGCCCTCACTCAGGTTGGCCACACCTCGATGGGGTGAGGGTCCCTGCTGGGGCGCTTGGCCAGCCTGAAAACAGCCATCAGCCCCTATCCCAGGCTGGCCAGGCACCCCAGTGGGACCTCCACCCCGAAGGGGGTGTGGCCAGCCTGAAAATGGCCCTCAGCCCCTCACTCAGGCTGGCCAGGCACCCCAGCGGGACCCCAACCCTGACCTGGGACACCCTTCAGGGCAAACCAGCCAGCCCCCACCCATGCACCAGGCCTCTATCCTATATAATAAAAGGGTAATATGCAAATAGACCCTAACAGCAGAATGACTGGGAATGACTGGTCACTATGACACACACTGACCACCAGGGGGCAGACGCTCAATACAGGAGCTTCCCCCTGGTGGTCAGTGCGCTCCCACAGGGGGAACTCTGCTCAGCCACAAGCTAGGCTGATGGCTGCCAGCACAGTGGTGGTGGCGGGAGCCTCTCCCGCCTCCTCAGCGGTGCTAAGGATGTCTGACTGCAGCTTAGGCCTGCTTCCTGCTGGCAAGTGGACATCCCCTGAGGGCTGCCAGGCTGCCAGAGGGATGTCTAACTGCCATCTTAGGCCTGATCCCCCAGGGAGCGGGCCTAAGCCAGCAGGTGGACATCCTCCGAGGTGTCCCAGACTGCAAGAGGTCACAGGTTGGGCTGACGGAACCCCCCCACCCCCCCACTCCCCCACCCCCCCACCCCCCCCACCCCCCCACCGAGTGCACCGATTTTTGTGTACTGGGCCTGTAGTTGAGAAATAAAAGAAGTTGGATTTAAATACAGATCCAGCTGAATCAATGTCTCTATTTTAATGAAATCCCACTTTTGGTCTTTGAGCAGAATGTAGATCTATTGATGAGCAAAGATGTGATATTAGAAATACTTCTTTTTACTAGTTTCCTGCTCTTGCCTGTTTTTCATATTTTATTTTATTTTTTTAAATTTAAGTTTTTTATTGTTTAATGTATTACATAAGTCTCTTTTTCCCCCCACTGACCTATCCCTGGATGCCTCCAATCCCCAGTACATGCCCTCCCCTTCCACTGTCTGTGTCCATTGATTATGCTCATATGCATGCATACAAATCCTTTGGTTGATCATGACATAGTTCTATATATAGAAACCCTGAAGACTCCACCAAAAACTATTAGAAACTGTAAGAAAATGCAATAAAGTTGCAGGATTGAAAAAATCAATGTACAAAAATCCACTACATTCCTATATACAAACATTGAAATTTCAGAAAAATAAATGAAAAGAATAATTTAGCAATTGTAACAAAGACAATAAACTACCTGGGAATAAACTTAACAGAAGATGTGAAATACGTGTATACTGAAAAACACAAAGCATTATTAAGAGTTTGAAGCCTAGCCAATTTGGCTTAGTGGATAGAGTGAGGGCCTGCAGACTGAAGGGTCCTGGATTCTATTCCAGTCAAGGGCACATACTCAGGATTTTGGCTCAATCCCCAGTAGGAGATTGTGCAGAACGAAGACCTAAATATAAGGCCCAGAACAATAAGTTACATAGAAGAAAACATAGGCACTAAACTTATGGGCCTTGGTCTTAGAGAAGATTTTATAAATTTGACCCCAAAGTCAAGGTAAGTAAAGCCAAAAATAAATGAATGGATTCTATCAAACTAAAAAGCTTCTGTACAACAAAAGAAACTGACAACAAAACAAAAGGCAACCAACCAAATGGGAGATAGTATTTGCAAACAACAGATCTGACAAGGGATTAATATCCAAACTATATAAAGAACTCATACAACTCAACATCAAACAAAGAATCCAATTAAAAAATGGGCAGAGGGCCTAAAAGTACATCTCTCCCAAATGGCCAATAGATATGTGTAAAGATGCTCAACTTCACTAGCTATAATGAGATATCACTTCACACCTTTTTAGAATGGTTATTATCAACAAGTAATAACAAGTATTGGAGAGATTGTGGAGCAATGAAGCCCTCATCAGTGCTGATGGGATTGTAGACTGGTACAGCCACTATGGAAAACAGTATGTTGGTTCCTCAAAAAATTAAGAAGAAAGCTATCATATGACCCAGCAAACCCTTTTCTGGGTATCAACCTGAAAAACTCAAACAACATTTATCCTCTTTGAGAGGATAAACAATATAGATGAACCTCTAGCCAGGTTCACCAAGATGCAAATAGAGAGGACTTAAATAAACAAAATCAGAAATGAAAGAGCCAAAATAACAATTGACCCCACAGAAATACAAAGGATTATGAAAAAATACTTTGAGCAACTCTATTCCAACAAACTGGACAACCTAGAAGAAATGGACATATTCTTAGAAAAATACAAGCTCCCAAAACTCAATCAGGAAGAATTAAAAAAAAACCTGAATAGGCTGATAACTACCAAAGAAATTGAAGCAGTGTTCAAAAATCTTCCAGCAAACAAATCCCTGGTCCAGATGACTTTACAGGGGAGTTCTACCTAGCATTCAAAAAAGAACTAAAACCTATCCTCCTCAGACTATTCCAAACAAATGAAGAGAAAGGCACACTTCCAAGCTCTTCCTATAAAGATAGCATTATCCTAATTCCAAAACCAGATAAAGCCCACCACAAAAAAAAAAAAAGAGAACTACAGGCCAATATTCTGGATGAACATAGTTGCTAAAATTCTCAACAAAATTCTAGCGAATCGGATCCAGCATTACATTAGAAAGATCATACACCATGACCAATTGGGATTTATTCTGGGGATGCAAGGATGGTACAATATTTGCAAATCAAGATATGTTATACATCACATAAACAAATTGAGAGACAAAAAATCACCTAATCTTATCAGTAGATGCAGAAAGGGTACTTGACAAAATCCAACACCATTTCTTGATAAAATCTCTCAGCAAAGTGGGAATAGAGGGGTAATACCTCAACATAATAAAAGCCTTATATAACAAACCTACCGCCAACATCATACACAATGGGTAAAAATTAAATCCATTTCCCCAGAAGAACAGGAACAAGACAAGGATGCCACTTTCATCACTCCTGTTCAATATAGTACTGGAAGTGCGAGCTATAATGATCAGACAAGAAGAAATAAAAGGCATCCAAATTGGAAAAGAAGAAGTAAAACTGTCCTAATTCACAGATGACATGATACTACACATAGAAAACCCCAAAGAATTCATAAAACACTACTAGGCTTGCCCTGACTGGTTTGGCTCAGTGGATAGAGCATCGGCCTGCAGACTGAAGGGTCCTGGGTTTGATTCCAGTCAAGGGCATGTACCTTGGTTGCAGGCACATCCCTAGCGGGGAGTGTGCAGGAAGCAGCTAAATTGATGTTTCTAACTCTCTATCCCTCTCCCTTCCTCTCTGTAAAAAATCAATAAAATATATTAAAACAAACAAACAAACAAAAAAAACTACTAGACTTAATCAATAAATTTGTCAATGTAGCAGGATGCAAAATTAACACCCAGAAATCTATGGCCTCTGTATACACCAATAATGAACTTACAGAAAGAGAAACTAAAAAAAAATCCCATTTACCTTTGCAAGCAAAAAATTAAGATACCTAGGAATAAAATTAACTAAGGAGGTAAAGACTTGTAGTGGGAAAATTACAGAACATTGAAAAAAGAGAGAGGAAGACATAAATAAATGGAAGAATATACTGTGTTCATGGATTGGAAGAATCAACATCAGTAAAATGTCCATACTACCCAAAGCAATATATAGATTCAAAGCAATCCCCATTAAAATACCAACAGCATATTTCACAGACCTAGAACAAACTCTCCAAAAATTCATCTGGAATTAAAAAAGGCCCCGAATATCCATAGCAATCCTGAGAAAGAAGAACAAAGTTGGAGGAATCACAGTACCAGATATCAAGCTATATTACAAAGCCACTGTTCTCAAAGCTGCCTGGTACTGGCACAAGAAGAGACATATAGACCAATGGAATAGAATAGAGAACCCAGAAATCAACCCAATCCATTATGCTCAATTAATATTTGACAAAGGAGGCAAGAGCATAGAGTGGAGTCAAGACAGTCTCTTCAATAAATGGTGTTAGGAAAATTGTACAGATACGTGCAAAAAATGAAACTAGACCACCAACTTACAAATAAACTCGAAATGGATAAAGGAATTAAACATAATATGGGAAACCATGAAAATCTTAGAAGAATCCATAGGCAGCAAAATAGCGGACATATGTCGTAGCAATATCTTTACCAATACAGCTCTAGGACAATTGAAACTAAGGAGAAAATAAACAAAGGGAACTACATCGAAATAAAAAGCTTCTGCACAGCAAAAAACAAAAACAAAAAAAAAGAAACAAAAACCATCAACAAAACAACAAGAGAGCCCACTGCAAGGGAGAACATATTTGCCAATGTTATATCCGATAAGGGTTTAATCTCCAAAATTTATAGGGAACTCATACAACTTAACAAAAGGAAGATAAACAATCTAATAAAAAAATGGACAAAGAACCCAAGTAGACACTTTTTGAAAGTGGACATACAGAAGACCAAGACACATTTGAAAATATGCTCAAAGTCACTATTCATCTGAGAGATGCAAATCAAAAGAACATTGAGGTTCCATCTCACACCTGTCAGAATGGCTATCATCAACAAATCAACAAATGGCAAGTGCTAGCGAGGATGCGGAGAAAAAGGAACCCTCCTGCATTGCTGGTGGGAATGCAGACTAGTGCAACCACTGTGGATAAAAGTATGGAGTTTCCTCAAAAAATTAAAAATGGAACTTTCATTTGACTCAGTAATCCCACTTCTAGGAATATATCCCAGGAAAACTGAAACACTAATCAGAAAGGATATATGCATCCCTATGTTCAGCCCAATTTACAATAGCTAAGATTTGGAAATAGCCTAAGTGCCCATCAGCAGATGAGTGAATTAGAAAACTGTGGCACATGGACACAATGGGTTACTATGCTGCTCTGAAAAAAAAAGGAACCCTTACCAGGACCTGGAGAGCATTATGCTAAGCAAAACAAGTCAGTCGGAAAAAGATAAATATCACATGATCTCACTCATTTGTGGAATATAATGAACAACATAAACTGATGAACAAAAATAGATCCAGAGACATAGAAGCATCGAAAGTCCAACCTCAGAGGGAAGGCAGGGAAGGGGGTAGGGGGTTAGAGATCAACCAAAGGACATGTATGCATGCATATGAGCATAACCCATGGACACAGACTGTAGCGGGGAGAGGGCATATGCTGGGGGGATCATCCTGGGAGAAGTAATTGGGAGCGGGGAGGAAACATATGTAAAACTTTAAACAGTAAATAATTTAAGTTAAATATATACTAGGGGCCCGGTGCACGAAATTCGTGCACTGGGTGTGTGTGTGGGGGGGGGGGTGTCCCTCAGCCCAGACTGCCCCCTCTCACATACTGGGAGCCCTCAGGCGTTGACCCCCATCACCCTCCAATCGCAGGATCGGCCCCTTGCCCAGGCCTGACGCCTCTGACAGAGGCGTCAGGCCTGGGCAGGGGACCCTCATTTCCCACCATCACTGGTTCTGCCCCCAGCCCAGGCCTGATGCCTCTGGCCCAGGCATAAGGCCTGGGCAGGGGACCCCCAGACCCCTCCGATTGCTGGCTCTGCCCCTTGCCCAGGCCTGATGCCTCAGCCAGAGGCATAGACCCCCATCACGCTCCAATCACCTGATCAGCCCCTTGCCCAGGCCTGACGCCTCCGCCAGAGGTGTCAGGCTTGGACTGGGGACCCACATCTCCCCCCGATCACTGGCTCTGGTCCCCGCCCAGGCCTGAGGCCTCTGGCCCAGGAATCATGCCTGGGCAGGGGACCCCCATCTCCCTCTGATCACTTGCTCCACCCCCCGCCCAATCCTGACGCCTCTGACCCAGGCTTCAGGCCTGGGCCGGGGACCATCATATCCCCCCAATCCCCGGCTCCCCCCACAACCCAGGCCTCATGCCTCTGGCCCAGGCATCAGGCCTGGGCAGGGGACCCCCAGCCCCCCGCCCAGGCCTGATGCCTCGGCCAGAGGAGTTGACCCTCATCACCCTCCGATCACCAATCACTGGATCTGCCCCTTAACCAGGTGTGAGGCCTCCGGCAGAGGTGTCAGGCCTGGGCAGGGTACCCCCAGCTCCCCACAATTGCAGGCTCCGCCCCTGCCCAGACCTAATGCCTCTGTCCTAAGCGTCTGGCCCGGGCAGCGGGGACCTGCAGTGGCAGCGGGGGGCGCTGTGATCGCGCGGGCTCTGCCCCTGCCCCTGCAGGACGCCTCTGTCTGAGGCATCTGGCCCGGGCAGTGGGGACCCGCAGCTGCAGCGGCCCCGCGATCTTGGCCTTTGCTTTAGGCCAGGCAAGGGACCCCTAGCTCCTGGGACTGCCAGCCTCAACCATGCCCAGCTCCCATCGCTGGCTCCACCCTTACTTCCTGCTATCACTGGCCAGGGCAGAAAAGGCGCCTGATTCTCTGATCATGGCTGGGGGGCAGGGCAAAGGCGGCCCCAGGGCCGCCTTTGCCCTGCCCCCCAGCTCTTAGCTCCCCCCTGGGTTTCCGATCACTGTCAGTGGCAGGGGGCTTCTTCCTGCTTTCCCTTTCACCTCCCTGCATTGTGCCTACATATGCAAATTAACCGCCATCTTGTTGGCATTTTAACTGCCAATCTTAGTTGGCAGTTAACTGCCAATCTTAGTTGGCAGTTAACTGCCAATCTTAGTTGGCAGTTAATTTGCATATAGCCCTGATTAGCCAATGAAAAGGGTAGCGTCGTATGCCAATTACCATTTTTCTCTTTTATTAGTATATATATATATATATATATCTCCTAAAGGTTATGGCTCCACTGAAGAATCTGAAATAGTTTTTGAAAAAAGTAATCAACAGGCATTTCCATTTATAGCATGAGAACTGCAGGTTCCTTTGGCTAGTTTTTAAAGTCTTCTGAAACTCCTAACACATTCTGACTGCTAGAGTACTAATTGCTAGCTAAATAGAGATGTTTTTCCTTTCAAAGTCAGGCTAATGCTGCACACTTACAGCTCTCCTCCTCTCAGTAGATCTGCTCACTGACAGAAAATGCAACCAAGGTGCTTTTAAAACAGGTTTGCAAACTTTTTTGCAGTGAGAGCAAGTGTCCACCAGGTGGCAAGCAGCACTGAAGCCTGGCGGGAGGGGTCTGCTCCCTGTCCACTGTGCTTCAGTGAGAGAGGCCTGGGATGCAGTGCTTCTCTGGGGCATGACTATGCTGCCATATGACGTTTGACTAATTTCATTTCCGAAGAAGATGCTTGAAGGGGAAGAAAACAGGAGACCTTTATTTTTGCAAGAATAAAGGAGGAAACTTTACTTGAAGCTGATTTTAATTGGGATTTGAAAAGGCTACTTTGAAAAAAATACTTTTATCACATGATGAAGGAGATTGGAAAAGGGAAATGTGAATTTCCTTTGGGATCCCAGAACAATAATTTCTACAAGAAGACATTTAAAACCTGTAGTCTGTGATTCTATGTCTCTGCTTACCTCCTCAAAGTTTCCTAAAGGAAAATTAACATCAAGATATTCATGAATAGCCAACTCCATGACGAGCTTGCAGTTGTCTGGAAGCAGAAAGGTGGTGGTCAGTCCTGCAGAGCCTAAGAACTGGCCATGTGCCTTCGGAAAGCATTTTGTCTTCTCTCTGCTTCAGTTTTCTCATCTGGAAAGTGAGGATATAGGATAACCACTTACCTCAATAATTCTGACTGGATGGCCACTAATGGAGTCATTTTCTGTGCCACATGATTTGTGACAGTATCTCCTTTACGTTTTACAACAATCCTACAGGCAGCCAATCATGTAATCTCTGTTGGTTACGGGAAAACAAGCACAAAAACTCGGGGACACCATGTCCGGGTCACAGGGCTGGTGAGGGCAGGAGTCGGGCTTCCAGCCCAGGCGTGACCAACTCCAAGTCTCAGTTCCTATCCACTGCCCAGAAGCCTTTATGGATGATCTCGAAACATCTACTTTCTGTAAGAAAAACAGTGGAGAATTTGAAAAAGTTTTGTGAGAGCGGTAGAATAGCAGTTATTTAATTAAAAATAAAACCAGATAGAAATTATCTGCTTTAAGTAATTGTAAGCTTTCTATTGATTCTGCAACAAATGACCACCAACAGTGGCTTAATACAACACATGTTTATTGTTGTACAGTTCTGACATTCAGAGATCTGCAGTGGGTCTCACCAGGCTAAAAGTAAGGTTTCCATAGGGTTGGCTCCTTCTGTAGGTTCCAGGGGAAGTTCTATTCCTTTGCCTTTTTCAGCTTTTGGGGGCACCTGAACTCTTTGCTGTGGCCACCTCCTTCAGCCGCAGCGTCAATGACAGTATTCTCAGACACACTCTGGCTCTAGCTCCCATGGCTGCCTCTCTCACTTACATGGAGGGACCCTTGTCATTACATTGGGCACAGCCAGCTAATTCATGTTCATCTCAAGATCTCACTTCATCACAACTGCAAAGTCCCTTTTGCCACATAAGCTACCATATTCATAGGTGCTGGAGACTAGAACATGGACAGACTGGACAGACTCCCCACAGTAGCTGACCTGTATTGAGTTGTTACCATGTTCCACATACTGTACGTAGATTCCAACAGCTCAGTTAATATGATTAGACCCCTTTAAAAATGAAGAAGTGAAGATGCAGCAGATTTCATATGCAGAATCACAAACTAGTAGTGGCAATGTCTGATTCTATGGAACCGTCATCTTATTATTTTACACTCAAAGGATGTCATTGCAGTGAGAATTATGGTGCTTGCACAAGTGCACTTGATTTATAATTTGCTTTGCCATTTCAATTTACATTAGGCCTCCAGACCCCCTTATTATGGCTAAAGCTGCATCACCACACCAGGGAGCTGCTCCTTAGCTATGTCCCCTGGGTTGGCGTCTTTATACTGTACTTGAAAGACACTCAAAGTTCCATACAACATAATATGACTGTGAGCTGAAAAGAAATGTGTCATCCATGGATATATTTATGGCTCTTTATATACAATACTTTTTGTTATTAAACTTCCATGTTTTTTAACCTTTTCATTACAAAATATTAAATGTATATACAACAAAATTGATTTACTTTTTATTTATTGTGTGGTTCCATGTTTTATCATATTTCAAGTGAGATGTAGAAACCTTCTCCTCACAGTCATTTTGTACCACCTCTCTTTAGGTTGTAGTTGTCATTTACACTATCTATCTACACTAATAAAAGAGAAAAATGGTAATTGGCGTACGACGATACCCTTTTCATTGGCTAATCAGGGCTATATGCAAATTAACTGCCAACTATGATTGGCAGTTAACTGCCAACAAGATGGTGGTTAATTTGCATATGTAGGCACAATGCAGGGAGGCGAAAGGGAAAGCAGGAAGAAGCCCCCTGCCACTGACAGTGATCGGAAACCCAGGGGGGAGCTAAGAGCTGGGGGGCATGATCGGAGAATCAGGTGCCTTTTCCGCCCTGGCCAGTGATAGCAGGAAGTAGGGGTGGAGCCAGCGATGGGAGCAGGACACGGTCGAAGCTGGCAGTCCCAGGAGCTAGGGGTCCCTTGCCTGGGCCTAAAGCGGAGCCCACGATCACGGGGCCGCTGCTGCTGCGGGTCCCCGCTGCCCAGGCCGGACGCCTCAGCCAGAGGCATTAGGCCTGGGCAGGGGCGGAGCCTGCAACCGCCCGGAGCTGGGGGTCCCCTGCCCAGGCCTGACACCCCTGCCGGAGGCCTCAGGCCTGGTCAAGGGGCCGATCCGGTGATTGGTGATCGGAGGGTGATGAGGGTCAACTCCTCTGACCAAGGCATCAGGCCTGGGCAGGGGGCAGAGCCGGGGATTGGGGGGATATGATGGTCCCCTTGCCCAGGCCTGAAGCCTGGGTCAGAGGCGTCAGGCTTGGGCGGGGGGTGGAGCCAGCGATCAGAGGAAGATGGGGGTCCCCTGCCCAGGCATGATTCCTGGGCCAGAGGCCTCAGGCCTGGGCGGGGGCCAGAGCCAGTGATCGGGGGGAGATGGGGGTCCCCTGTCCAAGCCTGACACCTCTGGCAGAGGCGTCAGGCCTGGGTAAGGGCCAATCCTGCGATTGGAGGGTGATGGGGGTCAACGCCTGAGGGCTCCCAGTTTGTGAGAGGGGGCAGGCTGGGCTGAGGGACACTCCCCCCCCCCCCACACACACACACACCCAGTGCACGAATTTCGTGCACCGGGCCCCTAGTTTTATTATATAAGATTTCTGTCTCTCTTCTTTCATTCTGGAAGTGCAAAATGCCATGTTGTATAACTTCTATTTAAATAACTTCCCTGAGCATTTTCTTTTAAAAATCTGCTAACAAATTTTATCAGTTTTTTCTTCTTCTAAGAATTTATTTATTATACTTTTGTTCCTTCAGGGTACTTTTTTTTTTATATTTTATTGATTTTTTACAGAGAGGAAGGGAGAGAGATAGAGAGTTAGAAACATCGATGAGAGAGAAACATCGATCAGCTGCCTCCTGCACATCTCCTACTGGAGATATGCCCGCAACCCAGGTACATGCCCCTGACCGGAATCGAACCTGGGACCCCTCAGTCCGCAGGCCGACGCTCCATCCACTGAGCCAAACCGGTTTCGGCCCTTCAGGGTACTTTTGATAGATGTAGATTCTGAGCTCACAATTCTTTACTTTCATCAATCTAAATGCAGTGTCACTGTTCTCTGGCATCCTTGGCTTTTTTCTTTTTCTTTCTTATTTTTTTTTAAATAAATTCACCATCATTTGAATTATTTTTGTCCTATTAATAATTCCTTATTTTCATTTAATTACTTTCAATATATTTTAACCTTTATTTATTAAATTTTCAGCTGTTTCATTATGATGTATCTGAATGTTTGGGGTTCATTGAAATTTTGTATCTTTTAATTTATATATGTTGCCAACTTTTTTCAGCTATTATTTCTTTACTTTTCTTATTTTTTCCTGTGCCATGTTTCCTTCCATTCCTCTGGGACTCTGATAACAGAAATTTTAGATCTTTGGTTTTTTCTCACAGTTCCTTGAGGCTCTGTTATTGTTTTCTTCTGTCATTATTTTCTTCTTTCCTTTATCTTTTTTCAGATTAAGTAATTTTTATTGATGTATCTTTGAATTTATTAATTCTTTTCTTTGTTTTATCCATTTTTACTTAGCCTATACAACAATTATTTTGAAAATTTTGTTATGTTTTCATTTGTAAATTTTCAATTTGGTTCTTTTTTTATATCTTCCATCTTTTCTTCTGAGCCTCTTTGTCTTTTTATTTGTTTCAAAAATATTCAACCTTACTTTTGGATCATATTAATAAGAGCTACTTTAAAATGTTTATTTGATAATTTCAACATCTCTGTCATCTCATGGTTAACATCAATTGGCATTTTTTGCCTTGCAAAGTGTTAAGATTTCCTGCTCCTTCATATGATCAGAAGTTATGAACTATATTTATGCATTTTGCATATTCTGAAATGAGTCTCAGAGTCCTGTTGAAAATACTGAACTTTGTGTTTTAGCAGGCAGGTATGATCAGCAGTCAGGTTCCTACATTCCTGAGGGCTGTGGTTCCAAGGTAAGCTGGTTTTCATAGCCTTCGCTCTTTGATTTAGATCTTTTCCGTGTGCACCACTCAGTGGCCAGTCTAAAACCTGGGTGGTGGTCAGTTCTTAATGTGCTTGGTTTGCTGTGTAGGTCGAGCATGCACAGAATTGGGTTGAGCTCAGAACTCCATACACAACTTTATGGGATCACTTTCTTGAGATGTCCCTGAAGCTTTCCTGCACCAGGGGATCCCCGTTCTAAACCCACTGACAACAAGACCAGGACTTCATCTTCTTGTGTTGTCATGAACTTTTTGTGACTATGTGTGTTGTCTGTCTCTGGGGACAAGAGAGATGCAGTTAGGAGAAGAAGGAAAAAAATCAATGGGGATTCACATGACCTTCCTTAGAATTTTAGGAGTCTTCTCAGTTGCCACTGCTTTTATGCTAATGTGAGATTGCTGGGGGCCAGGTTATGGGAGAACACCAACAATAATAACAACCACAACAAAGCTGGTGGGCATTATCCCATTATATCTGCCCCATAAATGTTCTCTTCCCCACTACTTGTGCCAGATATAGAGAGATTATTTTTAAGTTCTTTCTGTCCACATTTGGTGCATACTTCTAAGTAGTGTGCTGTGTTTGCATCTGGTCTAGGAAAAAAAAAATTTTTAAAAGGACAGGGAATCTTGCTGTCAGTTTAGTTGTAGTAAAACATCTAATTTTGTTTCATAATCCTTCTGCTATCATTGGCTTCTCAGAGTCTCCAGCTTCTCAGTGTATCTGTCAGGCTTTTAGTTGCAGCTACTGGAAGACACAATACCATCTCACTAGAAACTTCTTAATTTACTGTTAACTATTTTTTAATTGCAACAGAAATGAGGTTCAGTATAGCTTAGCAGTGCTGCAAAGAAATAACGAAAATGTTCATGGTATTGTATGGATTATTTTTGCTTTTGTTTTTTCCTCTACCCTTTATGAACTTTCAAAATAATCAAAATGAAAAGTCACAATTTGGTCTGATGATTTAGGCAACCTTGTTGTTTTTGCAGCCCAAAAATGAAGATTTACAACAGCAGTATCCAACTATCGCAGGTTATTAATACTAACTCCTAACAGCCATACCCACTGAAGACTTAATTTTTCCATTAAGCCACAGGGGGCAGCAAGAAATAGCAAAAGACCACTGGGTTTGCAGCCTAGAAGACATCAATTTGGTTACTTAATAAACTGTAAAACCTTGAATAAGTTATCTAACTTATATGGGTCTATATAACTAAATCCACAAAATAGGCTATATGATTTACTCTTCTTTCACTGAGACAAGACAAATGAAGGTATCCAGTAAAAAAAAATAAATAAATAATGACATATAATACATTACTTTTAGAAAGCAACCATATTAAGCACATAAAAATAGAAAATTAAATATAACAACTTAAAATAATACTTTATATATGTTTAGAAATAGTAATAGATATTTTGACAGGTTATAAAAACTATAAGTAATGTATTTACATGCTCAAAATGATTAAAATAGTAACTCTTAATATATGCACAATGCTTACCATATTTTAAATACAGTTCCTGGTCCTTTACAAGTTGCCTCATTCAATCAACACCTTCTGAAACGGGCAGTATTATTTTTCATATTTGACAGATGATAACTTTGAGGCAAACAAGTTTACATTACGTGGCTGGAAAGTGGCAGGCTGAGATTCTAACCACGCAGTTTTGGTCCAGAGCCCGTTCTATTTACCACTATGCTATGCCACCTCCCTCGATAATTTAGAACTTTCATGATTATTATATTATTCCTGTTATTTCTAACCATCATCTTTCTTTGGTATTCACTCTTCCATGTTTTTATAACCAAGCTTGGACACTGAAATCATGCATTCTAAGACTCACCTCTTTCTTGTTTTTTTTTTTTTTAAATATATTTTATTGATTTTTTACAGAGAGGAAGGGAGAGGGATAGAAAGTTAGAAACATCGATCAGCTGCCTCCTGCACACTCCCTACTGGGGATGTGCCTGCAACCAAGGAACATTCCCTTGACCAGAATTGAACCTGGGGCCCTTGTCTGCAGGCCGACGCTCTATCCACTGAGCCAAACCGGTTAGGCCTCACCTCTTTCTTAATGTTCTTTAGCTATCAAGTGTCCTTATGTAAGGACAACATTCTGCCACCCTTTGGAGAATCTGTATGAACAAGTGATTTGGCAGAAATCACATCTTTGAGAGGCACACAGATTTTTGTGTTTGTAAAGTGTAGCTGACAAATTTTCTGGGGAATCACATGCTGAAGCCAAATCATCTACTGATGATATATTTGTGAAGCCACTGGACTATTGGAAGAGAGATGAAGCTTTAATTGATAATGTTGTAAAACTTCAGGTAAGAAATAAAAGTTCACTAAAAATAAACAAAAATATTCATAGCAATACTAATCATAATGGCCAAGAGAGAAAGGACAGCTCAAATGTCTGTTCACAGTGAACTGGATCAGTACATTGTATATTTATGAGCTTATTACAATGAAAATGAACTACAATCACACTTTGCAGCACACAAATTTCATGAAAATAATGTTTAATAAAAAGATGTACCATATGATATTTTTTTTGTTAAAAAACCAAGCAAAATCTATGGTTTAAGCCTGGGGGAGTGGTTATTACTCTGGAGGAAATGCAGTCCCTGGGAAGTAGGGCGAGGGGCCTTCTAAGGCGCTGTGGACACTCTTGACCTGGGTGTGATGACATGTGCACATCGCCCCTGTGACTTTGACCTTTGCATGTTGCTGTGTGTGTGTTCTACTTACTACAGGTGACACTTACCAAGTGGAGGGGAGGCATAAAGGCCTCAGAGGAACTGCGTTCTCCTCTCTGGGCTTCACTTTTCATATCTGTAAAATAAAGGCACAGATAATTTCTATGCCCCACTCTATTTGTGATGTGCTGTGATTCCTGTGCGTTGTGTTAAATCTTAAACCTTGGCACGTGCATGAGGAGCGAGTGGCTGAGCTCAGCAGGCCCATTCCTGGCTCCTCCCCGCTGCCCAGTCCACAGCCCTCCTTTCCCTTCAGTTTCACAGACAATCTGTCAGGTATCCTGTTGAATTTCTCTTCAAAATACCTCCAGATCGCACCCCTTTGCACCGGGTCCGTCGCTGCCCTCTTGTCTCAGACCCTATCCGTTTCACCGGGACTCTTACAAAGCTTCTTGACTGACACCAGCTTTTCTGTCCTTGTTGCTTTTTGACACAGTTAGATAGTGTCTCTCTTCTGTCAAAATGCTGAAAGCATCCCTTTGCCACTCAGAGCAAAACCAAATGCCTTACAGGGACCTCCAAGGTGCTCTAATATCTGGGGTCCTGAAATACCTCTGAACTCCTCTGCCATTCCTCTGCCTCTGGCTCATGCCACCTGAGCCACACTCACCTCCCTGCTGGCTCCAGGGTGGGTGGGCCAAGCTTGCTAATGCATCAGGATCTTTGCGTGTGTTTTCTTCTACCTAGAATGTCCTTCCCTCAGGATTCACACAACTAGCTCTTTCTCAACACCCAGGTCTTTGCTCAAACATTCCTTTCTCAACATCACCTCCCCAATCACTCTATATGTCTGCCAACTACTCACTCCTGAAAGACCCAGCTACAGTCTTCTGATAGTCTTGCCACTTCTCCCTCCCCGTCCCCGCTAGCATTTTCATCTTTCTAATATGCTACATAGTTTACAGATTTAGTTTGTATATCACCTCTCTTTTCAGTCAACAGCTGCTCCTTTCACCTCAGAAAGATTGATCTTTGGGGAAAATCTTGCTGAAATGAAAATAAGCCACCCTAAAATTATGAGAATTTGACTGCATGATTTATTTTTCTACAACTAGGAAAAGATTGTAGAAGAATTGCAATGCATGTTCAGAAGACTGAATTTTAACCAGATATAACCCAATCAAAACAACATGGAATTCTTAAACAACTTTTCACTTGAACATTTATTAAAGTTCTAGAGGCCCAAAGCAGGAAATTCATGCAAGGGGCTCTGCCCTCGCAGCCCAACTGCCTTGTGGCCCCGCCCCTGGTCATTCCAGGAGGTCATCTGGAAGGTTGTTCTGCTGTCTGGTCTAATTATCATATTAGCTCTTTATTATATAGGATTGAGAGCTTTCAATGTTTCTTAAAATAACACACTTTTAAATCAAATGAACACAACAATCCATGAAAAAAAAAAAGATGACTTCAATGAGTGAACTATTTGAAATATAAATGCAAAAAGGAGAGACAAAGAGAGACAGAGACAGAGGAGAGAGATCACATGTTAAGTGCATAAAAGCATTGTGAACCAGGAGGGAAAGACGATCACACTCTACTTACCAAGCCCTACATTATTGTCTTCTGCCAACTCGAACTGCGTACCGCCCCACTTGAATCTTGAAGATCCAGTAAGCGATCCCTGCACAGTAGCTGTGTACTGTGCAGCAGCGGGCTCCAGGGTGAAAAGTATACATCCTCTCAAAGGGAGTTTAAAAACATGTCGCATGTGATTCAGTTTTGTAAAAACAAAACAAATATGTAAATAAAAAATGCAAGAGCTATACTCTGAATCATGTATATATTCTTTATTAATGAAGCTCTTTTTTCATTGTTTGTTATCAACATTTACAAATTCTTCTATTAGAAGTATATCTTAGTCATACATTAAGAAAACAAAATGTTTAAAATAAGACAGAGTGTAAAAGATGTTGAGTGAAATGAATTAAAGGCTGATACTGTGCCATTAACTGGTTGCAAGGAAAATCTGGAGATGTGTGTGGACCTCATCACACCTCACCCTTGAATATTCATTTCAGATACAGGCTCTTCTTTCAGTGTCTCTCATCTTAGGGACTTAAAAATGATGTTATGGTAACCAAAAGTCTTATCTATGCATAATAGTGAACATATTTAACGCACTGAGACAAGAAAGATGAAACAGAGATAAAGATATTTTTAGCCAAAAAAGAAAACGCATAGGGAGCCTTATTTTTTTTTAAAGGACAGACTGACAGACTTCCCTTGGTTCTCTGTGGCCAAAATCCATGGGTGAAGTTTTAGGGAGACATCAGTATAGAACAAGTATATTCTTTCTAATAATTTGAACTATTTAATAATATCGTAGTCTGGCTCCAAACACAATGCACTTCTTGGCCCTCAATTCTCCAGGCTGAGAGAAGGTGGCCACACCGGTCAGATGCCATAGGAACAGTCACTGCTGCCTCCAAGGAATGGTCACACAGCTCCTCATGTCATTGCCAAATCTGAAGGTGGCCACTGGGTGTGTTGGTTCTGGGGGATCTTGGGAGGGGCTGTGGTGCAGACCATGATTAGGCACTTGTGTGTCCACCTGGAGGGAGCTACAAAGAAATCTGTGGTTGGTTGCCACTTGACTGGATTTTAAGACACTTGAGAGAACCAATGCTACTAAGCTAGGCTGGCTGCCACCAGTGCTTGGTTTGGAACCCTTAGCTGGGTACCACAATGTGAGCTGAGGTCAGCTGCCTCATGTGCTGGGCTTGGGCAGCTGAGTTGAAGCTACGTTCCAGGTCAACACTGGCTGCAGATTTTGCCATGCTGGGACCACCCGGTAAGAGTAACAGTGCAAGTTGAGACTAGTGGTGGTTAGGTCTCGGCTGCTTCCAGGGGTTCATGACACTGCTTGTTTGGGGTTTGTGGACCTTTAAGAGAATTGTAGGGAAGTCTGCAGTGCAAGCTGATAAAAGCCAGGCTCAGACAATCACCAGGGCCCTGTGAACAGTGTTAGACAGGTTAATGGAGAACTCAGATTTGACATCTGCCTTCACTTGCCACCTGGGTGGAGGGAGGTTCTCAAACAAACAATAGCACCTGCCAGCACTTCTATCCCAGAGAGCCTCCCTGACCTCTACCCCTTCAGCTCTTACCTGAATCCAGTCAATTCAGGTTTCTCCATATGTCCCTGGCACTCTGAGTCTTAAACCCCAGCCTGGAGGCCAGAGCAAGTGAGTCTGGGAAAGCGAGTTCATGCACAGCCTCTCAAGAGAAACCCTTCCTCTCACTTGTATACAAGCCCCCACTTGGGCTCAGAGCCAAATGCTATGGGGTTTCTTTGGTTTGACACTGGTGTTCCAGGCAGGGGAGCTGAGAGTGGGGTGGGAACCTCTTGCTCCTCAGGCAGTTACCTCTACAACTGAGATATCCCTTCTGATTTTCAATTGTCCCCCATGTATGTCGGACCTGCTCATTTTGCATCTCCATCCCTTCTACCAATCTTCACAGGGCTTCTCCTTTATAGCTTTAGTTATGGTTTCTGTTCAGATGGTCTTCAGGTTCTTTTCAATGATGGCTGTTCTATAATTTATTTGTAATTTTGACGTGGTTGTGGGAGGAAATCCTTAATAAAGGTAAATTTTTTAGAAAAGAGAAAAAAAAGAGAAATTAACAAAAATATAGTTGATTAAAATGTATTTAATATTTTCGTTCTATTTTTCCAGTGTCTAAAGGTAGAATGTTAGGTTATTTGTTTGAAATAATTCTTCCTTTTACCATAGAAAGTTGCAGCTATAAACTGTTCTCTAAGCACTAATTTATATTCATCTTATAAGTTTTAAGATATTTATCTTCAATTGCATAATCTCAAACTGTTATTTCCATTTTGGTTTCTTCTTTGAACCATTGGTTATATAGAATTGTTTCCTTTTCTTCTCAATTTTCACATATTTGTGAGTTTCCCAAATTTCTTGGTTCAAATAGTACAGTCTCTTACTGTTCCTACTGAATTTCCATAGACTTGCTTGACTACATATATTCTTCCTTTGCTGTGTATCCTAGGGGCCATATGCAGATATCTGCAACGGAGGCTTTTTCATTCTTTTCTGCAGTTTCTCTAGAAAGCAGGTGAGTGGAGCGCCTCAAGCTGTCATTCTGCAAGTGCATTGCTACGGCGCTTTTTGTGCCAAACTTTGCTCTCGGTATGTAATTACATTAAGCGAGCCACTCCTAGCTGCATAGAAATAGAGATTGAGAAGAGCAGTCTGATCCTAGAGGCCACCTTTTGAGGTGAGGGACCTGAGGGAAGGGGCTGGTGTGTAGCTTCTCTATAGACACAGCATTCATCTGCAGCGGGCCTGGAATTCCTGTCTCCAGAATTCCCCCATCTCTATCCATTAACCAGTGATTTCAAGTGTCCGCTGATTGACCAAATCTGGCTGCACCCACTTGTCCCCATGTTGTTCAATGCCATAACTACAGAATTGGGTCCTTGTGACCAATTCTATGGTCCACAGGGCTAAAAACATTTACTATCTTGCTCTTTACAGAAATAATTTACTCAGCTCTTCATTAAAGCAATCCCTGAATCTCATTTTTGTGGGTCTGTTCCCTGGTCCTATTCCTATTACCAATTTTTCTATCAAGTAAAGTTTAGGCAGGAGACAAATTATATTGGCTATCTTAACAGAGAGGAAAGAGTGAATATAAAGAACTATTAATGAACATAAACAATTAAAATACAAAGAGACATGGGGGAATTCTGGAGATAGGAATTCCAGGCCCGCTGCAGATGAATGCTGTGTCTATGGAGAAGCTACAGACCAGCCCCTTCCCTCAGGTTCCTCACCTCAAAAGGTGGCCTCTAGGGTCAGACTGAAATATCACTGAGGGAGTTGCCACCCTTAGGGCTGGCTGAGCAATATGGGTGAAGCTGAGATTATTTAGATGTAGAAGCCAGAGTTCAGCCAGCCCTGCCTTCGGCTGGGGTTGGAGTCTCTGAATGGAACCCTAGAATTGTCACCTCTGAGGAGGGGGTTCTCTGAGGGGACACAGTGAAATTAGTCCTGCATGTTGGAAAAACTGAAAATTCAATGCAATCATTGTTCCTGGTATGAGTTACAGCCAACAAAGTGGAGAAGCAAGGCTGATGTGGGCTTGCAGAAACAGGAAGTGGAGAGGACTGGCTGGCTGTCCCTGCTCCAGCCTCGTCAGCCCCCCACATTCCCTGCTGACAGAGCCAAACGCAGCAGCCGGCAAAGTGGAAATGCGGTTGTTAGTCTCAACTTCAGCACCACTCAGCAAAGTATAAAGATGCAGGTTTGAAGCTGACAGACAAGAGCTTAACCACTGGCACAGTGCTTTTCTATTGACTAAAGTGGAGGGTAAGCTTGAGGAGAGGTGCCAATGAAGGAAAAAAGAGCAACGTGAAGGAAAGCGTGTGCTGTGCAGAAGGAATTATGTATTTCAAAGCCATCATCATTGAAATGAAATAAAGACTCATATGGGATAAAAAGTGAGCACTGGGAGAATGCTGCCCAGAGTAACTCCTGCCCACAGGTACGGTCATCCCTGTGATTCCCACAGTTACTGCTGCAGCAGCTCCTGTCTCCCGTATCCTGGTCTGTTGCCCTGGTATTCATGGACTCAACCCTGGGCAGTCACACTTTCAAAATCATCCCATTCTCATTTTGTGTTCCTGTCAGGACAACTTATAGATTCCATGCTTGTCCCAGTCGCTGCACACAGGAAACAGTTATTCATAATACGGTAACATCATAACAAGAACTATATTGATGTTCACTCATCGTGTTTCAAGAAATCCTTGAATGATGCCAATTTTGACAGTTAAGGGGAAAAACAAGAATCATTGCTTGACTTTTTTCTGTCTTGAGAGATTCCTAAATGAGATGGTTGACTTAGTTTGTTAAATGTATATTAAAGAGACCAGTTTCCTTAGTACAGGGAACGATCTTGCTGCTCTGCTTTTTGTTTCAGAAAAGAGCAATCTCAACTCTCCGGCCAGCCAGGAGGGAGCCCCGTTTGAAGTATGTTATGTGGATGCTGTGAGGCATGCCCCGCAGCTATGGAGAAGCTCCTTTGACAATGAAGTGAGCCCACCATGAAAGGTAAGTGTGCTGTTTAAGAGCCACATGTGTGACCCTGTAGGGGGCTTGATTCTACAGTGTGGTGCCGTCATGGGTGTCTGCCCCTGCCTCTAGCTTGTTACTTTTAGGATTTCTGTGATTATTGGCAACTCATTTCTGGAAAAAAAAAAACTTGAACAAACCTTTAATTAAGAGAAAATAATATTTAATAAAGTGTCCAGGAAACATCATATGAAGCCAAATTTATTTGAGGACAACAACTTCCCTGTTTTTATAACTAGCACATATACATGGATGGAGAAGAAAGGCTTGGGGTGTGGGTACAGTCATCAGTTCTTATAGAACCCACTATCAACCACATAATCTGTGGCAGAAAGTGCCTCTCTGCTACCCACAGCCTCTCACTCGCTTACTTACAGACAAGCAGGCAAGACTCACTGACATGCCTGAGTACATTCAGATGTAAATGTGCTTATACATGTGAAAAGCTCTGTTCATTCATTCAGAAGAACTATATATCTCAGAGGGAAGGAGGAAGAGATTAACTAAAGAACTTGTATCCCTATATGCATTACCCATGGGCACAGACAATAGTACGGTAGGCCTCGGGGTGCAGGTGTGGGGTGGAGGTGGTCAATGGGGAAAAAGGGGGACATGGGTAATACTTTCAACAAAAAGGATACATTTTTTAAAAGATGCATTTATCTATCCATTCATTTATCTGCCCTCTATCTAATTGCTTCCAAACATATGCTAGACTTTATTCCAGATCTTGGTATTAGAGCATAAACATGCTCACTATATTCATTCTCTCAGGGAGCTTCATTCTAACCAGGCTCTGACTGGGGAGAAGTTAGCTTGGAATCACCTGCTTCTAGTCATTTATTCCAGCCCAGAAGGTGGACACTCCGGGAAACAGTAAGGATATTCCCCTATAGTGGGGCAGGCCTGCACCCCTGCCCAAATAATGTGAAGGCCAAGAGAAAGGTACACCTCAGCTGCCCAGAGCGTTCCACAGCAGCACTGGATTCCTCTGGCAGCCGAGTCGCCTGTGAAATATACAGCACTCAACTACCCAAGTGTGCGTAAACAAGACAGGGCAAACCTTGAGGACTGCACTTGGGAAAACAGATCCTGGGTTTGAAGACAATATTGTAATTACTATTATAGCCAAAGTCCTTCAGAGAAACAATGGGATAAAATATATATATATATATATATATATATATATATATATATAATAAATATATATATCATAAATATACATATATAAATATATAATAATAATATTATACATATATTTAATGTGTAATAATAATAAATATACATATATTTATGCATTATTATTATTATATAGTTATGAGAAGGAATTGAGTCATGATTATGGAGGCTGGCTGGTAAGTTTCCAGAGCTGCAGGGTGGGACAGCAAGCTGGGGTCCAGGGGAGCTGATGGCTCAGTTCCAGTCTGAAGGCGCAGCCTGAGCAGACCCAGGAAGAGTCAGGAAGAATTCTCTCACTCAGGAGGGGGTCACCCTTTTTCTTTATTCCACTTGACTAGATGCAGACCACCCACATTCTACTAATTTAAATGTTAATCTCATCTAAAAACAACCTCACATTCCAAATATTGTTTAACTAGATACCTGGGCACACCATAGTCTAGTCAAGTTAACACATAAAATTAACCATCACAGTAACTTAGATCTTATCTCTATACTAGAGGCCCAGTACACGGATCTGTGCACCCGTGAGGTCCCTCAGCCTGGCCTGCGGGGATTGGGCCAAAACTGGCTCAGTGACATCCCCCAAGGGGTCCCAGATTGTGAGAGGGCAAAGGCCAGGCCCAGGGACCCCACCAGTGCACAACTGGGGCTGGGGAGGGCTCCAGGGTGTGTCCAGCCCATCTCGCCCAGTCCCAATCGGCCTGATCAGTCAAATGGTGGAATGTGGGAGGGGAGGGGGCGAAGGACTGTGGGAGGCTGGCCTGCCATAGAAGGTTGGCTGTGGGAATGCACTAACCACCAGGGGGCAGCTCTTACATTGAGCATCTTCCCCCTGGTGGTCAGTTAGTGACTGGTTGTTCAGTCGTTCAGTCACTTAGGCTTTTATATATATAGATAGAATTTTTAAAAATCACTTGACACAGTAGATACTTATAGGGTACTTATTAAAAGCTCAATTTAATTATATAATGAATTATAGCCTATTGCTACCTTACAGTGCCTGTAACTTCAGAATAACTGCAACACCAGTAATTTTCTTAATATATGAGGGATACTAATGATTCACATTATTTTTTAAATTAAACTATTTTGAGATAATTATAGATTCACATACAATTATAATAAATAATGCAGGAAATAATTTCTTTATAATGGCTGAATTGTGACTCTCACTATTTAAATGTTTAAGTCCTAAAACCTAGTATCTCAGAATGTGTCTGTATTTAGAGAGAGGACCTTTAACCAGTTAATTAAAGTAAAATAAAGTAATTACAGTTGGTCCTCATCCAGTCTGACTGAGGTCGTATATGAAGAGGACACTAGAACGCAGACTCAGAGCAAAGAACAGGTGAAAACAAAGGGAAAAGCAAGCCATCTGCAAGCAAAGAAGAGAGGTTGCAGGTTAACCCAAACCTGCAGACACACCTGCAGACACCCTGAACTTGGACTTCTAGCCTACAGAAGTCAGGAAATAGCCCCAGCTGGTGTAGCTCAATGGATAGAGAATGGGCTTGCCGACTGAAGGGTCCTGGGTTTGATTCTGGTCAAGGGCACATGCCCATATTGCGGTCTTGATCCCCAGTAGGGGGTGTGCAGGAGGCAGCTGATCAATGATTCTCATCATTGATATTTCTCTATCTACCTCTATCATCTCTATCTCTATCTCTATCTCTCTCTCTATCTCTATCTCTATCTCTAGCTCTATCTCTATCTCTCTCTATCTCTATCTCTATCTCTATATCTCTATCTTTCCCTCTCCTTTCCTCTCTGAAATCAATAAAATATATTTTTTTAAAAAGTGTGAGGAAATAAATTTCACTCTATGGTATTTTGTTATTGCAGTTCTAGCAAACTAATACACCCAGTTTCCAACAGTGGTAACATCTTTCAAAACTAGAGTAAAATATCAAACAGAGATATTGCCATTGACATAGTCAAGACACAGAGCAGGTCCCCCATCACAAAGACTGCCCCTGTTGCTTTTTTGGCACCACATTGTCCTCCCACACTCTCCTCTGGTCCCTGAATGCTAGCAACCACGAATCTGTTCTTTATTTAGATTATTCTGTCATTCCAAGAATGTCATAAAAATGAATCATACACTATATATTCTTTTGAGATTATATAGATTTTTATTCTTACAATAATTATATGAAAATTTATTCAAGTACTTGGGTGCATCAGTAGTTTGTTACTGATTAGTATTCCATGGAATGGTTGATTCCAGGATATTGAACTAATCACCCATTGAGGAATATCTGTATTGTTTTCAGTTTTTGACAATTATGAGTAAATCTGCTATGCATAATTGTGTACATGTTTTTATGGAACATAAGTTTTCTTTTTTTAATATATTTTATTGATTTTTTACAGAGAGAGAGGGATAGGAATAGAGAGCTAGAAACATCGATGAGAGAGAAACATTGATCAGCTGCCTCCTGCACACCCCCCACTGGGTATGTGCCTGCAACCAAGGTACATGCCCTTGACTGGAATCGGACCTAGGACCCTTGAGTCTGAAGGCCGACGCTCTATCCACTGAGCCAAACCAGTTAGGGCTGGAACATAAGTTTTCATTTCTTAGAGATAAAGGCTCAAGTGTGCAATTGTTTGGTCATATTGTAGTTATATGTTTAGTTTTACAAGAAACTAGCAAACTATTTACCATTGTATAATCCTACCAATAATGTATTGAATGATGAGTTTTTCTTCATCCTTGCCAGCATTTGATGTTGCCGCTATTATTTTTAATTTTCTTCACAGTGATGTGTATACTGAAATTCATTGCTATTTGAATTTACATATTTTTATTATAGTGATGTTGCATATTTTTTAATGTGCTTATTTTACATTTGTATATCTTCTTTGGTAAAATGTCCATTCATTCATCTTTTCTGCCAATTTTCTAAGTGAATTGTTTCTTTCCATATTCTTTAGTTTAAAAATATTGTATAGTGTTGTTTTTATTTTTAGATTTTAATTTTTAAATTTCAGTTAATGTAAAACACTACATTCTTTTCAGGTGTACATCCTCATGATTAGCATTTATATAACTTATGAAGTTATCACACTGTTAAATCTAGTACCCATCTGATACCATGTATAGTTATTATAATACTATCGACTATATTCCCTATGCTGTACTTCACATCCCTATGACTTTTCTGTCACTGCGAATTTGTACTTCTATATCCCTTCACCATTTTTACCCATCCCCCTAAACCCTCTCCCATCTGGTAACTATCAAAATGTTCTCTATATCTATGAGTCTATTTCTGTTCTGTTTGTTTATTTATTTTATTTATCTTTAGATTCCACATATAAGGAAATCATATGGATTTGTCTTTCTCTGACTATTTTTTATTTAATTTTTAATTTATTTTAGAAAGAGAAAGAGGAAGGGAGAGAGACTCAGAGAGAAATGTCGACTTGCCATTTCTCTCATCCACATAGTCAATGGTTCACCCTTGTATGTGCCCTGACTATAGATCAAACCCACAACCATGGCATATTGGGATAATATTTCAACCATTTGAGCTACCTGGCTGGGACTCTGTCTGTCTTATTTTACTTAGCTTAATACCTTATAGGTACATCCATGTTCTTGCAGATGGCAAGATTTTATTCTTATTTATGGCTGAATCATATTCCATTGTATATAAAGGATGTCCCCAAAAATCTATACACACTTTGAATAATTATTAATTTCAATGGGTTAAATGTGAAAAGAAAGAAACATCAATTAACTATCAGCAGTTAAGTGTGCATACATTTTTTGGAACACTCTACATGTACAGCTTCTTCTTTATCCATTCATCAATTGATGGGCACTTAGGTTGCTTCCATATCTTGGCTATTGTAAATTATGTTGCAATTTAGAGTTTTGGATTTCTTCCAATAAATATCCAGAAGTGGAGTTAATGGGTCCCACTTTGTCACTTGTTATAACACTTGTTTTAAAGTCTATTTGTTTTAAAGTATAAATACCGCTATCCCAGATTTTTGTTTTGTTTGCATTTTCATGAAATATCTTTGTTCATCCCTTTACTTTCAGTCTCTGTATCTTTTGATCTGAAGTGAGTCTCTTATAGACAGTGTCTATAAGGGTCTTATTTTGGTATCTCTTTAGTCACCGTATGTCTTTTGATTGGAGCATTTATCCATTTGCATTTAAAGTATTTTTTGATAGATATGTATTTATTGCTATTTTATTATTCATTCTTGACCTTTTTCTTTCTGCTTCTTAAAAACAAACAAACAAAAAAAAAAACCTTTAACATTTCCTGTAATTCTGGTTTTGTGGTGATGAACTCTGTCAGCATTTTTTTTTTTTTTTTGGCTGGGAAGTTCTGTATCTGTCCTTTGGTTGCAAATGATAGCTTTTCTCAGTAAAGTAGTCCTTGTTTTTTAATCCCATTTAATATTTTGTGCCAATTCCTTCAGGCTTGCCAATTTTCTGTTGAGAAGTCAGTTGACTGTCAGTCCTATGGGAGCTCCCTTGTAGGCAAATAATTGCTTTGTTCTTATTGCATTTAAGATACTCTCTTTGTTTTTAACCTTTACTATTTTCATTAGGAGGTGTCTTGGTGTGGGCCTCTGAGGGTTCATATTGTTTGGAACACTCTATACTACTTGGACTTGAGTGTTTATTTTCTTCACAGGTTAGGGAAGTTTTCTGTCATTATTTTTTTTTAAAGATTTTCAATGTTTTGCTCTCTCTTCTCGCTCAGGCACCCCCATGAAACAAATTTTAGGGTTCTTGAAGATGTCCCAGAGACTCCTTTCATTATCCTCATTTATTATGCTTTTTTATTTTTGCTATTCTAATAATGGGTATTCTCTGCTTTATTATATTCCAAATCACTGATTTGATTTTCTGCTTCATTTACTCTAATGCTGATTCCCTGTGATTTATTCTTCATTTCAGTTAGTGTATTTTTCAATTCTGACTGGTTCTTGTTATGGTTTTCATGTATTTTTTATGCTGTTGAAGCTCTCACTAAGTTTATTGAGCATCCTTATAACCATTGTTTTGAACTCTGTGTCTGGTAGGTTGCTTGCCTTGATTTTATTAGTTATTTTTCTGAATATTTCTCCTGTTCTTTCATTTCGGACCTATTTCTTTGTTCCCTCATTTTGGCTGCTTCCCTGTGTTTGTTTCTGTGTATCAGATAGGACTGCTATGCCCCTCTGTGTTGGTAGAGTGGCCTTATCTAGTAGGTTTTCCGTATTGCCCAGTTGGTAAGCCTCCCTGGTCACCTGAACTGAGTGCTCCAAGTACATCCCTTGTGTGGGCTGTGTGCACTTCTATTGTGGTTGAGCAATGATTGCTGTTGGGATGTCACTGGGAGGGACTGACCCCCAGGCCAATTGGTAGTGAGGACTGATTGCAACTACAGCAGAGAAGCTGATGTGCAGGGATCAACCTCATGGAGCAGGCCCTGCTTTACTGGGGCTTTGGTTTTTCCCTTGAGTATATAACTTGTGGAGGTGGTTGGGTTGTAATGCAGTGTGGTCTGAAGCTGTTCACAGGGTACACTGTCTCTGGGGCCTCTGGGGAGGTGCAAGGTCAGCAGCAGCCTATAGCCAGCCCAGGACCACTGGCATGAGCTACAAAGTGAACTGTAGATGCTGCTAATTTTACTGGTCTTAGAGGAACCTGGGAGATGCCTAGCTGGGGACCGAGTCTGTCTGCCACTAATGCCAGGCCTGGGGTCGCTTATCAAGAGGTATGGGATGTGCAGAAGCCAGATGCTGCTTGTTACAGAGATTTTAGGAAAGTCTAAAACATCAGCCAGGAAAGAATCTTTGTATGGAAAAGCCACTGCAAATGGCTTGGATAGACCTGAAAATTGGGTGGGGCAGTGTCTCAAAGAATCACCAAGAGAGTGCCAAGCAGGCATATGGAGTCTAAGATATGATGCCCGCCTGCTGGTTCTGTAAGGGGATGGCTCAGCTAGGAAACAATGACATCTTTCAGCTCTTCTGTCTGAGAGAAAGCTGTCCTTCCAGCCCTCATTCACTTCAGTTTCTCTCCATATGTCCCTGACACCTTTTGAGCTCTTGCCCCAGCACTGGAGCTCAGAGCCAGTGAATCCAAGGTAGACCATGAGCAGGCCATTTAAGAGGAATGCCCTGGTCTCCAGCTTCCCTCAGTCTCATTCAGCTAAAATCCCTGTTGGTTTTTACATCCAGAAGGTATGGGGTCTTGTTTTCCTGGAACTAAAACCCTGGATTGGGGAGCCTGGTGTGGGACTGGAACTCTTCACTCCTCAGGAAGGATCTCTGCAGCCTAGATATCCATTCTGATTATTCTTTTTATTTTTTTATTTTAGAGAGACACACACAGAAAGAAACATTGATGTGAGAGAGAAACATGGATTAGCCACCTCTGCATGTGCCTCCATTGCCAATCAAACCCACAACCCAGGTATGTACCCTAGGAATTGAACCCACCACCTGGTGTATGGGATGACACTCTAACCAAGTGAGCCACACCAACCAAGGCATCTTTCCTGATTTTTAACCATGTGTGATTGTGGGACCAGCCCATTCAGTTTCTCTGCCCATCCATTCCATCTTTATGTGATCTCTATTTTATATTATTAGTTATAGGGCTTCTGTTCAGCTCAATTTCAGGCATTGTGAATGATGGTTGTTCTTTAATTTAGCTGTGGTTGTGGTAGATTTGAGTACTATGCACTCTTGCTGACATCTTGCCTAGAAGTGTTTTGAAAATTATTTACATACTAGAGGTCTGGTGCACAAAATTTGTGCACTTGGGGGGTTCCTCAGCCCAGCCTGTGCCCTCTCGCAGTCTTGGACCCCTTGGGGGATGACCACCTGCTGGCTTAGGCCTGTTCCCCAGATAATTGGGCTTAAGCAGGCAGTCAGACATCCTTCTGGCAGCCTGGGAGCCCTCGGGGGATGTCCACTTGCCATCGGAGAGGAGGCCTAAGCTGCAGTCAGACATCCTTAGCACCGCTGAGGAGGCAGGAGAGGCTCCCGCCACCACCGCTGTGCTGGCAGCCGTCAGTCTGGCTTGTGGCTGAGCATGGCTCCCCCTGTGGGAGTGCACTAACCACCAGGGGGAAGCTCCTGCATTGAGCGTCTGCCCCCTGGTGGTCAGTGTGTGTCATAGTGACCAGTCATTCCCAGTCATTCTGCTGTTAGGGTCATTTTGCATATTACCCTTTTATTATATAGGATAGAGGCCTGGTGCATGGGTGGGGGCCGGCTGGTTTGCCCTGAAGGGTGTCCCAGATCAGGGTGGGGGTCCCGCTTGGGTGCCTGGCCAACCTGGGTGAGGAGCTGATGGCTGTTTACAGGTTGGCCACAGCCCCCAGCCACCCAAGCTCCTAGTGGAGGCTGGCTGGAAGCAGGTATCTGGGATTTATTTGTCTTCTAAAATTGAAACTTTGTTGCCTTGAGTGGAGGCCATAGCCAGCCAAGGCAGGCAGGAAACTTGGCTTCCTCCATCACCAGGGCAACCAAGCCTCCTGCTTGCTCTAGTTCTGTGGCTGCCAGCCACCATCTTGGTTGGGTTAATTTGCATATAGTTGCTCTGATTGGCTGGTGGGCGTGGCTTGGGACGTAGTGGAGGTGCAGTCAATTTGCATGTTTCTCTTTTATTAGATTAGATTATGGACCCAAATCTTTAGTTAGGTATATGAGCTTCAAATATTTTATTTTATTTCATTCTGTAGCTTCTCTTATCCCTCCCTCAACATAATCTTTAACAGAGCAAATGTATTTAATTTTGATGAAGCAATTTAATATTTTGATTGATCAAATGTTAAATAATCAATGTTTACATTTAATGAAAAGGAAAATGAGGCTAGGGGGATGCTTCCAACCTACTTCAGTATCTGGTTAAAACTGTACTGTTACTTTCCCACTCTGACTGACTTGGGCAGATCTGTAGAGCCTAACCCCAGGGCCCCGCCACAGCTGACTTGGGCAGAGCTGCAGAGCATACCCACAAGGCCCTGCCAAGACTGACTTGGGAAGAGCTGTGGGGACCCTCAGGGGCCTGCCACAGGAGGAGATATATATAGGTCAGAGCCTCCCCATGAATTCAGTTCAGGCTTTGGATCCGGAATTCCCCTGGACTAGCAGATCTGTGAAATAAAGGTTAAACTTTCCTCCCTCGGTGTGCTGGCTGATTGTTCTCTTGTGCATTCTGCCACAACATTATGGATCATGCTCTTGATGTCAAGTTTAAGAAGACTTTGCCTGGACCTTGGTTTCTAAGATAATTTTCTAGTTTCTCTAAATATTTTATCATTTTGTCTTTATATTTAAATTTGAATTCCATTTTCAGTTAATGTGTGAGGTTGGTTTGAGGTTCTTTTGTAAATCTTCTCATGCATATCTAACTCCTCAGTAGGAAGAATCACTTTGCCAAGTGCTAAGGCCTGATTAATATCTGCAGGAATCAAGGCATTACTATGTTGGAAGGACAACAGACACGTAGATTAATGAAACAAAATCAATCACCCTCCATAAAATAGGTGACCCAGAAACAGATCCTCAGATATGCTCCAATTTCTTGTTGACAAAATGCAAAATCAGTTTACTGTAGGAGATCTTTTTCAACAAAAGGCACTAGGCACAGACTTGTTTTATAAACTCCATTAATGTAAACACATACAATCAAATATGGGTAGTAAAATAATTTTTTTAAATCCAACAGATAAATGTCCATGTGTTGCTGATTGTTTTCTACAACATAGAAGAAATTTTATTTTTCAATGGCTATTCTGACATGTTATACATTTACTAATCATAACAGGCTAAGAGAGTGTCAGGCAACCTCAAAGAAAAATCAGTGGGTTTTAATTTATCCACTTTTTAGAAAGAACCACATCCACAACGCTGCTACATGGATTGGATTTTCATTCTCTCTCTCTCTCTCTCTCTCTCTCTCTCTCTCTCTCTCTCACACACACACACACTTTATGACAAGCATTTTTATTTTAGAACAATTTCAAACTTACATAAAAATGACAAAAATGTACTAAGAATATCTTTATGCCCTTCACCCAGAATCAGCGATTGTGGACATTTTGCAACATTTGACTTATTATTCTCTTTCTGAATTATTAGAGACCAAGCAGCAGTCATCGAAGCCCTTCCCAGAAAGTATTTCAGTGCAACTTCCCAGATTATCCCCAAACAGGAAATTTAATATTGATATAATTCTGCTGCCTAAAGTACAGATTTTATTCAAATTTTGCTAATTGTCTTAATTATGTCTTTTTAAAAAATATGTTTTATTTATTTTTAGAGAGGAAGGGAGAGTGAGATAAAGAAAGATCAATGTTAGAGCAAAACATTGATCAGCTGCCTCCGGTACACACGCTACTTGGGATCAAGTTCGCAATCTGTGTATGTGCCCTGACCAGGAGCCACCTTTTTGTGCACAACATGATACCCAACCAACTGAGCCACACTGGCCAGTGCTTCATAATGTCTTTACACCATTTTGCATTTCTTTTCCAGGATCCAATCTAGAATCATACTTTACATTTAGATTTGGCATCTTTTTATTGATATGTAATTGACATACCATGATATTCATCCTTTAAAGTGTATGACTTTAAGTATATTCACAATGTTGTGTAACTATCAGCAATAATACATACGATGTTTTCATCACTCCAAAAGAGAAATCCCATATTCACCAGCAATTATTGCACATTCTTCTCTCCCCAGCCCTGCCAAGTACTAGTCTGATTTTAGTCTCTTAGATCTGCCTATTCTGGACAACGCATATAAATAAAATGATACCATATGCATCCTTTTGTATCTGGGCTTCTTTCACTTAGCATGTTTAAAAATTGATATATAGTATGCCACCTATCAATATTTTATATTTTAATAGCTGAATAGTGTTGCATTACATAGATACCACATTTGTTTATCTATTTTATACTTGAACATTTGAGTCGATTCTATTTTGGGGCTATAATGAATGATGCTTCTAAGAACATTTATATACACATTTTTGTATGAACATTTTCACTTCTCATTGATAGAATAGAATTGAGGAATCAAATTGTTGGGTTATATGATAAATTTATATTTAAGTTTTTGAGGAATTGCCAAATTGTTTTAGGAAGAAGTTGCACCATTTTACATTTTAACAAATAGATAAGAGTTCCAATTTCTCTATACACTTGTCTACAATTACTATTACTATCTGACTTACTGATCGTAGCAGCCTTGATGGGTGTGAAGTGCTATCTCATGGTGTTGATTAGCATTTATGTTTGCATGCATTTTTTGGTCATTTGTATATCTTCTTTGGAGAAATGTCTATTCAGGTTCTTTGCCAAATTTTTAATGGGTTGTTCATTCCTATGTTGTTGAGTTGTAAGAGTTTGGATTCTACATTCATCACATACATAAATTGCAAATATTTCACTCTTTCAGTGAGTTATTTTTAACTTTTTTGATATTTTCCTTTGATGCTTAGGCTTTAGGAATTATAAGAGACAATTACTAATTTAAGGTCACAAATATTTTTCATTTTTTTTTGTTTTATAATTTTAGCTCTTAAGGTTTTCATGAGGATACCAGTTGTCCCAGCATAATTTATTTAAAAGAGTATTGTTGGGAAGTCAAGATGGAGGCTGGCAAGATGGCAGTGGGGGAGAGAGTGTGAGTGAGTGAGTGAGCTAAAGGGGAGTGCGTGGATATGTGTGGAGAGTGTGTGTGTGTGTGTGTGTGTGTGTGAATGAGGGACAGTTAGATCCTGCAGGATTTTGGGGGGCTGACAGAGAGGGCTCTCTTAGATAGGGATCCCCTGTTACCACTGCAACCACTCTGGGTGACTGGCACTGGCACAGAAACCATGCCATCTTGAAGGGGAGACCTGCTGTGACTAGGAGCTCAGCCTCACCACCACCCAGATTGTCCTCAGACACCATTCGGGACCTAACTGCCACTCCAGCCAAAGATCTGCCACAGTAGCTGCAGACCCACAGACACTGGTACTCCAGCCTCCTGGCCACAGGCTCCTGAGAGTTCCAGAGCACACTCCCTTCCCCTGATGGCCTGCTACTTTAGCCCTGGGTCCTGTGAATCCCACCACCTGGACTCTCCCGTGACTCTAGGAGTGTGTGAGGTCCTGCTGACTCACTGCTGTGGCACAGTCTTTGTGCATCCCTATGCCTGGGCTCTCCAGTGATTCTTGAGGTACACAACCCTCCCACCAAGCCCTCTGTTTCAGTCACAGGCCCTGCTCAACTCCACACATGGACCCATCGGTGATAGCAAAAATGGTGAAACAACGAAATAACCCCCCAAGGGAAGAAAAGGAGAAAGCACCAGCAAAGGAACTAAATGAAATGGAGGCATGCGATATGTTAGAAAAAGAATTCAGAGTAATGGGCATATAGTTGATAAATCAGATGGATGAGACAATCCATCAACAACTTATGTAAAAAACAAGATGAAATCAAGAATATTATAGCTATAATAAAAAACACGATGGAAGGTTTCAACAATAGACTAGAAAAAGTGGAGGACCAAATTAGTGAGTTAGAAGATAGGGCAGAAAAACACACTGAATCTGAACAACAAATGGAGGAAAAAATTAGAAAGCAGGAGGTGAGCCTAAGGGATTTTGGGGAGAGCTTAAACAGGAATTTTTAGGCGTGAGAAAAAAAGGTTTTAGGAAATTTTAGAAATTAAGTGGACCATGGAAGAAGCATAGGGCTGCAGAGCAGCAGAAGATATATCTCCATAGAACAGGGAAGCTGAAAAGCTGCAACAGGTACATTTCCATAGAATGAGGCAACTGGATCAGAAAAAGGTCTATATTTACAAAATAAAGGGAAGGAAGCTCTCCATCCAGAAGGAGAAGAAGAAACCCCAAAAGGGAATAGAAAAACAATAAGGATGGAGGGGAAGAAAACCTCATGTGACCCATGTGAGGTTTGACCTTTTAGCCTAGGAGTTAATATAATTACCAGTCTAAGGGAATAGTGACCAATCAGAGGGCATATCAAGGCACAAAGATCCGCAACTTTTATAAGCTGTAGAGAAAAGGAACTCAGTGGGATTCTTCCCTTTCCTGATGTGGGAGTTTGTGCTGTGAAATTCCTTCCTCTTCCCCACGTGGGAGTCTGTACTTTTTTTCAGTAAATTTCCATCTTTGTTACACCACCTTGGATACCGTCTGTGGATTCATTCTTCCATTCCCATGGACAAAGAACCTGGAAAACAGACGACCCAGGGGAACACTGCATGTTCCAGTCCAAACATTCCTCTTCATAATAAAGTAACATACATATAATAGGGGTACCAGAAGGACAAGAAGAGGATCAAGAATTAGAAAATTGAAGGGGAAATCAGGAGTTTCACAGACAAAAAAGGGCTAAAGGAATTTATCACTATGAAGCCAGCAATGCAAGAAATGTTAAAGGGACTGTTCTAAAAAGAAGAAATAGGAAAGGAAGAAGGAACACAGGCACAAAGAATAAAAATGGCCACAAACAAGTACCTATCAATAATAACCATAAATGTAAATGGATAAAATGCTCCAATCAAAAGACATCTTGTGGCTGAATGGGTGAGAAAAGAAGACCCATACATATGCTGTCTAGAAGAGACCCACTTCAGAACAAGGGACTCACACAGACTAAAAGTGAAGGGATTCAATCGCTTCTCGGCCTTTTGGCTAAGATCAAGTGTAGTATCTGTTCTTATCAGTTTAAAAGTGAAGGGATTGCCAAACTGGTTTGGCTCAAAGGATAGAGCATCGGCCTGTGGACTGAAGGATCCCAGGTTCGATTCTGGTCAAGGGCTAAATAACATGTTATTAAGAACTAGAGGTCCGATGCACAAAATTCATGCATGGGTAGGGTCTCTAGGCCTGGCAGGTGATCAGGGCCAATCTGTGGGAAGACCGGTGGGTTGATCTGAGGCTCCCACTGGCACCTTCCATGGCTGGCCTGGGGCCTGTGGGCTGGGGGCATCTCCTGCGTTGAACGTCTTACCCCTGGTGGTCAGTGAACGTCATAGCAACCAGTTGTTCTAATGGTCATTCTGCCATTAGGTCGGTTTGCATATTAGGATTTTATTAGATAGGATGATTGAGTTACCAAAGAGATCAAAGAAGAAATAAAAAAACATCCTGGAAACAAATGACAATGAAAACACAACAAAACAAAAATCTATGGGACACAGTGAAAGCAATCCTGAGAAGGAAGTTCATAGCATTACAAGCATACCTCAAAAAACAAGAAAAACTGGTGATAAATTATCTAACTGTACAAATTAAAGATTTAGAAAGAGAGCAACAAGAAAAGCCCAGAGTGAGCAGAATGGAAGAAATAATAAATATTAGAGTGGAAATAAACGACACAGTGTCAAAAAACAAACAAACAAAAGATCAATAAAACCAAGGGCTGGTTCTTTAAAAGGATAAATAATATTGATGAACATCTAGCCACGCTCACCAAGAACCAAAAGGAGAGGACCCAAATAAGCAAAATCAGAAATGAAAGAGCCAAAATAACAAACAACCCCACAGAAATACAAAGAATTAAAAATAAAATTATGAGCAACTCTATTCCAAAAAACTGGTCAACCTAGAAGAAATGGACATATTCCTAGAGAAATATAACTTTCCAAAACTCACTCAGGAAAAATAAAAATATGTGAATAGGCCAATAACCATGGAGCAAATTGAAGCAGTAATCAAAAAACTCCCAGCCAACAAAAGCCCTGGACCAAATCAAAGAAGAACTAAAACCTATCATCCTCAGACTATTCCAAAAAATTCAAGAGGAAGGAACACTTTCAAGCTTTTTCTGTGAAGCCAGCATTATCCTAATCCTAAAATCACATAAAGACACTATAGAGAATTACAGGCCAGTATCTCTGATGAACATAGATGCTAAAATCCTCAACAAAATCCTCGCAAATCAGATCCAGCATTACATTAGAAAGATCATACACCATGATCAAGTGTGATTTATTCCAGGGATGCAAGGCTGGTACAATATCCACAAATTAATAAATGTGATACCTCACATAAACAAATTGAGAGATAAAAATCACATAATCATATCAATCAACATTTGACAAAAGTATTTGAAAAAACCCAACACACTTTCTTGATAAAAACTCTCAGCAAAGTGAGAATAGAGGGATCATACCTCAACTTAATAAAAGCCATATATGAAAAACCTACAGCCAATATGACCAAACTAAAACAATTTCTCCTAATAACAGGAACAAGACAGGGATGCCCACTCTCACCAATCCTGTTTAACATAGTACTATAAGTACTAGCCATAGTGATCAGACAAGAACAGAAATAAAGGGCAGGCAAATTGGAAAAGAAGTAAAACTGTCATTATTAGCAGATGACAGGATATTGTATATAGAAAACCCTAAAGACTCCATCAAAAAAAACTATTAGATTTATTAAATGAATTTGGCAATGTTAATACAAAATTAACACCCATAAATTGATGGCTTTTTTATACACCCGTAATGAACTCACAGAAAGAAAAACAAAACAAAACAAAACAAAATCCCATTTACCATTGCAGAAAAAAAAAAAAAAATTAAGATACCTAGGAATAAAATTAACTAAAGAGGTAAAAGACCTGTATTCAAAAAACTACAGGACATTGAAAAAAAGAGATAGTGGAAGATATAAACAAATGGAAGAATATACCATGTTCATGTATTTGTAGAATCAACATCATTAAAATGTCCATACCACCCAAAGCAATCTATAGATTCAATGCAATCCCCATTAAAATACCAATACCATATTTCACAGACCTAGAATAAACCCTCCAAAAATTCATATGAAATAAAAAAGACCTCGAATAGCTGCAGCAATCCTGAACAAGAACAAAGTTCAAGGGATCACAATACCAATTATCAAGCTATATTGCAAAGCCACTGTTCTCAAAACTGTCAGGTACTGACACAAGAACAGGCATATAGACCAATGGAACAGACCAGAGAATGCAAGAATTGACCCAAGACACTATGCTCAATTAATATTTAACAAAGAAGGCAAGAGCCTGCCATGAAGTAAAGACAGTCTCCTCAATAAATGATGTTGGGAAAATTGGACAGATACATGCAAAAGAATGAAACTAGACCACCAACTTATATCATACACAAAAATGATCTCAACATGGATAAGGGACTTAAATGTAAAATGGAAAACCATAAAAAATTTTAGAAGAATCCAGAGCCAGAAAAATATCAGACATATTTTGTAGCAATATCTTTACCAATACAGCTCCTAGTGCAATGGAAACAAAGGAGAAAATAAATAAATGGGACCACATCAAAATAAAAAGCTTCTGCACAGCAAGAGAAACCATCAACAATACAAGAAAGCCCACTGCTTAGGAGAACATACTCACCAATGTTGTTTCAAATAAGGGCCTAATCTCCAAAATTTATAGGGAACTCATACATCTTAACAAAAGGAAGATAAGCAATCCAATAAAAATGGGCAAAGGACTTAAATAGACACTTTTTGAAAGTGGACATACAGAAGGCCCAGAGACATGAAAACATGCTCAAAGTCACTAATCATCCGAGAGATGCAAATCAAAACAACAAGATACCATCTCACACCTGTCAAAATGGCTATCATCAACAAAGGACAAGTGCTGGTCTGGCTAGGATGTGAAGAAAAAGGAACCCTCGTGCACTGCTGGTGAGAATGCAGACTAGTGAAGCCACTGTGGAAAACAGTATGGAGTTTCCTCAAAAACTTTAAAATGGTACTCCCATTTGACCCAGTGATCCCCCACTTCTAGGAATATATCCCAAGAAAACAGAAACACAGCAATCAGAAAGGACATATGCACTCCTATGTTCACAGCAGGACAATTTACAATAGGTAATATTTGGAAACAACCTAAGTGCCCACCAGCAGATGAGTGGATTAAAAAACAGCGGTACATCTACACAATGGAATACTATGCTGCTGTAAAAAAGAAGAAATTCTTAACATTTGCAACAGCATGGATGGACCTGGAGAGCATTATACTAAGCAAAATAAGCCAGTCAGAGAAAGATAAATATCACATGATCTCACTCATTTGTGGAATATAATGAACAACATAAACTGATGAAGAAAAATAGATACAGAGACAGTGAAGCATTGAAAATACAGTCAAACCTCAGAGGGAAGACAGGGGAGGGTTGGGTGTGGGGGTAAGAGATGCATGCATATAAGCATAAACCAATGGACACAGGTACTACGGGTGTGAGGGAATGTGGCTGGAGAGAAGTTAATGGGGGAAAAGTAGACATATTTAATACTACATTAAATACTTAAACAATAAAGAATTAAAAATAAAATAAAATAAAAGAGTATTCTTTCTCTTATGAAATTATTTTGACATGTTTAGTGAAAAATCAGCGTCTCATAAATGTATGGTTCTATTTATGAACACCCATTTCTATTTCATTAATGTACTTAGCTATGCTTATTCAAATTGTACCCAGGATCCATTTTTGTAGCTTTGTGGTAAGGATTGAATTAAGTTTTGTTTTCCCTAATTTTGTTTTTTTTTTCTTTTTATTATTACTTTGGCGCTTCTGGATTTCTTATATTACCATATACATTTTAGGGATAGCTAATAAATTTTAAAAAATAAATGTTCAGCTAGCTTTCAAAGAAATTTAGTTCTATCAGTAGACAAATTTAGAAAACTTTACCATTTTATCAATATTAAGTCTTCCAATTCATGAATAGAATATATGAACATCAATTTAGTACTTCCTAAATTTTTTCAATGTTTTGTAGCTTTTGTTGTAGAAGTCTTGTAATTCTTTTAGTTTCTTTCTAATTTGTTTATTCATTTTGTTGCTATTGTAAATGGAATTCTTTATTTTATGTTATTTTAATTCCAGATTGTTCATTGCTAGTATAGAATTACAATTGATTTATGTTTATTGATCTTGTATCCTGCAATCTCACTAAACTTTTTAGCTCTAAATTTTCATATAGATTACTAAATACTTCTGAGGATTTTTTATGTATAAGATCATGTTACATGAAAATAGAGATGGTTTTATCTCTTCCTTTCTAATGTCAATATCTTTTTTTTTGTTTTTTTGTTCCATAATTTCCTTGGCTAGAACCTTCAGTAAAATATTAGTAGGTATGTGAGACTGGCCATTCTAGTGTTACTTTTTACTTTACAGGGAAGACCTTCAGTCTTCAAGTTTAGTATAATACTAGCTGTGGGTTATATCAAGTGGTTTATCTCCATGTACTAATACAATATTTTCCCCCTCTAATCTATTCATATGAGTTGTGTTAATAGACTACTTTTTATATATACATTATGTACTTGGGATAAATCCTATTTGGTCACAGAATATTTATTTTAATTATGTCAATCATTTTTTCAAATGCTTCAAGGATTTGCTGTTGCTTAAACATAGAGTTTAAAATTTTAATTCTTTTTTTATCTATTCTGCCACCTTATGTCTATTTTATTACATTTATTGGTGTGACATTGGTTAATAAGATCATATAGGTTTCAAGTGTTCATTTCTGTGATACATGATCTGTATGTTGCATTGTGTGCCCACCACCCAAAGTCAAATACTTTTCCATCACCATATATTTGGCCCACTTTACCCTTTACTACCCTCCCCCTGCCTTCCCTCTGGTAACCAACATATTCTTGTCTGTGTCTATGACTCAATTTTATGTCTCACATATGAGTAAAATCATATGGTTCTTAGCTTCTTCTGACTGACTTATTTCGCTTAGCATAATGTTCTCAAGGTCCATTCATGTTGTCGCAAATGACAAAATTTTAAGAAAATATAAGTACTAAACCTATGGACCTTGGTTTGAGAGAAAATTTCATGAATCTCACCCCAAAGGCAAAGGAAGTAAGGGAAAAACAAATGAAAGGGATTAAATCAAACTGAAAAGCTTCTGCACAGCAAAAGAAATATCCAACAACAAAAAAGATAAGCAACCAAATGGGAGATAATATTTGCCACCAGCTCTAACAAGGAATTAATATGTAAAATATTTTTTATTCTAATATTCAAAGTCCTCTGGCATTTGACACCAAGGTGCCTTTATACTCTTTCTAGAGGCCTGGTGCACAAATTCATGTACATTGAAAGGAAATTAATTAGAAGAAATATTTTAATATCGCTATTTGTCCTTTCTCTATAATAGAAGTGTCAACCAAATTGATGATAAACAATGACAGATTGAAACACACGTGTGCGATTGGCGCCAGGGAGAAACTTATATGTATTGCACATGCATGAGTCAACTTAGCCTTTTATAGATATAGAATAAACTTGCTTAATTAGACCTGCTTTCTGATTTAGCTAAACTTTTTCCAGCCCAGTGAAGCACCCCAACTTCTCTTTCAGGTAATTGTCAGCAACACAACAGTAATTATATCAACACGTAGCACATTATTATTGTAGATCACGCAGGGAGAACAAAGGGTGAAATATTTAACTGCAGCAGTGTTTGACTATATTCTGCGCAGTGAGAAAACCTGAAGTCATTTTCAAGGTCCACCATTTATTATTTCTTTTCAGTCGGGTCAAGTTTGTAAGCTTTGTAAATCTCCATTTTCAGGCTAATGAAAAGAAAATAGGGTTCCACCAAGTCTCCCATCTACCTACTACAGGACTTCTGTGAGGGTCAAATGAGATAAGGCATGGGAAAACGCTTCACAGACATTTGGTTAAAGTGTGAAATGTTTGCACCTGCCTATAAAGCAAGTCGTGTTCCTGGACTAAAGAAAGAGCATGGAGGCTAGTTGTCCCTAGGGAGAGGAAGCCAGGCTTTGCTACATGACATCATTACCCAGAACCCAGTCACCGTTTCTGGGCTGTGGGCCACACTTTGCACCATGGGATCTTGGCAGTGTCAGCTGCTATTTGGTGGGGTGTCACTCCAGAGTGGTGGTGGGGCCTGTGTCCCACATGGGGGAAGCCAAGTGTTGCTTTGTGGGCGCCAGGTCCATGGTGCCATTTCTCTGTGTGCATCATGGCAGCTCTGGGACCCCTTGGGGGATGTCCGACTGCTGGTTTAGGCCCAAACCCTGAAGTTGGACATCCCTCTTGCAATCCATGACCATTCACCCCTAACTGCTCGCCTGCCTGCCTGCCTGCCTGCCCCTAACCACTCACCTGCCTGCCTGACTGCTGGCCCCTAACTGCTTGCCTGCCTGCCTGCTCAGTGCACATCATAGCGACCAGTTGTTCCGGTCATTCCACCATATAGGTTGCTTAGGCTTATATATATATACTAGGGTCCCGGTGCACGAAATTCGTGCACTGGGTGTGTGGGGGGGGGGAGTGTCCCTCAGCCCAGCCTGCCCCCTCTCACATACTGGGAGCCCTCAGGCGTTGACTCCCATCACCCTCCAATAGCAGGATCGGCCCCTTGCCCAGGCCTGACGCCTCTGGCCTAGGCATCCAGCCCGGGCAGCGGGGACCCGCAGCTGCAGCAGCCCCATGATCGTGGGCTTCGCTTTAGGCTCAGGCAAGGGACCCCTAGCTCCTGGGACTGCCAGCTTCGACCATGCCCAGCTCCCATCGCTGGCTCCACCCCTACTTCCTGCGATCACTGGCCAGGGTGGAAAAGGCACCTGATTCTCCGATCATGGCTGGGGGGCAGGGCAAAGGCGGCCCCGGGGCCGCCTTTGCCCTGCCCCCCAGCTCTTAGCTCCCCCCTGGGTTTCCGATCACTGTCAGTGGCAGGGGGCTTCTTCCTGCTTTCCCTTTCGCCTCCCTGCATTGTGCCTACATATGCAAATTAACCGCCATCTTGTTGGCAGTTAACTGCCAATCTTAGTTGGCAGTTAACTGCCAATCAAAGTTGGCAGTTAATTTGCATATAGCCCTGATTAGCCAATGAAAAGGGTAGCTCGTACGCCAATTACCATTTTTCTCTTTTATTAGTGTTGATAGATTCTCACTCTCAAATCAACAGTTTCAACCAAATGCTTTTACTAGCTGTTTCTACAAATTACCTTCTACCATCTTCATACTGTTGTTCAACTTCAGCCAACCAACTGAAAGTAGCTTTGTGACTTTCTCTACCTACACAAACTCTGCCTAATTTTTAAAGTTCAATTACTGTTTCTTCATCTTTTGTAAGCCTTCCTAAAATGTTTGCCTAAAGTGAGCTTTTCTTCTTTGAATATCTTAATGATGATATTGCTTTGCTAATTTTCTAATTAATCTTTTAATACTCTGGCATTCATTTTAGTGGCACTAACTCAGGATTGCACATGCTCTGCTGTGTGTTGGGACCTGTCCAAAGCTGCCCAGCCAAAGGGGTGATGAGGGGCTGCTGTCTGGCACATGCCGGCTACCTAAGCTACATGCCCTGTACAGAGCTCCATCTGTCCAAAGCAAGGGAGTTCTTTAAAAAAACATCTCTATTCATAAAGGAAGGCATGCTGCAACTGTGGTCTGCTCAGAGAGTGTTCTGCACAATTCTCTGATAAATGAATAGTTTTACAGTTTCTCATAATGAGCATTTTAAAGGGGTTAATCTGTTCTCTCAAATTAGGATATGAATCATGCCCTGTAATTGTTGTATATATCTGCTCACCTAGCACAATGCCACAGGAATGTTTTATGAACAAATATGCACCATTTAGAAATATCTTATCAGGAAATGAAATCTGTGAAGTATCTCTCAGACAGATTTCTACATTTCAAGCACATGGTAGCTGCCGAGACCATGCCATCTAGTTTTCCAAACACTGGTGAATAGATGAGAACAGTTTGGAAGATGGAGAAGATATTGCATTAGTAGTCTCCATGACCTTTACTTATACTCAAACCTAATAACTCTTGCACTCCATTTTTAGTTAGAGTGTGAGTCTTTTCAATGATAAATAAAAATAAATAATATTTAAAGGGTATTTTACGGGTTCATGCATATTATCATTAGATAATAAACATGTTTTTTCCAATTCTGATTTGATACCTGGTTGGTACCAGGAACAGCAGTCATCCAGTAAACACCACTGACTTTTTCATACAGATGAACATTGAGATAGGAGCAGTAGATCAGAGTCACAAGGCCAGCAGGTGGAATGTTCTTTTCACTATAGCTTCCCTGCTAAGACATGGAGTGGAGAAAGCACAATTTCTACTAAGCCTGGGTGGTAAAGAGCATACTATGTCATCTAGGAAAGTCACTTAAGAATATTTAAAATCAAATCATTTATTTTTCTCCAAATCAGAAACATTTTGCTGGTAGAAGCTACACTGTCTGCACTTATTAGAGCAACAGATACAAGTTAATATTCTTGGAGTTAGGCTGCTTGAACCAATGTTATGATACCCAGAAAAATCACAATGACTAAGAATGGGTGTCTAATTTCATCAGTGTTATTAGAAATGGACATTTTGAATTTTTTATAATGCATTCATTGTACAGATGTCATCCAAGCTGTCACATATGTTGGTGATGATTGTAATAAACAGAGGTTGGAGACCTATTCACCTGGGTATGATGTGGGACCGTGCTCCCATTCCAGCTGTTAACAGTGTGTGCAGCTCGGAGGGAGCTCACACCCGGTTTATTCAACACATCAACACACAAACTGCCTTTTGGCTGCTAAGCGCCAGGCAGGTGTTTTTTCTCCATATAAATCTGGTAACTTCTAGTTTTTCTATGTTGGCCTTAGCGTCTAAAGAAACTCTGAACTAAACCAATAGCCCATCTTCAAGAAGGTGCAAGTCCTTGCTGCATGAATGTACTTCTATGTACTCACTTTAGCTGTGGTTTTATTTTATCTTTCTTTTTCTTTTTTTAAAAAATTCATTTTATCCTAGTTATCCACAGTTTTGGTAAGTTGCCTAAATAAGCATCTTTGGAAGGAATTGGGGGTATATGTGTGGAGAATGATTTCTCCATTGTAAGTTGGTGCTGAAAGCAGAATCGGAAACATGCCAGAACCCACTTCATGGGTGAAGCACCGGGGGACCTGACATGCCAAGTGTCTTCTCCAACGAAGAAAACGAGTAATTATAAGACAGAGGTGCATGATTCTTTACATTCCAACTCATTTTTTATCTTCTCACATGGACAGAGGACTTTGTATACACAAACTTCCTTTGTACAGGCAGCTTCCTTTCCCTCTTCTTTGCTTTTTACTCTTCATGTGTGTCCTCATTTTCATCAGACAGATTGGACTCTTTGATGTACTAATCACTTGAATATATGAAAGGTAGGACCCATGATGTCACACAGAAGATCTGGTCTTGTTGTCTTACTTGCTGAAGAAGCTGCAAGGGTAAAAAGATTGTTGACTTAGCTTGGACTCTGCCCCCAAACACCAAGTTTGTTTTCAGAAAACAAGTTAACTTACTATTTAGCTCAACTATATTTTCTTAAATTTCAACTGGGAATCTTAAAACATGCCAAATATTAGATCTTTAATTCAATTTTTTAAACTTTCTTATTGATAAAAATACTTGGATCAGGGTTTACATATGGGAAATGTTTTCTATAATACCGTAAGTCTTCAAGTTAAAGTTCCCTAGCCTTTACCAATATTGAAAAAAATAAAACACAATAATTACCTCTGTACCAGGATTATGCCAAGGAATGTCTGAAGTTTATGACAATATGATCAGGTGCTATGAAGCTAATTTGTGGAAGAAGATATTCTGCCATCTCCTATGGGTTCTAATTTCAGTGTGATCTCAAGTTACTCTTCTCAAGGTAGTATTAGAAAGATATGAAGGACTCTTGATAGAATATTTTATCTCTTCACTTGAATAAGTTTGTTTTTTTAACTATTAGAGTTATATGGCTTATTTTTACTACAGATTTCTCAGAGTCTTAACATGTTAATAAACACTGTTGTCTCAAAGAAAAGGATGTGATGCTCATTATTTCTTTAGATTCTATAGCCAAAGGTGAAACTTCCTGAAAATGTAGCCCGTGCATCAAAATTTGTGAAATATTAAGACTTAGAGTAGGTACACCACTTTATTCACATTCTAAAGGATAATATATGCATGTAAATGGTCTTAACTGCAAGTTTTGGTCTCTAAATATGTGGAATTATGCTGCTTGAATTTGTAACCTACACCACTTACTAGTTTTAATAAATTAATTTGTGAACTTGGACAGATAATTTAACCTTTTTGCTTCTTGTTTGCATCGTATCTACACTAATAAAAGGGAAGCATGCAAATTGGTGTCACTCTGCTATGCCTAAAAGCCAATCAGAGTGACTATGTAAATTAACCCAACAAAGATGGTGGCTAATTTGCATATGCAGGCACGGAGGAGTGAAGACTGAAGACTGTGACTGAAGACTGAAGACTTAAGACTGAAGAGGTTTGGCTCCTCCGCTGCAGCCTCAGCGGAGAAGCCAAGCCTCACTGCAGCTGCAGCAGAGAAGCCAAGCCTTGCTGTTGCAGGACCAAAGGCCTGGGTCCCGGGTGCTGGAGGAAAACTGGTGTCAGCAGCCAGGGGAAGGAAGGCCTATTGCGCGAATCTTCGTGCAATGGGCTTCTAGTGTAAAATAATGATAAAGGTTACAAAGACAACCTGTAATTATAAATGTATTTGAAAGCCATAACTGCCTGCTTTTTCTTGTAGTTATTGTTAATCCTCACCAGAGGATATTTTTTCCACTGATTTTTAGAGAGAGTGGAAGAGAGGTGAGAGTGGGACAGAGAGAGAGAGGAGAGAGACAGAGAGGGAAACATCAATATGAGAGGGACACACGGTTGTCTCCCACATACACCCCAACCAGTTCCTGGGATCAAAACTTCAATCCAGGTATGTGTCCGCAATCCCTGGGTACATGGGTTGATACTCCAAACCCTGAGACATGCTGGCCATGACAACTGTCTGCTTTTTTTATATTCCAATTTATGGGGACATAACTGTCCACATCAACTTAGCACAGCTTCCTTTCCCTTTTCACAGCTTTTCACTGCCTCTTCAGGTGTGCCCTTCTCCTTTCCCATTACTCAGAATTGAGCTGTTTTGATGTCTCCTATTCATTTAGATACATAGAAGAGCCTGGAAAAATTCAGCAAATATTAGTCAATGCACATATTATCCTATACTAGAGGCCCAGTGCACGAAATTTGTGCATGAGTAGGGTTCCTAAGCCTGGCCAGGGATCAGTGCCAATTGGGGCCTTCTGGCTGCCGTCTGGGGCCTTCCCTTGTTCCGTGCCGCCCCCTTGTAGTCAGCGTACATCATCGTGAGTGATCGAACTCCTGCTCTCTTGGTCAAACTTCCATGGGGACAATTTGAATATTAGGCTTATATATATATATAGACTAGAGCCCCCGTGCACAAAATCCATTCATGGAGGGCGGTGTTCCCTCAGCCCAGCCTGTATCCACTCCAATCGAGGACCCTTCAGGGGATGTCTGACTGCTGACTAGGAATCAAGCCTCAACTGGTGGTCAGACATCCCTCTCACAATCTGGGACTGCTGGCTTCTAACCACTCACCTGCCTGCCCTAGGAAACCCAAAACACTGGTCAGAAAGAATATATGCACGTCTATATTCATAGCACTACAATTTACAATAGCTAAGATTTGGAAACAGCCTAAGTGCCCATCAGCAGATGAATGGGTATAAAAGCTATGGTACATTTACCCAATGTAATCTATTCAGCAGTAAAAAAGAAGGAACTCTTACCACTTGCAATAGCATGGATGGACCTAGAGAGTATTATGCTAAGTAAAATAAGCCAGCCAGAGAAAGGTAAGTATCACATGATCTCACTCATTTGTGGAATCTATGAACAAATAATCTGAAGAACAAAATAGGTCCAGAATCATAGAACCATGGGAAAAAAATGATCAATTTCAGAGGGGAGGCAAAGATGGGGTTGGATGATTAGGGATGGATTTACAGGGAAACTTATATGCATACATGCGTAGCCCATGGACACAGACAATAGTGTGTGAAGGCTTGGGAGGGCCGGGTTGGTGGTAAATGGGGAAAACAAACAAAAAAATTAAGGGGGCATCTTTAATACTTTAAACAATAAAGTTAAATTTTAAAATAATAATAATAAATAGAACATGCCATCTGAGACTGCAGGAGACTATTAATACACCAGGTAAGAGATAGGAGAGGGATACAGATAGATTTTTTTAATAATGAAAGAAATAAAACTCACAAATCTATAGAGCACAAAAAACTCAAAACATGATTGATATAATTAAAACTATAATCAGAAGCATCAGAAAAGAACTTCTGAAGATCTAAGATTAAGAAAAAAATCCAAAAGTCAGTCAGGGGATTGGACATATTACACTCAGAAGAACAAAAATAAAGATGTCTAACTTCTAATCAGAAACAGTGTAAGCCAAAAGAAAACAGAGTGGAATTTTAGTTAAGAAAATAAAGAGTCAGTGCATAATTTCATAACCAATGAACATATCTTTTTTTAAACTTATGGTGATAAAATTATTTTATGACATTCAAAAGTCATATAAACTAATTCTTAAACTAAAGAAGAAAAATTATATGATTGTATCAATTAATGTGTAAAAAAGTATTTGGGAACATTTAAAATTTATTGAAAATTTTAAAAATCTCCACAAATTAGGAATAGAGAGAAATTACCTCAACTTGCTGAAGACTATCTACAGAAGTTCTAAATATAGCATTCCACTTAATGGCAAAAGACTGAATGCTTTCTCTCTAAGATGGAGGCAAGACAAGAATTCCTGCCTCAACATTCTCATCCAACACAGTACTCAGAATTCTAGCCATTTAATTAAGGTAATAAAAATAAATAACAGTATGTAGATTGGAAAAGAAGAGATCACACTAATGTGTACATAGAAAATCCAAGAGAATCTATAAGTGAAATTTTAAAAAGTATAGGATTAATAAGTGAGGTTGGCTAGGTCCCAGGATCCAAGATCAGCACACAAATATCAGTTGCATTATTATAAACCAAAAATAAACATGCAAGAATCAAAACACAAACACAGTAATTGCAAAGTAAAGGGAATAGCTTGGTATACAGTTACAATATTTATAGAATATGTATGTTGAACATTTCAAATTGCTAATGAAAGAATTAAAAATGACCTAATAAATGGAGAAACATCACATTCATGGATTGAAAGACTCAATAGTAACTATACCAATTCTCACCAATATTATTAGTTTAATTAGAACTCCTACTAAAATCTCAGTAAGATGTTTTTATTGGAGATAAACACAAGTTTACTGTACAGTTTATATGAAAAAGACATTAGTATAACTATAATAATTTTGGAATAAAAAAGAAAGTGGGAGAATCACTCTACCTTACGGAAGACCTAAACTTTACCTAGACTGATGGTCAGAAGATACTGCTAGAAAAAGAAACACTGTGAGGCCATGAAGACAAATATGTTCAATGAGATAAATGTGCTCAACTGATATTTGTCAAAGGTACAAAAGCAATTCAGTGGAGGAAAGATAGCCTTTCAAGACAGGGGGCTGGGGCAATTGAAGGTTAATATGAAAGAGATAGAATGAATGATTGTGGTAGGTGTAAGGGAGAACAGGGCAAAGCATTTAAAAGCCACAAGTACAGAATACTGTTTAGAGCAGCTGTATTATAGGGGCCAGAAGGAATTGTGAGAGTGGCAGCAAAAATAAGTAGGGTTAAGACAGTAATACTAATAAAAAGAAAAAAAGCACACCTTTATTTTCATTTAGAAACAGAAAATATAGATATCATGCTATTGTATGTATTGGAACTAATGCTTATAATCAATTTAATTAATAGCACCTGCTTTCTCCTACAAATTTCTACTATTCACATTGTTATTATTATTGGATTTTAACTACTTTTAAGTTATTGTCTCATCTGATAATCAAAAATATTGTTTAATTTCTGCTACCATGGTTTCTCCTCCTCGTAGCTCCAATGTCTAGCATTGCCAAGCACATGACTGGGATTTGAGAAATATTTATTACATGCAATTAAATTAAATGAAGCCAAGTTACTAAACTACTTTATTTCAGTTTTAAGGCCTTTGTGCTTGTGCCCTGTCCTCTTGACAGTGTTGCTTAAGCAACTTTCCCCCAGACATCCCCCAACCCCATCCAACTCCAGCCACAGTTCTTACTCTTTCTTTGCTATCTAAAGACAGGTTCAACTTAACTCTTCTTTAAAATTATATCCTGTAATTACTAACAAAGTTCAATGCATTGTTTTCTCAGAGAAATCTAGTACTTAACCACCTCCATCTTAAATAGAACTTCTGGCACTGTCATGGAGACCTCACAGTGCTCATAGATTCTGTTTACTGAGCTAGATTATGTCTTCTCAGAGAGGGAAAAAGTATCTTCCATCCCTTCTCTTCCTTTGTATTCATCCCAATTCTTAGTATTTCATCAAATAAATCAATACATAGTTATTTCATGCACAGACTAGATCATATTTGACTCTGTATTAGAATGTTTCCAGAACATAGAATTCTAAACCTTTAGTCTAATTATAACTAGTTTCCCTTCTTGGATAATTTATCTTACCAATAATCATTTCACTCTAAATTTATATAGCTTATATTCTAGACTGACTACTCACTTAATAATTAAAGGACATTTGTAACAGTTACTTCTAATCTGGAGATATATATATATATATATATATATATATATATATATATATATATCCTATATAATAAAAGCCCAGTGACCAAAACAGCGGAACAACCAGAACAACCAATATGACCAGAATGACTGTGGCCCCTTGCTCCTACCAGCCCCTCCCCACAAGGGTCCCCAACCCCAATTGGGGGCAGGGATGGCCAGCAAACCTCCTGTGGCCCCTCACCCCAGCCAGCCCTGCCCAAGCAGGGACTCCCACCTTCATCAGGGACCCCTATCAGGGCAGGCCAACAGGCCCCCACCCATGCACAGCGCCTCTATCCTATATAATAAAAGGCTAATATCCAAATTGACTGAATGGTGGAATGACTGGTTGCGATAATGCACACTGGCCACCAGGGGGAAGATGATCAATGCAGGAGCTGCCCCCTGGTAGTCAGTCCACTCTCACAAGGGGAGTGCCACTCAGCCAGAAGCCGAGCTCATGGCTGGTAAGTGCAGTGGCAGTGGCAGGAGCCTCTCCTGCCTCCACAGCAGCTCTAAGGATGTCCAACTGCCGGCTTATATATGTATGTATATTGTATTTTTCCATGTATTTTTTTCTAAAATTGTTAGACTGAAAATCGGGGGGTGTCTAATACATGGAAGTCAGCCAACGAGGGAGCCACATGGGTGCATAGCTGCCCATACCTTGTCAAACTGGCTTCAGCCACATGGATGCATAGCTGCCCATACCTTGTCAAACTGGCTTCAGCCACATGGGGGCATAGCTGCCCATACATTGTCAAACTGCCTTCAGCCACATGGGTGCATAGCTGTCTATACCTTGTCAAACTGGCTTCAGCCACGTGGGGGCATAGCTGTCCATACCTTGTCAAACTGGCTTCCTCCAATCATGAACCTTATTGTTACTGACATCAGCTGATGCCATAATTGCAGGTGGAGGTGGAGAGTGTACAGCTGCAACAGGGACCAGAGCATTCTGAGACTATAAAGATGTCAAAAAATAAAAAGATAAATACCAGTAAGTGGTTGTCTTAGTCTGCAAAATTCAAATGGAATGTAATCAGCTATGCAAAAGATCATGGAAATAGAGCTGCAGAGAGACCATTTGGATCCCCTCCCACTGAGTGTGTGATCAGATAGTGGGGAAAACAGGAAGAACAACTCCTTAAGATGCCAAAAAAGAAGAAGGACTTAAGACGAAAACCAGTAAAATGTTTAAATTATTGATTTATTAATTTTGGGTTGGAAAAGTGGGGGGCATCTTATACATGGAAAACTAGGATATATATATATATATATATATATATATATATATATATATATATATATATGTAATATATATATATCTATTTTTCTTGTGCCTAGCCACATGCCTCTGAGTGAGTAGAAATAGCTAAAGATAGCTAGTGGCTATTTGAGCCTCTTGCTCCATAATGATGTGAAATCCTAGGGAGAGAATATCTTAATGGATATTTAGGCTGCTTGTAGATGTACTTTTTATTGGTGATAGGCAAGGGAAACACAGTAAGAGCTTATTAGATGTACATAATAAGTAACAGGCATTCATGAGTTATACCTTTGTATTTTGAAATGGCAAATGAGTAACAAGGAGATGTGTAGAGAATATAAAGAAAGAGAAACAGCAAGATCCAGAAAAAGAGGAATTAATAAAATAAACTTCATAAAAAGTAAAAACATTTGCTCAATGAAAGATCCCTTTAAATAGACAGTCAGGCTTATAAACTAAGAGAAAATATTTGCAAACCACATACCAAGCAAAAACTAGATCAAAGAAATTATTTAAAAACTATAAACACTCAACAGTTTTTAAAAAATGAAAGGAAGACAAAAAAAACAACAAAAAACAAAAGAAAAAATATTTTCACCAGTAATCCTACTAAGAAATGAGCAACATACATGAACAGACATTTCATTGAAGAACATTTACAACTGGAAAAGATGTTGAACATTGTTGGCCATTAGGAAAATGCAAACTCAGTTTGCAATAATTTACTGCTACACAACAATAAAAATGGCTTAAAAAATAGAGGTAACACCAAATCTTGGTTACTCAATCATGCAATACTTAGATGCACCAAAAAAAGCAAAAAAATTCCAAGTGGATCAAAGATATGCATGAAAAAAATTATATATCTTGTATAAAGTTATTAGAAGCAAAATGTTGATTATTTGGTGTCCTGAGATCAGGAAGCAAGAGAAGAAATTAAAGATGTATAAAGCACCAACTACCAGACTTGACTACATTGAAATAAGATGAGACAAAGGATTATATTGGTGCTATGCAAAGGGCTGCCTAAAATTGTGAATAGACAAGACAGGCAACTCAGCTGGGAAATTAATCACATTATAGGAATCAGAAAAATAGCCAATAAATATATAAGAATATTATGTACTTCACTCTTGCCGGGGTTCTTGTTCCAGCATCTAGAAGGGTTCAGCAATCTGGAGAAGGGGCTGTGTGTAACTTAATAAGAAGTCTAGTGACGAAATATAATTTGAAAGGCATTTGGGGGCCAGAGGAGCCTAGTTAAAGAAACTAAGATCTCCTTGTCTCAGGACTCCGTGCTTTTTATTAACACAAATTGTCCTGAGGAGAGGTGGAGATATACATTTCAAAGGGTAGGGCTTCCTATACAGAGTCCATTGTCAGAATGGGGGAATTAGCCTATGGCTGTTCAGGTGTTTGGCCAGTAGGAGACAATAACATGTAGATTAAGATGCCCTGAGCTGTCTGGCAGCAAACAATCAATTTAATGCATCCTTTTCAGGTTTGGGGAAATGCCCTTCAGCCATTCCCAACAGGTTACAAGATATGTGGCTCAGCCCTTGTTGAGTCCCCAAGTTCCATCAACCTTTTGATGAAACTCTTGCAATTATGACATGCTGGAATTGGCTTCTGGCAATTCTAAGTCTGGAAGTATAAATTAACATTTTTAGACATCAATATTTGCTCTTTGGCTATTTTGCTTTCTGTCCTATAGATCTCTGGTTTCACTATATGCAGAGCCTGCAGGCATGTGCTCAGCCTTTTGGTTTATATAAACGGATGGAAGTATAGAAAGTTAGTATCCATGCACTGGGCCCTTGAGCACAGGGAGTATCTGGTGGTAAATAAATAACCCCCTTTTCTGGTCACTGGGTAGACATCTCTCAGTTGCATTCTCTAAAGATCCCTTCTATACAATACCTACTAAAAGCCAGCCATGGTCACCATCAGCTGATTGTTGTTGATGTCATTTCAGCAGCAAACAGAATCCCCAGTTTGGGGTGTGGTAAAGTCGGAAACATTGTAAGTGCACATAGCTCACTGGTATACAGCATGGCTAGGAAGCAGCTCCATTAAGAGGCGGCCAGGCTGTGGAACGCACACTTGTGAGGATGCCTGGGGCGCGGCAGGCCCCGCTCAGAATAGACAGCTCTGCTCTGCTTTCTCTGCTCCGTCTGCCTGCTCCAGACCCCTCCCTTCTGCTTGCCCTGCCTGGCCCTGGGCTGGGAGATGTCGCTGGTGGGTCAACTCTAGCCAGGGAAACACTGTCTTCAGCCCTTGGTAAAAACTGAAGGTGCTCTCTCTCTCAGAGAAGTCCCTGTTCCTGACCCCTGATTAGTCTTTCTTCATGCAAATGAGGATTCCAAATTCTCCCAGTTTGGTCCAAAAAGTACTGTCCTGATTGGTCAGAATGGAGCCACTCTGATTGGTTGCTGAAGATGTTGATGGGGAAATAGCAGTGAGCTTTGATTGGGCCAGGAAAGTCTCCCCCCTGCTGGCTGAAACACTGTTTCAGAAACTACTTCCTAAGGGTTGATTCATGGCAAGAGCACAACGCGGGCTGGCGGTTCAGTGCAGAGGCAGACAGTGCAGGCTTCTCGCTGCGTGACAGGTTCCTGTTTATCAGTGACTGTTGGGCTGTTTAGAAATGTGAGCCCAGTTAGCCACCGGGAGTGCTTATCAAAGGCATATTCAGTCTTGGGGTCAACACTGCCCAGAGCGGTAACCAGCTGGATAACAAATCTGGATAAACTGATTGCACGTAAGCCTTTTTCTCAGTCTGCCTTTCTGAGGAACTTAGCTAGAACACCTGTCTGTATTACAATGAAGCACATATTAATTTTATGTCTACAATGATGTTTAATCAGTTATCTATACAACTTTATTCAATATGAAATATATATTGAATGCCTACAATAAGTTCAACATTATGCTAGGCATGCAAGACCAACAGTAACAATGAAACTTTGCTCTCAAAGCGTTTACAGTCTAGTGGAGAAAGTGTACATCATCAAAGCATCACACAAACACAATGTCGTTAAATGTTAAGGGCGAATCTACAGAGTAGTAAGATGAGAATAATAGATCTAGTCACAGAGACCAGGGCAGGCTTCTTGAAGAAGTGGTGACTGGACAGCAATATGAGGAAGAGTAGAGGTTATGTAGGCAATGAATGTAGCGTTAGGGGGGAAAAAGGTCATTTTTCCCTTTTATTGACTTTATCGGAGTGGTGCTGATTAACAGAATTATACAAGTTTCAGGTGCACAATTCCACAACACAACATCTGTACATTATATTGTGTTCATCACCCCAAGACAATTTTCCATTCATTACTATTTATGCCCCATACCCTCCTCCACCTCCCCGCGCCCCCCCCCCCCATCATCACACTGGTATCTGTTTCCATGAGCTTGTTCTCTTTATTTTTCATTTTTGCTCAATCCCTCCACCCCTCCACCCCTCCACCCCTCCACCCAGTCCTCAACACCCCCCCCCCCCAGGCCTGATGCTGTCAGCCTGCTCTCTATCTATGAGATTGTCTCTATTTTGCTTGTCAGTTAATTTTGTTAATTAGATTCCACATGAGTGAAATCATATGGTATTTGTCTTTCTCTGACTGGCTTATTTCACTTAGCATAACGCTCTTGAGGTTTATTCCTACTGTGAGAAGGGGATTTCTGAGATAACATAAGGTGCAAAGTACCAGGGATGAGAGACTCATGATACACAGGACAAACAGAAAACAAAACTAACATGTAGCTGGCACCAGGAATCAGGAGGGAGCTCTGTGCAACTTAAGACTAGAGAGATGATTAGGGGCAATGACAGGCAGTCCTTGTGGGCCATGCTATTAGCGTCATTGTTGTTGTCAGCATTTGTCTTAGGAGGCATGAAATTGAGTGGAGCAAATTTTTTAAGAAAGAGAGGCATTATTATATTTCTGTTTTCAAAAGACCACTCTGACTGCCATAGCTAATACTTGCTGAGAGTTTACCCTGTGCAGGCATTGGCCTAAGCACTATGCATGTATTACAGATTGCATGCTCACAACAGCTCTATAAGGTTTGTTCTGTCATCCCCACCAGAAGGGTAAGGGGATTGAGAAACACTGCACTGACCTTGTCCAAGTGCATGCTTTGAATATGGGCAGAGCAAACTCCAGCTGTCTGACTTCAGCACACACCGTTAACCCCCAAACTAAACTGCCCCACCGTGTAAGAAAAGGGAACCAGAACAGAGTGCATGTGGCTGCCAAGTTAGAAGGCTATTTCAGCCATCCAGGGGAGGGGAGACGCCAGCTTTGTCTAGGAGGCCAAGGTGAGATGGACAGAAACGGATGGATTATGGTTCTCAACTGAGAGAAATGTTGCCCTGCACTTCCACTCCAGGACATTTGGCAATGTCTGGAGTAATTTTTGTTTGTCAGACTTGGGAAGAGAACTAGTGAGTAGGTGCCAGGGATGCTGACAATGCATAGACAGCCCCAACCCCAGCCAATAATTATCCAGATCAAAGTGTCAATAGAGCCAAGGATGAAAAACCTGGTGCAAAGGAATAATTTAGAAGGACAATTGATAACACTGGTGGTGGGTGGAGTATGTGGGGTGAGAGAGCAGATATCAGGATACTGTAGAATAGTAAAAGCCTTAAAAGCACTACAGGAAACACAGGGAGGTACTGGGTTTAGGGGATAAACTGTCAGCTTAGTCATCTGAATAGAGTTGCATGTGGTAACTAGGTTTTGGTTAAGTCTGGAGCACAAAGGAAATTTTGCATTGGAGAGGTATATTGTGAGTCACCTGGTACAGATGATATTTGAAATTATGAGCACACATATTATATCCTAGGGTTAGAACATAAAGAGAAAAATGATGTTTTAGGACTGAACCTTAAAGGGTCTCACACAACACTTAATGACCTAAAGCAAACAAAGAGAAAGTCAGCAAGATTTTGAAAGAAAAAAGAGAGAGAGATCAGGGATGTAGGAATAAAAATAAATAAACATGGTGTTCAAGAAGCCAAGGGAGAAGAATGTTAAACATGGTGGAATCACTGATGAGAAGCTAAGGAGGTAAAAATGGGGAACCTGTCTCGGTGACATGGAGATCATTAGGCCCTCATGAATAGCTAATCTGATGAGAAATTCTTGGATTAGAGTGGGGGTAGACATTCTCTCTCTCTCTCCCAAAAATAATTCTGTTAAATACATTTTTTAGTACTATGTGGGTGACCATGTTTTAGATTCTATACATGCAAAATGATGAATGTTCATCCTAACACTACAAGGCATATGTTACTGTCCTCATTTTACAGAGATGCAATAAGTGATTTGACTGAGGCCACATTAAAAGGTATATTTTGGTACCTGGTTTCTAACCCAGTAAACACAGGCCCCAGTGCCCACATTCCCTCTGGGGTTTATATAGCCCATTAAGGAAGGGCTCCAAACTCAATGGAATCTGCTTTTGTAGACTTTAATCTTATTTGTAAAATTTGGATTCATCTCACTCAGATACAAAATAGTTTTCAGATGTTTTTCTCTCATTTTGTAAGCAAGGTTGACCATGGGGCTATTAATCATTGCTGCAACAGATGAAGTTGACTTGTAAAAACCAATCTCCATTATCCATTTGGAACCACATTGTGGACTGAGATACCATATCACAGAAGAAAACAGATGGTCCGTGTTCCTGATGAAATTGCTTTACAAAGGCATCCCTCTCAGCAGTTCACAAATTCTGAATTCATTCCCACCAAATGTGATACTCACAGTCGTCTGTGCAGTTGATCTTTAATTATGTTGTTAGGGGAAATACAGTATATTAGTAAATGACATTAGAAAATAACACTATAACTTTAGTACAGATACATTAGACAATTAAATATGGTGTACACTGCCTTAACTGGTTTGGCTCAGTGGATAGAGCATCAGCCTGTGGACTGAATGGTCCCAGGTTTGATTCTGGTCAAGGGCATGTACCTTGGTTGCAGGCACATCCCCAGTAGGGGGTGTGCAGGAGGCAGCTGATCAATGTTTCTCTCTCATTGATGTTTCTAACTCTTTATCCCTCTCCCTTCCTCTCTGTAAAAAATCAATAAAATATATTTAAATATGATGTACACTGATTTCAAACTTCGCAAGGAGAAAAAACTTAGTAAATGAGTGAAAGTGGTTTCACAATTTCTTCTAACTGCCTTGTCTTTATTCAACTGGCCTGGTCTGGTCCACCTTTTAGTTAGAAATACTTTTCTAAAAAGCATATCAAATAACTCTGCTGTACTGTGTAAAATTTTTAAATGACTTCCCATCACCAACAAGGCAAACTACTTGAGCTCTCTTTATTTCAAGATTACAAAGCTAATAAAGTGGCTGAGTTGGGTGTAAACCCCATACAATCAGACATATACTTTAGCTTTCAATCACTAAGTTGTAATGATTTTCAAAAAGAGGGATTGGTGTAATACATTCTGAGGGCCAAATCCAGCCAGGCACTTGCTTTTGTATGCCCTTCAGGCTAACATATGTTTCTTTCTTTCTTTTTTATTAATCCTCACCCAAGGATATTTTTATTGATTTTTTTTGAGAGAGAGGAAGGGAGAGGGAGAGAGAGATGTCAATGTGAGAGAGAAACATCAGTCTGTTGCCTCCTATATGTGCCAACTTGGGCTTGAACCCACAACCAAGGTATATGCCCTGAATGGGAATTGAACCCAAAACCCTACGGTGTACAAGAAGGAAATGCTCAATCAACTGAGCCACACTGACCAGAACTCTACATTTTTTTAATAATTGAAAAAAGTCAAAGGAAAAATAGGGTTTTATAACACATAGACATCACATGAAATTCAAACGTCAGTCCATGAGATGTAGTTGCTGGAGCACAGATACACTCATGTGCTTCTGTATTCCCTGTGGCTGTTTTCATGCAACAAAAGGTTGGTGGTCACAGCAGAGAGCAGCTCACAAGTCCTAAAATACTATACCTAGCTCTTTGTGGAAAAATATGCCAAAACCTAAATTAAATGCTGGTTTTAGGAAAGAGGAAATTGTGATGCTAGAGAGGTAAATAGAATCAAGTTATAAAAGGTCAAATTGATTCACCAAGAACTTTAGACATAAAAAAATCTGGGCTACACACATCAAAATAGGTTATTTTAAAGTGTTCCCTCTTGTAATTTGAATTCTATAAAACATATGTGTGATGTGTATCATAATACTGTTTATTACAGTTAAACATGTCTGAGATATGTATGTAACATTACTTGGATGCATTTTGCTAAGTTTTTTTTTATATGATTGCCTTCAAAGCAGCATTCTTTCTCCTGAAAATGTCTTCTTTAGTAGCTCATTAACATTGACTCTTTTTTTTTTTCAAATTTCATTTTATTTTTTAGGTTTCTATTGATTTTAGAGAGAGAGGAAGGGAGAAAGATAGAGAGATAGAAACATAGATGAGAATGAAACATCAATCAACTGCCTGTCTGGGCCAGTGACTGGACTGGGCATCGAACTATGAACTCTTGGTTCATAGGTCGATGTCCAACCACTGAGTGACATCAGTCAGGCTCCAAATTCATTTCAGCCAGTAGGCAGCGCCCTGGTTCCTCTCCCCTGCTCTCAGGGATCCTTGTCTGTGTGTCATAGCTCTGCTCCTCTGTGTGATGGAGAGTTTCAAATTGTTCTGTCAGGATTTATATTCATGACTGAGATCCGGAAAACCTGGGATTTCTTTCTTATTTGTCCCTTTATACCTCGTATCTAAGAAAATGTCCAACATAAACTTGGTACTTACTAATACAAGTTTATGAATTAATAGTCAAGAAATGCCTCATACAACTTTGACCCAGTTTGATGCTGGCTTAACTCAAAAGCAAAGACTGGGATCCTTTTTCAGAAAAGCCTGGAGATACTAGGAAGTCTTAGTGATGTGTTCACACCTTGGAACAAGAAGCGGCTTGTTGGGAGAGCAGCAGAGGCGATCTTCATGAGTGCCCCGAGCCGTGTTTAAATTAACGTACTTGCACACATGATGGGGGTGGGGGGTGGGTCCATCATAGAAATCGTCCTTTCTTCAGTCACTCTTCGATTTTGTGACTAGACATTTAAAAACACAGTCACTAAAAGCTTGATACATAGGGGAGGAACAACTGTCAGGAAGACTGTTTGGGGTATCATGGGCATGCAATATGTATTTGGAAAGTGGATTTTTTAAATAAAAAGACAAGTTAATCATTAATATAGCTTATGGTAGAGGTGTCATAGAGTACCCTGGAAGTTCAGGCAGAGTTAGGGCATCTTTGTGGAACTCTATGTAGTTTTGTGATCCCATAAAAATATGAGAATTATTACTGACACTTCCTTGGAACCAGGCACTGTTTTAAATGCTTTCCATTGTTTTCTTTAATTTTTGTGAAAATCCTATGAGGCAGATGTTTTCTCATTATTCATAGAACTTGTGCCTCCCTTTCCCTGTGTGTCTTTCTGGCTCCTGCCTCCTACAGCCATGCTTACAGCCTCTGCACATCTCCCGTCAGTCTCCTGAGAGTCTTTTGTTCATTAAACATGATCCTCTAGGCCCCCTCTATTGGGTCACACTCTTCATGCCTACATGAGCTCCTACATGATCTACACCAACTCCTGCTCATACTGAGGATTAGCTGGAGAGGTTCCCATAGGGACACCAGTGCATATGTCCTTCCATGTACCCTCTTGTTTACTCATTTACCATATATTTAGCTCCTTTGTGCTGGCAGTGGTAATTCAGGAATTAAAAATGTGGTCCCTGACACCCAGGGCCTTTCTAAGCTCATGAGCAGCCAGTGCGATGATAGGTGCTCTAATTGCCATAGCATCATGGATCACAGGTCACAGTGGAAACTGTCTCTGCCAGCCCCGAGGGGACAGAGCAGGGAAACCAGGTAGAGAGCCTGCAGCAAGAATGCGGTGTGCTGGGAAGAGTGTTCGAGACAGACAGAAGCACAATCAGAAGCACAGAAGCATGACCCTGCACACCGTTTGAGAGTCCTGGTGGTCTACTGGCCATGGAGTGAGAAGAGAGGGCAGTGGAGGAGAACCAGGTGGGTGGGAGCAGGGACAGGTGGTGTTGGATGGATTGGGGCATCACAGCGAGAAAGCTAACATGTGGAGCAGAGTATGGGATGGGATGTGGGGTGGATGAGCCGCGCAGCAGGGTCCAGGACCATGGCTGTGTGTGGAAGACAAGCATGCTACCCACAGCAGGTGAGGCCTTTGTTGTGATAGGTATAAAACAGCACGGCCAAAGGTTCAGTGAGATTATAAAGATGAAATTAAATAGGTGAGTCAGTATTGTGATATTTGGTTAGCAGTTTACTTAAAAATATGTTTCACTGCAACATCTCTTTTTAATCGTGTGTATGTAAATATGCTACCAGTTTTAAAATATTTTCCTCTTTCTTATTTTCCATATCATTATAAATTGAACAAATATTTTAAATTTTGGGAGAAGAATGGATTAGTAGATTGATGATAAAAGAAAAGATTAAGGATACTCTGCTGGAGTCCATTCATTGTCTTCACTAGCTGAGTTTAGACAGAGACCCCCCAAAAAAAGGCTAGTAACCTTTGAAGTTCTGGTGAAGGTTAGAACTGTGAACTACCCAGTTAATTTGGGTGATAATGGTTGAAGCATCTCCACCTTAGTTCACTTAGTTCCTTGGGTGCTTATGTAGATCTTTGCTGATTGTTGTTGATCAGATACTCCTGGAGATCTGTTGATGAGCTAATCAGAAAATTGTCTGCTGATGTGTGTCATTAAAACCTCCTTACCCTAAGGGCTACTCCAGATGAATAAAAGCTTGGTGAGACCTGAGCACGGCGGAGGAAGTCTTTCCGGACTTGCCCGCCTGGTCCCCCGGTATTGCAAAATTATCTCTTGTCTTTTCTATTTCATTTGTGTGCAGCTCCTCTTCCAGATATTGAACCCTGAACCACGCAGGACGTGGAAGGAATCACTCAACAATACTCTATGTAATAAGAATGTGTTTTCAAATGCTGAATTTTTAATAAAAAACAATATCCAATTTAGTTACTAATAAATGCTCTCTTTGTAACAGCTTGCTATGATTTTTAAATGAAAAGAGCATTTTTATGAGTGAATGAATGCATGTTTGTTTAGCTTTTTATTATGTATTCATTTGGGGTGTTACGCTTAGTGGTTAGACAATCGTATTCTTTCCATAGTGCCCCCTGATACCTTCTGTGCCCCAGCTGGCGCCAGACACAGTTACCACAATGTTACTGACTATTCCTATCTGAACTGACTTCCCCGGGACTATTTTGTAGCTACCAAGTTGTGCTTCTTCCTTCACCTCTTTCACCCAGAGCCCCGACACGCCTCCCCTCTGGCAATGAATGAATCATCTTTAAAAGTTACACTTTTGTCTTAATTTGTTGTGGAGTGCCCTAAACACCCGCACATAGGGAGGCCACGGGATGAGGTTTTCCAAGCTCAACTTGTTGGATAATTAACTTTAACTTTATAGTGATTTAAGATGACACATTTTACTATGTCATTTCATTTTTATAGCAAAATTCTAAGTTAGATATTATACCTATTTCACATATAGAGGGAGGCTCAGAGAGTTCACATTATAATCACATTTGATCAAGGTCACCGACTGTGATTATAAAGCAGGGTATCCCTGCCCAAAGTCAAATGAACCTCTAACTCCAAGGCCAGGGCTGTTCCAGGGGAACATCAGCTCTAGGCAGGGATGCCCTGCTTTTCAGTTACAGCCTGTGCCAAATCCCGCGCAGGAGAGCAGGCTGAGAAGCTTCATTTTCTGAAATAAACCTGCAGCTACCAGAGGGGCTCCGGTGAGAGCCAGTCGCCTGTGCTGTGTGGGTGGCTGTGCAGCATCCCGCAGGGGAGTTGTGTGGAGCCGAAGCCTGGACACTGCTCAGGAGGCGGGTTAGGGAGCTGGACACTGTTTTAAGGTGATTCTCAGTCCTGTTCCCAAATCCACAACCCATGAAATCCCATCAGGTTAAAGCCAGTGAAGGCCAATGAAGCCTCTCTTCTAACCCCATTATTCTTTCTGCTGATGAAACCAAGGACCAGAGAAACAGAAATGGTACAGCATATACTAGCCTGGGTGGTAAAAATCTGTGCTAACCACTTTCCAAGTCTTTTATGAATAGCCTTAGTGAAAGCACAGCTGTGGAGATTGATATTAATCTCTACGAAAGAGGAAAGGACCCAGAGGCTGGGAGACTTGGGGTGACTTTCACGGGTTCACATCTGGTGCCGTGATAAGACCAGTGCCTGAACTACCTGTCTGGTCTGACCTTTGCATCACTGCAGCGCTCAGTCTGCCTCTAAGGCTGCCCACTCCTCGGAGGAGAAGGAAGCCTAGAGCACAGAGTGTGGCGGCTGTCAGCTAAGCCTCCCTGCCCTGGATCAGCTGCCAGCCCCCAACCACCCACATGAGACCACCCCGTCCAGGGCAGGAGGGGATCATGGGCAGAGAATAATGGACTCAAAGAATAATTCTAATTTGCTGTAATGATTTCTTTCTTTTTAAGAGCTTCTAGCAAATGGTGTCCCTGGCGAAGTCCCTGGTGCCCTGATCGCACTGGACTTTGCCTCTCGCTATCTGAGTTCTGTGTTCAGCATCCCCAGTGACTCAGTCGGTGACCTTGATCAAACCACGGCGCCTTTCTTCACTCTCCCAGTTCCTCCATCTGTAATGTGATTATAAATAATCCATGCCCCCAAGCTGCTTCAAAGGGGTCACAAAGGCATTAATAATGTAATTATTTCTGAAGTGCTTTGAAATCCTGGAGTGAAATATGATATTAAAAATATCACTGCACTCAAATTTTTTCCTGACAGGCAGACTAAAATGAGAAAACTTGCTCTCCAAGTGGAAAATAAGGCTTGTGGGTACATAGTTTACATTGAGAAAAATGCTTTCATACAGGGGTCTCAAACCCTCATTAGTTTTGTTTAAGGTGCCGGGCAGACTGTGAGTGAGAGGCCTCAGTGAGCTGTTCTCTTTTCTCTACACTTACACAATTATTAAATTTAAAATTAGATGAGGAAATTGAATTACAAGAGTCCTTATACTGGAGTCTCCAGATTAAATACAGAACAAACAGCTGCATTTGAATTTCAAAAAAAATACCCCAATAATATTTTATAATATTATTAAACCAGAGGCCCGATGCATGAAATTCATGAAAAGGGCTTGGCCCTTGCAGCCCCGGCTTCGTCTAGAAGGTCATCTGGGCGGTCGTTCTACTGTTCGGTCTAATTAGCATATTAGCTCTTTATTATATAGGATAATATGAAATAATTTATATGAGTACATACTAAGTATTTTATAGGCATACTTGTACTAAAACAATTCATTATGTATGTAAAATTCAAACTTAATTTCATGCTTCTTATTTTCATTTGCTAAACCTGGCAACCCTACCTCAAATCCTACTTATCTATCTAACTTGATTATTTGTCAGTCTGAATTGGTGAAAACCTTTTGTGGAATAATGGTAAAAATAGACAATTTCACTGGTTTCAGATAATATAAAAATTAAACAAATTAAATCAGTAGTCTCACCAAGTTTTGTTTCCTCAAAACAAATAATAGGTTTGATTTTTCTTTATATTGTCTGAATTTGGCATAGAGATTTGGTAACATTGCAAGCATGAGGTAAATGTTTGTTGAATAAATGAATGAATAAATAACAAGGTCAGTGAACAGCTTGAATTAAACTGAAGGAATTTAAGGCATTTGAGGAACTTATTATGGATTATAATCCATTATCACTGTAATTCTATATAGTAAATTGGAAGATGATGATTAAATTAGTTTACTAACTTTCTTCAAAAGTTTTTATTAAATTCAATAAACATGTAATTAATGCCTTTTATGTGTAAAGTATCTTGGTACTAGACTGTACTATTTATCACATATCAAGTTATTTGTTATAAAAAAATAACTGCTTACATGCCATCCATTGAAGAGTGAGGCTATCCTAAAAAAAGGAGGGTAAGAATGAAGAATATGCAAAGGTTTTGAAATACATTTTTTCTATCTTTATTGAGATACTAGAGGCCCTATGCATGAAATTCATGCATGGGTAGGGTCCCTAGGCCTGGCTGGTGATCAGGGCTTATCTGTGGGGTGACTGAAGGGGCGATCAGGGGGCCCCTGCTGGCACCCACGTTGGCCAGCCTGGCATCGTCTGCTTGCCGGCCGGCCCTGCCATTGCCACGCTTGCCTCCCTCTGTGGGGTGATTGGTGGGATTATCAGGGGGACCCTGCTGGCACCCGCTTTGGCTGGCCTGGGCCTGCCAGTTAGGGCAGCTCCTGCATTGAGCATTTGCCCCTGGTGGTCAGTGCTCATTATAGTGACAGGTAATTCCACTGGTTGTTCTGCTTGTCAGTCAATTTGCATATTAGGCTTTTATATAGGATAAATGACACAAATTATATGCATTTTTACTATATCAAATGTGATGATTTGATATATGTATGTATTATGAATTGATTACATAGTCAATTACACATCTATCATTTATATAGCTGTAATTGTAGTGTATGGTGAAAACATTTAAGCTATACTTCTGTAGTTAGCAGCAAATTTCAAGTGTACAGTACAGCATTATTCACCTGTAGTCATAAGGCTGCATATTCCATCTCCCAAATTGATTCATTCTGCAGAACTGAGACTTTGTATCTTTGACCACCATCTCCCCTTCCCCCAACCCACAGCCTCTGGCAACACTCATTTTATTTTTTTATGAGACTGATTTTTTAGATTCCACATATGAGTGAGAGCATGCAGGTTTAAGTTGTTTTCCCATGCTTGGCTTTATTTTATTTAGCATAATGTCTTCAAGACTTATACATATTGTTGCAAATGTGGTTGACACTTAGGTTGAGTTGATGTCTTGGTTATTGTGAATGCTGCAATAAACATATAAGTACAGATATCTGTTCATGATACTGATTTATTTCCTTTGGATAAATACCCTGAAGTGAAATTGCTGAATCATGTAACAAATATATTTTACTCTTTTGAAGAACCTCTATACTGTTTTTCATAATGGTTGTACCAATTTACAGCCCCATCAGCATTGCACAATAGTTCCATTTTCTCCACATCCACACCAATACCTACCTTTATTTTTTTTCTATAATAGCCAATTTAACAATTGCAAAGTGATACCATGTTATGGTTTTGATTTGTATTTCCACAATACTTAGTGAAGGTGAGGATTTTTTTTCATACATCTGCTGGCATTTGTATGTTGTCTTTTGATAAATGCTATTCAGGTCCTTTGCCCATTTTTAAATTGAATTATCTGTTGTACTGCTATTGAGTGGTATGAGTTCCTTATATGTCTTGAATATTAACCTCTTATCAGATTATGATTTGCAAATAGGATACAAAATCAACATACAAAAATCAGATGCATTTCTGTACATTAACAACAAGGTATCCTAAGAAATTTAGAAAATAGTCCAATTTATGGACTATTTTGTCCAATTTTGTCCCATTTCATAAGTTGTCTCTTTACACTGGCCATTGTTTCTTTTGCCATGCAGAAGCTTTTGAGCTTACTGCAACCCCCCTTATTGATGAGACTGCCCTTTCCCTATTGTGTCTTTGGCAAGTTTTGAAGATCAATTGATGGTGAACGTGTGGGATTGTTTCTGGGTTCTCTATTCCCTTCTCTTGGCCTATATGTTTGTTTCTATGTCAGTACTATACTGTCTTGATTACTATAGCTTTGTAGTATACTTTGCAATCAGGTAGCATAATGTTGTAGCTTGTTGTTTGTCTGTGTTCTTTTTTTTCCCCCTCAACTTTGGCTATGCTATTCAGAATCTTTTAGGGTTCCAAATAAATTTTAGGATTTCTTTTTCTATTTTATGTGAAAATGCCATTGGGATTGTGTTAGGGATTACATTATATCAGTGGATTGCTTTGGGTAATATGGACAGTTTAACATTATTAATTCTTCCAGTTCATGAACATGGCATATCTTTCCTTTATTTTCATCTTCTTCAATTACTTCCATTAATGTGTTATATCTTTCAGTGTACAGATTTATCACCTCCTTTGTGAAAAATTTCATGCATTTTATTGTTTTTGATGCTATTGTAAATTGGACTATTTTCTAAATTTCTTAGGTTACCTTGTTGTTAATGTATAGAAATGCATCTGATTTTTGTATGTTGATTCTGTATCCTATAATTCTACTGAAATTGTTTATTACTGCTAACAGTTCTTTTGGTAGAGTCTTTCAGATTTTCTATGAATAAGATAATGTCATCTACAAATAGAGACTATTTTACTTCTTCCTTTTCAATTGGTGTGCCTTTTCCCCTTGCCTACTTGCTCTGGCTAGGACTTTCAGGGCTTTATTAAACAGAAGTGGTGAGAATGAGCATCCTTGTCGTGTTCCTGGCCCTGGAGGAAAAGCTTTGAGCTCTTCACCTTTGACCCTGATAATAGCTGTGGGTTTCTCATAGGGGAACCCTATTATGTTGAGGTACATTCCTTCCATACCTAGTTCTTTGAGACTGCTGGGTTTTGTTGTGTAAATAGTGTTGGATTTTGTCAGATTCCTCCCTCCCCCACATTTGTTGAAATGATCATGTGATTTTTAGTCTTTATTTTGTTATTTTAGTGTATCATAGTTATTGATTTTTGCATATTTTGAACCATCTTTGCATCTCAAGGGTAAATCCACTTGATCACAGTGTATAATAATTTTAGTGTTTTGCTAAAATCGGTTTGCTAGTATTTTGTTATGGATTTTGTATCTATATTCATCAGAGATTTTGACATGCAGTACCCTTGTGTGGCTTCCTGTGTCCTTGTCTGGCTTTGTCATGAGGTCAGTTGTGTCCTTATAAAATATATTTGGGAGTAGTCCCTGCTCTTTCTTTATGAAACAATTTGAAAAGGATTGGCATAAATTCTTTTTTAAATGTTTGGCATAATTCACCAGTAAAGTTTCCTGGTCCTGAACTTCTGTTTGTTGGGGCATTTTTTATTGCATCTTCAATTTCCTTACTAGTAATTGGTCCATTCAGATTTCCCATTTCTTCCTGATTCAGTCTTGGTAAGCGGTATGTTTCTAGGAGTTTATCCATTTATTCTAAGTTTTCCAATTTGGAGGCATATAATTATTCATAGTAACCTCTTATCATCCTCTGTATTTCTGTGGTACCAATTGTAATTCTTCTTGTTTCACTTATAAGTTTATGTATTCAAGTATTCTTTTTTTGTAATTGGTTCTCTAAATGTTTGTCAATTTAATTTGTTCAAAAAATTGGAAAATTCATGAATATGTGGAAATTTAATTTGAGACAAATTAAAATGAGATGCTGCAAAAGCAGTTCTAAGAGGGGAGTTATAGTTGTGTAAACACCCATAAAAAAAAAAAAAAAAAGGAAGATCTCATCCAGCCACAGTGGCTCAGTGGTTGAGCATTGACCTATGAACCAGGAAGTCATGGTTAGATTCCCAGTCAATGCACATGCCCATGTGTGGGCTCAATTCCCAGTAGGGGGCATGCAGGAGGCAGCGGATCAAGGAGATTCTCTCTCATCATTTATGCTCTCTCTCTCCTTCTCCCTTCCTCTCTGAAATATATATGTATGTATATATAAAGATTTCAAATAAACAACCTAACTTTATACCTCAAGGAACTAGATAAAGAAGAACAGCATAGTATGCCCAAAGTTAGCACAAGGAAGCAAATAACAAAGAACAGAAATAAATAAAATAGAAACTAGAAAAAACAATTGAGGAACTATTTAGAAATCAAGTTAAAAATAAAGATATGTTGGTGAAGAACAAAATCAAGGAAGAATAAAACTTCCACTGAGATGTTAGAACCTAGGGTCTGAGGGCAGACAACTTGGGTTCATATTCTGACCCCTTAAAGTGCTGTTATTTTGAGAAGTTTACTTAACCTCTAAAGCACAGTCTCCTGAACTATATAATGGGAATAATCGTAGAATCTACCACATGAGGTCAGTGGGGTTATTGCACAAGAATATGCAAATAAAGCCCTTAACCTTGTCTCTGTCGTAAAGATAACTCTGATCTCTCCATAGCTTTTGTTTCCCAGTCATTGTACTGTCATTAAAGTAAATGGGGTAAAATACATCTCTGGTTACTTATTTACTTGAAATGAGTAATTATGTATTTTATATAAAAACAAATATAATTATATTCCAGAATTACATTTATCCTTCCCATAAAATTAATATAAAATGCATGTATTTATTCAAACTTAATGCTATTAGATTCCATCTAAGATTGTTGTGATATCATTATTCTCTTCTATTTTTAAAGTTATTAGAGTGGTAATGTTTGAGAAGCTCTAGGGCGAAGAACAAAAAGTAACTTGAGTAAGTGCATGTTAGTGCAGAGTAGCTGCTCCATGATAAGTAACTGTTTTCTTCCAGGCTCTGTATGTTCATTATCATGATTAACTCCCACAATAGCAGTTATTTTAAGGTTCCATGTTACCAATGTACATATGAAGAAAGAGAGACTCAAAGGCAGGGCACTCTCCTTCATAATGTGTGAAGACCTAGGCTTGCTTGATGCCAAATCCCTTGGGTTTCATGTCACATAACTTCACAACTGGTCAGGTTTGGTGTTGACAGGGACAGGGACTGGGACGTGGCCCCATCTGAATATAAAGAGTTTCAAGGTGAAGCTCTACATTGTTTTTGCTCCATAATGAGCTAGGACAATTATACCTGGTCCATTTTCTAAAACAAACTTCACTAAATAGCAAAATAAATTCATAAACTGAGACGTGATGGTTATAGTCCCTAACAACAAGCAAATAGCAAACATGATACCGACCGTGGGAAGCTCCTTGTTTCTGTGTCTATCACACAGCTACCTTGGGAAGGCCACCACTGAGAAACCCCTGAGGATACCACCCCACAGAGGACATGTCCTGTGGGGCTGCAGGAGCCTCAGTGAGTCTCAGTTAGTGATGGAGTTAATGTCAAGCCCTGTTAAATACATGGAATACTAAGTACACAGTATCTTATTCATAAAAAATCACACCACCACTACCCATTTCACTAAAAGTGAGTACATTACCTTTTGACACATGGTTTGCATGGATCAAGCAAAAAGAAGATGCCAGGGGAAAAGAAGACTGACCCGCCTCCACCTAGGACCACAAGCCTCCTTGCTTTTCTGTCCTTTCTTCGTGTTTCTTTCCTCCAACGCGGAGTTTCAGGCTGTTTTGTTCTCTGCACAGTCTTCATTTACTCAGGCTAGTTAGTTACTAATTACCCTATTTAGGGCATCCCTCATGTACTCCCACTGAGGCCAATTTCACCTCTATTCCAGTGGTTTGTTTAGCTTTAGGGTGCATCTCAGGCACCTAGAGAGTTTACTAAAGTGAAGACTGCTTGGCCCCATGAGAATTCCTGATTTCTAGAATCGGAATTTTCATGTATAACAAGGTGATGCTCCTTGTCCAGGGCACACTTTAAATATATGTATTTTTATCACTGATTTTAGAGAGAAAGGAGGGAGAGGGATAGAGAGAAACATTGATGAGAGAGGAACATCAGTAGGCTGCCTCCTGCACATTCCCTATTGGAATCGAGCCCCAAACCCTGCCATGTGCCCTGACTGGAATCGAATCAGCAACCTCTTGGTACATGTGACAATGCTCAATCCACTGAGCCACAGCGGCCAGGCAACTACAGGGCACACTTTAAAAATCACTGCTTCAGCCAGAGAGGCCCTGGCTCAGAAGAGCTTTTGGCTCAGTATCCAGCTGTTTACTGTGGGTAATCCATTCTTTTTTTTTTTTTTTTTACTGAATTTGCCTAATAAAATTATATGTTGCCGGTGTACAATTTACAATACATCATCTGTATATTATATTTTGTGTTCACCACCCCAAGCCAAGTCTCCTTCCATCACCGTTTATCCCCATACCCGCCTCCGCCTTCGCGCTGTCCCTTTCTCTCCGGTAGCCTATCCCTGTACTCTGCCTCAGTGTATGGCTATTTCCTGTGGATAACCAATTCTAATTTAACCTGTTAGAGTCTGAGAGCATCCAGCCTTGTCTTTAACTCCTTGGCGATGCGTATCACCTACTCACAGAGGGTGCAGACTTTGTCTGATTATGTGTACTCCTGTCTTGCCCTTACTTTCATACCGAATACTTATAGTGCCTGCTGGGAAACAGTGTGGGAAAAGTCAGACAAGAAGCAGGTACTTGAGTCAAACAGATTTGGGTGTGATGGTACGTGTCACACATAGCCTGTTCTCACTGGGTTTGTTTCATTAGTTAAAAGTCAATATTCACAAAACCAGCTTGCAGAGCTGTTGTGAAAATGACATAAATTAACACCGAGGTTCTCAAATTTAGGGGCACAGGAGACTCCTGAGGATTTACTGGGATACAGATTCCCAGGCCCCGCTCCCAGAGTTCTGAGCCTGGGTGTGGGGGGTGGAGCTGAGCATTTCCGCTGATGCTGGGTACCGAAGCCATGCTGAGACGCCTGTCCAGGGCACTGTTTTGAGAACCACTGAACTGGTCAAAACAAAGGGCTTAGCCAAGGTCTCCTTATCTGCAGCAAATCAAAATGTGATTTCTCTCTTCCTTTTCATTTTGATTGATCCTCATTGTCTTCATTCTTTGAATAGATTGATAGAAACATCCCTGTCTGCCTGACCTGTTTTTCTCTAAGTTGACATTCCCATCTCCCACTTCAAAGTCAGTTCTGCTGGCATTCTTTACCAACAGGACCAATCTGCCCCTGACACATCCATTTCTTTGGTGATATGGCACCTTTATTGAGATTTTAGGCTGTTTCTCTCCATTTCCAGCTACATGTGTCTCTGCTCTCCAACTCTCTCCCAAGACTGGCAGCAGCGGAAGTGTGGGATGGGGTTACTTTCTGCCCCAGGTGAAGGCAGAAGAGCGTCTGAACTCTCACACCTGCAGAGGCTTTGAGTGCAGTGCTCTGTTAAACAAACAATGTCTCCAGCAGACAGTTATGTCTGCCCCCCAACACTCCGCTTTAGAAAAGCAACAGCAACATGAAAGAGCATCAGAGCTATTTGGAAATGTGTCCACTGGCGATAGCCCTCTTGCTTCTTACTCTGGAAAGAAGTGTTTGAGCCTCCACTGTTCTTTTCATCTCTCTATGCCCATCTCTCTTCCGCACTCGCACGCCTGTGCGTCCCACACTCGTCCTCCATCACACTGTGCCCAGCTGAACGGATGCAAAAAGGAACATCAGACTGTACTTTGCAAAGATAAAAGCCGGCCTCCTCCATTTATTATGCCTTGCTCTTGTAGGACACGTTTCATCTAGGGATATCCAACCACAACAAATGCTTTACAAAGCTTGCCATTGTCCTTGGTTCTCGGAGGGGAAATGGAATGTAAGCCACTCCTTTGGAAACTGCATCTCATCATTGCGGATGGACTCTGCAATAATTTAGAGGTGAGGTGTTTTCTGGAGCTGCTCCCGTTTCTCTAAAACATATTAATTGTTTAAATGACATTGTAAGTAAATAGTAAAATGTAATTCTGTGGGAGAGTGGTCTCTCAGAATGAATTTTGAAAAAAATACCTTAGGACCAACTACATCTATCTATATAAAAGCTTAAGCGACCATGGCAACCGAACGGAGGACCAGACAGGCTGTGTGGGGTGACCAGGCCGGCAGGGGGGTTAGTGAGGGGCAATCAAACAACTGAGCAGCAGGCTGCGTGGGGCAACTAGGCTGGCGGGGGGGGGGGGGGGGTGAGCAGTTGGGGGAAATCAGACCATCAGGCCGGCAGGCAGAGGCAGTTAGGAGTGACCAGGCCAGCAGGGTAGCAGTGAGGAGCAATTAGGCTGTCAGGCAGGTGAGCGGTTAGGAGCCAGCAGTCCAGGATTGTGAGAGGAATGTCCAACTGCTGATCCTAGGGATTGGGCCAAAACCAGCAGTCAGACATCCTCCAAGGGGTCCTGGATTGGAGAGGGTACAGGCTGGACTGAGGGGTCCCTCCCCCCACCCCAGGTGCACGAATTTTGTGCACCAGGCCTCTAGTCTGATAAATAATATGGCAGATTGAGGGATTACCTTTAAAAATCAATTCTAAAACAGTACACTGTAACAGGATCCACATTAGTGACTCTGTAGTTGTACATCAGGAATCTAAAGCTCATCATGGAGTTAAGAGAGAGCTGCACTGTAAATCTGCACCTACTCCCCCTACAACACACTTCAGGGTGTAAGAAAGGACTTAAAAAATATCACGTTGTGCATTGTTTCAAATAGTTTCGACCCCAGTTGAAACTCAAATTGCTCAGCTTCTGAAGTAATGAAACACTGCAGAATGAGTCTGGGAGACAGACTTTCATCCCCACCCCACATTTCCATCAGCTCTCCTTATCACTAAACATCTGGTCTTACTAATCTTTTTTCTCTTTTACATTAACATAAACTAAAGTTTCTAAAGTAGACTTTACTTTAAATGATTCTGTGTAATTATTTAGGAGTTAATAAATCCACAAAATTTTCTGTGTACTTATTGCGACGCATCCATGCAAAACATAATTCCTACGGTCCAGAGATGAGATCCACTTTTAGAAAAAAGCAGTTGCCATTGAAAGCACACTGACATCATTTTTTATGGCTCTGAGACATGGTGGTACCTGTATTATTGTTACTAAATAATAATGCTGTGTAACAAATATCAGCAACTCAGTCTTCCAAGTTGGGTTATAACTTAGGGAGGATGTGTAACTTCATTAAGTCTACATCTTAGAGAGGGAATAAGGATTGGAATCCAAACATAACCACCTGGATTATCTACTCTTAGTAATTATTGCTTATATCATAGATGATGAAAGAGAGATAGTCACATTCAGCGTTTTTTATACATACATTATGATTTTATGTCGGTAAGTTAATTAAACTGAGTCACTCCACATTGGTATTTGCTCAGTTAAATGGTGACTGGTTAGTGGCTTTGTGGGTTAAGCAAAACTAACCATGCTTAAAGCAGTAGTAACATATTTAGATTTAGATTTAAGTATCATTTAGCCCAGCCAGCAGTTTTCCACACCCAGGGGAGCTTTTGGTTGTTCAAGGGGTGCTACTGGTATCTTATGGGCAGAGACATGCATAGTAGAACATGGGGAGGTTTCCAGAATGAATTGTCCTGCAATCCCTGTCATTTTCAAATATATGAATCGACTAATTAATTCAAGGAAAAAAAAAAACTTGTTCAAAATTGTTGAGCCTGAAATGACTGCATTTTACATTACTCCCTCCCCACAAAAAACACTTTGGTTTGTGTTTCTTTTTTGCATAGTTTTAATATTACTGAAATTTCCAGGGATGCAGCTAAACCTGTAAATTGGGGCAAAGTTTTACTGTTTTTGCTCAGAACACTACCAAGAATTGCTTATTCTTGGCAAAGCACATGGAGAACCCAATGCTGCAATATTTGAATTGCTAATAAAATATACCTGATTTAGGTAACTTCTACAGCTGTTGCAATTATTATTATTCTATGCATGAATGCAAACATTTATTTCTTTATGTCTCTTAATAGATTTTCCTGTTCATTTGCAAGCATTATTATTTTATAACTAGAGGCCCGGTGCACAAAATTCATGCATGGGTGGGGGGTGTCTGGGACCCCTCAGGGGATGTGTGACTGCTGGTTTAGGCCAATCCTGTAGTCAAACATCCCTCTCGCAATCTGGGACTGCTGGCTCCTAACCACTCATCTGCCTGCCTGCATGATCGCCCCTAACCCCTCTGCCTGCCTGCCGGATTGCCCCTAACTGCCATCTCCTGCCGGCCTGATCACTCTTAACTGCCTTCCCCTGCTGGTCTGATTGCCCAAATTGCTCTCCCCTGCCAACCCGATAGCCCTTAACCACCTCTGCCTAGGCCCCTGCCACAGTGGCTTTTTCCGGAAGGAGGACCAGATGACTGGAAGATGGCCAGTTGACCAGGTCAAATTAGCATATTATCCTTTAATTAGTATAGATAACTTACTTTTTTAATTTACATTTTATATAGCCTTAGAGCAATATACTTCAAAAAATTTTGTTGGTAAATTACATTATAATATCCATTCTGAAATAATAAAGGGGAATAATCAAACATCCTATCTAATAAAAGAGAAACATGGTAATTAGCCATACCTCCGCTACCCTTCCCATTGGCTAATCAGGGCTATATGCAAATTAACTGCCAGCCAAGATGGCGGCCGGCAGACAGGCAGCTTGAAGCGAACATGAGACTTGCTTGCTTCAGTGACGGAGGAATCTAACATTCCCCGCCTGCCGCTGCCGGCCTCTGAGCTTGCAGTTTGAAACATTGTTACAAATATAGAATCTAAACAAACTCCAGAAACCTGCTTTCAGCCAGCTGGGATCTCAGAGCTGGAGTTGAAACAGTGATTTGATTATAGAACCCAAACAAACCAGACACCTGCTCTCAGAATCAGAGGCCTCAGAGCTGGAGCCAAACCTCAGAGCTAAAGCTGGCCCAGAATAAAAAAGAAAAAAGAAAAAAAGGAGTGGTTGGGAGCTTCTGTCACCCGCCAGCTTGAAAAGAGCCCTCAGCCTCTCACCCAGATTGGCCAGGCAACCCCCAGTGGGGACCCCCACCCTGAAGGGGGTGTGACCAGCTGCAAACAGCCATCATCCCCTCATCCAGGCTGGCCAGGCACCCCATTGGGGACCCCCACCCTGATCCAGGAGACCCTTCAGGGCAAACCAGCCGGCCCCCACCCATGCACCAGGCCTCTATCCTATATAGTAAAAGGGTAATATGCCTCAAGGCACCAGGATCAGCGGAGCCGTGAGGCCTCCCGGCACCGGGATCAGCATGACAGGGGGCAGTGCCCAAACCCCCTGATCACCCTGCGGCTCTGTGTGTGACAGGGGCGGGGCCACAACCTCCCTATCCGCCCTGCTCTGTTCGTGACAGGGGAAGGCGCCCCAACCCCCTGATCAGCCCTGCTCTGTGCCTGATAGGGGGGAGCTCCCCAACCCCCTGATCGCCCTGCGGCTCTGTGTGTGACAGACTGTGGTGCCCCAACCCCCTGATTGGCCCTGCTCTGTGTGTGACAGGGTGCGGCGCCCAACCCCCGACCCCCACGGGCCCTTCTCTGTGTGTGACGGGGTAGAACCATAACCTCCCCATCGGCCCTGCCCTGAGTGAGACAGGGTGCAGCGCCCCAACCCCCTGATCCGCCCTGCTCTGTGTGTGACAGGGGGCGGTGCCCCAACTCCCCTATTGGCCCTACTCTGTGCGTGACAGGGGGGAGCACATCAATCCCCTGATCGGCCCTGCTCTGTGCGTGACAGGGGGGAGCTCCCCAACCCCTCTGATGGGCCCTACTTTGTGAGTGACAGGGGGCACTGCCCCAACCCCCTGATTGGCCCTGCTCTGTGCATGACAGGGGGTGGCGCTGCAACCTCCCCATCAACCCTGCCTTGAGTTGACAGGGGGCGGTGCCCCAACCCCCCAATTGGCTCTACCCTGAGTGTGACTGAGGGTGGCATCAGAACCTCCCCATCTGCCCTGCTCTGTGAATGACAGGGGACGGCGCCCCAACTCCCCAATCAGCCCTGCTCTGAGCCCAACCAGGGGCTGCACCTAGGGATTGGGCCTGCCCTCTGCCAACCGGGAGTAGGCCTAAGCCAGCAAGTCATTATCTCCTGAGGTGTCCCAGACTGTGAGAGGGCACAGGCGGGGCTGAGGGACCCCCCCCTTCCCTCGAGTGCACAAATTTTTGTGTACCAGGCCTCTAGTTTATTATAAAATGGTGTGATGGCCATTATATTGCTGAGAGCCACGGGGCTCAGCTCTTGCCTGACTCTGAGTTCTTTGACTTTTACTTTCCCACTGTCTTCCTAAAAGAAGTTAACTGTAGACACTTCCCTTCCTCTTGACTGGTGCAGCCTGTATTTGCCTTACCCTAGATCAGCAGTTCTCAACCTGTGGGTCGCAACCCCTTTGGCGGTCGAACGACCCTTTCACAGGGGTCACCTAAGACCATCCTGCATATCAGATATTTACATTATGATTCATAACAGTAGCAACATTACAGTTATGAAGTAGCAATGAAAATAATTTTATGGTTGGGTCACAACATGAGAAACTGTATTTAAAGGGCCAGAAGGTTGAGAATCACTGCTCTAGATGGAAAGTGTTTATCAGTAGTACGTCTGTAACCCACAAGATGTAGTTCAAAAGTATTGACAGTGAAAATAAAATAAAATAAATAAAATAAAATAATAAAATAAAATAAAATAAAATCAAAATAATTCCATAATTAAAATGCCTATTAGAACACCAGGTTACACCCATTAATCTAACCCAGTGCTTTTCATCTTGGCTGCTGCAGTGGCACTGACCCTTAGACTGTCAAATAAAAAATGACAACATTCAGCAAAGAAAGCCTTTTGGTGTGACTGAATCAAAAGTATACCTATTTTTTGTCAGATCAGCACAAAATATACTTTTATAGTGTGCCGCAGAAATTTAGTAATTAGTTTGTCTGCCATGATATGAAAAAGTGGAAAATCATTGCCCCAATCTGAAGATTAGAAAGATAGAGAAAACCTGGAGTTTGCAGGAACGGAGAATATAAGAACCTCTCAGGGCTGCAGGGAGTGAGAGCAGGGTGGCTAGCTTAGACAGGTCCTGATAACAGTCATGACAATATAGGGATATATTTTGACTTAACAATTCTGCTCCTGAGTCTGCCTCACAAAGACCCCCTGTGTGTATATGTGGAATAAATGCTCACACGGGTCCATGCAGGAACACACACATACATGTTAACTGGTATGCGGTACAGTGGCTAAGAACTGGGAGAATGTTCTGAGTCCAGCAACAGGAGAGTTACAAGTAAACATGTAGGGTTTTATGTAACATTTGAAAGCATAGCATTAGGTGTACACACAGGTATATGGATAAAACTTAAAATCTAAGTATGTAATGAAAACATCTAAGAAGAATGTGCTATATAACAATATACTTTTCATGTAAATATTAAAAGTGTGTAAGCATCATATACATGTTGCATCATTATATAACAACAAAAACTCATACTAAGCAAATTGAAAAAGTGGCCTGCAGTTGGCAAGTGCAATGTTACTGTAGTATTGTGCTAAAAGTTAATAAAGAATTAATTTTCAATTTAGTTACAGTCTATGAAATCAAATAGTTTCAAAGTTATAAGTATTTTACTTGTATTCTTTAAAGGAAAAGACATAATTTCACAAAAACAAAATCTATTTTGTAAACTTTTAAAAATTAGATTACTTTCCCCTTATCTTAAAGTTAAAGTGAGGGGCCCGTATGGTGAAAGTGCGGTGTCACCAGTTGCTTTCCGCCTCGTTCCTGTGACCTCCCCTCCAGCCCTGGCCTCACACCCACCCTGGCCGCTTCCCTCTGTATTTTCACTCTGTTCTCCATTGCAGAAGTTCAAGAGTCAATTTAACAATTTGAGAATTAACCTGGAGGATAGAGAAAGGGGAGAGACAAGCCTGGATTCTCCTCAGGGGCTATGAAAATAGCCTGCGACTCCACAGTCTCTGCTCCCAGGGAATGCATCCATTGGCTTGTGGAAGTAATCAGAAAGGACAGGCCCAAACCAGCAGCAAAATCTGTTTCTCAAAATCAAGTTTTGCAAGAAGGTCAAAAAACAGTAAGACATTTAAAAATAGTGTTATCGTTACAGAGATAGTTATTTATAAAAATCAAGGGGATTGTTCTCGCCTGCTATTCCGATCCTTAGTGCAGAAAATACTATTGTGGGCAAATAGTTTATTGATGACTTATCTTAGATTCAGTAAGGAATACCAAAGGACTTGCCATTCCCCTTTGCCTCAACATTTTGATTAGGAGTTCAATTTCCAGAGTCCCTATCTTCCAAGTGGGAGAGCCCTGAATATGAAGACATATTTTGATCATAGGGAAAAAAAAGCCCAGCTATCAGTGACACCCTCACCTGCAGTTCACAGAGCAGAGTCAGGTGCGTTTGGTTTGATAAGTACACTTGACTCTAATCATTAGTTTCTCTGATGAAGTCAGCGTGTGAAACTGTAAAACCGATGACAGTCCTGACGGGCATGTGGGGACCAACCAGGCATGGGTGAGAAGCGAGCCTGTGCCTGCAGCATCGGTGTGCCTTTCTGGATGCCTCTGTCTCTCATTCCTCTCTGTACCTCCCTGGAGTGTTTAGCGCCAAGCAGGACAGCTGACGCACATGCTGAAAATAACTGACAAAATGTCTATATGCTGACATTTTCTGTGTATTCCGTTCTTTAAGTAAAAAGGACAATTCCTGGAGGAGACAAAATGGCAGCCCAATAGGTGGACGTGTCCTGCGCCGTCTCATGGAGCAGATAGAAGAAACAACTAAATCGAATAACACCCACCCGGAATTGGCAAATTAACCACAGCTGGTGAGATAACCTGTGGCCGGAAAGGACAGAGGACGCCCGGAGAACAGGAGGATCGGGATCTGGGCTGGAGAGAGAGACACCCGACTACTGGGACGCGAGGGTCAGAAGGAACCTGCGCTGCACCAAGTCCACGTCCCTTGGGTACACGTGTAACACTGGACTGTGGACGGGGGTCCACAGCGCTGCTGGCAACGGGGGAATCTAGATCTAAGTCCGCTGGCCTGAGAGGCTGCGCCCAGAAAGGCAGCCTGCAGAACCGCCTGAACCACGCGGTTGCGGAGAGAGAGACACTCGCGGTGGCATGGCTGTTTTGCCTTTGTATTTTCTCTGCTTTTACTCAGTAAACCCAGTTCATAGAACCTTTTAATTATAAACACTCACTGAGGCTGTGATGCAGTTTTCTGGAGGCTGGGGAGAGGCTGTGGAAGGAGCAGGGCAGGGAGAGGTGACAGGGCGTCCAGCACTGGGACATTCTGGAACCGCCAACCCTAAACAGCCATTTTTCTCCTGAAGAGCCAGCTCCTCCCAGCAAAGCCACCGGCACCTAGTGCAGCCACACCCAGCCTCAGGCTCTGCAGAGGAAATGAACAATCTGAATAGCCCCTGGGGACTGAGATGAAGGACCATTTGGTCCCGGAAACTAATATAGCGACACTCCTACCAAACCCCATGTCAGAAATAGAAGCGTGTGTAAATATGACTGAAAGCAGGCAAAAAGGTGGGCGGATTGGTCCCACCTGCCTGTAGCAATGGCTGTGGAGACAGACACAGAGGAGTGGTGGACCCCTGGGAACTTCAACATGATCCTGACTACCTAACAGGAAACTGAGAAGTGGCAGACAGAACAGTAGAGAGGGGTCTTAAAGTAGCCCCCATGGGGCATTAAAACTTGGCAGAAGCCAACGAAAATTCACTTTTTTACTTAAGAAAGAATTTTTTTTTCTTTATTTTATTTTATTAAAAAAAATTATAACCTTTTATTTTTTTGGATTACTTTTCTTAATTCTATTTTTATGTTTTTATCATTATTGTACTTTATCTTATTGCTTTCTTTTTTGCCACCCTTTTCTTCCTCACTTCTTTTTCATCCTATTTCTATTTTCCCATTCCTGCTTTAGTTTTTCTCTCTCCTTTCATTTTATCCTTTGTTAAAAATTGATCTTCTTTATCTGATTTATTGACATGTGATTATTTTTGTAGTCTCTGTTGGCTTGTTCATATATCTAATTACCTATCCCCTGCTCCAAGTCCATGCAGACTTCTCTTTTCTCTTTCTTTGCTAGCCATTTTATTTTTATTTTTATGCTTTTGTTTTCCTCTCCTCTATTGCTCTCTACTTCTCCTAATTGCTTAATTAGTTACACTTATTAAACTCAAGTCTATCTGCTCTGTTCTCCATTCTCCTTTTCCAACAATGGATGGATATATAAATAGATAGATTAAAGAAAAAAAGTCTTTTTATTTTTATTATTTATTGATTATTTTGTTTTCTTACTTTTCTTCTTATCCACTCATTCTCTTTCTACCCTCTCTATACTGAACCAAAGCCATTACCCTATTCATTCAATTCTTTTACCTTACTTTCTGGAAATAAGCTCTCCTTCTCCAGATTCTCTGCCTCCCCCCCCCCTTTTTTTTTCCCTGGTGTTTATTGTTTGCATTTTTTGGTTTATTTGTTTGTTTTGTGGAGTTTTCTCCCCATACATGTATATTTTCCCCTTCTTTTTTTCTTTTTTCTCCTTTTTCTTTTCTCATATCTTTATTTCTTTTCTCAATATCATTTTTGCTCTCTTTTCTCTCTCCTAATTCTCTTTTCCCTGGTGGTCACTTTTACTGGAGTTATCCATGTCATGAATACATTCATGCTTGGTTCCCTCTGTGTCCTGTCTTGTTGAGTTGTAGTTTGTGCCTTTTGGTCAGTGTGGTAGAGAGTGAGCCACATAACCAGACACCCTGAGAGAACACTCCATCCATGAATGATAAAATAACACTCAAGACCCAACTACACCAAGAGAACCCAAATATTCCAAGGGGTACAGCCCAGAAGAACTGAGAGATTGCAGCATCACTGGGTTGCACAAAACATCTATTATATAAGACAAACTCAAAAAATCTGGGTGACATAAAAGTTTGTTCTAGTACATAGAAACAACCACAAAGAAACAGCAAAAATGGGGAGATAAAGAAACATCCCCCATACACAAGAAAAGGAAAAATCACCAGAAAAGGAAGTAAATGAAATGGAAGCAAGCAATTTCTCAGATAAAGAATTCAGAGCAATGATTATAAGAACACTGACACGAGTGAAAGACAAATTCAACAACATGTCAAGAGGAAATGAATGAGAAATGGGAGGAAATAAATAATGATATAGCGTCAATAAAGAACACAATGGAAAGTATCAATAGTAGATGAGAAGAAGCTGAGGACTGCATCAGCAAGTTAGAAGACAAGGTAGGAAAAAACACCCAAGCAGAGCAGCAACTTGAAAAAAAACAATAAAAATCTTAAAAAGCCGGAGGAGAGCCGAAGGGAACTTTGGGACAACATGAAATGAAATGACATCCACACAGTAGGGGTGGCAGAAGGAGAGGAAGCTGAGCAAGGAATAGAAAACCTGTTTGAAGAAATAATGACAGAAAACTTCCCTGATATTGGGCAGAAAAAGAAAATCACACAAGTCCAAGAAGCACACAGAGTCCCAAACAAGATGAACCCCAAAAAACTGATATCAAGACACATTATAATTAAATTGGCAAATACCAGTGACAAAGTAAGAATCTTAAAGGCTGCCAGAGGGAGACAGAAAGTTACCTATAAGGGAGCTCCGATCAGACTATCAACTGACTTCTCAACAGAAACACATCAGGCCATAAGGGAATGGAATGAAATATACAAAATGATGCAAAGCAAGGGACTGAGTCCAAGAATACTATATCCAGCAAAGCTATAATTCAAAATTGAAGGAGTAATCAGGAACTTCACAGACAAAAGGGGCAAAGGGAGTTTATTACCACAAGCCAGCAATGCAAAAATTGCTAAAGGGACTACTGTAAAAAGAAGAATAGGAAAGGAAGAAGGAGCACAGGCAAGAAGAATAAAAATGGCTATAAATAAGTACCTATTAATAATAATTTTAAACATAAATGGATTAAATACTCCAATCAAAACACATAGGGTAGCTGAATGAATAAAATAACATGACCCATATATCTTCTGTCTACAAGAGACCCACCTCAGAACAAAGGACTCACAAAGATTGATTGTGAAGGAATGGAAAAATATTTCCAGGTAAATGAAAATGAAAAAAAAAGCTGGGGTAGCAATACTTATATCTGACAAAATAGACATCAAAGAGAAGACCTTAACAAGAGATAAGGAAGGCCACTTCATAATACTAAAGGGAACAATTCAACAGGAGGATATAACTCTGGTAAACATATATGCAACCAATATAGGAGCACCCAAATACATAAAAGATCTTCTGGAAGATATCAAGGGAGAGATCAAAAGCAATACTATCATATTAGGGGACTTGAATACCCCACTGACACCATTGTATAAATCCTCTAAACAAAAAATCAGCAAAGAAACATCAATCCTAAATGACTCCTTAGATCAGATGGAGTTAATTGAGATCTTCAGAACATTTCACCCCAAAGCCACAGAAAATACATTCTTCTCAAGTGCACACAGGACATTTTCAAAGATAGACCACATATTTGGACACAGGAAAAGTCTCCTCAAATTGAAGAAGATAGAAATCATATCAATCATCTTCTCAGATCACAATGGCATAAAATAAGAAATCAACTATAATAAAAAAATTAAACATTTGGAGGCTAACTGGCATGCTATTAAACAATGATTGGGTTATCAAAAAGATTAAAAAATTTTTAAAAAAGCATCCTGGTAACAAATGACAATGAAAATATCACAATCCTCAGTCTATGGGACACAGTGATAGCAGTCCTGAGAGGGAAGTTCTACAGGCCTACCTCAAAAAACAATTAAAATGGTAATAAATTATCTACCTCTCCAACTTAAAGAATTAGAAAGAGAGCAATAATAAAAGCCCAGAGTGATCAGAAGGAAGGAAATAATAAAGATCAGTGTAGAAATAAATGACGCAGAGAGCAAAACAAACAAACAAACAAACAAACAAAAAAATACAAAAGATCAATAAAACCAGGAGCTTGTTCTTTGAAAAGATAAATAAGATTGATGAACCACTAGCCAGGTTCACCAAGAAACAGAGATGATGACTCAAATAAACAAAATCAGGAATTAAAAAGGTGAAGTAACAACAGCCCCACAGAAATACAAAGAATTGTATAAAAATACAATGAATGACTCTACTCCAACAAATGGACAACTTAGACCAGGGGTGGGCAAACTTTTTGACTCAAGGGCCACAATGGGTTATTAAACTGGACTGGAGGGCCGGAACAAAAGCATGGATGGAGTGTTTGTGTTAACACTGCTGCTGGTGAAGGAGCGGAGGGGAGAGCAAGAGAACCCTCCGCTCTTTCGGCTCCGCGGGCGGATGGAACAGCCGAACTGGCCGGATCCGGCCCGGGGGCCGTAGTTTGCCCACGGCTGACTTAGACGCAATGGACATATTCTTAGAAAAATACAAGATTCCAAAACTCAATCAGGAAGAATTAAAAAAACCTGAATAGGATGATAACGACCGATGAATTTGAAGCAGTGATCAAAAATCTTCCAACCCTAGCTGGTTTGGCTCAGTGGATAGAGCGTTGGCCTGCGGACTGAGGGGTCCCAGATTCGATTCCAGTCAAGGACATGTACCTTGGTTGCGGGCACATCCCCAGTGGGGAGTGTGCAGGAGGCAGCTGATCAATGTTTCTCTCTCATCCGATGTTTCTAACTCTCTATCCCTCTCCCTTCCTCTCTGTAAAAAATCAATAAAATATATTAAAAAAAAAAATCTTCCAGAAAAAGACCTGGTCCAGGCAGCTTTACAGGGGAGTTCTACCAAGCATTCAAAGAAGAACTAAAACCTATCCTCCTAAGACTACTCCAAAAAATTCAAGAGGAAGGCATACTTCTAATCTCTTTCTATGAAGCCAGTATTACCCTAATTCCAAATCAAGATAGACACCACAAAGAAAGAGAATTACAGGCTAATATCTCTGATGAATATAGATGATCAAATCCTCAACAAAATTCTAGCAAGTGAGATCCAGCATTACATTAGAAAGATCATACACCATGACCAAGTGGGCTTTATTCCGGGGATCAAGGATGGTGCAATATCCACAAATCAATGAATGTGATACATCACATAAACAGAGATAAAAATCACATAATCATATCAATTGATGCAGAAAAAGCATTTGACAAAATCCAACACACTTTCTTGATAAAAACTATCAGCAAAGTTTGAATAGAGTGATCATACCTCAACATAATTAAAGCCTTATATAAAAAACCTGCAGCCAACATCATATTCAATGGGAAAAAGCTAAAACCATTTTCCCTAAGAACAGGAAAAAGATGGGGATGTCCACTTTCATCACTCCTTTTTGAAATAGTACTGGAAGTACTAGCCATAGTGATCAGACAAGAAGAAAAAAAAAAGGCATATATTAAACTTTCCAGGTTATAAGGATTTAAATATGAATGTATTTTTTTAAATTTTATTTTATTGCTTAAAATATTACAGAGTGGTACATATGTCTCCTTTTTTCCCCCCTTGACCTTCCCCTGGCCTCCCCTACCCCCAGTGTCTTGTGTCCATTGGTTATGCTTATATGCATGCGTACAAGTCCTTCCGTTGATCTCTTACCACCCCCCCACCACCCTCCCTGGCCTTCCTGCTGTAGTTTGACAGTCTGTTCGATGCTGCTCTGCCTCTGTGTCTATTTTTGTTCATCAGTTTATAATGGTCTCTATTATCCATAAAAGAGTGAGATCATGTGGTATTTTTATTTCATTGACTGGCTTATTTCACTTAGCATAATGCTCTAATGTATATAAATTACATAACATTGCCTCACACATGGGTATTTTAAAGAATTTTAAGATATTGAGTGAAAGCATTGGTGTGCAGGGTGTAAACTGAGGTACAGTAGGGGCGAAGTTGCAAGCATGGAGAACATGGTGCAACCCATGCTTTATTCTTTAACCAAATTGCTCTAAGGCTTTGGGATTAGAATGGAAATGTGTCTATTTAAATCACATCCAGTATGCATAACTATGTGGTTTAGAGGAGTAAACCATATTGCTGACTGTTTTATGTCATCAACAACTGTGCAATCATATTCATGTCTGTTCCATGTGAGAAAAATGAGTGTGCTTTTGAGTGTTTGGGACTTAGGGGACAGAATGTGAGATCATAGTTAGGGTGTGGCTAGAATGTCAGTCAAAGAAGCAAAAACAACTGTTCCTACCTAAGAAAGAGGAGCATGAGCCAATAATAATTCATCTGCTAAAGAAATGAGGATGCTAATTTAAAAATATTCAAATTTGTAAGGATTTTGAGTGTCAATTTATGCACCTCTTTAAAAAACTAAACTTTTAAAATATAATTTTCTGCAGACTATTGCAGCTGTAGTTGCTACTCATTAAGCCATTTTACTTCCCAAGCTCTTTGTATACATCATTCTATGTCATCCTCACAACCCCACTGTGTGGTAGGCACATCCTCCACATTGCTCTGTAGGAAACTGTGACACAAAAGCTGAGTTTTCTGCCCAAGATCATGCAGCTCTTAAGTGGTGGAACTGGTATTTGAAACTAGTTTAGTTTACCACTACCCCAAGTCCATGTTTACTCCACCAATGATCTGTCATTTGCTGTTATTATTTTGGGGGCTCATATTACTAAATTCCATGAAATATAACAAAATGTTAAGCTGGAGTGATAAATGCAAGTAAATCCAGTACTTATTTTTATAACATTACTGTCTATAAGAGCAGCATTGCAAAACATTTTGCTCCACCAATTCTGATTTTATCATTCTAATTTCCTAGTAAATATACAATCTCAGATAACACTCAAGAATACTTGAAACTCCTATATACATGATATGCAATGGAATAAATTATATGTTCATGCCTTTTTCCTTGATTATCCTGACCCAGATCTACACAACTTGAAAGAAATAGTAAAAAAAAATTGCATGCACAATCACAAGAAAAATAGTAATGTAATGTTTTAAATTTCTGGTGAAAATACAATTGCTCTCCATTGCTGTTAGTATGTGCTAATTATGCACACCTTCTTCACGCTGTCTGGACCAGTGATCACAGTCCGGATATGATCATCTCTAGTGCATACATGAGGCCACCCTCATGAGTGCCCAAGAGAAGCTCCTCCAAGAAATCAATGACATCCCGAAACCCTCGCCCATGCAGCAGCCTCAGAGACTTTCCTCACCCCACCTGACCCCCACACACCACGTGGACTTACAGTCTGTGATTTGCAGTGCCAGCCCCAAGCTCTCACCTAATCCTGCAATTTTTATGACCTGATATCCGTTTACCTCAAGTTCATCTCATCCAAAACTTACATGACCCTTTCTTCTCTGCCAGTATGGCCTCCGCTTCTGAATAACTGTCTAAGTCAGTGGCATTTCCATTTTGCTTAAAAGAAATGAGTTGGAAAGTTGTAGCTATGCACTCACTTGAATAAATGCATTCATTTTACCTACTCAATACAAATTGACAAAGAACCAGGGGGAATGACTCTTGACAGCCTTGCCTTTGACTTCCAGGGTCACCCTAGCTCCCTGTTGAGAATGGCAGAGGGAATCTAAGGATTAGATAAGAAAGTAAATTTGGTGTCAAGTGGAATAAATGCAAAAGGCCTGAATTTTTTTCTTTGTGTTCTTATACTTTATTTTATACTAGTAGTTAATAAAAATTAAGGTATAATTTTGTAAATGTGAGTCCTGCTCCTGATAAACTCAATGGTATAGAAAAGTATAAAAAAAAGGGGGAGAAAAAAACTAAAATCTTTGAATTGATATGTACTGAAAGAGACTTAGAAGCACACATTAATATCTTAATAAATATTTAGAAGCAATTTTTAAAAACATTAAAATTATATCATTTACCATAAATCATAAGATTTACTTTTAACTTAAAAATAACAAAAGGTTAAATTTTAAAAATCAATAAACAAGATATTTAATCAAAATAAGAAATACTGATTTTTAAAATAGCCCTTTGACTAAAAAAATTATCATGAAAATAATTAATATTTTTACATTGACAATGATTGCACATTAATTGTTATGATTTTACATATGTAGCAATTTTCTCCTTACTTCCCAACTTTGAAAATTGCCATAAGCTTTCTCACCTTTTCCATCCTCTGACCTCTATATTTTTAGTCATATATATATATATATATATTATATATATATATACTCTCTTATAGTTCAGTACATTTGTATTCTTTTTAATAAGTATAATCATCAGATGGCTTGCCATAGCTTTTTTTTATTCCTGAGTAAATTTTTTTGTTTGTTTTCTAGGTCAATTCATCAAAATATAACTGTTATAAATATGCATCATATCTTGGGAAATCTGATTTTTTGCATTATTGGGATTGTCTGTAGGATATTTTTTATATTTAAATGAAAACGTGGTTAAATCTACATTTCTTGGGCATTTAAAATTGTATAGGTTTTTGGAGCAATGGCTTCAAGTCTTCTGTAGATAAGATAGCCTTTTTACTACAGCCATTTATGTTGTTTGGATTTTGCCAAATTTTTTAAGGGAAGTGGCATACCTACAGCCTATATTTCTAAGTTTTCACATATTTAGTTAAATTGTTCCTGTCATTTATCAATGAATATAAGAATGACCGTGAACATCACTTGTCCACAATCATTGTTCTTCCTCCATATCACTCCACTTTCTTATGATAGACTTCCCTTGTGTTTCCTCTTAGAAGTAAATTGATCCCTATTGCTGAATAATTTCAACATGTTTTCATTATTTTGGAATGTCAGAGGCTCATAGAAGTTGCCTGTGCCTCCTAGCTCTTCTCTTCTCCTCATTCCATGACTGCCCCTCAGTCTGGCTTCCTTCGCACCCTCCTCCAAAGGGAAAGTTCTGATCCCTGGGGCCTCCCCCAGTCCCATCTGAGAGGTAGTGCTCAGTGCTCATTGTATTTGATGTGCCAGCAGTGAGAGATGCAGTTCATCATTTGTTTTCCTTGTCCTTCGATTCTATTATATGTGTTCTGTTTACGTATTTACTCTGACCATTACTCTGACTTTTTCCTCTGCATTTACTTTATTTCAAGCCTCTTTTCTACTTCAGCATTTCCATTTTTAGCACATCCATTGCTCTCTTTACTGTTTTTAATTTTTATTCTTTTTGTAATAATAATATTTTGGTTTTCACTTTCTATCACCTCCAACAAAAAGAAACTCCACTTTTATTTAACTTAGTATGCATTTTTTAAATGTTAAGTAATTGTTTACTGAATTCATGTTTCAAGTGTTTCTAAAGCATACACACACACAAAAGTAAAGCATGAAAATAAGGTTTTGCCACCATTAATAAGCAAGATAATAAAATTATAGCTATATTAATATTTTAAGGCAAAGTATATTTAGAGATGAAGAGAGGCACTATATCATGAAAATATATCCAATAAAATATAAAATTTTTAAACTTTTATATAAATAGTAGTAGACTATCAAAATATACAAAGAAAAAAGTAACAGAATTTAAAGTGGAGATTAACAAACCCATATCTTACCTAATAATAGACAAACATGCAAATTGACCCTACCTTTGCTATGCCCACCAGCCAATCAGATGAATATGCAAATTAACCAAACAAATATGGTGGTTCATTTGCATATGTAGTCGCCCAGTGGCATCCGAGCCTGCAATCAGAGCTGAGGGGCCCCCTGCCCAGGCCTATAGCCTTGAGGCATTAGGCCTGGGCAGGGGCGGAGCCTGCAATCATGGGGAGCAGTAATGGAGCAGGGGATGTTGGGCTGTAGGGAGGGAGCTGGCAATCATGGGGAGCAGAGCTGGAGCCAGTGATGGCGGGGAGCTGGGGGCCCCCTGCCCAGGCCTAATGCCTCGGCCACAGGCATTAAGCCTGGGCAGGGGCAGAGCCGGTGAACACGGGGAGCAGTGGTGGAGCCAGAAATCGTGGAGGCAGGGGAGAAGCCAGCAATGGCAGGGAGCAGGGGCGGAGCCAGCAATCACGGGGAGCAGGGGTGGAGCCGGCAATGGCAGGGAGCTGGGGGCCCCCTGCCCAGGCTTAACACCTCGGCCACAGGCATTAGGCCTGGGCAGGGGTGAAGCCAATGATTACGGTGAGCAGGGGCAGAGCTGGGGGTCCCCTGCCCAGGGCTAATGCCTCGGTCAGAGGCCTTAGGCCTGGGCAGGGGTGGAGCAGGTGATGGTGGGGATCAAGGAGGGAGCTGGCCATGGAGGGGAGTAGGGGTGGAGCCGGCTATTGTGGGAGCTGAGGGTCCCTTGCCCAGGCCTAAGGCCTCAGCCACAGGTGTTAGGCCTGGGCACGGCCAGAGCCAGAAATCATGGGGAGCAGTGGTGGAGCCGGGGATGGTGGGGAGCAGGGAGGGTGCCAGGGATGGTGGGGAGCAAGGGTGGAGCTGGGGATGGCTGGGAGCAGGGGCAGAGCCTGCAATTGAGGGAGCTGGGAGTCCCCTGCCGAGGCCTAACACCTCAGCCAAAGGCGTTAGGCCTGGGTAGGGGCAGAATCAGAGATGGTGGGGAGGAGGGGCAGGGCCTGCGATGGTTGGGAGCAGAACTGGAGCTGGCAATCACGGGGAGGGTTGGTGGAGCTGGCAATCACGGGAGGCTGGAAGGTCCCCTGCCCAGGGGCCTTAGGCCTGGGCAGGGGCGTAGCCAGCAATGGCAGGGAATGGGGAGGGAGCTGGCGATGGTGGGGAGCTGGGGGTCCCCTGCCCAGGCCTAACGCCTCGGCCACAGGTGTTAAGCCTGGGCAGTGGCAGAGCTGGCGATCATGGGGAGCAGTGGTTGAGCCAGCAATCGTGGGAGGCAGGGGCATAGCCAGTGATAGTGGGGAGCAGGGATGGAGCCGGTGATGGCAGGGAGCAGGGAGGGAGAAGGGGCAGAGCCAGCCATGGTGGGGAGCAGGGATGGAGCCAGCAATCGTGGGGAGCTAGGGGTCCCCTGCCCAGGCCTAATGCCTAGGTCAGAGACATTAGGCCTGGGCAGGGGCAGAACTGGAGATGGCGGGGAGCAGGGAGGGAGCTGGCGATTGCAGGGAGCAGGGGCAGAGCCGGTGATCATGGGGAGCAGGGTTGGAGCTGGCGATTGCAGGATCTGGACAGGGGCAGAGTCAGTGATGACAGGGAGGTGGGGGTCCCCTGCCTAGGCCTAATGACTCAGCCACAGACATTAGTCCTGTGCAGGGGCAGAGCCAGCGATGGTGGGGAGCAGGGGCGGAGCCGACAATCGCAGGGAGCTGGGGGCCCCTGCCCAGGCCTAAAGCCCAGGGGAGCAGGAAGCGGGCCTAAGTCATCAGTAGGACATCCCCTGAGGGATCCCAGTATGTGAGAGGGGGCAGGCTGACCTGAGGTGCCGGGGTCCAACCCCAGCAGGTCCAGGGGTTCCCAAAGGCATAGACGGAGTCGGCGAAGAAGGAATGACACGGAGACAGCGTTCAGTTGATCAGCAGCCTAGCCAGGATCTCCAGCCAAGTTCTGGTCTCGATCTCCAGAGAGGTTCTTCTGCTCAGGATCTCCAGAGAGGTTCTGTCCAGGTTCTCCAGTCAGGTTCAGTCACCAGGTTCTAGTCAGGCTCTCCTGCCAATCTCCGCAGTCAGGTTCAGTCCAGGATCCCCTGCCATGCTCTCTCGCCAGGCTTTGCCTCCAAGCTCCGAGGCCAGTCCCTGTCCAGGATCCTCCGGCATGCTCTCGCCAGGGAAGTTCTTCTGTCTCTAGAGAATGTTCTGTGTAGGTTCTGTGCCTAGGCTCTGTCTCTCTTGGTTCTGTGTTCTAAGTTCTGTCTCTTGTTGTCTTTACATTTACCTTTCCTTCCACAGAAAAGCATGGACATATTTGTTGTACAAAACGTTCTGTCTGACTGGGAGTAACCTTAACTCCTCTGCTAGCAAGCATATGTGTTAAAAGATCAATACAGAGTCTTTTTTCTTTAGACTCAGTATGGCACATCTTCTTAATCTAAAGATCAATACAGAGTCTTCTTTCTTTGGACTCAGTATGGCACATCTTCTCAAACTAAGTTCTGTACTATCCACCTTCTTACCCTACTTATCCTCTATAGGGGGGTCTGCAGTACCCTGGTGGAGTCCTATCCATCCCGAGTGTGGGGTTCTCAATGGGGGGGGGGGGGGCTTACCTATGGGAATCCTGTTCCAGGGGTTCCCAAAGGTGTGGACGGAGTCGGCGAAGACTATCCACCCTCTTCCTACGGTGGAGTCCTATCTGTCCCGAGTGTGTGGCGCTTACCTAGGGGTCCCTGTTCGGGCGCCAGATGCTGGGGTCCAGCCCCAGCGGGTCCAGGGGTCCCCAAAGGTGTGGACGGAGTCGGCTAAGAAGGAATGACGCAGAGGCAGCGTTCAGGTGATCATCATAGCCGGGTTCGCTTGTCAGGGTCTCCAGCCAGGTTCTGTAGCCAGTTCTCCAGCCAAGTTCTGTCTAGGATCTCCAGCCAGGTTCAATCACCAGGTTCTAGTCAGGTTCTCTTGCCAATTTCTGTAGTCAGGTTCAGTCCAGGATCTTTTGCCATGTTCTCTCCAGCGAAGTTCTTCTGTCTGTAGGTTCTGTGTAGGTTCTGTCTTCTGAATTCTGTCCCTCTTGGTCCTGTCTTCCAAGCCCTGTGTCCTAAGTTCTGTGTCTGAAGTTCTGTCTCTTTCTGTCTTGTTACATCTGTATTTATACCAGTTGATTCAATCCTATCAATCTCTATTACAAAGGTTAGGGCGTTTCTTATCTCCATTCCAGGGAGTAAAGATTATGTAGCTTAAGCATGATTGTTTGTAGTTAAAGTGATTAATTACCCGCCTGGCACTTAGTTAAGAGGTTTTATTCCCTCCCTAACTTCAGGGGAAAATCCCTACCTGGGGATTCAACCTTTCTCGGAGAGGTGACCTTGGTTAAAACACAGTGCCAAGAAGGTGAGCAAACATATTAAGAACCGTATGCCATATATGCCAGGTCCCTTGAAACAGCAAGGATGGACCGGCTCCCGGCACTGAGGGACCTCCCCGCCCCCAGTGCACAAATTTTTGTGCACTGGGCCTCTAGTATATCTATAATATGCTAAGTGTCTCCCCAATCAATTGATCATTCAGTTGACTGCTCAACCAGTTGCTATGATGTGCACTGACCACCAGGGGGCAGACGCTCCAACTGGTAGGTTAGCTTGCTGCTGGGGTCTGACCGATTGGGACTGGGCAACCTCCTGCGGTCCCTCCTGGGCCAGACTGAGAGAGGGTCAGGCCAGGGCATGGCACCCCACCAGTGCATGAATCCATGCACTGGGCCTCTAGTGCAATATAAAATTGTCAGTAATATTAATTTCCATACAACAACGTAGTAAGATGGATATTTGAATAAGCATATCATCAAGCTTAATATAGCATAGATAGTGACCCATAGCCAAAAATTATAGATAGACATTATGTTCAAACACACACACAAAACATAATTATGTTCTAGGTAACAAAGAAAATATTTTTAAAAATAACAAAAAATCAATGCCATACAGATCTTGTTTTATGACACAATGAAATAAAATCAGAAACCAAGAAGTCATTAAATACTTAAAAACCTAGAGACACTTTTAATATTTATAATAATAATATGAATCAGTCTTTCTTTTAATAATTTCAATTAATAGTATAAACTTTATTCTAAGAACTGTATGTCACAAACATTGTTTGTAATGAGTGCTACTTATTGAGATCCATGACTATTTTATAATATTTATTTTGAGGAGAGCAAAAAGGTGGTATTTTAGTTTGATGATAAAATCAAGATTTCTAATCTTATGGTAAAAACAACTCAAAAGCAGAGACTCCCTAACATTAGCATGCATCGGTATCACTAGGAAGACTTACAAAACACAGATGGTTGGGTCACACCTTAGAGCTTCTAATCCATCAGTTCTTGTACAGGGGCCAGGAGTTGCATTTGTCACAGATTCACAGGTCATGTGATGTTGCACATCAGGGAAGCACAATTTTAGAAACTACTGGAGTAGAATGGTGAACCAGAGGTGATAAATTGTAGGCAATGAGTGCAAATTATTCTCCCAAGAATGAAGGACGTTCTGAGTTATTAGGAGGGTTAAACATGTCTTTTTTAAATGGGAAGATTAAGTACAAATGTAGGAAATAAAGAAGATGGTAGAAAGTTGGGGTGTTTAAGGCAAAAACAGGAACTAAGTTATTCAGCAAACATAGAGAGAAATCTGAACATTTTTATTTCATTTGTGTGTGTGATTTTTAGTGATCCAATAAATATCATTGAGAACTTATTTTGTGCCTAATGTTATGGAAAGCATAGAAATTAACAAAGGCAGCTGTGATCAAAGTGACTGCATGAGCAGGACCAGCAGCAGAAGAGTCCATAGTAAGGGGTGAGGTCAGCATTTGTTCTGAGTTCACACGAAGGAAGAACCCAAGTTAGTGTAGGGAACTCAGAGAATACCTCTCAGAAAGAATTAGACCTTGGAGTCTTTAAGTCTCATCTTAGGGACAAGAGGGGAACCTCCTCTAAGACAGAGGGAATTGGCATCTATACTAATAAAAGGGTAATATGCTAATTATACCGGATAGACCAGACATATTCCGGTCATCCAGTCCTCCTTCAGGACAAAGACATGGTGACAGGGGCCAAGGCAGAGGTGGTTATGGGTGATCAGGCCAGCAGGGGAAGACAGTTAGGGTCAATCAGGCTGGCAGGAGAGGGCAGTTAGGGGCGATCAAGCCGGCAGGCAGGTGAGCAGTTAGGAGCCAGCGGTTCCAGATTGCAAGACAGATGTCTGACTGACTGTTTCCAGACATCCCCCAAGGGCGCCTGGATTGGAGAGCATGCAGTCCAGGCTGAGGGACTCTCCCACGTGCATGAATTTTATGTACTGGGCCTCTAGTCTATATATATATATATATATATATATATATATATATATATATATATATATAAAGGCTAATATGCTAAACATCCGACCATCTGTCCAATCGCTATGATGCACACTAACCACCAGCGGGCAGACTCTCAATGCAGGAGCTGCCGAGCTGCAGTGACTTAGCAGCTGCCGTTCTCAGGTGACGTGCTCTGAAACCAGAGAGGAGGGAACCTGATTCCTTGTGGGGCCATGTAATTCCATCTTCAGCCATGGGTTATATTGTAGCTGGGGCACTGCTGGCCCCGAATCTGGTTTACTGCACACTTGCATTTGTGTTCCACACCCTGTATGACATCAACTTTGCAGAGTGCCCTCTCGCACTCCTGGACCCCTTGGGGGATATCAGAGACCTGGTTTCAGCAAGATCCCCACAGGCCAGGCCGAGGGACCCTACCTGCCAGAGAGACCTGCTCACTCCTGAGATGCCAAGCAGAGACCATGGGAGGTTGGCTCCAGGATGTGTCCAGCCCATCTTGCCCAGTCCTGCCCTGCCAGCCACCCTCTAATTAATTTCCTTTCAATGTGCATGAATCCGTGCACCAGGTCACTAGTCGAATTATAAATTCCTGGATTAATAAGCACAGGTGCTTATTTAATCTAAATTAAAAACTAAAGAAAGCATAAAGAAAAAAAGAGAGTCCTAGCTGGATTGGCTCAGTGGATAGAGTGTTGGCCTGTGGACTCAAGGATCTCGGTTTCAATTCCAGTCAAGCGTACATGTGCGGGTTGTGGACTCAATCCCAAGTAGGGGGCATGCAGGAGGCAGCCAATCAATGATTCTCTCTCATCATTGATATTTCTATCTCTCTCTGCCTCTCCTTTCCTCCTGAAAGCAATAAAAATATATTTCAAAAAAGAAAGAGAAAATAGAATGATTGAAGGAAAGATAAAATAAATAAAGGAAATCATGTTTGAAGTAGAAAAGGTATGTAGGAAGCATAGGTGATCTCAGTTAAGCACTAGTGAATTGTCCTGTAAGAGTGAGAGAGCCTCAGCTTTGGGAATAGCAAACCATGTTCAAACGTATGTTGAAAAGACAACTGGAAATGAATGAAAGGGGTGCTGAGGCTCAGTGGGGCCCAGCTTGGTTAGTGCAATTTTATGGTGCGACCAGTTGTGGATGACATTTTCCAGTGTAATCATTCCTTAGCCTGAGTTTCTCATGGCAGTCAGCCTTGCTGAGGGGGTGGCAAAGGAAAGCGTAATGATGCTTCTATGAAGCCGGTGGGCATTGCATGTTGCCCATTAAACTTCTGTATCTGTAATGGAACAGCCATCTAGTCTGCTGATAGCTTTGGCAACTCTGACTGCATAGGGCATCTGAGTGTCTATAATGTTGTTTTGAAACTAGAGAATGTTAGACACTGAGGGCAACATCTGAGGATGAAGGCGGGTGCTTTCCAAACTCTTCTAGATAAAGGAAATATTGTTGTCATTTCTGCACAGTAAAACTCTAACACCTAGGAAGAATCAGATCATTTACTGAATTATAAGAAACAGCTATTTGGCTGTAGATTTAATGGAGAATTTAACATAACTAAAGAAAAAGATGTATTTGTCGGGACATGAAATATTAAGAACAAAAATAGACCAAGAGCAGCACAATGTCCTATATTATGCAAGACAGATGCTAAATATGGCAGAATGTTCATTCAAGTCAACAAGTAGGTGTTCTCCAGCTGGTTGATATGTTACTTGGGACAACATCTCCTTTGAAATACTCCTTCACAATTAACACATTGTTTGCGGGTAGTTTTTATCGCACGCTAACAGGTGGCGTGGGCCATTTTTGCTAATTTTTTGCACAAATGGCAATGTTCAATAAAATTACAATAACTTTAGTTTACGTATTTATATGTTACCCGCATTCTACCACTAGTCTATAAAAAATGTATTAATACGTGTCCCGCACTCTACTACCAGTCAATGTAAAACGTATAAGTAAAACGTATAAATATGTTTTCCGCATACAATGTGTTAACTATTCCTTCCTCTCTCCAGAGGTGCAGCCTCAAAGGCAGAATAATTTAGAAAATCGTAGATATCCTATATAATATAGAGGTAATATGCAAATTGACCATCACTCCAACACACAAGATGTCCGCCCCATTGTGGACATAAGATGGCTGCCACAAGGTGACCAGCAAGGGAGAGCTGTTGTAGGCGACCAGGCCAGCAGGGGAGGGCAGTTGGGAGGGACTAGGCCTGCAAGGGAGGGCAGTTGGGGGCAATCAGGCCTGTAGGGTAGGACAGTTGTGGGGGGGGACCCAGGTCTGCAAGGGAGGGCAGTTGGGGGGGACCAGGCCAGCAGGGGAAGACAGTTAGGGGCAACCAAGTTGTCAAGGGAGGGCAATTAGGGGCAAACGAGCCGGCAAGGGAGCAGTTAGGCATCAATCAAGGTTGGCAGGGGAGTGGTAAGGAAGTGATCAGGCTGGCAAGCAGAAGTGGTTAGGGGCAATCAGGCAGGAAGGCAGGTGAGCAGTTGGGAGCCAGCAGTCCTGGATTGTGAGAGGGATGTCTGACTGCCCAGTGGGATCAGGCCTAAACGGAAAGTTGGACATCCCTCGAGGGGTCCCAGATTGGAGAGGTTGCAGGCTGGGCTGAGGAACACACACACACACACACACACACACACACACACACACACACACACACACACCCGTGCATGAATTTTGTGCACTGGGCCTCTAGTATAATATAATTTTAAACATTTATTTTGCTTGTATTACTGGCATACTAAAATAGATTCAGAGAAGCAATTGTGTACCTCTACCTTACATGCATGGTTACCCAGCCTCTCCTCCCATCAGGATGACTTCAACAGCACACAAAAGTGCAGAAGGTACACCCTCTCTCAACTCTATCTCTTGCACTACCCAGGTCAGGTTCATGTATTCCATTAGTAGGAGAAGCTAACCTGTATGGTTCCTTTATTTATTCCAATTCTGCAGTAAAAAACATAGTTTTCTACTCAGCTAGTTTCCTTCACTCCCTTTCCCTTAATCCCTAGTGGGCCCAGTGATAGCCTAAAGCATGAGATCTGATTTAGCTGCAATGATGTGGAAGCAAAGTTCTGACTCTGACCCAACCCTGCCTATAATCCTCTATTAAATATTTACACACATCTGCACAGTCATGCCTTAATAGCAAAAGAACAACTAACTTAGTTGGTCCATTTTCTGCAAAGCGACAGAATCTTTTGAAAGATAGAGAACTACACTAAATAATAAGGGACAATAAAATTTGCAGGACTATTTCTGTTTTGAGTATCAAAATTGAATTTTCTGCAGAAATTATGATGTGTGTGAGGCCAGCTTAATTTAAGAAAGGGAAATATATATGCCATACTTAGACAACCATTGACAGGAAAACTAGTTATAACTTTATGTTTCACTCTCAGTTTAATTTCAGCAACTTTTATCCCAAAATGAAATGAAACATTTTATGGATAATGAGCAAGAGATTTAAAATTATATGGGTGACTAATTTGCTTACTTAAGAAAAAAAAAATCAGAAATGAACCGGATGTTCTAAACTTGATTAGTGTTTCTGCTGTAAGGAAGCAGCATTAGTCTGACAACAATTGAAACTCACAGCTCATTATTTTTGTATGGATTCTCCATTAACTATACTTAGACTTTCATTGCTCTTTTGGAATTGCTAATTTTGGCTTCTTGCAGGAGTTTTCATAGATAAAGCCAGTTATGAGAAACTCAAATAAAACAGAATTAAAGCAATTATATAGATCATTCTCAAACCTAATCCTATCTCTCTTCCTTTAAAATTGCCTCAAATTTAATATCTGTTCTGATGGTCTGGACTGGGGACAGAGACTTTTATTTAAATGACTAGAGGCCAGGTGCACACAAATTTGTGCACTCGGGGGTGGGGGTCCCTCAGCCCGGCCTGTGCCCACTGGCAGTCCAGGACCCCTTGGGGGATGTCCACCTGTCGACTTAGGCCCACTCCCTGAGGGATTGGGCCTAAGCTTGCAGTCAGACATCCTTCTGGCAGCCAGAGAGCCCTTGGGGGATATCCAACTAAAGGCTTAGGCCCCCAAGGGATCAGGTCTAAACCATTAGATGGACATTCTTAGTGCTGCCACAGAGGTGGAAGAGGCTCCTGCCACCACCTCTGCACTGGCCAGCCATAAGCCAGCTTCTGGCTGAGTGGCACTCCCCATATGGAAGTACACTGACCACCAGGGGGTCATTTAGTGTCTGCCCCCTGGTGGACAGTGCACATCATAGCAACCGGTCATTCTGCCGTTCAGTCAATTTGCATATTAGCCTTTCATTATTATACTAGAGGCCCATTGCACAAAAATTTGTGCACTCGTGGGGAAGGAGGGGGTGCCTCAGCCCGGCCTGTGCCCTCTCGCAGTCTGGGACCCCTTGGGAGATAACGACTTGCTGGCTTAGGCCTGCTCCTGGGTGGCAGAGGGCAGGCCCAATCCCTAGGTGCAGCCCCTGGTCAGGCTCAGAGCAGGGCTGATTGGGGAGTTGGGGCGCCACCCCTGTCATGCACAGAGCAGGGCAGATCAGGAGTTTGTGATGCCACCCTCAGTCACGCTCAGGGTAGGGCTGATTCGGGGGTTGGGGCACTGCTCCCTGTCACATTCAAGGCAGGGTCGATGGGGGGTTGGGGCTCCGTACCCTGTCACGACAGAGCAGGGTCTATCAGGGTGTTGGGGAGCTCCCCCCTGTCACACACAGAGCAGGGCGGATCAGCGGGCTGGGTTGCCGCACCCTGTCACACTCAGGGCAGGTCCGATGGGGAGGTTATGGCTCTACCCCGTCACACACAGAGCAGGGCCCGTGGGGGGGGGGGGGTGTTGGGGCGCCGCACCCTGTCACACACAGAGCAGTGCTGATCAGGGGGTGGGGGCACCGCAGCCTGTCACACACAGAGCCGCAGGGCGATCAGGGGGTTGGGGAGCTCCTTCCTATCAGGCACAGAGCAGGGCTGATCAGGGGGTTGGGGAGCCTTCCCCTGTCACGAGCAGAGCAGGGCGGATAGGGAGGTTGTGGCCCCGCCCCCTGTCACACACAGAGCCGCAGGGTGATCAGGGGGTTTGGGCGCTGCCCCCTCTCATGCTGATCCCGATGCTGGGAGGCATATTACCCTTTTACTATATAGAGGCCTGGTGCATGGGTGGGTGCTGGCTGGTTTGCCCTGAAGGGTGTCCTGGATCAGGGTGGGGGTCCCCACTGGGGTGCCTGGCCAGCCTGGGTGAGGGGATGATGGCTATTTGCAGCTGATCACACATCCTTCAGGGTGGGGGTCCCCAATGGGGTGCCTGGCCAGCCTAGGTGAGGGGATGATGGCTGTTTGCAGCTGGTCACACATCCTTCAGGGTGGGGGTCCCCACTGGGATGCCAGTCTGGGTGAGGGACTGAGGGCTGTTTTCAGGCTGGTGGGTGACTGAAGCTCCCAACTGCTCCTTTTTTACTTTTTTTTTTTATTCTGGGCCAGCTTTAGCTCTGAGGCTCCAGCTCTTAGGCCTCCGCTGGTGAAAGCAGGTTTCTGGCCTTTGTTTACCTTCTGTATTGGAAACAATGTTGTGATCCTGCTGGCTGAAGCCTGGTGATTAAAGCAGGTTTCTGGGGTTCTGTTTAGCTTCTATATTTGTAACATAGTTGCTTAGAATTGCAGCTCAGAGGCCGGCAGCGGCAGGCGGGGAATGTTGGAGTCCTCTGTCAGTGAAGCAAGCAAGCCTCATGTTCACTTCTAGCTGCCTGGCTGCCGGCCGCCATCTTGGCTGGCAGTTAATTTGCATATTGCCCTGATTAGCCAATGGGAAGTGTAGCGGTTGTACGCTAATTACCATGTTTCTCTTTTATTAGATAGGATAGGACAGTGATGGTGAACCTATGACACGCATGTCAGAGGTGACATGCGAACTCATTTATTTGGTTGATTTTTCTTTGTTAAATGGCATTTAAATATATAAAATAAATATCAAAAATATAAATCTTTGTTTTACTATGGCTGAAAATATCAAAAAATTTCCATATGTGACATGGCACCAGAGTTACGTTAGGGTTTTTCAAAATGCTGGCACGCCGAGCTCAAAAGGTTTGCCATCACTGATATAGGATGTCCCTATTTCCCACCCTTTTCCCCCTCTACCCAGCTCTTGATCCCCACTTCTCTCTGGCCATCACCATACTGTTGTCTGTGTCCATGGGTTGTTCATATATTTTCTTTGGCTAATCACTTCTTTAAATTCACTTCTTTAAATTTTTATTTTCAGATAAGTGCTTATAACTGCACTAGTATATATTTTCTATTATATCATTTAGAATTAAGATACTTTTTAATTGAACCCTTGTAAATTTTAGCACAATTTAATAAATTATGCTAGAAGGAATTAGGAGATTTTTCATGTAATGCAGATACATTTCAATTAATATTTTATTAATTTTTAATTTTTTAATATTTTAATTTGAAATAATCTCATACATGTAAAAAAAAAAACCTATAAAATACTACAGGATATTATATGCACCTTTCACCCAATTTCTTAGGTGTTAGTAATTTAAATATGACCATTATACAACTAACAAAATTTGGAATATATTTTTCTTATAATCTCTTTACTGTAACTGAATCCATTTACTTTGTTTTTGTTAATCTTCACCCAAGGATATTTTTCATTGAATTTTAGAGAGAGTGAAGGGAAAGGGAGAGACACATTGATTGGTTGCCTCCTGCACATGCTGATAGGGACTGGGGATCAAGCCAGCAACTGAGGTACATGCCTTTGACTGGAATCGAACCTGTGACCCTTCAGTTCACGGGCTAATGCTCTATCCACTGAGCAAACCAGGCTGCAGATTAATTCATTTACTTTTAATCTACATGTGTCTTTATATTTAAAGTGGGTTTTGTTTTTGATTCACCCTCATAATCTGTCTTTTAATTGGTGCATTTATGCCACTGACTTTCAGTGCTTATTGATAGAGTTACTGCCATATCAGGTCGCTTCTGGGGCTTCCGGGGCCCACCTGCGGCCCAAGATCGGATCCTATCACGGACGGCAGGCAGGCAGTTTCTGGGGTCGCACACGGGGGCCTGGATAGAGTCTTGCGCTGTCCCGCCCTCTCTTCAGTATGCAAATTTGCCGCCATCTTTGTTGGCAGTTAATTTGCATATCGCGCTGATTAGCTAATGGGAGGCGTAGCTAAGGTAAGGTCAATTACCATGTTTGTCTATTATTAGATAGGATAGAGTTCATCAATACCTTTTAGAATATTCTAAGCAAGTACTTTTGGATCTCTTCTCATAGGAAATTCTTTACTTGCATTATAAGTGCCAGCAAGGAGTTCATTAAGATGCAATAGCCATAGGTACATCAAATGGGTTCTTAGCCATTCAGGCCTTAACACAAACTAATTTCATCTACAATATTTTTGTAATACATTACCAAAGAAATAAGCATTTGAGATAGAGAAAGGGGAAAATAGAATTTTTAAAGCATACACATCATTAAAGATAAGATCCTTGAGTAGGCCACCAATGCAGAGGAATTTAGGGGGATGGGGTTGCTAGACACCTCCTCTCAACCTTTCCTGGCGATATAGCAACCAGAAAGATAAGAGGAAGTATAAGTGTGAATCACATTTATTTTGGCAGCCTAGCAAGCAGAGTTATCTGCTGGTCAATTTGGGTTGACATAGTAACATATCCTTTAGAAAAGAAAAAAAAATAGAAGTTGCATAGAAAGACCTGTCTGGTTCCTGACTTGGGTGGAAGCAGAATATTTGCTAAGAAGGATGCAGAGAAAAAGGAACCTTCCTGCACTTCTGGTGGGAATGCAGACTGGTGCAGCCACTGTGGAGAACAGTATGGAGTTTCCTCAAAAACTTAAAAATGGAATTCCTATTTACCTACTAATCCCACTTCTAGGAATATATCCCAAGAAACTAGAAACACCAATCAGAAAGGATATATGAACCCCTATGTTCACAGCAGCACAATTTACCATAGCTAAGTTTTAGAAACAGCCTAAGTTCCCATCAGCAGATGAGTGGATTAGAAAACTGTGGTACATCTACACAATGGAATACTACGCTGCGGTAAAAAGGAAGGAGTTCTTACCATTTGCAACAGCATAGATGGAACTGGAGAGCATCATGCTAAGTGATATAAACCAGTCAGAGAAAGATAAATATCACATTATCTCACTCATTTATGGAATATAATGAACAACATAAACTGTTGAAGAAAAATAGATTCAGAGACAGAGAATCATGGATCAGAATATCAAACCTCAGAGGGAAGGTAGGGGAGGGTGGGAGTAAGGGGAAGAGATCAATCACAGGACTTGTATGCATGTATATAAGCCGAACCAATGGACACAGACAAATAGGGGGGTGAAGGCATGAGTAGGGAGGGGGGTAAAAGGGGGATACATACACATATGTAATACCTTAATCAATAAAGAAATTTTAAAAAAATAAGAAAAAAGAACTTATATGCATATACACATGTAGTAAAATGCCTTTTTCAGGAAGGGTGATTTGGTATAATTAAAGTGTACATTTGTATATTAAATTGTATAATAGAGAATTATAAATAATTCTATCAGAAAATTTAAAAAAAATTGTTCATATGACTAAATCACCATGTAACTTCTTTGTGAAGAGAATATCCAATACAAATTGGAGCAGCCTCGGAGAAAGCTACCATAGCCAAAGGAGCAACATGGATTCCTGGTTTGGTTTCAGAATGTGAGTGTGTGTGTGTGTGTGTGAGTGTGTGTGTGTGTGTGTGTGTGTGCGCGCGCGCCCAGGACCCCCAGGGAGACAGAGCAGGAAGACCAGCCCCCACATGGCTGCAGCAGGAGGTTACAACATCCTGCTTTTACTTTTGACTTGTCCTTCTAACCTTCGTCGCCCCAACTTTAGGCTTAGAGTCTACAAACTGCGATCCCATTGTTCTGGACTCAGTTTGACTTCCCCTTCCCTGAAAGGTTGACAGGCAGGGATCTTGGAGCCAATTGATACTTTTGGAAAATAAATACCAGGAAATTGGTCTTGGGGAAATTTATCTAGAGTCTCCTAGGGCCCCTTTGGTTCCTGATTGGGGCTCTGCCCCAAGCTTGAGGCTGCATTGCCCCCAGGATAGGAGCCTTTAGAAAGTGTAAGTCAGTTTGAGGCCCAGTTTATCAAGTAAGCCCATGTGAACTGTGCACTGATCATCATTTCTCACTTTAGCAAATGAAAGGCTGCCTCTCTTGGTTCTTAAAAATACAAACATTGCCACATTTTTACAGCATTATTTCTCTTTTTTTCACTGACTAATTTCCAGCTGGGAGTGTCATTTCTCTAATAGTGAAGGGTGAGGGATGGGGGGTACGGTGCCTTTTTCCTGACCACAATGCTCCCCTCAGTCCTCTTTGGGACTACATTTTTGTGCTCCTATATCTGCCCCTGATTCTACTAATCATCCATATTAGATCCAACTTTGGACTTGAGTTCCTCTCTGCTTACTATCCATAGACAGATTTCTGAGAGTTGGTACAGAGCTATGAGCAAGGCATGCTATATTTTTTAAATTTCACATTTCAAGTAAAGTTTACATTCAATATTTTTATATTAGCTTCAGATTACAGTACAGTGGGGCCTTGACTTACGAGTGTCACGACTAACGAGTTTTTCAAGATATGAGCTGTCTCTCAGCCGATTTTTTGCTTTGAGTTGCGAGCAAAAATTCGGGTTACGAGCCAGCTTCAGATACCCCACCGCTAGTTGGCTCAGCGAACGTCACAGTGAACGCCACAACATCAACCCAGCATCACGTGTCTCACTCGTTCACTTTATGATTTGACATACGAGTAATTTGAGTTACGAGCTCTGTCATGGAATGAATTAAACTCGTAAGTCAAGGCCCCACTGTACAATGGTTAGAAAACCATACTTTATAAAGTATTACCTAAGATATTTCCAGTATCCACCTGGCATCATACATACTTATTAGAATAATATTGACTATATACCGATGATGCTGAACTTTTGCATCAACATGAATATCTTCTAAATATGGATTTGCACTTATTAATCCCTTCACCTTTTTTCTCAATCCTCCAAAACCCCTCCCATATGGAAATAATCATTCTCTTCCCTGACTCTATGCATCTGTTTCCATTTTGCTTGTTTATTTTGTGTTTTACATTCCAGTATAAGTGAGAACATATGGTACTTGTCTTTCTCTGACTGACTTATTTCACTTAGCATAATGCCCTCTAGGTCCACCCATGCTGTTGCAAATGGTCAGATTTTATTCTTTTTTATTGACAAGTAATATTCCATAGTGTATACCTTTATTACAGTTTTTCTATCCACTCATCTATTGATGGACACTTGGGTTGCTTTCATATCTTGGTTATTGTAAATAATTCTTAAATGAATATAGGGCTGCAAATATTCTTTTTTTAACTTTAATTTTTATTGAATTTATTGAAATGACATCCTATATAATAAAGAGGTAATATACAAATTGACCATCATGCCCTCACGCAAGATGACCACTCCCATGTGGTCAAAGATGGCTGCCACAAGATGGTCAGCAGGGGAGGGCAGTTGAGGGGGACCAGGCCTGCAAGGTAGGGCAGTTGGGGGGACCAGGCCTTCGGGGGGGCGCAGTTGGGTGTGACCAGGCGAGCAGGGGAGGGCATTTGGGGGCAATCGGGCTGGCAGAGGAGTGATTAATGGGTGATCAGGCATGCAGGCAGGCAGTTGAGCAATTGAGAGCCAGCAGTCCTGGATTGTGAGAGGGATGTCTGACTGCCGGTTTAGGCCTGATTCTAAACCAGCAGTTAGACATCCCCTGTGGGGTCCCAGATTAGAAAGGGTGCAGGTTGGTCTGTGGGACACACCCCCCCCCAGTGCACGAATTTTGTGCACCAGACCTCTAGTTAGTTAATAAAATTATATTGGTCCCAAGTGTACAAGTGTACACATATATAATACATCATCTTAAATTGTATTATGTGTTCACCACACAAAATCAAGTCTCCTTCCATCAACATTTATCTCTCTTTTACCCTCTTCTACTCTCCCACACCCTTTTCCTCTGGTAATCACCATACTTTTGTCTGTGTCTATGAGGTATTTTCTATTTGTTTGTTTGTTTTGCTTAAAACCTTCATATTTTTCACCCAGTCTCCTGACCCCCCTCCCAACTGAAAACTGTCAGTACTTTTTCTGCATGCATGAGTTTGTTTCTATTTTGTTTGTTTATTTTGTTCATTAGATTACACATATAATTGAAAACATATGGTAATTGTCTTTCTTTGACTGGCTTATTTCACTTAGCAAAATACTGTCTAGGTCCATCCATGCTGTGGCAAATAGTAAGATTTTATTCTTTTTTATAGCTTAGTAGTATTACATTATATACATGTAATACAGTTTTTTATTATTTTTTTAACCCTCACCAAAGGACATGCTCATTGATTTTTAGAGGAGAGAGGGGTTGGGGGGGGGGGGGGAGAGAGAGAGACAGAGAGAGAGAGAATCACTTGATTGTTTCCAAAACTGGCAGCCATGGTATGTGCCCTGACTGGGAATCAAACCCTCAAACCCTTCCAGGAGGATGCTCCAAAAAAAACTGAGCCATACCTGTAAGGGCTGTACTACAGCCTCTTAATCCATTTATCTACTATGGACACTTGGTATGCTTCCAAATCTTGGTCATCCTATATAATAAAAGCATAGTATGCAAATCATCCCCTCAACCAGGAGTTCATCCCAAAGTTTGACCAGCGGGCAGGGCCGGCCGGGGGAAGGGAGGGAGGCCCCGGCCTGCAGGCAGCAGCCACTAAGGGCCTCTATTTATAAATAATGCTGCATATATTCTTTCAATTCAGTGTTTTAGGATTCATCTGATAAATTTGCAGAATCAGAATTGCTGAATCATAAGGCAGTTCCAATTTTAATTTTTTGAGTAAACTCTATAGTATTTTCCAAAGGAGCAATACCAATCTCCATTCCCACCAGAAGTGTACCAGGGTTCTCTTTTCTCCACATCCTTGCAAATACTTGGTTTCTTTTGTTGATTTATTGATGGTAGCCATTCTGACAGGTGTGAGGTGATATCTCATTGTGATTTTAATTTCATTTCTCTGATGATCAGTGACATTGAGCCTTTTTTCATGTCAATTGGTCATCTGTATGAACTCTTTGGAAAAGTACCTATTCCAGTCCTTTGAACATTTTAAAATTGGATTGTATTTTTTTATTGAGTTATACAAGTAATTTATAAAATTTGGATATTAACCCTTATCAGATACTAGAGGCCCGGTGCACAAAAATTTGTGCACTCAGGGGAGAGAGGGGTCCCTCAGCCCGGCCTGTGACCTCTTGCAGTCTGGGACCCCTCGGGAGATAACGACCTGCTGGCTTAGGCCTGCTCCCGGGTGGCAGAGGGCAGGACCAATCACTAGGTGCAGCCCCTGGTCGGGCTCAGATCAGGGCTGCTTGGAGAGTTGGGGCACCACCCCCTGTCATGCACAGAGCAGGGCTGATCAGGAAGTTGCGATGCCATCCTCAGTCATGCTCAGGGTAGGGCCAATTGGGGGGTTGGGGCACCACCCCCTGTCACACTCAAGGCAGTGTTGATCGGGAGGTTGCGGCACCACCCCCTGTCACTCACAGAGCAGGGCCCATAAGGGGGGTTGGGGAGCTCCCCCCTGTCATTCACAGAGCAGGGCCTATTAGGGGGTTGAGGAGCTCTCCCCTGTCACTCAGAGAGCAGGACCGATAGGGGAGTTGGGGCACCGCCCCCTGTCACACACAGAGCAGGGAGGATAAGGGGGTTGGGGCACTGCACCCTGTCACACTCAGGGCAGGGCCAATGGGGAGGTTATGGCTCTACCCCTTCACACACAGAGCAGGGCAGTAGGGGTGGGGGGTGGGTTTGGTGCCGCAGCCTGTCACACACAGAGCCGCAGGGTGATCAGGGGTTTGGGGAGCTCCCCCTATTAGGCACAGAGCAGGGCTGATCAGGGGGTTGGGGCACCTTCCCCTGTTCCAAACAGAGCAGGGTGGATAAGGAGGTTTTGGCCCTGCCCCCTGTCACACACAGAGCCACAGGGCAATCAGGGGGTTAGGGCGCTGCCCCCTGTCACGCTGATCCCGGTGCCGGGAGGCCTTGCGGCTCTGCTGATCCCGGTGCTGGGAGGCATATTACCCTTTTACTATATAGGATAGAGGCCTGGTGCATGGGTGGGGCTGGCTGGTTTGCCCTGAAGGGTGTCCTGGATCAGGGTGGGGGTCCCCACTGGGGTGCCTGGCCAGCCTGGGTGAGGGGATGATGGCTGTTTGCAGCTGGTCACACACCCTTCATGTAGGGGGTCCCCACTGGGGTGCCTGACCAGTCTGGGTGACGGGATGAGGGCTGTTTTCCGGCTGGCGGGTGACTGAAGCTCTCAACCGCTCCTTTTTTTTTCTTTTTTTTTTTATTCTGGGTCAGCTTTAGCTCTGAGGCTTGGCTCCAGCACTTAGGCCTCCACTGCGGAAAGCAGGTATCTGGTTTGTTTGGGTTCTATAATTGAAACACTGTTTCAACTCCAGCTCTGAGATCCCGGCTGGCTTAAAGCAGGTTTCTGGGGTTTTGTTTAGCTTCTATATGTGTAACAATGTTTCAAACTGCAAGCTCAGAGGCCCACAGCAGCAGGCAGGGAGCGTTGGTTTCCTCCGTCACTGAAGCAAGCAAGCTTCATGTTCACTTCAAGCTGCCTGGCTGCCGGCCGCCATCTTGGCTGGCAGTTAATTTGCATATCACCTTGATTAGCCAATGGGAAGGGTAGCAGATGTACGGCTAATTACCATGTTTTTCTTTTATTACATAGGATCATTGGTGAACATGTTCTCCCACTGATTGTGTTGTCTTTTCATTTTGTTGATAGTTTCCTTGGCTGTGTAAAAACATTTTAGTTTGGTATAGTCATATTGTTTATTTTATTTTTTTTTCCTTTCCCAAGAGATATATGAAAAAAAATACTGCCACAAGAAATGTCTGAGATTGTACTGCCTGTTCTCTTCTAGGAATTTTATGGTTTCAAGTCTTACATTTAATGCTTTAATCCATTTTGAGTTAATTCTTAGGTATAGTGTAAGAAAGTGGTCTATAAATTGTTTTGGGTAGTATGGCTATATAAATGATGTTAATTCTTCCAATTCATAAGCACTGTATATGCTTCCACTTATTTGTATGTTCTTCAATGTCTTCCTATAGTGTCTTATAATTTTTTAAGTACAGGTTTTTGTTTTGTTTTTAACATCCCTAAGTAAATTCATTCCTGGGTTTGTTTTTTATGCAATTTTAAATCTAAGAGAGTGGTCATTTCAATTTTTTGCATGTACCTGTCCAATCACCACAATAATATTTATTGAATAGATTGTTTTTACCCCATTGTATGTTCCTGCCTCCTTTGTCAAATATTAATTGACCATAATGAAGTGGGTTCATTTCTAAGATCTCTATTCTGTTCTATGGGTCTGTTTTTATGTCAATACCATGCTGTTTTGATTACTACATCCTTGTAATATAGTCTGATATTAAGTAGCATGATTCTCCAACTTCATGTTTTCTCTTAATTATTCAATTATTTGAAGTCTTTTGTGGTCCCATATAAAATTTTGAATTATTTGTTCTAGTGAAACGTGCCATTGCTAGTATTTGTTTTGGATTATTTATTTTGTGAAATGCACCATTGGTATTTTGATAGAAAGTTCATTGAAAGTATAAATTGCTTTGGGTACTATGGATATATAAATGATGTTAATTCTTCCTAACCATAAGCACCGTATATGATTCCACTTATTTGAATCTTCTTCAATTTCTTTCTACAGTGTCTTACAATTTTTCAAATATAGTTTTTTTACATCCTTAATTAAATTCATTCCTATGTGTTTGTTGATTTTATGCAATTTTAAATGGGATTATTTTTAAAATGTTTCCTTCTGATAATTCACTATTGGTGTATAAAAATGTAACTTATTTATGGGTATTTATTTTGTATCCTGCTGCATTTTGAGTTAATTTATCAGTTGTAGTAGTTTCTTGTTTTGTTTTGTTTCTGGAATCTTTAGGCCTCTCTATATACAATATTAAGCCATCTGCAAATAATGACAGTTTTACTTCTTCCTTTCCAATTTGGATGCCTTATATTTCTTCCTCTTGTCTGATTGCTGTGGCTAGAACTTCCAGTACTATGTTGAATAAGAGAGGAGAAAGCAGATATCATTGTCTAGTTTCTGATCTTAAAAGAAGCACTTTTAGTTTTTGCCCACTGAGTATGATGTTGGTGAAGATTTGTCATATATGGCTTTTATTTTCTCAAGGCATTTCCTTCTATTCCCACTTTGCTGAGAGTTTTTTTTATCATAAACTAGAGGCCCAGTGCACAAAATTCATGCAAGGGGTTCAGCTCTCACAGCCATGGCAGATTGCCTTGGCCCTTGCAGCCCTGGCTTTGTCTGGAAGGACATCTGGAAGGTTGTTTGGCTGTCTAGTCTAATTAGCATATTATGCTTTTATTATTATAAAATAAATAATAATGGGTGCTGGATCTTATTCATTGTTTTTGTCTGCTTCAATTGATATGGTCATGTGATTTTTATCCATTTTTATGTGGTATATCATGATTTTTGATTTGCCAGTATTGTAAAAACCTTGCATCCCCAACAGACTTCATCATGGTATGTATAATTTTAAATGTATTACTGGATCTGGTTTGCTAATATTTTGATGAGAATTTTGGCATCTATGCTTATAACAATTATTGGCCTACAATTTCATGCTTGGTAGTGTCTTTATCTGGTTTAGTAATTAAGATAATGCAAGCCTCATAAAATGAGCTTGGGAGTCTTCCCTCTTCTTGAAATTTTGGAACAGTGTTAGAAGAATAGGTGTTGTTTTTTTGTTGTTGTTGTTTTATTTTTGGTAAAATGCAACTGTGAAGCCATCAAGTCTAAGACTTTTGTCCGTTGAGAGTGTTTTGATTACTTCTTCAACTTCATTAGTTGTAATTCATCTGTTCAGATTTTCTGATTCTTCCTGATCTAGTTTTGGAAGATTGTATCTTTCTAGGAATTTATCCATTTCTTCCAGAGTGTTCAATTAATTGGCATATAGTTGTTTGTAATATTTTCTTACAATCCTTAGTATTTCTATGACGTCAGTTCTTACTTCTCCTTCATTACATGTGGTTAAAGGTTTGTCAATATTGTTTATATTTTCAAAGAGGCAGCTCTTGGTTTGACTGATTGTTTGGATATATTCTCTAGATTCTATTTTGTTTATTTCTCCTCTGATCTTTTTATTTCCTTCTATTTACTTTGGGCTCTACTTGTTTTTTGTTTGTTTGTTTGTTTGTTTGTTTTTGTTTGTTTGGTTGGTTTTTTTTGCAAGTTCCTTTAAGTATAAAGTTAGATTGTTCATTTGAGATGTTTCTTATTCTCTGAAGTAGGCCTGTAATGCTGAAAATTTCCCTCTTGGAAATGCTTCTGCCGTGTCCCAGAGATTTGGAGTTTTGTTCTCATTTTAATTTGTTTTAAGTTATATTTTTATTTCTTCCTTGATCTCATTATTAACCAATTCATTGTTTAGCAACATGCCATATAGCCTCCATGTCTTTGTGTATTTTTTAGATTTTTTCGTATGATTAAGTTATAGTTTTATACCATTACTAGAGGCCTTGGTTCACAAAATTCATGCATAGGTAGGGTCCCTAGGCCTGGCCATCAATCAGGGCTGATGGGGGCCTTCTGGCTGCTGGTCAGGACCTCCCTTCTCCAGTTGCCAGCTGCCGATTGGGGCCTTCCTTCTTTCCATGCCTCCCGCTGGGGTCAGTGCATGTCACAGTGAGCGATCGAACTCCCAGTCTCCCACTCAAACTCCCAAAGGGACATTTTGGCATATTAGGCTTTTATTATATAGACTAGAGGCCTGGTGCACAAAAATTTGTGCGCTCGTTGGAGGTCCCTCTGCCCGGCCTGTGCCCTCTTGCAGTCTGGGGCCCCTTGGGGAATGTCCACCTGCTGCCTTAGGCCTAAAATGGCAGTCAGACATCCCTCTGGCAGCCCGGGAACCCTCAGGGAATGTCCATTTGCCAGCGGGGAGCAGGCCTAAGCTGCAGTCGGACATCCTTAGTGCTGCTGAGGAGGTGGGAGAGGTTCCCGCCACCACCACTGTGCTGGCAGCCATCAGCCTGGCTTGTGGCTGAGCAGAGCTCCCCCTGTGGGAGTTGCACTGACCACCAGAAGGCATCTCCTGCATTAAGCATCTGCCCCCTGGTGGTCAGTGTGTGTCATAGTGACCAGTCATTCCCAGTCCTTCTGCTGTTAGGGTCAATTTGCATATTACTCTTTTATTATATAGGATAAAGGCCTGGTGCACGGGTGGGGGCTGGCTGGTTTGCCTTCAAGGGTGTCCTGGATCAGCGTGGGGGTCCTGCTGGGGTGCCGGTCCAGCCTGGGTGAGGGGCTGAGGGCTGTTTTCAGGCTGGCCACACCCCCTTCAGGGTTGGGGTCCCTACTGGGGTGCCTGGCCAGCCTAGGTGAGGGGCTGAGGCCCGTTTTCATGCTTGCCACAGCCCGTGGGCTGGAAGCAGGTATCTGGGATTTATTTATCTTCTATAATTGAAACTTCGTAGCCTTGAGCAGAGCTCAGGGCTGGCCAGGGAAGGTAGGAAGCTTGGCTTCCTCCATTGCTGGGGGCAACCCAAGACTCCTGCTCGCTCCAGCTCTGTGGCCACCACCATCTTTGTGATGGAATGAGGGAATGATGGAGTGAGGGAGTGATGGTTAATTTGCATATTACTCTTCTATTAGATAGGATGAGCAGAGAAGATACTTGATATGAATTCAATCATCTTAAATTTATTGAGACTTAAATTTCTCTTATATGTGGTTTATTTTAGAAAATATTCCCTGTATACTTGAAATGAATGTGGAGTCTGCTGCTTTGTTGTGAAAAGCTCTGAAAAATAATTAAATCCTTCTGATCAAGTGTCTGATTTAAGGCTGCTATCCTTGCTGATTTTCTCCCTGGAAAGTCTATCCATCAATGTTAATCTGACTTTAAATTTTCTGTCTATGACTACATTCCTGTTGATCTCTCTCTTTATCTCCATCAAGATTTGATTTATATATTTAGGTGCTTCTCCTCTGCTTGCAAAAATGTTCACAGGCTTATATTCTCTTGTTTGCTTCCTTTATTATTTGGAGTGTCCTTCTTAGTCTTTCATTATAGTCTTTGTTCTAAAGTTTCTTTGTCTGATATAAGTATTGCTGCCCTAGTTTGATTATTTTTCATTTTTGTTTGCATTAAATACCTTTCTCCATCCCTGTACTTACAGTCTATGTGTATCTTTTATTCTGAGGTGGGTCTCTAGTAGACAGCAAATATAGTAATCTTGTTCTCTTATTCATTAAGACATTATATGTCTTTTTAAAAATTTTATTTATTAATTTTAAAGAGAGAGAGGAAGACAGAGAAAGGGAGAAAGATCAATTTGTTTTTCAATTTACTTATACATTCATTGGTTGATTCTTTTATGTGTCCTGACCAGGTATTGAGCCCCCAACTTTGTAATATTGGGAAAATGCACTAACCAACTATGCTACCCAGCCAAGGATTTAACCTATGTCTTTTGATTGGGGTCTTTAGGCCATTAAATTAAAAGTAATTATTGATAGGTAATATTTATAGCCATTTTATTCTTTATTAATATATTTCTTTGTGTGTGTGTGTGTGTGTGTGTGTGTGTGTGTGTTTATTTTCTTTTTTAAAAAGACTATTATTTCTTGTAATACTGGTTTGGTGGTAATGAACTCATTTAGATTATTTTTTTGTGTTAAAAGCTCTTTATTTCTTTTCCAATATAGCCTTGTTGGATAAAGTAGTTTTGGCTGTAGGTCCTTTATCATTTTAAATATTTCATGCCTATCTTATCTGGCCTGAAATGTTTCTGTTGAGAAATAATCTGATGGTCTTATGGGAGCTCCCTTGTAGGTAACTAAATGTTTTTCTCTTTATCATAAAATTTTGCCATTTTAAGTATGTGTCTTTGTGTGGAACCCTTTAGGTTCACCTTGTTTGTTTGGGACTCTGCTCTTCCTAGATTTGTATGTATTTTTCCTTTATATGGTTAGAAAATTTTTCATCATTATTTCTTCAAATAGGTTCTTTATCCCTTGCTCTCTCTATTCTTCTGTAACTCTTATGATGCAGACATTGTTACATTTTATATTTCCCCAGTGGTACCATAAATTATCCTAATATTTATTTATTTATTTATTCATTCATTCCTTAATTTATTTTATTATTATTTTTATTTATTTATTTATTCATTTATTTATTTATTTATTGCTGATTTTGTTGGAAGTTTTCTGCTTCCTTGTATTCATAATTGCTAATTTTATCATCTGTTTCATCCAACCTATTGTTTATTTCTTTTAGTATATTTTTAATCTCAGATATTGTATTTTTTCATAGTTTCTATGTCCTTTTCCATGTTGCTGACGTTTTCATTAAGTTCCTTGGAGTTCGCAGGAAGTTCTTTGAACATCCTTATAATGGTTGGTTTGAGTTCTACATCTAGTAAATTGCTTGCCTCCATTGTATTTAATTCTTTTTGTGTGAGATTTTTCCTGTTCTTTAATTGGAGTTATGTTTCTTTGTCTCCCCATTTTTGCTGCCTCTTTGTGTTTGTTTGTATGTATAAGGTAGATCTACATCTCTGAGTCTGGATAATATGGCCTAATGTAGTAGGTTTCCTGTGGGATCCATTGGCCCAGTCTCCTTGGCCACCTGATCTGGACACTTTATGATTGTCCCCTCGTGTGGGCTATGTGGGCCTCCTGTGATAATTGAGGCTTAATTGATTTTGACAAGTTCATGCATGACTTCAACCTTCAGGCTGGCTAACTGTGAGGATCAACCTTGACCACAGTGTATGAGCTATTGTGCAGGTGCTGACCACATGAAGCAAAATTCACCTTGGGAGTGTCTAGTACCTGACAAGTTCTCCCTTTGAATATGTCAATGGTGAAGCTAATTGCATCCTGCCCTGATGTTGTCTGCTACTGGCCACTAGGTATATCTGTTCTGGGGCTTCTTGGGAGGGACTCTGTTTCAGGTTAATGTCAGATACTGCCTGTGACTGGCCCTGGGAATACTTTTTGAAGCTTTAAACCAATCCATAGTTTGTGGCTTCCTGTGCTGGGCTGTGGTTTGTTGGAAGGACCAAGCTGCATACCAATGCTGGTGTCCACCATCACTGAGCCTGGGGCAGGTCAGCAAAAGGCCCAAGGCATCCTGAGATCTGCCTTCAAATTTCTCCACCTGCCTATTAGGCTCAGTCAACTAAAGAGCATCTGGCAGTACTGGAGTTGCATGAGGTAAGTCCTCAGTATGTCACCATGTAGGGGTGAGTGGTGTTCACCAGGTTCAAATTGATACACGTTCAAATTCATTTCCAGGCTACTCAGAAAATGTCCCAGAATATACAAACTGTAGCTGCCACCTATTAGGTGGGGCAGAACCTCAATGACTCACCAGGGTGAGGCCAGAAGAGTTTATTAGGCCCAAATTAACCAAGATTTGCCCGTGTGAAGGGAAAGCACTGCACCTGTCAGGCGTCTGAGGAAAAAATGGCCCCAGTACTAGAGTCACACACCTCAGTCTATCTCTGTTTCTGTCAGGAACCCAAGATCAGCAGGGCATGGCTGCTGGGAGTTAAGAAGGTAGGTTAGTGGATCTCCTATGAGGGGGAGGTGCTGTTCAGATTTAGCGAAAGTTGGAGGTGGGGCCCCTTCACCAGAGTCACAGAGCCTTTTGTCTCAAAGTCTGCCCAGACCTCCTGGAAGCTTCTGCTTACTAGCTTTTTAGCACGAATATGGGGCCTCTGGGAGCCTGGAAGGTGGTCCTAGCGAATTTTCTTTAGGGGGAAGTACCAGTGAGGTTTACAGAAAATTTGGGGGAATTGCAACTGTCCCAAAGCCCCATTAGTCAGTCACCAATACCCCCTGAGTCTACCCAGACCATTACACCCTGGCCATATAGCAGTTTCCTCAGAAGAGTGCAAGCTCTGCAGGATAGGGTGACAGAAAATCCAGATGGAGTTATTGCATTTCTCCAGTCTGAAGCCTTAAGCACAGGAATGCTTCACTCAAGAATGATGGCGTCTTCTTGGGTGGAGAGGGATTCTGAACAGGGATCCTGGTGTCTGTCCCTTCAATTGTCTCCCCAGAGCCACCAGCTTCAGTTTCTCCTTACATGACTCTAGTCCACTCTACCCTCCATCTGCCAGAGCCCAGAGTGAGTGGCTGTGAATGTGCTTTTGTGCAGTGTTCCTTTAAGAGGGCACTTGTGCCTGTAAGAGTCCAGTTTCTCCCTGGTGGACAGAATCCTTGCTGATTTTCACAGCCAGATGTTACATGGGCGCCCCTTCCCAACCCTGCTACTCTGGACTGGGGAGCCTGGCATGGGGTTCCGACCCCATGGTCTTCAGAGGGAATCTTTGCAGCTGAGACATGTCTCTGGAACTCAGCCTCCGCCCACAGTAGGAGAGCCAGTCCTTTTAGCATCTCTGCACTTCTGGCCAGTCTCAAAGTGGCTTCATCTGTAAATCCGTGGTTAGAAGACTTCTTTTTAGCTAGTCTTCAGTTGGTTACTTAGGGTGCTAGGTCTATATTTTAGTTGTAATTCCAGTTTGGTCATGGGAGGAGGTGAGTGTACCTTCCATCTACTCTGCTGCCATCTTGCATTTCCTATCTTCTTTCAGATTAGTGTTTCAGGTTTCTTTGGATATATACCCCAAAGTGGAATCACCTGGTCATAAGGTAGTTCCATTTTTAATTCTTTGAAGACACTCCATACTGTTTTCATATAGGCTGCATCAATCTACATTTCCACCCACAGTGCGCATGGGTTCCTTTTCTCCACCAACACTTGTCTGTATTATTGATCATAGCCATTCTGATAGGTGTGAGATGATAGTTCATTGCTGTTGCTATCTAGTGCTCACCTCTTCTCACCTGCATTATCTCACTATTGAGGGCAGAAGAAAGGAGAAAATGATTGTGGAGCATATGCCAAATGCCAGACACTGACATATGGTCTTTACATGCAGCTTAAGTTAACTGTCTGTCCCCTCCCTGCTTCCCACTCTTGTGAATTGCTGAGATATTATCTTCTCTATATCTACCAAAGTAACCAAAGTGTCTGGAACATAGTAAGATCAGTGAGTATGGGTAGTGTGATAAAGTTATAGAACTAATAATCTTGAGAATAAAAAGTAAGGAACTCTGGGAATTGTGAAGTGACATGGTAGTCCTCAAGCATATTTAGGATACTTATTTTCAGAGTAATCTATAAATTAAGCTAAGAATAATAGTGCTTTTCAAGTCTATTTAATCATGTTCAGTTTCACTGTAGTGTTAGGTAAAAAAATGATGCCATGATACAATAAAATTAGTAACATTGGGTTAAACAAATCCAGACATATTTATTTGCTGCAGAATGTCTCAGACTCTATTTTGCTAATGTGTATGGTATACTCTAAGTTAATATACAGTTCCTATATTCTTTTGACCTTAGAGAATCACGTGGAAATAGTGTCCCTTAGAGCACAAATTAGGAAAGTTTTATTTAGTGAATGAATGAAGGTCTAGCTCAATGGAAACCCTAATGTACAGGGAAGAATTTAGATCAGAGTTGAAGTCTGATTTGGTACTAGAAAAAGTTATAGGAACAAACTTACTCATTTCCAATACTGGACTGATGTCAGTGAGTATAATCGAAGGATTTTCATTAAGCTCCTAACTTTATCAAGACTATCTGGTTTGTTTGTAGAGCTAAGTATGCAGTCAGGATAGGTATATGGTTTTGTAATTCAAAGAATGAGTGAGGATGGTGGGCGGTGGACAAGGAGTGATTAACAAAGCAGTTTGAATAAAGATAGTTCATATATTTTAAATTATATTTAAGTAGTAATTACCTTATGTTTCTATATCACAAATTATTTTGTTGGTCCCAAAAGTTAATATTTATTTCTGGTGTTTTTAAATAATGAAAATATATGCCTGTTCTTGGGTTGAAATTAGTCAGATTATTTTTTTTTACTACTAACATTACTATATTAAATACTGATTATTATACAGTGAATTATACAGTGATGTCAAGAACAGATATATCACTTGATAGTTTAAGTTTTTTTCCTCCAAAGGAAGAATATGTTATTTGGTAAGTCAATTACTACTTTTATCCTGTAAATAAAGGCGTGGGCTGGACACTTTGCATGTAATCCTTTTAATAAATCTATGACATATTATTTATATTTATTTTTAGAAAGATAGTGACTTACCTACATTGACACAAGTTTTCATTGGTGAAGTAAGGAGCTATAGGCAGACATTTTCTATAGAGAGCAATATTTAAACATTTGAAATGCAAATAAAATGTTTACAAGCATAGCAATAATAGAGTGCAGTTATAGGAACCATGGAAAATGTACCTACAACTTTATTATTTTTCAATTATCAATCAGTCAACCAGTTATGCTTTAGAATAGTGATTCTACAAGTTTAGTGACAACCATTATACACCCTTATTTAAAATTTCATGTTCTAGGGCTGAAGATAAGAGTCTGATTCTATAGATCTGGGTGCATTTTAATAATAAAATTATATGCTTAGATTTCAGACATCACAAACAATTTTGTTGAAAGTGTAGGCAGACCATGCAGAGTCTCATATTTTACTTAATATAAAACATTGCCAAAAAGCTCTTCAAACATTAAATGAAATAATGTATGTGAAGTGCTAATATAGTATGGTGACATTGAAGGGCCATAAAAACTTAGTTCCTTTTCTGTTTAAGTATTTAATGACCACTGGCTACAGAAGACCAATATTTTTTTCTAGACCTGTAGTGATATAAGTGGAACATAGACAGAGTGTGGCTTCTGAAGAACTGAGAATTTCCTGGGGGAAGCACGGGCATGGAGAAGGACATGCTTACCCCTTCCACTGTCCTCTGCACACCTGTTATGGCAACTCCATTCTCTTAGTGGTTCAGGCCAAAGGCCTCGTCGTCAGCCTTGATACTGTTCTTTGTTTCACACTCCACATCTTACATACCTGTGATATATTCAGAGTCCAAACCTTGCCAGTCTTTCATCTGCCCCCACCCTGACCACAACTAGTTGTTCTTGCTTGCAGTCTGTTTTCACAGGGCAGCCGGAATTATCTTATAAAATATGTCAGCTGTCAGATCATGCCACACCACTGCTCAATTCCTCCACTCTCCCCATATACTCAGAAATAAAGCCAAAGTCATTAATTTTTTAAATGAGTGGCCACACTTCCTCTCTGAATTGTCTTCAGCTTTCTTTAGCTCCCTGCCCCAACCATGCCCTTCTCCTGCTGCCCTCAGATAGGCCCAGCCATATCCCACTCAAGGCTGTAGCATCTGATCTTCTCTGACTGGAATGCACTCTCTCAGACACCTGAATGGCATACTTTTTTATCACCTTAAAGTCTGAGTAGCGTATTTAAAATTGAGACTCTTCCACCGCTGAGACTCACTATCCCTTTTCCTGGCTTAGCCCTTCCCTAGTAATTGACAGTTAAAGCAAACACTTTACAGCTTACTTTTTTGTTTACTAATTGTTAATTTTTCTCCCTCTTCTCACTAGAACATAAACAAGCAAGAGTAGGGATTTTTGTCCATTTAATTCATTGACCTACTAGTACATGCATAGAACCACACACACAGTTATCACACAATAAATATATGAAAGAATACATAAATACCAGTACATGTAATAACTAATAAATAAATTATTGGTGTCCAGCATTTATTGGTGTCTAGTATATTTAAGGTATTACACTTGAGACTATATTACATTTTTAGTCATAACAATAATTCTTTGAGTTAAGTATTGCAAAGTATGCATTTAGAAATGAAAATCGATTTGAAGATGTCAGAAATATTAAGTGTCTTTTGTGATAATAAGTAGTAAGACAGGTATCTGAAAGAAGACCCTTTTAATTCCAGTGCACATGCTGGCTTTGCTGAAGGAAGTTCTCTCTAATATCCTTAAAGAGATCCTAATATTATTGTATGGCACAGAGAGGCAATATCTAAGTCCACTGGTCTGATAAATGCCTTTAATTAACTTTAACAGAAGTTACATTTTTGGGACAAAATATATTTGGGATAAAATATCATTGTCAAATTAAGTCATGTTCACAAACTCTTATGTATTTTTAAATAATATTGGCAAAAAATTTTATTAAATGCTAATACATTATGTACATTGCTAAATCTGTATCTCCATTTGGGATTAATTAACAAAGTCAAGCACTAATGTCATCAGAAGATTGTTTACAAATTTGCCATTTCTTCACTAATCAATAACTGTGCTTGATTGATTAAATTTGTATATTAATATGCATTTATAAATATTTCATTAACAATATAATCAAGGGCCTATAAGTATTGTCTGTTGAAGCTTATGTAGGTTTGACTGACTGAACTAGACAACCCATGCCAATATTCTAATCTACCTGCTTTCAAACATACTGAGCTAATTATCTGTAATACATCTTTATGAAACTTTTCTCCCAGTGAAATTCCTGCCCCATTCCTTAATCTCTTCCCAAAATGTAGGGTCTTCCAAGGCTCATTTAACACATTCTTATCATATATAATAAAGAGTTAATATGCAAATTAACCTGCATGCCATCACAAGATGGCTGCCTATGACCAGGCCATCAGGGGGGTTAGTGAGGGACGACCAATGACTGAACAGCAGGCTGTGTGGGGCGACCAAGCTGGCAGAAGGGTTAGTGAGGGACCACCAAATGACTGAACAGCAGGCTGCGTGGGGCAACTAGGCTGGTAGGGGGGGAAGATGGGGGCAACCAGGCCAGCAGGGTGGGCAGTTGGGGATGACCAGGCCAGCAGGCATGTGAGTGATTAGGAGCCAGCAGTCCAGGATTGTGAGAGGAATGTCAGACATCCCCCCAAGGGGTCGTGGATTGGAGAGGGTGCAGGCTGGGCTGAGGGGACCCTCCCCATGCATGAATTTCATGCACCAGACCTCTAGTTACCTATAAACTTCCTTTGTTTTTGGAAAATTCACATTAATCTCCTCTTTATTTTTAGTTACACATAATGGTTTTTCCCTCAGTTTACCACCTATTTACTCATATTTATTCATTAAATTTATTGAGTTCCTACTCTGTATCAAGCTCAGAATTCTTTCAGATGCAACTATGAATATGACATAATCCCAACTCATATGGAATGTACAGCTATTTGGTGTGTGTTTAAGTTTCTTCACAGAAACATTGCTTTGACATCTGCAATACTCTATATTCATACTCACAATGTAAAGATACATAAAATATAGTAATTGATGTTGAAGAGTCTGCAGTCTAATGGATGAGAAAGGCACATAAATTTATGCTCACTATATGATGTGGTTAGTGCTATAATTGAAATAAACACAGAATGATGACAGAGCAAAATGAAAAAGCACAGAACCCATTTGGGGATGGTGAGCCAAGAAAAGAAAGAGAAGATGATACTTGAACTGGCCATCAAGGGGTTATGTGAACAAGTCCAACCAAGACTGACAAGGTGAGATGGTTTCACTGCTTGTTTTTCGTTTTCCTCTCCAACATTAACAGATATGAAGATTTGAAAGAACAAGAACTATAGCCTGTCTCAAATGGAAGTACAATATGCATTTAGTGTAAAATTTCAATTACGTTTTTTGACTGAGTATATTGAGTAAGGGACAATTATATACTACTCGAGGCGCTTGCCTTAGCTCTTTGAAGACACAGTTAACAAAAGTTAGACTGTACTTTTGTCCCTATGTGGGCATCATAGACAAAAATTGGGAAAAATTATTTTCTGCTTCTCTATTGTGCCAACCTATGTTGTGGAAAGAATGACAGAAAAAACTAACAAGTCAGTATAATATTTGTTGTCTTTGTTTCTGGCATTTTAAAAAAATTCTTCCCGCCTTGACTTCAGTTCTGCTTCCCCATTTACTAGCCCCACGGGTGAGCTGACTTCTTTGCAGTGGTGCTTTCCTGTCATCTGAGGGTTTTCCCAGTGGGTCAACGCCAGCATGACATTCTGATGTTGCCTGGGGGAAGGTAAATGAACCTAATGCCCAACACAGAGGGTGGCAGCGCAGAGCCTTACAAAAGACTCCAAGGTGAGACTATGGCCCTAAGATACCTCACCGTTATGCTACAGTGCTTTCACTTTTCCTCAGTGGCTTCAGTTGCTGCCGTGTGCTGTGGGGTCAGGAGGCAGAGACAGGCTCTGGCTAAGGAGCCAATTCGTTGTGTTGTTCTTAATCAGTTACCTGACCTCTCCAGGTCTCAACATTCCTTTCTTATAACATGAAGATACAGTTGCTGAGACTGTAATTATGAATTACATGAAAATTTATCTGAAAGCTACTCCTATTCTCCTCAGGTCTTTGTGTTCTCAGCCTGTCTCTCTTGCTTAGCTATTAGGTGTGGCAAGATTTTTAGGGTGAAAAAAGCTATTTAATTCTGTAAGGCTCTTCTTAAGTGTCTTTTCCTTTAGAAAGCCTGTTGGGACTCTGAGATGATTTCCCTCCTTGGTATCTTCTGAAGGACATTTTGGTTTGTAATGATGTATCTCTTTTTCAGCAACCTCAGCTGTGTTGCAAATGCCTTAGCATGGGAAATGTGACTCTTCATCGCACCCTAATATTGATAGCTTAGTAGCTGCTCCATACATATTTCATAAATGTACCAATGAATGAACATGTTACCTGCACATTAAACATATATTGCATACATCGTGATGTCTCTCCATTATAAGAATAAGTATTTTATATTTTGGTAGTTCCATTTTAACTTTATTATCATAATATTGTATTATTGCTAATATAGATGGTATTTAATTTAATTTTTTCCATCACCATTTGTCCCCTCTATGCCCTCTTCCTATCCCCCTTCACTCTTATAATCACCACAATGTTGTCCATGCCCATGAGTTCTATCTTTCTTTCTTTTTAACTTTTTTGCTCAATCCCTCAACCCCACCCCACCCCCTCACCCCTGCCCCCACAACCCCAGAGATGTCTGCCTGTTCTCTATCCATTAGTTTGTCTCTATTTTTCTTGGTAGTTCAGTTTGTTCATTAAATTCCATCTATAAGTGAGATCATATGGTATTTGTCTTTCTCTGACCAGTTTATTTCACTTAGCATAATGTTCTCTAGGTCTATCCATGCTTTCATGAAGGGTAATATTTTCTTCCTTTTTACAGCAGAGTAGTATTCCACTGTGTATTTAAATAGCTTTTAAAAAATAGGGTGTACTCAACATGGGCCATTAGTCACTAACCAGTATATATGTGTTTTTGCTATCAAATTTACTAGTACATCAAAACACCAATTGAGCTGAATTCTGTAGATTAAAAATACATATTTTGTTGCTTTCTATGTTGTTGTTGATGATGGTTTTGTAGAAGACTCTGTGGTTGTTCAGCAAGAAGCAGCAAAGCTCAGTCACTCCTCAGCCTGTCGTGTACTCAGAGACGGGAGTTCCTCTTATGCTGCCATTTAACTTCCACTCATCTTTCAGGTCTCAGCTCAGGCAGCACGCCCTCCCACAAGGAAGACTAGGAGGTGGCTGGGGGTGTGGACTCTGGATTGACTGTTCTGTGTTTCAAAATAATGTTATTGAAAGGAGGAAGGGAGTGATAAGGGAGGCACAAGGCCAAAGCCAGGAGACTCAGTTGAATTATCAGGTTTCCCCAGAGTGGTGAATGCATCCAGCATATGCGTGCAGAGAAGATGTTAATGCATCAGTTTACAGAAGCTAGAAATATGGTTAATGCACTGCTGTCCACTAGAAATAAGTCCAGTCGATTGAAGGGCAGCTGAGACCGAACACCCAAATTCCCAATCAATTCAAAGTTTTCATTTACTTTTTTAAAAAATTCTTTATTGTTGAAAGTATTACATATGTCTTCTTTTTCCCCCATTAACCTCTCCCCCCACTCCCACCCCTCAGCACTGGCCCTTGATGGGCATGGAAATCATTTAAAAGAATTTATTTTATACCTTTTTTGATTAAAAAACTACATACTGTGAAGAGAAGAAGCAAAATTGTAAAATTATAATTATCATTATAAACATCATTATAAAATTGTATTTTTATTTCTTAACTTATTTAATTCCCACAATATCACTGTGACATATTAAACCAATATTGCAAATGAAGACACTGAAGCTCACAATAGTTACATGATTTATCCCAAACTCATATAATAAGCAGCTAGGGTAGCCCAGATGTAAAATCTGTTTTTGCATAGCATTCTAGCTCCTACATTCTGCTGTTGCAAACAAAAAGACGACATATGCTCTCTTAGCATGCAGAACATTCTCTGCCTTCAATGAGTGGTGCTTTTAGGGAGCTATTTTAAATGAAATAGACTATTCAAGTGACTTTAAAATATCAGTCTCATTCACAAAGAATGTGCAGTCCATCTGGGAGACAAGCTATGCATGTGACTTTTATTATTAAATTATCTGTTTATTCACATATGGTAGAAGAGTAAAACTATATGTCATGTTGAAATTAGTGCAAAGGATCTTTCTTTCAGAAATTTTATTAAATGATGCTTGTTGGAGGAGGGGAAACTCTAGGCAACTAAGTTATCTCTAGCCTAGACAAAGGAACAAACAAAGGTTAATGTATGAATAAATCTCTCATTAGAAATGAAAGGATTGGAGCATGCAGATTGAGAGAGAAAATTAAACACAGAAGGAGAGATGAGGGCATGCGAGACTCTCTGAATTTGGGAAATAAGAGTGAATTGTTAACTATAGAAATGTCTAATATTGAATTGAAAGTTATATGCATTGCTGCAATATAATCTGTCCACATCCCCTAATTTCCAATAGAGTTTGATGGCAGTTAAGAGAAAGACTGTAAAATCAGGGCTTATTAGGAGGGGGCAATTGGGAATAAAACTATGAGCTGAAATACAAGTAATGGATCCAGCAGAGACAAGAACTCAGTACCACAGTGAATGTGAACCATAACATTGCAGGGAGAGTAGGGGCATTTCTACAGGAGATGGAATGAGAGCGCACAAAGCAGTGCGGACTGCAACAATGAGCACACTGGCATCACAGTTAACCTATCTTTCTGTAACCTTAGCAGAATTACATAAATTTTATTATGAATTTTAAATACTTAAAGGTGAATTCAGTTCTTCAGTTGCCTTGTGCCCTGTCAAGTTTCTCCAGACGTAATACTGGATGAAAGTGAATAATAGTGAAATATGCATTTCTGCATCATCTCAACAGCCTGTCTGGAATCCAGAACTGTTCTATTAAAATATATCTTTCTTCATTAAAGCAAGTTATCAGTGAAAGGAATTCTGCCCCTTTTCTACTAGACTAGAGGTCTGCCAGAGCAGGCTGCTGCTTCCTGCGGATAGCGACCATGTCTTATTCATCGCTGGATCCCACAGCCAGGCAGAATGGCAGGTGTCTGGCAGAGTGAACACGGAATGGTGGTTGAATTCAATTATGTTGGGGTTGGGTGGACTTGACTAAGTGACCGAATTTAAGACAGAACTCTACTCCTTCTGATTTGCTAAATATAAACAACAAAAACTTGATCTTTTCCTCTAGTATATTTGTTCAAAGGAACATTTTGAAGCTTATTCAAAGACAGGCCAGACTATTCCTTGAAACTGGTTTGTGTTGTTTATAATTTAATTTATTGTTAATAAATATTATAATTATTTCTAGGTATCACTAATGACTGCAAAATTTTAAAATTTCACAACCTAGCCCTTAGTGTATGAAGGAGTCTGTCAGTAACGTATATACTATCCACTCCATCTAAAAGTCTCAGTACTGGAGAAAAAGACAGTGTGTACACGCTGCTGCTTCCTCCGAGCTCTGGCTTTGCAAACAGCAGAGAGGCAGAGCTCAGTGGTCTCTTTCAGCTGCTCCGTAGGTGTCATTTCCTTTGAGCTGGCCATCATTTAAGAATCTCGGCCAGCAAACCAATGGACATGGACAACGGGGGGATGGGAGCATGAGTTTGTGTGTGTGGGGGGGAGGTTGGGGGTTAATGGGGGGGATGAGGACACATTTGTAATACCTTAACTAAAAATTAAAAAAAAAAAAAAAAAAAAAAGAATCTCCGGCCAGGCTGTTTGCTTAAAGAAACTTGGCTGAGAAAATGACCAAGTTTAAATAAGCTCATTTGCTTCCTAGATACTCTGCATTTATTTCAGAATCAAATTAGTTTCTATTTTTATTTCAATAATATCAATATTTGGTAACAATTTATAGAAAGAGGCTGTAGAACCTGAAAAATTAATATTGACATTATAAAAAGCTAAATCTATAATATTTAAAGGGGCCACTTACTTTAATTTTGAGGCATATGTCATGCAAAGTGTGTGGACACTTCTGCTTTCAAAGCCATTGCAAGTCATGCATTACCTGAGATGTCTGTGCATGGGTTGGTTCATTGTCTCAGCCTTGGTTTATAAGGAAAGCAGGAGTAATAATCATTAAGTAATATAACTTTCTAAGACTCTAAAAAAGTACCAAGGTGATATGTGAAGAGGATGATCAGTAAATGGTGATTACTATAGTCATTAATTACAAACATGAGTTGAATTTTAAGTACTAAATATAATATCTTAGTTAATCTGGGTCAAATGGTTTATTTGGGTTTCTTTTCTATGTGTCACATTTTTTACACAGACTAAATGTGTTGATAGAAAGGTTAGACCTTCAGATATAGTAAACTAATATTTATTCAGTAATGACTTTATACCATCCTCTTACTTTAAATGTATTATCATCATGTTTATCAAAAATTATTCAATATTAGATGTTCACTGTTGTAATAATATTTCTATGTACATGACATCATTGATTCTTTATCTAACCTTTTTGTCTCTGTTTTGCAGATGAAGAAACTAAAGCTCTATGCAGTTAAATTAGTAGGAAGTAGGTTTGGGATTTGAGGCAAGTCTGCCTGACTCTAAAATAAGCATGAATACTACAGCTAGAAATGTACTGAGCACATTTTCTGTCAAACACTCTTCCAAATAATTTATGTGAATTGCTTACTGACCCTTGTAACAAATCATTTGAATCAATTACTATTGTTATAAGCCTAATTTAAACATAAAGAACATAAGGTACAGAGAAGACAAGTAACATTGCCAAGGTCACGCAACTACAAATGATAACTTAGGAAGTTGATCTTGAACAGTCTGACTCTAACATTTAAACTCCACTGAGTTCTGGGGGAAGCACTGGCTTTTACCATGTTATTTTGTGAAGACTTTTCTGCCTTTAATTTCTCTAAATCTATCCTGTTTATAATACCCAACACTCAGTGATTACATTCCTATGATATTTTCCCCTTTAAAATATTGATATTTCAAGAGCTATATATATTAGTAAGAACTCCTTTTCTATGAACAGAAATTTAGACCTTAAGAATTTAGGAAAAATGGCAGATAAATCAGTAAATCCTGTGCAAGCATTCCAAGCAAAGTGAGGCAGTGTCTGCGATCTTAAACTACCTCCTATTTGCATCGGAATTTTGTCACATGTAATGGGGATAAGCAAGTACAGGCATACCTCATTGTATTGTGCTCTGATTGAAGATCAGATCAGCCACAACCTTCCCTTAGGATAGAGCTTAATCCAGAGAAAGAACCTAATTCTCTTCAATTCTTTGAAAGCTAAGGGAGGTGAGCAAGCTGCAGAACAGAAGTTTGAGGCTAACAGAAGTGAATTCATGAGATTTCGGGAAGAAGCCATCTACATAACAAAATGCGAGGTGAAGCAGGAAGTGCTGATGTAGAAGCTGCAAGTTATATAGCAGATCAAGCTAGTGTAGTTAGTAAAGGTGGCTCCACTAAACAGCAGAGTTTTATGTAGACAGAACAGCCTTGTGTTGGAAGGAGATGCTATCTAGGGTATTCATGGCTAGACAAAGGAACAAACAAAGGTCTGGCGTCAAAGAGTTAAAGGACAGGCTGACTCTATTGTTCAGAATGATTGCAGCTGGTGACTACATTATTTACTGTATTGGAAACCCTGGGGCCCTTAAGAATTATGCTAAATCTACTCTGTTTGTGCTCTGCAAATGGCACAACAAAGCCTCAGTGATGGCACACCATTTACAACCTGGTTTACTGAATAGTCAAGCCCACTGTTAAGACCTACTGCTCAGGAAAAGGGTTTCTTTCAAAATACTCCTACTCACTGACAAGCACCTGGTTATCCAAGAGCTCTGAAGGAGATGTGCCCTGAGGTTAATGTTTTCATGCCTGTTAACCCAGTAGCCGTTCTGCATCTATAGATCAAGGAGTAATTTCTACTTCTGGGACTATTATTTAAGGAATATATTCTGTAAGGCATATCTCTCAAATGGATTAGAACAAAATAAATCGAAAACCTACTGGAAAGGATCTACAATTCTAGATGCCATTAAAAACATTCATGATTCATGGGGAGAGTGAAAACATCAACGTTAATGGGGTTTGGAAGAAGATGATTCCAACCCTCGTGAATGACTCCAATCTTCCAAAACTTTGGTGGAGGAAGTAACTGCAGACGTGGTGGAAATAGCAAGAGAATTAATTAGAAGTGGAGCCTGGAGTTGTGACTGAATTGCTGAAGTCTCATGATAGAACTTTAACAATAAAGAATTGCTTCTTATGGATGAGCAAAGAAAGTGGTTTTTGATATGAAAGTTACTCCTAATGAAGTTACTGTGAAGATTGTTAAAATGACAACAAAGGATTTAGAGTATTACATAAACTTATTTGATAAAATAGTGCCAGGGTTAGAGAGGATTAACTCCACTTTTGAAAGAATTTCTACAGTGGGTACAACGCTATCAAACAGCATCACATGCTACAGAGAAATCTGAGAAAGAGGCAATCGATGTGGCTAACCTCATTTTCTTATTTTAAGATATCCTCACGCTGGTCAGTGTGGCTCAGTTTGTTGAACATCATCCCACGCACCTAAAGGTCTCCAGTTCGATTTTCAGCGTGTGGGAGGCAGCCGATTGATGCTACGCTCTGACATTGGAGATTCTTTCTTTCTTTCTTTCTTTCTTTCTTTCTTTCTTTCTTTCTTTCTTTCTTTCTTTCTTTCTTTCTTTCTTTCTTTCTTTCTTCTTTCTTTCTTTCTTTCTTTCTTCTTTCTTTCTCTCTCTCTCTCTCTCTCTCTCTCTCTCTCTCTCTCTCTCTCTCTCCCCCTCAATTCCCCCCCTCTCTCTAAAATCAATCAAAACATTTAAAAGATAAAAAGAAGAAATTGTCACAGCCACCTTAATCTGCAGCAACCACCACCCTGATCAGTCAGCAGTTATTACCATCAAGGCAAGACAATGCTCAAAAGATAGCATTTTTAGTAATAAAGAGGCTTAAATTAAGGTTTATACATTGTTTTATCAGACATACTGATATTGTACACTTAATTGACTACACTATAGTGTAAACATAAGTTTTGCTCCAGGGAACCAAAATTTGGGTGACTTGCCTTACTGCAATACTTAATTGGTGTGGTCTGGAACCAAACTTGCAAAATCTCTTAGCTATGCCCCTGCAACATTAAGGGAAGAAGTACTTTCTTTAGGAATGAGTTGTGCAAAAGACCTCAGAAACATGTGGTTCTAACCAAGAAATGCATTTTATACTAATTCTGTTGGGAAAAGTGGGGTGGGAATAATCAGTGGCCATGCTGTTTCTTTAAAGGTTTTCTAAAATAAAAATAAATAAAAGCAAAAGTCAGAGAGCTATTATGTGTACCTCTTCGACATCACTTCAAATAGCCCTATTTAAAGCTTTGATTTTTTTTTTCCCTGAAGCAGGTAGGAGGCAGAATTGCTAAAGTCCTTTCCACAATGGCCTAATCAGTACCCTTCAAGTGTCATTGTTGCTAAGTATCAACTGTAGAAGGAATTATATAATTTACTTTATTAACAGACAGAAAAACAGGCAGTTACCTCTCCTTAAAGGATGGCAACTTGGATTAATAATGGAATAGCTCTGTTTACGCCTGAATTTTACCCCTGAGAGTTTTATTTGACTGCTTTTTCACAATGACCCTTCAAACTATGAACACTGGAGGGAAAATGTCTCTTTATGTCCCATCACCAATTCCACATGGCTGCCCCATGTGAGCCCAGAGGGGAGCAGGACAGAGCAGCAGGGCTATATTGAGCCTTTACATTAAGGACTTTCATAATGATCTGGGAAATTGAAAGTTTAGAGCTTAGATCTTTAGTTGCTGGGAAGCAGATGAGCTATCAAGGAACTGAATCAGACATGGATGTCAAGAAGCGATTTTACAGATAGAATTTTTCATAAACAATCCAATACCTATTACCTGCAAAAGAACTGCTTTGGACTGCCTCAGACACAGCGGGGAGCAGGCTGGGCGATCCAACAGGCTCAGCGGTGGAGGCCCACGTGGCCCTGGCTCCTCAGCCTGGAGAGAGCGCCCTGCCCTCCTCTGAGGCACTGAACATTGTACTGCTATAGTTTTCCTGTTGACACCAATCAAACACACACTTTCACATGCCTTCTTTATTCTGTTTTTCTTTTGAAATATAAGTCCAGACTGGGGGTCTTACATTTAAGGCTTGTGAGTTAAATATTACTCACAGACTTATTTTGTTTACCTAATATACTGGTGTTTGTTTTTTGTTTTTTGGGGGGGTTTTTTTGGCATTTGAATGCTATTAGGTGGGAAACCCATTCTTTATAACATTTTAGGAATTCTCTATATTATATGAATATTAATTACTAACAGACATATGATATGTAAGTATTTTCTCAAGTTCTGTGCATTGCTTTTTTTATTTGTTGATAGTGTCCTTTGACATGGAAATTTTTAAAATTTTGATAAGGTCCAATTTGCCTATATTTTCTTTTGTTGTCTGTACCTATGCTATCATCTATAATAATAAAAGCACAATATGCTAATTAGACTGGATGTCCTTCCAGACGAACTTCCAGACAAAGCCAGGGCTGTGAGGGAAACCTGGGTCCTGGGTGCCAGAGGGAGGTCGGTGCCAGCAGCCGGGGGAAGGAAAGCCTACTCTTGCACAAATTTGGTGCATCGGGCCTCCAGTATTTGGTAATAACCAAATACATCTCATAAAATGTTCTCTCTCTGTTTTAGTCTAATAGTTTTATAAATTTAGTTCTTACATTTAGGTCTTTAATCCATTTTGAATTTTAATTTTTTTGTTGTTGTTAGTGTAAGGGCTCAACTTAATTCTTTTTGCACGTAGATATATAGGTTTCCCAGCACAACTTATTTAAAAAGATATTCTTTTCCCATTTAATGCAACTCTTGATGAGAATCATTTGTCCATAAGAATGAGGCCTTTTTCTAGGGTTTGTAGTCTATCCCATGGGGCTATGTGTCTTTTTTATGCCAGCACCACACTATTTCTGATTCATAGTAAGTTTAGAAATCAGGAGGTGTGAGGCCTCCAACTTTATTCTTTTTCAAGATTATTCTGGATATTCATATTTCCTTGAAACTCCACATAAATTTTAAGATGGATATTGCTATTCCTGCAAAAATACATTATAATTTTTCTAGGTTCAGTACTGAATCTATAGATCATTTGGGTATTATTAACCTCTTAGCAACATTAACTCTTCCAAACCATGAATACTAGATTTTTAAAATGTATTTATTAATGTCATCTTTAAAATGTCTTTCAGCAACATGTGTATTTTTAGTGTATAGGTATGCCTTACTGGTTTAATTTACTCCTAAATACTTTACTTCTGTTGATGCTATTGTAAATAAAATTTTATTTAATTTTATTTTTGAACTGTTTATTGTTAGTATATGAAAGGCAACTGAATTTAGTGTGGTAATTTTACATCCTGTAATTTTTTAGAACTTATTACTTCTAACAGTTGTGCTTATGTGTGTAAAATGTTTAGTTTTCTACATATAAGATTATGTCATTTTCAAATAAACATATTTTACTTCCTTTCAAATTTAATTAAAATATGTTTATCTTGACTAGTTAATTTAGTTAGTACTTATAGTACTAACTTGAATAAAACTAGAAAAGCAGTCACCCTTGCCTTGTTCTTGATGACAGCTAAGCCATCTTTCAACCCTGATTATAATCAGCATTATAATGAGTTTTTTAAAAGTGTCCCTTATCACGTTGAAGAACTTTTCTTTTATTTCTGTTATATTGAGTGTTTTTAATCAGGAGAATGTGTTAAATTTTGTCAAATGCTGTTAGGCGCAACTGGTTATAGTGTTGTTCAAATCTATATTGTTCTATTTATTAGTGAAAGTAGGGTATTGAAATCCTCTTCTACTATTATAGAACTGTCCATTTAACCTTTCAATTCTGTCAATGTTAACTTCATATATTTTAAAACTCTAAAGTTTGATAAATATGTATTTAATTGTCCTATCATCTTGGTGAACTTAACATTTTATCATCCTATATAATAAAGAGCTAATATGCTAATTAGACCAGACAGAAGAATGACCGTCCAGACAAAACAGGGGCCCTGAGGCCAGCCGAGGCTGCAAGGGTTGGCAGCCAGGGCTGCGAATTTCGTGTGTCAGGCTTCTAGTTATATAATATTCTTCTGTCTCTTGCCACACTTTTTACTTAAAATCTATTTTGTCTAACATTAGTTCTCTTTTGGTTAATATTTACATAGAATCTACTTGGTGTGTTTTTTTTTCAAATTCAAATTATGCATTTTCTTATATGCAAACTGAACCACTTGCAGACAGCTCATCCTTTGATTCTGTGTTTTTCTTCACTTTAAATTTATTCTTTCAGTTATGTGTTTGAATTAGAGAATATTCTATAGATATATTTTTTGTGTTTACCACAGTTTTATGTAACATCCTAAAGTTTTAAATTTATACATATATATATATATATACACACATATATACATATATATATGTATATATATATTCTTTAATAAATTCATGGGGTGACATTGATTAATAAAATTATATAGGTATCAGGTGTACATTCTTATAATACATCATCTGTATATTGTATTATGTGTTCACCACACAAAGTCAAGTCTCCTTCCATCACCATTTACCCCCTATACCCTCTTCTACCTCTCCTCTCCCTGTTTTCCCTCTGGTAATCACCATGCTGTTATCTGTGGCTATGGGGTTTTGGGTGCGGTTTTTGTTTGTTTGGTTGGTTAGTTTTTGCTACTCACTTCACTTTTAATATTTAAATTGATACCAATTTAACTTTGTTTGAATACAAAAACTCTACTCACAGCTCAGCCTCTTCCCTACTTTATGTTATTGATAGCCCAAAATATATCCTTATATATTATGTACCTATTAACATACATTTTAAATTACTTTTATGTGTCTTTACAATTCTTTAGAAAATAATAAGTGAATTTGCAAATCAAAACAGAGAGGTATATATTTACATATAATTCTGAGTAAACAGTTTGTCTTTCCATTTTAACTTGGATTACATTTAGCATTTCTAGTAGAATGGTATAGCAATAACAAACACTCTCAACTCCTATTTATTTTGAAATGCCTTAATTTCTCCCTCATATTTGAAGGATAGTTTGGGTGCATATAGAATTATTGATTTAAGTGTGTGTGGTTTCGTCACTGCGTTCTGGTCTCCAAGGTTTCTGCTGAGAAATTTGTTGATGAACTTCTTAAAGATTCTCTTTTAAAAGATAAATTACTATTCTCTTGCTGCTTTCATGATTCTCACTTTGTGTTTGTCCAATTGTTTGATTTTAATATCTTTGTTTGAGTCTTCTTGTGTTTATCCTATTTAGGTTTTATTGAGCTTCTTGAATTGGTGGATTCATATCTGCCCTCAAATTTAGAACTTTCCCAGCTCTCACTGGTTTGGCTAAGTGGTAGACCATCATTCCACACACCAAAGGGTCACAGGTTCAGTTCCCTGTCAAGGGTACCTACCTTGGTTGCAGGCTTGATCCCATCTCCCCAGTTGAGGCGGTGCTGGAGGCAACCAGTGTCTCTGATCTCTCTCTCTCTCTCTCTCTCTCTCTCTCTCTCTCTCTCCTCTTCCCCCTTCTCACTTCCTTTCATGCTCTAAAAAAAATAAAAAGGAAATGGAAAAATACCCTTGGGTGAGAATTAAAATAATAATAATAATAATAATAATAATAATAATAATAAATAATAATAATGATAGAATATTTTCAGCCATTATTTCACCAAATGATTTCTGCCCTTTTCTCTCTTTTTTCTTCATCTAGAACTTTCGTAATACATATATTGACTTAATAGTGCCTCATAATCTCTTAGGTTTTGATTTCTGTTCTTTACTCTATAATTAGAGGCCTGGTGCACAAATTTGTGCATCATTGGGGGCCCTAGGCCTGGCCTGTATCCTCTCACGCCCTCAGGGGATGTTGAACTGTTGGTTTCAGCCCAATCCCTGCAGGCCAGGCTGAGGGACCCCACCAGTGCACGAATCCATGCACCAAGCCTCTAGTATGCATATAAGATCTTTCTTTAATATCTTCCGGCCTTCCTCTCTCCCTCTTCCCCTCTGAGATTCATCAGTCTGTTCCATGTTTCCATGCCTGTGCATTGAGTGTCTGCCCTCTGGTGGTCATTGTGTGTCATAGCCACCAGTCAAACTGTTGGATGGTCGCTTAGGCTTTTATATATATATATGAGAGGCACGGTTCACGAAATTCGTGCACTTGGTGGGGGGTGTCCCTCAGCCTGGCCTGCAACTTCTCACAGACTGGGACCCTTCAGGGGATGTGAGCCCGGCTTCTGGCTGAGTGGCTCTCCCTCTGTGGAAGCTCATTGACCACCAGGGGGCAGATCCTGCATTGAGCGTCTGCCCCCCGGTGGACAGTGTGCACCATAGTGACCAGTTTCTCTGCCATTTGGTCGATTTGCATATTAGCCTTTTATTATATAGGACTAGAGTCCCAGTGCACAAAACTTTGTGCACTCGGGGGGGAGGGGATGGTCCCTCAGCCCAGCCTGTGGCCTCTCGCAGTCTGGGAACCCTCGGGGGATGTCCACTGGCTGGCTTAGGCCTGCTCCCGGGGGGAAGGGGCCTAAGCTGGCAGTCAGACATCCCTCTGGAAGCCCAGGAGCCCTCAGGGGATGTCCATTGCTAGCGGGGAGCAGGCCTAAGCTGCAGTTGAACATTCTTAGCGTTGCTGAGGAGGCGGGAGAGGCTCCCACAACCACCGCTGTACTGGCAGCCATCAGCCTGGCTTGTGGCTGAGCAGAGCTCCCCTTGTGGGAGCGCACTGGCCACCAGGGGGCAGCTCCTGCATTGAGCATCTGCCCCATGGTGGACAGTGTGTGTCATAGTGACCAGTCATTCCCAGTGGTTCTGCTGTTAGGGTCAGTTTGCATATTACCCTTTTATTATATAGGATAGAGGCCTGATTCACAGGTGGGGGCCGGCTGGTTTGCCCTGAAGGGGGTCTTGGATCAGGGTGGGGGTACCGCTGGGATGCCTGGCAAGCCTAGGTGAGGGGCTGATGGCTGTTTGCAGGCTGGTCAAGCCCCCCAGTGGGGACCCTCACCCCATGAGGGTTTGGCCAGTTTGGGTGAGGAGCTGAGGGCTGTTTTCAGGCTGGCCACACCCCCTTCAGGGTTGGAGGCCTTACTCGGGTTCCTGGCCAGCCTGGGTGAGGGGCTGATGGCTGTTTGCAGGCTGGTCAAGCCCCCCTGTGGGGACCCTCACCCCATGAGGGTTTGGCCAGTTTGGGTGAGGAGCTGAGGGCCATTTTCAGGCTGGCCACAGCCGCGGGCTGGAACCAAGTATCTGGGATTTATTTATCTTTTATAATTGAAACTTTGTAGCCTTGAGCGGAGCTCAGGGCTGGCAGGGCAGGCGGGAAGCTTGGCTTCCTCCATTGCCAGGGGCAACCCAAGCCTCCTGTTCACTCTAGCTCCTTGGCTGCCGCAATCTTAGTTGGTTTAATATGCATATTCGCTCCTGATTGGCTGGTGGACGTGGCTTGTGGGTGTAGCAGAGGTACAGTTAATTTGCATGTTTCTCTTTTATTAGATTAGATAGATTTTTTTCACTGTTCTCAGACTCAGTAATATCAATTGTCTTATTATTGGATTCACTGATTCTTTTTTTTTGCCTGTTTGAGTTCTAAATCATACATTTTTTATTTCAGTTCAATTTTGTTATTACATTTCTTAGATCCAAAACTTCTGATTGGCTCTCTTTTTAAAAGATTTTTTTATTGACAATTATATAGAGAGAGAGGATGGAAGAGGGAGAGAGAGAACCATCCATTGGATGATTCCCACACACCCCCTACATGGATGGAGCCCACAACTCGTGCATGTGCCCTGACTGGGCATCGACCCAGCAACCCTTGGGGTACAGGATGTTGCCAAACCAACTGAAACACACCATCCAGGGCTGGTTGGATTGTTTAAAAGTAACATTTATCTCTTTGTTTATATTCTGATTTTCTTCATATATTACTTTCATAATATTCTTTAGTTCTTTGTTTATAATCTTTTCTCTTTAACCATATTAAGACAGTAGATTTAGTTTTTGTCTGGTAAGACTTATGCCTATGTTTTTTCAGAGATTGTTTCTGGAGATTTATTTTGTTTTTTTTAAACAGGCTATAATTTCCTGCTTTTTTAATTCCTAAAGATTGTTTTGTTTGAAAACATACAGTGGGTTCCCTTTTTTATTTTAATTCCATTTTCTTTTGCTGTGCAGAAGATTTTTTGATGTAGTCATTTGTATATATTTTTCCCCTTGTTTCTTTTGTGCTTGGAATTGTAGCTGTGAAAAATTTTGTTATGTAAGATGTCTGACATTTTTCTGCCTATGTTTTCTACAGAGATTTTTATGGTTCCATGGCTTACATTTGAATCTTTTATCCATTTTGAGTTTATTTTTGTGTATTGTGTAAGTTGGTGGTCTAGTGTCATTTTTTTTTTACACATAGGTATCCATTTATTTCAACATCATTTATTGAAGAGACTTTCTTTATTCAATTGTATGCTCTTGCCTCCTTTATCAAAGATTAATTGAGCATAATGACTTGGTTCAATATCTGGGTTCTCTGTTCCATTCCATTGATCTATATGTCTGTTCTTGTCACTGTATGGGAGAACATATTTGCCAATGATTCATCTAATAAGAGGTTAATAGCCACAATATATAAAGTACTCATATAAATCAACAAAAGGAAAACAAACAGCCCAATAAAAAAAAAATGGGCTGAAGACTAAATAGACACTTCTCCAAATAGGATATACAAATGACCAAGAGACATCTGGAAAATGCTCAAAGTCACTAGTCATCAGAGTGATGCAACTTAAAATGACAATGAGTTACCACCTCACACCTGTAAGCACGGCTGCGATCAATAAATCAACAAATAAGTACTGTTGAGGATGTGGAGAAAAAGGCACCCTAATACACTGCTGTTGGAATGCAGACTGGGAATGTCACTATGGAAATCAGTGTGGAATTTCCTCAAAAAATTAAAAATTAAACTGCCCCTGTGATCCCATCCTAGGAATGTATCCTAGGAAGCCTGAAACAACAATCAGAAAGAACATATGCACCCCTCTGTTCATAGCAGCACTATTTATAATCGCCAAGATCTGAAAATAGCCCAAGTTCCCATCAGTAGATGAGCGGATAAAAATGCTGTGGTACATCTACACCATGGAATAAAGAAGGATCTCATACCCTTTGGGACAGCTTAGGGACCCTGAGAGCATTATGCCAAGTGAAATAAGCCAGTCAGAGAAAGATAAATATCACATGATCTCACTCATATGTAGAATCTAATGAACAACATAAAATGATGAACAAAAATAGATCCAGAAACACAGAAGCATGGAATAGGCAAATTTCAGATTGAAGGTGGGGGCAGGGGTGGGAAGAGATCTACCAAAGAACTTGTATGCGTATGTGTGTAACTCATGTACACAACAAATAGAGTGGTGAAGGTCTGGGGTGGGGGCTGGGGCAGACTTGAAGAGATCAATGGGGGAAAAGGGGGGCATATGTAATATTTTCAACAATAAATATTTTTAAAAAATAAAACTTCGATAACAGTTAAGACTCCCAGACTTTGCAGACTGTCAGGGAAGAACTTCACTAAGGGCCAGGATTCAGTGACAGCAGTGCTGAGAAGGAAATGTATAGCTGTAACCCCCTATGTTAAAAAAGAAGAAATATCTCAGTTTAGAAATCTAAGTTTATACCTTCAGCAAATAGAAAAACAGAGATGAACTGAACTCAAACTAACAGAAGGGAAGAAGAATAAAAATTAGAGCACAGTTAAATAAAATAGAGAACAGAAAAAATAGAGAAAATGAAAGACGCCAAAATATTGTTCTTTTGGGATTAACAAAATTTATGTGATTAATTTAGATTTGCTAAGAGAAAAAGAGAGAAGCCTCAGACTACTAAAATAAAAAGGCAAAGTAAGGGTATTACTACCAATTTTATAGATACTTTAAAAAGTCATAAGATACAACTATGAAGAATTATATGCCAAAAAAAAAATGGATAAGTTGAGTTTGAAGAATGAGGAAAGAAAAGAAGCGCAGGGAAACTGCCACGGGATGGGCCGAGTCCTTCTCGCCTTGCTTCTTCCTTGCTCGCTTTCTCTGAAATCTCTTTCCGAAGCTGCCTCTCAGTTTCCTTTCTAGTCCCTCACCATCAGTGCTTTCCCCTCTGATTCAATCAACACACCCGCCTTTTCTCAAAGCCGCTTCTTCTGAGTAGTGTTGAGGGGAAAAAGAAAGGAAAAGTCCAGCTATCAGAGGGTGGTTTCGATCCATCGACCTCTGGGTTATGGGCCCAGCATGCTTCGATGCGCCACTCTGCTTCGGCGGGTGTGAGTGTCTCCAGATTCCTATAGAAAGTTTCCAACGTGATCTCTGTCCTGATCTCTTTACACAGCGTTGTCTAATGTCTGATGGAAAAAAAAAAAAAATCGCCATTACTGTCTAGTCTATTCTGATTGGCTAGTTCCTAACACAGCAGGGGTTTTTAATTCGTTTACAAGCCCGTTTTCTACGGTAAACCAATAGGCATAAGCGGAGGAGTGAGGCAGCAGCCAGTCGCGCTGTGGTGTGTTGGCATACCCGCACGCCGCCTCTGCGCCTGTCGCTGCTCGGAGGAGAGGGGCGGTTGGTGTGGCTTCCATTGTTCAGGATCTGGGGCGCCATGAGGGGCGCCATGAGGGGCGACAGAGGCCGAGGTCGTGGCGGGCGCTTTGGTTCCCGAGGAGGCCCGGGAGGAGGGTTCAGGCCCTTTGTGCCCCACGTCCCATTTGATTTCTGTTTGTGTGACGTGGCCTTCCCTCGGGTGAAGCCAGCACCTGACGAATCTTCCTTCAGGGAGGCATTGCCGAGAAGAAATCAGGACCTTGCTCCTAATTCTGCTGAACAGGCCTCTATCCTTTCTCTGTTGACAAAAATAAACAATGTGATTGGCAATTTGATTGTGGCTCCAGGGACATTTGAAGTGCAAATTGAAGAAATGCGACAGGTTGGATCATATAAAAAGGGAACAATGACTACAGGACATCATGTGGCTGACCTGGAGGTAATCCCAAAGATTTTGCCAACGTTGGAAGCTGTTGCTGCCCTAGTGAACAAAGTCGTGGAAAGCCTAAGAACACAGGATCCTTCTGAAGTTCTGACCGTGCTGACCAATGAAACTGGCTTTGAGATCAGTTCTTCTGATGCTACAGTGAAGATTCTCATTACAACAGTGCCACCCAGTCTCCGAAAACTGGATCCAGAACTCCATTTGGACATCAAGGTGTTGCAGATTGCCTTAGCAGCCATCCGACATGCCTGCTGGTTATGTTAAAGTTCTCATCAGACTTCTGAAGGACCTGAGGATTCGTTTTCCTGGCTTTGAGCCCCTCACACCCTGGATCCTCGACCTACTCAGGCACTATGCTGTGATGAACAACCCCACCAGACAGCGCTTGGCCCTCAATGTGGCATACAGGCGTTGCTTGCAGATTCTGGCTGCAGGACTGTTCTTGCCAGGGTCAATGGGTATCACAGACCCCTGTGAGAGTGGCAACTTCAGAGTACACACGGTCATGACTTTGGAACAGCAGGACACGGTCTGCTACACAGCTCAGACTCTGGTCCGAATCCTCTCACATGGTGGCTTTAGGAAGATCCTTGGCCAGGAGGGTGATGCCAGCTATCTTGCTTCTGAAATATCTACCTGGGATGGAGTGATAGTGACACCTTCAGAAAAGGCTTATGAGAAGCCACTAGAGAAGAAGGAAGGGGAGGAAGAGGAGAAGAATACAGAAGAACCACCTCAAGGAGAGGAGGAGGAAAGCATGGAGACTCAGGAGTGACTCCCTTCTCTCCACCCTTTCTTACCCAAGGGGAAGATTGGAGCCTGAGCTAACTGCTACTGGGCTCTGTATGGTGGCATTTCTGAGGGCTGTGGAGACAGGAAAGAAAATAAAAATAAACTATGGAAGGAAATGACATCCCACTGAATTCTTATGTTGACTTAGTAGCCAGAAGTCTCGCATCTCTACTGAAGCAGGTTACCAACTTTTCTTCATGATACTGTAGAATCCCCAGCTCCTTGAAACCTCTCTCAATCAGTACTTTGTTGTTGAAATGTCAACTGTTTAATGCCTGGAATTTTATTTTTTTTCCTAAGAAAAATAAAGTAATTCCTAGTAGGGCTCTTTAAAAAAAAAAAATTGGATAACTTACATAAAGTTGGCAAAATTTTGAGTCACAAAACCTACTAAAATTGAAATCCTGTAGAAATAGAAAATCTGAATGTAAATGTATCTACTAAGGGGATTGAATCGATAATCAAAAACCTGCCAACAAAGAAGAGCTCTGAACCAGATGCTTCACTGTTAAATTCTACCAAATATTAAAAGAAGAATTAATGTCAATCTTCCTGTCATTCCATGAGGCCAGCACTATCCTGATGTTAAAGCCAGACTAAGACACTGGAAAAAAAACTACCGACTACTCGTTTTTAATGAACGTGGACACAAAAATTATCAGCAAACTACAGCTAAACCATATTACGCAGTCTATTAGGATTACACACCATGACCAACTTACATTTTTTTCAAATTAGATTTTTTAAATTCTTTATTGTTTAAAGTATTACATATAGTATTACATATGTCTCCTTTTCCCCCCATTGACCTCTCCCTGGTCACCCCCAAGCCCTAGCTAGCACATGCCCTCACACCCTTAGTATCTGTGTCCATTGGTTATGCTTATATGCATGCATACAAGTCCTTTGGTTGATCTCTTACCACTCTCTCCCTCACCCTCCCCAATCCAGGACCCCTTGGGAGATGTCCGACTGCTGGTTTAGGCTCTATCGGGATCGGGCCTAAGCCAGCAGCTGGACATCCCTCTCATAATCCTGGACCTCTGGCTCTTAATTGCTCACTTGACTGCCTGGTCACCCCTAAATGCCCCCACTGCCAACCAGGTCACCCCCAATTGCCCACTTCCTGCCAGCTTGGTTGCTCCTAACTGCCCCCGTCCCCACCAGCCTGGTCACCCCTTACTGCCCCACCTGCTGGCCTATTTGCCCCCAATTGCTCCCCCTGCCAGCCTGATTGCCCCTCACAGCCTCTCCACTGGCCTGGTCACCTCACACAGCCTGCTTCTTCAGTCGTTTGGTCATCCCTCACTAACCCCCCTGCTGGCCTGGTTGTAGGTAGCCGTCTTGTGAGGGTGTGAGGGTTGATTTGTATATCACCTCTTTATTCTATAGGATAACATTGGCAAATATGTTCTTCCATTCAGTGGGCTTTCTTGTTGTTTTGTTGATGGTTTCTTTTTAAAAAATATATAAATTTTACTGATTTTTTTACAGAGATGAAGGGAGAGGGATAAAGAGTTAGAAACATCGATGAGAAAAAACACATCAATCAGCTGCCTCTTACACACCCCCTACTGGGGATATGCCTGCAACCAAGGTACATGCCCACAACCAAGGTACATGCCCTTGACCAGAATCGAACCTGGGACCCTTCAGTCACAGGCCGACGCTCTATCTACTGAGCCAAACCAGTTAGGGCTGCTGATGGTTTCTTTTGCTGTGCAGAAGTTTTTTATTTTATTTCTATAATGCAAGAGTAGTTCAACATATGAAATCTATTGGTATATCACATCAACAGAATGAAGGCCAAACAACAGCAGCAACAACAACAACAAAAACGCATTTCAATTGATCAGATAAAAGGATAGATTGGAATAGGCCATAAAAACAATTTGACAATATTCCACACCATTTAAGGATGATAAGATTCACTAATAATACAAAACTGTGTATTTTTTTTCAAAATAGCTTACATTAATCTCTTATGGGGCTTGCCTCCTAGTGATCATTTTGCTTAGGTTTTGTTTGTCTGAGAACATTTTTATTTTGTCTACACTTTAAAATAATTTTATTTATTTCAGAACAGTTTTTGATTTACAAAAGAATGGGAAGATTGTATAGGGTACTACTTACTACATCCAGTGTTCCCAGTTATTAGCTTCTTTTGGTAATATGCATTTGTTATCATTTGAGCTGATATGGGTATATTATGGCTAACTACAGTCATAATTCATTCACAATTATTTTTATTGTACTATTTTGTTTTGTTTTGTTTTAACCTAAGGTGCTTTTTCTGTTCCAAGATCACATTCAACATAAAACATTACATTTAATCTTTAATATCTTTAGGCTCCTCTTATGAGTATTTCTCAGAATTTCCTTGTTTTGATGATTTTGAAGTTTTGAAGAGTTGTATAATGTCTCTTAATTGGAATTTGTTTTGCTTATGATTAGACTAGAATTTTATGGTCTAGAGTAAAAGACCATAAAGCAAAGTGTCATTTTCATTGCATATCAAGGTCAACATGACTCATTACTGTTTGTGTTAAACTTTATTATCTGGATGAGGCTATGTTGTCAGGTTTTTCTATTTCAGAACTTGTAATTTTTTTTTTTTTTACTTTCCATATTGTATTTCTTTTAAAGAAGTCACCATGTGCAGCTTACAGGACAATAGCAGAGGGAAAAATCCCTGATGACTCCCTGGGACTCCACCCCACCACAAAGATCTGCGGGCTGCTGGCCTTGGTGTCCTTTGGGATTTTTTCTGAGTGGCCTCAAAATCAGAACTGGCACCAAGTTTGAACCTGTATCAATCTGGTGAGCATCATTTGGCTCTTCCTGGTGACTCACACAACTCATGCTGCCATAGGTTCTATCAGTGACTGAGTCTAATGGGCAACCAGCAGGCAGAGAGAATCTGGGCGTGTCTTTAGCCATTTCTGACCTGCCTCATGCTTGGTGCTGGCGGAAACTGGTGTGAGTGCACAGCTTGGTCCTTCCCGCACACACCTAGACCCAGCAGAGGCAGCCACAAAATGTGCATCACTTTGAAGCTCCAAACAGGTTGCCCAGGGCCAGTCACAGGCAGCATCTGACATTGACTTGCACTAGAGTCCATATCAAGTTGTCCTCAAAATAATACACCTAGTGACAGTCTTTACACAACATTAGAGCAAGATTGAGCTAGTGCCACAGAGGCATATCCAATGGGAGATTTTGGCAGGCACCAGAACCTGCTGAGGCGAATTCCTCTTTGTATGGTGTTGCACCTGCACAGCAGTTCGTACACTGTGGTCAGAGTTGATTATCACTGTCAGCCAGCCTAAGGGTCGACCCCAACATTAACAGGCCAACAGTAATCAAGAGGTCTCTATAATAGGAAGGTTCACATAACCGAAAGAAAGGACATTCCTGGAGCACCCAGCTTAGGATCAGGGAGACTTGTCCCACAGGGATTAAACAGAACCACATAAGGCTACCCTACCCAAACTGAGAGACATAACAGATCTACCTAACACACAGAAACAAACACAGAGAGGCAGCCAAATGGTGAGAGAAAGACACATGCCCTGAAATAAAGAAGAGGATAAATCTCTAGAAAAAGAAGTAAATGAAATAGAGGCAAGTGGTCTCACTGATAGAAAGTACAAAGCAATAGATATAAGGATACTCAAGGAATTTAGTGAGAACTTCAACAGCATAAGAAATGACATAGAAACCATAGAAAGAACTATTGAGGAATGAAAAATACAATATCTTTAAGGAAGAATACATTAGAAGTAAACAACTTTAGGTTAGATGTAACATGAACGAATCAGTGATTTGGAAGACAAGGTAGCAGAAAGCACCCATTTAGAGCAGCAAAAATAATTAAAAAAAAGAATTTAAAAATTGAGGATAGTTTAAGGGAAATTTGGGACAAGATGAAGCATAACAATATCCAAATCTGAAGGAGAAGAGAGAAAGGGATTGAGAACATATTTAAAGAAGCAACAACTTAAAAATTTCCTAACCTGGTGACAGAAAATGACACACAAGTCCAGGAAGTGCAGCGTCCCAAGCAAGATGGACCCAAACAGACCCACAACAAGACACATCATAATTAAAATGGACAAACTTAAAGACAAAAAGAAAATCTTAAAAGTAGCAAGATAAAAGCACTTAGTTACCTACAAGGGAGTTTCCATAAGACTATCAGCTTATTTCTCAACAGAAACTTTGCAGGCCAGAAGGGACTGGCATAAAATATTCAAAGTGATGAAAAGCAAGGACCTACAACCATGATTACTTTACCCATCAAGGCCATCATTTAACATGAAGGAGAAATAAATGACTTCCCAGACAAGAAAAAGCTAAAGGAGTTCATGACCACCAATCCAGTATTACAAGAAATGTTAAAGAAACTTCTTTCAGAAGAAAGAAAAAAACAGGAACATAGTTATAAAAAATAAAATGGCAATAAATATGTACCTATCAACATTCACTTTAAATATAAATTGCTTAAGTGTTCCAAACAGTGACAGGACATCTGAATGCATATTCTGTCCACAAGAGACCCACCTCAGAATGAAACATAGAGATTAATAATAAAGGATGGAAAAAGATATTTCATGTAAATGGAAATGAAGAAAAGAGGCAGTGATAGCATTAGTGAAGAAAAAACACAAATAAATGAAATTATAGAAGTAATCCCTTCTCTATTAGTGATTGCTTAAAATATAAATGTAAATTTTTCAAATAAAATGTAAGAATTGGTAGAGACAAATATTTATGATGCATTTATTTTCTGTTTGTAAGAGATTTCTTTAGATTTAAATAGGTGAAATAGATAGGCTAAAATTTAATGAGTGAAAATATATATTTCATGTAAATAGTAATCAAAAATACATATGTGCTTGCTTTCAGACAAGACTTTACATCAAATATGTTTTTAAAAGACAAAGATATTGAAAATGGAGTAAATTTTTTAAGGAGATAGAATAATTATAAGCATCTATGCATCAGATATCAGAGCCCCCAAAGCACACGAAGCAAACATTGACAGAATTAAAGGCTGAAATAACATTCCGCAGTAATAGTTAGAAACTTCAATATACCTCTTTTAATAATGAATAGAACCTCTAGAGAGAAAATCAATAACTAGAGTCCTGGACAAGTCTATAAAAAATAGACCTAGCAGATATTTATAGAACACTCTATCCAACAAAATAATACACTATTTTTTCCAAGTGCACTGTGAACATTCTCCAGATAGACCATTTGTTAGACCACAAAAATAAGTCTCAAAATTTTTTTAAAATACTGAAATTTTACAAGGTATATATAGTGACCACAATGAAATGGAGCTGAAACTCAAAAACAGAATTAAACTGGATAAGTCACAAATCTGTGGAGCTTACAGAATACACCTTAAACAGCCTATTGGTCTGAAAAGAAAATTTAAAAGGCAATTCTATTTATAGTAGCACCAAATAAAATAACATACTTAGGAATAAATTTAACCCAGACGAAAGATATATACACTGAAAACTATAATTTATCATTGAAAAATTAAAGAAAACATAAATAAATAAAAATATATCTTGTGTTCATGAGTTAGGAGATCTAATATTGTTAAAATGAAATTATTGCCTAATATTATCTACAGATTCAATGCATTTTTGTCAAGGTCACAATGGAAATTTTTTTCATAAATTGAAAAAAATCCTGAATTTCATTTGGACTCTCAAGGGACTTGGAGTACCCAAAAACACTCTTGCAAAAACAAACAAACAAATAAAAAAAAACATACTTCATTTCAAATCTTACTAGAAAGCTGTAGTCAATTCAGTGTGGTGCTGAGATAAAGATATATATCTCCGTACTAAATAGAATAGGGCGCCAGTCATAAATCTTCTCATTGCGATCAAATGATTTTCAACATAGATACCAAGACTATTCAATGGGGAAATAACAAGTTTCAAAAATGGTGATTAGAATACTGGATATTCACATCTAAAACAATAAATTCGAACACTCATTGATGAGAAACACAAAACAAGTAAAAATAGATTATACATCATAGTGTAAGAACTAAAAGTATAAACCTCATAGAAAAACAAAGGAGAAAACATTTAAGGCATTAGACTTGATAATGATGTCTTGGATATGACACCAAAAGCACAGGCAACAAAAACAAGAAAGGATAAACTGGACTTCATCAAAATTTTTAAAAAATGTGACCAAAGGGCATTATCAATATTGGGAAATAGCATGAAAGAAAATATTTTCAAATTATATACATGATAAAGTTTATTATCCAGGCTATATAAAATCCTAAGACAAAACAAAGAAACCAAATTAAAAATGGACAAATGACTTAGATAGACATTTCTCAAAAAGAAGATATGCAAATGATCAATAACCTGTGAAAAGATGCTCCACATCACCGATGATTGAGAAAATTAAAATAAAAAACATAATATAATACCATGTCATACCTATTAGAATATCTATTATCAACAAAACAAAAAATAACAAAAGGTAGGATATGGAGTAATTGGAGCCCTTCTGTAGCTGTTGTAAATGTAGTTGTTCCTCAAAAAATTAAACATAAAATTACCATATGACTCAGCAATCCACTCCTAGGTATATACCCAAAGTAACTGAAAGCAGGGACTTGATTTAATACTTATATGCCAATGTTTGTACCAGCATTAGTCACCATAGAAAAAAGTTGGAAATAGCAATGACCATCAACAACAACAACAAAAATGAATAAGTAAGATGTGATATAAACATACAATAAAATATTATCCAGTCATATAAAACTATAACATTTTTATACTTGCAATAACATATATGAACCTTGAAAACATTTGCTAAGATAAATAAATTAAAAACAAAATAATGAATATTGTGTAGATATAGGAGCTACCAAATACAGTTAAATTCATAGATACAGAAAGTATAATAGTGGTTTTAATGCTTGGGAGGAGGGAGAGATTGAGGAGGTATTGTTTAACTGGTAGAGTTTCTCCTTGGTATGATTACAATGTTATGAAAATAGTAGTGATGTATGCACAGAAATTACGGATGTCTATTTACCACTTACAGAAGAGTTCCAAATAGATAAATAAAATATAACAAAAGCCCTGTAGTTAGAGAAGGCTTGTGGTAGGAAGCCAGTCTGGTAGGATGCGAAGGCAAAGAAATGGTACATAGTGAGGTATAAAAGGTATACAGAGGCCAGAAAATTAAGTGTATCTTAGACCATGATAGGGTCTTTGTGTTTATTCTAAATGACATTAAAAAAATTTTAAGGAGTTTTGAGGTAATAAATAACATAATAAAATTTGTTTTAAAAGAATAGTGATATCCCAACAACAACATAAAATCCCAGGACCAAACATTTGAAGAAGAATTGATAGCTGTTTTGCTCAAACTACAGTATTTCAAAAAAAAAAAACAAAAAACAAAAAACAAAAAAACAGCAGAGAAGGGAAAGCTTCCAAAATCTTTCAATGAACCAGCATTACCCTGGTAACAAAACTAGACAAAGATATTACAAAAAATGAAATTAAGGACAATGTCTCAGATGAACATAGATGCAAAATACCTGAAAAAACAAAAAACAAAACAATTTCAGCATTACACTGAAATGTCCACACACTGATAAAGTGGAATTATAACAGGAATGCAAGAATGGTTTGATATTCACAAACCAATTAATGTGTTATACTATGTAAACAAAAAGAAGAATAAAAAAATCATATGATGATCTCAAAAGATGAAGAAAAAATAGTTTGCAACATTCAACGTCCATTTATGATATAAACTCTCAACAGAGTGGAAATATGTCAAGCATAGTAAAAGTCTTGTATGACAAACCTACAACTAACATATGCAATGTTAAAAAGCTGAAAGCTCTTTTCTAAGATTAGAAACAAGACATGGATTCCCACAGTCTCCACTCTTATTCAACACAGTTTTGGAAAGCCTAGCTTTATCAATCAAATAATAAAAAGAAATAAAAATATCCAAATAGGAATGAAAGAAGCAAAATTGTTAATATTTGTAGATGACATGATACTACATGTAGAAAACATTAAGACTTCCACCCCAAATCCATTAAAATGAATAAATTCATTAAGATTGCAAGATATGAAATTAATACTAAGAAATCTGTACATTTCTATACACAAATAACAAAGTAACAGAGAAATTAAGAAAACAATTCAATTTACAATTGCATCAAAAAATGAAATGCCTGGGGATTAATTTATCCGTGGAGATAAAAACTGTACTGTGAAATCTATAATACATTAATGAAATAATTGAAGACATAAATAAATGGAAAGATATACCATGTTCATAGATTTAAAAATAATATTGTTTACATTTTCATACTACATAAATCAATCTACAAATTCGTTGCAATTCCTATCAAAATATTAGTGGCATTTAAAACAGAACTAGAACAAATAATCCTAACATTTGTATGAAACCACAAATGACACCTAATAGCCAATTCATTCTTGAGAAAAATGAACAAAATTGGAGGTTTCAAACTCCCTGATTTCAATCAATATTACAGAGATACAGTAATCAATACAGCATGGTTTTGGCACAAAAATAGAGACATACATCAGTAGAACAGAATAGAGAGCCCAGAAATAAACACATGCTTATATGTTATACAGTCCAACAAGAGCTAATGGAAAATTGAATAAGGTTGGTAGCAGAAAAAATAGAAAGGAGTTGGCAGGTGATTTCAGACGGGAATGAAGAGGGAGTGATAGAAACATGTGCATATGCCGGCACTACTAGGCATAGCCCACTAAATACTTGATTTGTTATCTAAACAAGAGGACTCCCTTGGAAGCTCACCTGCAACATCAATGAAACGTGTAGCAGTCTCCCAGCTGTGCTTGTCCAGCAGCGCTATCCCCTAGACACCCCATATGCCGTCTTCCGAAGGCAGCAGTCCTCCTCCCTCATGCACATGCTTCCCTCCATTCTTTTTTTTCTTTAATATTTTTATTGATTTCAGAGAGGAAAGGAGAGGAAGAGAGAGAGAGAAACATCAATGATGAGAGAGAATCATTGATTGGCTGCCTCTGCACACCCCTTATTGGGGAATGAGCCTGCATCCTGTGCATAAGCCTGACTGGGAATTGAACCGTGACCTCCTTGTTCATAAATTGATGCTCAGTCACTGAGCCACGCTGGCTGGACCAGAGTACACATTGTGGAGATAAAGCTGACAGAGTTTGCTGAGGGATTTGAGATGGGGTAGGAGAGAAGAAAAGGAGTCAAAATGATTTAAGGATTTGGGGCTTTGAGCAGCTGTTAAACTGTTGTGCTTTACCCAGACGCAGAATAATGGTAATGAGAACTTTTAGAGAATCTCATTTGTAATATATTGTTTACTGATGCTTAAGAATTCAAAATATTCATCTCAGTCACAGCCTCTTCTGTTATGAAGGTTGAGTAAGTGTGGAACAAGAGGCAAGACTTGGTCTTTATTATATTTCTTGTTTAGCTTCTCTATAAGTTTTCTGCAACTCCACAGCTTTGCAATTTTCAGTAAATTTCTTAGAAGGTTATGGAAGCTGTTTATATAGGGAGGAGTTTGCTGCCTTTTCTGAAAAATAAAATCATTCAGAAAGAAGAACAAAATTTCTGGAAGCTGGGAAAATGATAATAGCAGGATGGACAGGTGTTCTTTCTGGAGTATATAGGGTGCTAATTTAAGTCCTGTGCAACAGGAACATGAGTCCGTTATTCTATAGGCAGGTTAAACACAGAAACCAAGGCAGGCTTTCTGTCTCAGGACCCATTGAATTCTGACTGCAGGTAACTAGAGCTTAATTATCCAGGTAGAGGTTTACGGACAGAATTCAAAACTGAGGCAGTTTTTGAATGTGTAGAGCAAGCATCATAACAAAGAAGGGTAAGGGAAAAGATAATCCAGGACAAAGGCAAAGTTCTGGAGTGCCTGTCTTTGATGGAGCTCTAACTTCACTTAAGGAAAAAATATAATGTTGCTCTCCATTATCCCTTCCTTACTTAGCCTTAGTGCTCAGGGGTTTTTGAAATTCTATGATGAAGTAAAGCTGACAGTTGACCTTAGATGAGAACCACATGAGATATATGTTCATGGGAAGAGGGGTCATAGTTGTCTTTGGCTGAGATAGAGTATAGAAAGATCTTGGAATGCAAGCTGAGAGAGCAGAGTAATTCCTGCATCCCCCAGAAGCAAAAAATTCAAAGGTGCAAAGGAAAGATGGGCTTTTGTCTTCATTCATTCCTATGCGCTGTATGTTTACCTAGCAGTAATTCTGGTAATAAATCAAAGGCGCTTTATCTTTTTGACCCTTTGATATAGGTAAGTCTCTTCTTAAATATTCATTGCAGTTTAAACTTCTCAATTATTATGGTTAATGCTTTGTTCCTTTGTATGTATGGTGCGCATGTGATCTGACTACCTTCATTTGTTATATTTATGCTTTATTTATACTTTGGTGTTTATATCCTTATCTGCAGAGTGCACATGGTATGCATGGAGCTGGTGTGAACTCTCTTCATTGCAGATGCGTCTTGACTCCTTTCCCTAGAAACAAACAACATAGTGTTATTAATGACAACAGCATGCACTGACCATTTCCTGTATAAACCCCAGTGTTTAGAAGAAGGGGTACTAACTTGCAGTGGCTGATGGGGCTTAAGCCCAGAGTCACTATGCAACTAACTCCCCCTCTCCCCCAGGGAAGCCTGTTGTGTCAAATGCTACCCAGTTTGGGAAAAATGCCATATCTGATATTCCTAATGACAAGGAAAATACGCCAGTGGGCACAGTAAATTGAGGTTATGCAGCTGTTTCTGATAGTACATCTCTCATCTGATGCCTGGCTATGTCCCAATGAGGATCAACTGATTCAATTCCACTACTAGGTCTCTTTTCACCATATTTGCCTCAAAAATATTTCTCTTTCCACCAGGCCTGAAGTTAGTACCACTTATTGAGTTTCCACAGTAAATATAGGCACTTGAAATGATGTATGAGTATTAATCACATCAGGCTTCTTTGAAGGAGGTACTGAATAAATTATTATTTAATTAAAGCTCAAATCAAGGCTGATAGTAAAATAAATGTCTGAGCGGTTAGACAGTCCCTGCATGAGCCAATTGGACTGTAATTATATAAGGCCATGGACAAGTACTCCACTGTATCATGGATACCTCTAAAAGTGACTGTCCCCAAATGATAGCCTTTGTAAATCAAGGGATGGTTATAGCTAATCAAATGGAGGCCTTCCCACAGTGGGGAGTTAAAATTTTATGAAAACAATTTTTAACACTGGTCAAAGTGAAGATGGATTATCTTCTTTTAAAAGAAACATTAATAAAGCCTTGAGAAATGTCACCTTGAGTTTCCTCATTGTTAATATGAAGATACTGGCTGATGAATGGATGAAAAGTGAATGAATAATCTAGGTGGAGAGAAAAGTGAAGTTGGAGTTACATAAATGTAGATTTGAATCCAGGCTTTCTACTTAACTGCACTGTGATTTCTGGAAAGTTGTTTAAGTTTTCCGACCTCTAGTTTCCACATTTGTAAGGAACATACAATGACATACGTCAATATGAGTTTCAGAGATTGAAAATAGAACATGTAAAACACTTATCTGTTAGGCTCTAAATACAAGATGGTGTTGATTGCTACCAATCTTGTAAACTATACTATTTATTGCTAAAATAGTCTAAAATTGGGCTAGGGTTTAGGTGCTTATTGGAAACAGCATCTATAATTATTACTTTAACTAAAATACCTTAATAAAACCCATATTAACATCTATGGTTTTTAAATTTGATTTATTTTTATTGATTGACTTTTTATAGTGAGAAAGAGTGTGAGAAACATTGATTTATTGTTCCACTTATTTATGCATTCGTTGGTTGTATGTGCCCTGACTAGGACTGAACCTGCAACCTTGCTGTTTTGGGTGGTGATCCAACTGCACTACCCAGTCAGAAGGACATTTATGTGTTTTGTTTTGTTTTTAATTAATAATTTATTTTTTAAGAATAATTTTAGGTTCTTGGTATTCATCACTTTGAATATTTCTTGCCACTCCCTTCTGGCCTGCAAAGTTTCTGTTGAGAAATCAGCTGACAGTCGTATGGGTATTCCCTTGTAGGTAACTGAGTTTCTTGCTCTTGCTGTTTTTAAGATTCTCTCTATATCTTTTGCTTTTGGCATTTTAATTATGATGTGTCTTGGTGTGGTCCTCTTTGGATTCCTTTTGTTTGGGGTTCTCCGCGCTTCTTGGACCTGTAAGTCCATTTCTTTCACCAGGTGGGGGAAGTTTTCTGTCATTATTTCTTCAAATAGGTTTTCAATATCTTGCTCTCTCTCATCTTCTGGCACCCCTATAATTCTGATGTTGGTACGCTTGAAGCTGTCCCAGAGGCTCCTTACACTATCCTCGCATTTTTGGATTCTTTTTTCATTTTGCTTTTCCGGTTGGATGTTTTTTGCTTCCTCGCATTTCAAATCATTGACTTGATTCTTGTGCTCCTCTGGTCTGCTGTCGGGCGTCTGTATAATATTCGTTATTTCAGTCCGTGTATGCTTAATTTCTAGTTGGTTCCCCAATATAAGATCGAGATTACTTTATCCAGCAAAGCTATCATTCAGAATTGAAGGTCAGATAAAGAGCTTCACAGATAAGGAAAAGCTAAAGGAGTTCATCACCACCAAACCAGGATTATATGAAATGCTGAAAGGTATCCTTTAAGAAGAGGAAGAGGAAGAAAAAGGTAAAGATACAAATTATGAACAACAAATATGCATCTATCAACAAGTGAATCTAAGAATCAAGTGAATAAATAATCTGATGAACAGAATGAACTGTTGATTATAATAGAATCAGGGACATAGAAAAGGAATGGACTGACTATTCTTGGGGGGGAAAGGGGTGTGGGAGATGTGGGAAGAGACTGGACAAAAATCGTGCACCTATGGATGAGGACAGTGGGTGGGGAGTGAGGGCGGAGGGTGGGGTGGGAACTGGGAGGAGGGGAGTTATGGGGGGAAAAAAAAGGAGCAAATGTAATAATCTGAACAATAAAGATTTAATTAAAAAAAAAGACTTTAAAATATCATTAAATGATTAGATTAAATTAAAAAAAAAAAAAAAGAATAATTTTAGGTTCAAAACAAGACTGAGTGGAAGGTAAAGATATTTCTCAGATCCCTGTGTCCCTACCTATGAAAAGCCTTCCCCACTATCAACACTCTCCCACCAGAACGGTACATTTGTTACAATTGATGAACCCACATTGACACATCATTACCATCCAAAGTTCAAAATTTACATTACAGTTCTCTCTTGGTATTGTACATTCTATTGATTTGGACAAATGTGTTACGACATGTATCCATCACGATGGTATCATACCGAGTAGTTTCACTGCCCTAATAATCCTCTGTGCTCCATCTATTTATCCTTCCCTTCTCCTTACCCACAACCCCTGGCAGCTACTGATATTTTAACTGTATCCATAGCTTTGCCTTTTCCAGAATGCCATGTAGTTATAATTATACAGTATGTAACCTTTTCAGATTGGCTTCTTTCACTTAGTAATATACATATATTTAAGATAAGTTGTTTTTATTGCTATACAAAATTTATTAAAGAATTGTTAAAACATTTGGATAAGTACCCTGAAACAAGCAAAAAGGTCATAATTTGATATCCAAATGCAACCACTTTAACTTTGTAATTATACATCATAATTATCTTCACAGTAATTATTATCAAAATAGAGGCCCGATGCACAAAATTTGTGCAAGGGGCTTGGCCCTCACAACCATGGCTTTGTCAGGAAGGTCGTCCAGAATAACATCCGGTCTAATTAGCATATTATGCTTTTATTATTATAGATGTGAACAATCATTGAATCAACAGCCTAATAGTGCATTAGTTGTGTATGATCTAATGTAAATTGCTATTTATATTCATTTTATTTCTTTTTTTAAATGTATTTTTATTGATTTCAGAGAGGACGGGAGAGGGAACGAGAGATAGAAACATCAAAGAGGGAGAATCATTGGTCCCTTACTGGGGATTGAGCCCCAACCTGAGTATGTTCCCTTGACTGGAATTGAACCCAGGACCCTTTAGTCCACAGGCTGATGCTCCATCCACTGATCCATACTGGCTAGGCCTTCATTTTATTTCTGCTTTTGTATTATCAATAAGTTTCTCAATACCCATAAGAATTAAAAAAATAAACGGATATTTGTTTACATGAATAAATATGTATCTATACTAATAAAAGGGTAATATGCTAATTAGACTGAATGTCTTCTTGACTTCCTTCTGGATGCCCTTCCAGACAAAGCCACAGTGGCTGCAAAGCCCAAGGGCCGGCAGCCGCGGTGGTTGTGAGGGCTGGTCCAGTGCCATGTTCCCTTTTGCAGAGGCCACGGGAGAAGGCACCGCAGGGGAAGGCAGAAGGCAGTTAGGCAGTTAGGGGGATCAGGCTGGCAAGGGAGAGAAGTTAGGGCCCAGTGATGGCAAACCTATGACACGCGTGTCAGAGGTGACACGCGAACTCATTTTTTTGGTTGATTTTTTGTTGTTAAATGGCATTTAAATATATAAAATAAATATCAAAAATATAAGCCTTTGTTTTACTATGGTTGCAAATATCAAAAAATTTCTGTATGTGACACGGCACCAGAGTTAAGTTAGGGTTTTTCAAAATGCTGACACGCCGAGCTCAAAAGGTTAGGCATCACTGAGTTAGGCAATTAGGGCTATCAGGCTGGTAGGAAAGATCAGTTAGGCAGTTAGAGGGATCAGACCAGGAGGGGAGAGCAGTTAGGCAGTTAGGGGCGATCAAGCCAGCAGGGGAACTGTTAGGGGCATCAGACCAGTGGGGGAGCAGTTAAGGACATCAGGAAGGCAGACAGGTGAGTGGTTAGAAGCCAGTGGTTCCAGATTGCGAGAGGGATCCCGGATTGGAGAGGGTGCAGGCCAGGCTGAGGGACCCCCTCCCTCCATGCACGAATTTTGTGCACTGGTCCTCTAGTTTATGTATATGGGGGGAAAGACATGTGCTTAAACCACCTTTTCTGAGGCTGTGTTAGCCTACGTTGCAGACTCTTACTGTTGGAACCAGTGGAAATAAAAGATGGGGTTCCCTTCTTGCTGCTTGTGTAATGCTTTCCACAACTTCTTCATGTCTGCAAGAGAAGTCCAATCTCAAAAATTCGTGGTTTTCTGTCCCTTCTTTAAACCTAACGCTTAGCTATATTTACAGTGATATGTCTAACTTAATGATAATGATGACCCCAGAGACTTTTACAAACTTGATTTTAATGGTTAGTATTGTAGCAATGCTTTGATGATTTTTTTTGTATTTAATATTTCTCCACATTTGATATTTAAGAAGATCCTTAAGCTTATATTACTTAAATGCTAAATCCCTCTAGTTAATAAGGCCAAGAACACAGACTCCGGTTTATACTCCACTGAAAGAAGGGTACACATTTTCAGAAGTATGTTATAAAGCTCAGTTTTCTACAAGGATGAGAAAGTAAGATAAGCCTTGTTCCTTTGAGTATTTAGGACACCATGATCTTAGTTTGGGAACATTGCAGAAAGCAGGACAATTATGGACTATCTTTAAATTGCACTAGAGATGCCTGATGCCAGGCAGTCTGCCTGCTGTGGCTGCCTATTTCCGGGGATAATCATTCACTGAAAATACAACAAAAACATTTTTCAAAAATCACTCTCTCCAAAAGTTAGTGAGGTTTGCTTGTGGTTTATAAAACACCTCATATTAATGTATCTGGCCAATTTAAGATTAGCAGTAATAATCAACCAGATGAGTAATGCAGAAACTTATTCTTTCGTAAAGTCCTCAAAATGGCACCTTGCAAAAGTTGTTCTCTCTACTTATCATATCTTTACATCTTCTTCTTAATGTGATATGAAATTAAAAGTAGAGGTGTTTTTCTAGGTGACTTTTTCCCCATTCATGGGAGAAGCTTCCTGTCAGTATAGAAATGATGCTTTGAGTCGTGGGGACAAGAGGATATTAGAATCATGACACCTTGTGCATTTTCTACAATGTCCAGAGTCTAAATTGATGTCTCATTGCACAATTGTGTTCACAGTGATCAGGCCAAAATATAGAATGAATGGCATTTACTCCATTTTTCCATGAAAAACAACTACTGTATTTGCTTCTTCATCTTCATTATTGTATTCCATTAGAAAAAAAAGAAGCATTTATTTATTTTTTTGGCCTTTATATTGTTTCTTTTTATTAATTTTTGGGGGTGACATTGGTTAATAAGATTACATAGGTTTCAAGTATACATTTCTTTGATTCATAATTTTCATATTGCATTGTATGCCACCAACAAAGTCAAAACATCTTCTGTTACCTTTATATTTGACCCCCTTTATCATTCACTAACATCTACTTTCCTTCCCTCTCATAACAACCATACTGTGGTCTGTGTCCATGAGTTTTTGTTTGCTTGCTTTCTTGTTTCTTCATTTGTTACTTTCAGATTTATGTCCCACATATCAATAGGATCATATGATTCTTAACTTTTCTGTCAGACTTATTTCACTTAGCATTATATTCCCGAGGTCCATCCATGAACCTTGGCAGTATTTCATCTTTCCTTATCGTTGAGTAGTACTCCATTGTATATATGTAACATATATTCTTTATCCAATCACCTATCAAAAGACTATTTTTTTCCTTGTCTTGACCACTGTGAATAATGGTGCAGTGAACATAGGGATGCATTTGTCTTTACCAATAAATGCTTTAATATTTTTTACATACCCCAAATTGGGGTTGCTGTCTCATACGGTAACTATTACTAATGTTTTGAGGAACCTTTATATTGTTTCCACAGTGGCTGTACAAGTTTACATTCCTATCAGGAATGAGAGAGTGCTCCTTTTTCTCCACAACCTCTTGCCACTTGTTATTACTTGTCTTGTTGATAATAGCCATTTGACAGATGTGAGGGGTTATCTCATTGTAGTTTTATTTGCATTTGTCCACTCTCACCACTCATTCAATTTAGTAATGGAAGTCCTAGCCAGAGCAATCAAGCAAGAAAAAGAAATAAAAGACATCCAAATTGGGAATTAAGAAGCAAAAGGGTCATTTTTTTTTTTTTTGCAAATGACATGAATGTTTATATAGAAAATTATAAAGACTCCACCAAAAACAACTATTAAAAACAATAAACAAATTCAGTAACATTTCAGAATACAAAATTAAAGTACAAAAATATACTGCATTCCTGTATACTAACAATATAATGTCAGAAAAAAGTAATAAATCATTTTTAAATTCTAATAAAAAGAATGATATACCTGGGAATTAAATTAACAAAGGATGTGAAATACATATATATTGAAAGCTACAAAGCATTATTAAAACACACAGTTTGGAAAAGACACAATGGGTTCTGGTATGGTGGTTGTGCCCTCAGGGTATGACAAAGATTACTCTGACATTTCAAATTTGTTCAGGTGGTTGATGAAGAATATACAGAATTCAGAAAAGATCCGATGTGCAATGACTCACATGAGCATCAGAGAACTTCCCGGAAGGCCAGATTCAACATCATGGAAAAATGCAGTGAGCTCCACAAAGAGCAGGTCCAAAGCACTTGTACAGCAGTTGGCATGATGTAATAGGGGTTGGGTATCACAGTCATCAAGCCTGAGGACTGAGCCCACCCACAAACAGGAGAAAAATAATCAAGACTCAAATACAAGAAGAAGGCCCACACAACCCAAACAGCTCCATTCCTAGAGCAATCAGCTCAAAAGATCAAGGAAACTAAGCCACTGGTTCCAGCATAGAGGCTACCCCACCAAGACTGTGAGGCATAGCAGTCTTATCCAATACACAGAAACAAGCACAAAAAAACAACAAAGATTGTGAAACAAAGAAACAGGCCCAAAATGAAAGATAGTAGGAATCTCTAGAAAAATAACTAAATTAAATGGAAGCAAGTGAATTATCACAAAACAGAGTATGAACTAATGGTTTTTAAAATTCTCACCAGCATAAAAAATAACATAAAAACTATGAAAAAGAACCAGTTAGAAATGAAGAATGACATAGTTCAAATAAAGAATACACTGAAAGAAAGAATAGGCTAGCAGCAGAGGATAAAATCAGCAGATTAGAAGATAAGGTAGAAAAAATCACTCAATCAGAGCAGCAAAAAAAAAAAAAAAATACTTTAAAAGCATGAGGACAACTTAAGGGAACTTTGGTACAACATAAAATATAATAACATCTAGAACATAGGGAGAAGAAAGAGAGCAAGGGAAGCGAACCTGTTCAAAGAAATAATGACAGAAGACTTTCCTATTCTGATGAAGGTAAAAGTCACACAAGTTCAGAAAGCATAGAGATTCCCAATCAATATGAACCCAAAAAGACCCACACAAAAAAACCATCAAAATTAAAATGACAAATGTTAAGGACAAAGAGAATATTAAGGGAAGCAAGAGAGACACAAGAGAGACACAAGAGAGACATACTCAAATACCTACAAAAGAATCTACTTAAGACTTTCAGATGAATCCTCAACAGAAACACTACAGGCCAGAAGAGAATGGCATGAAGTATTCAAAGTAATGAAAAGCAAGGATCTGAAACCAAGACAATTCCAGCAAGGCTATCATTAAAATGAAGGGTGAAATAAAGTGCTTTCCAGAAATTAATAATAACTAGAGGCCCAGTGCACAAAAATTTGTGCACTCGGGGGAGTCCCTCAGCCCGGCCTATGCCCTCTTGCAGTCTGGGACCCCTTGGAGGATGTCAACCTGCTGGCTTAGGCCCACTCCCTGGGGGATCAGGCCCAAGCTGGCAGTCAGACATCCCTCTGGCAGTCTGGAGATCTCGAGGGATGTCCACTTGCCAGCGGGGAGCAGGCCTAAGCTGCAGTCGGACATCCTGAGTGCTGCTGAGGAGGCGGGAGAGGATCCCACCACCACCGTTGTGCTGGCAGCCATCAGCCTGGCTTGTGGCTGAGCAGAGCTCCCCCTGTGGGAGCACACTGACCACCAGGGGGCAGCTTTTGCATTGAGCATCTGGCCCATGGTGGTTAGTGTGTGTCATTGAGACCAGTCATTCCCAGTCCTTCTGATGTTAGGGTCAATTTGAATACTACCCTTTCATTATATAGAATAGAGGGCTGGTGCACAGGTGAGGGGCCGACTGGTTTGCCCTGAAGGTTGTCCTAGATCAGGGTGGAGGTCCCACTGGGGTGCCTGGCCAGCCTGGGTGAGGGGCTGATGGCTGTTTGCAGGCTGGCCACAGCCCCTTCAGGGTAGGGGTCCCTGCTGGGGTGCCTGGCCAGCCTGGGTTAGGGGCTGAGGGCTGTTTTCTGGCTGCCCAAACCCCCTTCAGGGCGGGGGTCCCCATTGGGGTGCCTGGCCAGCCTGGGTGAGGGACTGAGGGCCATTTTCAGGCTGCACTCACCCCCTCAGGGTGGGGGTCCCCACTGGGGTTCCTGGCCAGCCTGGGTGAGGGCCTGATGGCTGTTTGCAGACTGACCAAGCCCTCCGGCGACCGAAGCTCCCAGCCTTTCCTTTTTTTTTTTATTCACTCCAGCTCTGTGGCCATGGCGACTGGAAGCAGGTATCTGGGGTTTATTTACCTTCTATAATTGAAACTTTGTTGCCTTAAGAGGAGGCAGCAGCTGGCCGGGAAGCTTGACTTCCTCCATCATTGGGGCAACCAAGCCTCCTGCTTGCTCCAGCTTCGTGGCTACTGGCTGCCATCTTGGTTGGGTTAATTTGCATATAGTTGCTCTGATTGGCTGGTGGGTGTGGCTTAAGGCATGGCGAAGGTATGGTCAATTTGCATGTTTGTCTTTTATTAGTGTAGATAACAATAAAGTAGTTTATTACCACCAAATCAGCATTGCAAGAAATGTGAATGTTACCACTGTAAGAATAAGAAAGAGACAGAAAGCCAAAACCGGTTTGGTTCAGTGGATAGAGTGTCGGCCTGCGGACTGGAAGGTCCCGGGTTCGATTCCGGTCAGGGGCATGTACCTGGGTTGCGGGCACATCCCCAGTAGGAGATGTGCAGGAGGCAGCTGATCGATGTTTCTCTCTCATCAATGTTTCTAACTCTCTGTCTCTCTCCCTTCCTCTCTGTAAAAAATCAATGAAATATATTTAAAAAAAAAAAGAAAGAGACAGAGAGAAACATAGACATAAAGAATAAAAATAGCAATAAATAAGTACCTAGCAATCATAACCTTAAATGCAAATGGATTAAATGTTCCAATAAAAAGACCTAAGGTACTTGAATGGACACAAAAACATGACCCACCTGGCTGGCGTGGCTCATGTGGTTGAGCATTGACCTATGACCCAAGAGGCCAAAGTTCCATTCCCAGTGAGGACACATGCCTGATTTATGGGCTCAATCCCAGTGTGGAGCATGCAGGAGGCAGCCAATCAATGATTTTCTCTTATCATTGATGTTTCTATATCTCTCTCCCTCTTCCTTCCTCTCTGAAATTATATATGTACTAGAGGCCTGGTGCATGAAATTCGTGCATGGGAGGGGGAGTCTCAGCCTGACCTGTACCCTCTCCAATGCAGGGATCGGGCCTAAACTGGCAGTTGGACATCCCTCTCGCAATCCAGGACCTCTGACTCCTAACCGCTCACCTGCCTGCCTGCCCTAACCACTCTGCCTGCCGGCCTGATGCCCCTAACTGCCCTACCCTCCTGGCCTGGTCCCCCCTAACTGCCCTCCCCTGCCAGCCTGGTCACCCCTATTAACTTTTTAAAAAAATCTTATCTCCTTCACACACAATTGTATTTGACTTCCTTATTGGCTTCTCACTCTCACACAATTTTTCTTTCTCCTTTATGTAATACTTTTTCCTACTGACTCATCATTTATAAACTTTTATTTCTTCCTTATTTCCTACTTCTGTTCATCATCCTTCTTCCCATCTTTCTCTTACCCTCCCTCCCTCCCTACATTCCTTCTTTCCTTTATCTTTACCTCTGCCTTCCCTCTCCTTTTCCTTCCTCCCCACCTTAATTTTTTTCTTCACTTCCTCCCTTGGACCTGCTTTGCTAACTGCCCCATTTATTCCTTCTTCCCATTTTCCTTTTAAGCTCTACCGGCTTCCCTTTAAAGCTTTTCTTCCCTCCCTCTTTCTCTCTCATCCTACCTTTCCCATATACTCTTCTCTACTTATTTCCACTGTTTTAATATCTATCTATCTATCTATCTATCTATCTATCTATCTATCTATCATCTATCTATCTATGTGCCTAATTATTCACTATAATTTATCCTTTTTCTTTTCTGACTCCTAATTTTAAAATCTGTCCCCAGTACACAACTATACTTGATTTACATTATAGCTCCTACAGTTCCCTCATACATCCTCTTTCCTTCTTTAACTCTGCTGTTATGACTCCTTCATAAAGTTCTTCCCTTCCTCCTTCCCTTCTCCCCCACCTCCCCCTCCTTTCTCACTCTTTTACTCGTTTTACAGGCTAATTTAAAAAGTCAAAATTTCTATGCTTTTTTCCCTTTGTACTGACTACTTTCCTCTCTGGGACCTGTAGCTGTCTCTGTTTGGGCACTCGGACCCTACTCCCACTGGCTTTGAGGGGCCAAGGGACAATGCAGCTGTGTCTTGCCTCCCGTGGCCCACACCTCACCCCCTCAAGTTGGGGGAGGGTCCAGCCAACCCCGGCCTGCGTCCATGGCAGGGACCTGGGACCCACTGTGTTACCTGTGTGTACTTGTGCATTCATGCGCATGCAAGGCTTTTCTCCCATTGAGCGTTGAGTGCTGGTGTGCCCACTCCCACACCTTTAGCGCCTCTCCATCCACTCCCCTCAGGAATTCGCAGACGACCAGTGTGTTTGCGCAGGCATGGTTGGGCCTGGCTTGTCCTAGGGGGGCATTCTACACAGGATGCAAGACCCCATCCAGGTCGGGTCAGGAAGATGAATGAATGGACGGCTGGAGAAAGCCACAGTGGCTTCCCTATGGTGTGAGGGTCACCTGTGCACTCTCTGTTGTTGCTCCTGGGCCCTTCTGCCGACCACACCCCAAGAACCAGCCTTCTGCTGTGAGGGTGTCGCCCCTTGGTCGGGGGTTAGTGGCGTCCCCAGGCAGAGGGTTCTCTGATGGGGCATGGTGTGGAGGGGTGTTTGTTGGGCGCATGCACCTGGGAGAAAAAGAGGACTCCGGTGAACCCAGCTGCGCATGCACCTGCTCATCTATCAATATGCAAATTGGTTGTTACTTGGACACCGTAATGGACAAATTAGCATATTCCCTCTTTATTATATAGGGTATATATATATATATATATATATATATATATATATATATATATATATTTAAATAAATAAAAAACATTACCCAATTATATGCTGTCTACAAAAGACCCACATCAGAACAAAAGACTCACACAGGATGAAAGTGAAGGGTTGGAAAAAATTATTCCATGAAAATGGAAATTTAAAAAAAGCAGGGGTAACAATATTTACTTTTGACAAAATCGATTTTATAACAAAGGCCATAGCAACAACAACAGAACACTGCATAATACTAAAGGATCTTTCCAACAAGAGGATTTTAACACCCCACTGACATCACTGGATAGATATTCCAGACAAAAAAAATCAACAAGTGAACAGCAAGTTTAAATGATACACTAGATCCAATGGATTTAATTGATAATTACAGAACATTTCATCTTAAATCTGCAAAATATACATTATTCTCAAGTGCACATGGAACATTATCAACAATAGACCATATGTTATGACACAAGTATTTACAAGTTCAAGAATATTGAAATCCAATTAAGCATCTTCTCAGATCATAATGGCATGAAACTAGAAATAAAATAAAAACAATCAAAAGCATCCAAATGCATGGAGGCTAAATAGCACTCCATTAAACAATGAATGGGTTACAAATGAGATCAAGGAAGAAATCTAAAACTTCCTAGAAAAAAAATAAATGAACATGCAACACAAAATCTATGGGACTGTGAAAGCAGTCCTGAGGGGGAAGTTCATACCATGACAAGTACACATAAAAACAAACAAACAAACAAACAAACAAACAAATAAATAAATATAAAATAAATAAATAAATAAAACACAAGAAAAAATCTCAAATAAAAGAGAACAAGAAAAGGTCAGATTGGAAGTAAATGGCTTAAAGACTAAAAGAACAATACAAAAATCAATGGAACCAAGGTCTGGTTCTTTGAAAAGATAAGGAAGATTAATGGAACTTTGCCAGACTCATCATGAAACAAAGAGAGAGATCCCAAAGAAGTAAATTCAGAAATGAGAGGTGAAGTAATAACTGACATCACAGAAATGCAAAGAAGTGTAAGGAAATATGATGATCAACTATATTCCAGTAAATTGAACAACTTAAGCAAAATGGACAAATTCCTAGAAGCATAGAATCTCCTAAAACTCAGTAAGGAAGAATGAGAAAACCTAAAGGAACTCATAACAATTAATAAAATAGAAGCATTAATAATAAAAAAATACTCTCAGCAAACAGAAATTGGGGACCAGAGGATTCATAGGTGAGTTTTATCAAACATTCAAAGAACTAACAGCTATCCTCCTCAAACTATTTTTTAAAAAATTAACAAAAAGGAAGACTTCCAAGCTCTTTTTACAAGACCAGCATTATCCTAATTCCATACCAATAACAACACCACAAAGAAAAAGAATTGCAGGCCAATATCCCTGATGAACATAGATCCTAAAATCTTCAACAAAATATTAGCAACTCAGATCCAGCAATACATTATAAAGATCATACACCGTGACCAAGTATGACTTATTCTGGGGATGCAATGCTGGTACAATATTTGCAAATCAATAAATGTGATATATCTCATAAACAAATTGAATGATTAAAATCACATGATCCTATTCATAGATGCCAAAGACAATATCCAGCACCTATTTTTGTTAAAAACCATAAGCAAGGAGTGAATAAAGAGATCATACTTCAGTATAATTAAGGGCATATCTGACAAACCTATAGCCATCATCATATTCAATGGGCAAAAGCTGCCCAGTTGGTGTGGCTCAGTGGTTGAGTGTTGACCCAGGAACCAAGAGGACACAGATTGGATTACCAGTCAGGGTACATGCATCTGTTTCAGTCTTAATCCACAATAAGGAGCATGCTAGAAGCAGCCAGTTGCTATTTCTCTCTCATCAATATTTATGTCTCTCTATCTTTCTCCTTCCTCTCTCTATAAATTAAAAAAAAAAAATCTAAAAGTACTTCCCTTAAGAATAGGAACAAAGCAAGGATGTCCACTTTCACCACTCTTATTCAACAGAGTACATTAAGTCCTATCACAGTGATTAGACAAGAAGAAAAAATAAAAGGCATCCAGATTGGAAAGAAGGAAGTAAAAACAACCATTATTAATAGATGACATTATATTGTAGATACAAAACCATAAAGCGACCAACAAAATCTATTAGATTCAATAAATTAATTCAGCAAAGTAGCAGAATACAAAGTTAATATCCAAAAATTGATGGCATTTTTATACATTAATAATGAAGTCTCATTTACAATTAAATCAAAGACTAGTAATATAAGATAACTAGGATTAAACTTAACCGAGGAGGTAAAAGATCTATACTTTAAAAATTATAGGACATTGAAAAAAGATATAAAGGAAGATATAAACAAGTGGAAGCATATTCTGTGTTCATGGATTGTAAGATTTATCATTATTAAAATATCCATACTATTCAAAGAAATCTATAGATTAAATGCAATCCCTATTAAAATACTAATGGCCTGTTTCACAAATCTAGAAAAAAATAATCCAAAAATGTATCTGAACCAAAAAAGACCCTGAGTGGCTGCAGCAAACTTGGAAAAGAAGAACAAAGGTGGCGGGATCACAATACCAGATATCAAAGTGTACTAGAAAGCCATTGTCATCAAAGTATCCTGGTACTGTCACATGATCAAACATATAGGTCAATGGAATGGAGAACAAAGACCAAAGAAATGAACTCATACCATTATGGTCAATTAATATTTGACAAAGGAGGCAAGAGCATACTGCAGTGTAAAGACCATATCTTTAATAAATAGTGTTGGAAAAATTGGACAAGACCATGCAAAAAATATGCAACGAGACCACCAACTTATACCATAAACAAGAATAAATTCAAAATGAAAAAAAAGACTTAAATGTAAGTTGTGAAAACCATAAAAATCCTAGAAGAAAACATAGGCAGTAAAATCTCAGACATCACAAGTAGAAGAATTGTCTCTGTTACATCTCCTATGGAAAGAGAAGCAAAGGAAAAAACAAAAAAAAAAACATAGAACTACACCTATCTAAAAAGCTTCTGCACCACAAAATAAATGATCATCAAAATGAGGATGTGAGGGCGATCTGGCTGTGACATCTGTCACCCCATTGATCGCCAGGGTTGATTCGGCTGATCTGGCTGGCTAGGCGGGTGTCCCCCTCCTCCCTCACCGATTCCATGTGCGTCCCTCCTGAAGCTGCGTGCTCGGTCGAAGAGGACGACCTTCCCCCTCCCCCCCGCCAGGAGAGGACCTGTCTTCGGTCAAGGGTATACGGGTAGCTGCGCTCCCCTGCTAGAACCTCCAAACAAGCTCTCAAAATGAAAAGGAACCCCTACAATGAGAGAACATATTTGCTAATGATACATTTAATTTTCAAAATGTATGAAGAACTCATCCAACTCAATTAAAGACAATCAATCTAATTAAAAAAAATGAGCAAGAAAATGACTAGACACTTATCCAAAGAGGACATATGGATGTCCAATAGCCGTATGAAAAAATGCTCACTAATGATCAGAGAGAAGCAGACTGGAACTACAATGAAGTATTACCTCACTCCTGCCAGAATAGCTGCCATCAATAAACCATCAAACAAGTGCTGGTGAGAATGTGGAGCAAAGTGAGCCCTGGTGCACTGCTGGTGGCAATGCAGACTGGTGCAGCCGCTGTGGAAAACAAAATTGTTTCCTCAAATAATTAAAAATAGAACTATTTTATGATCCCATGATTCAACTTCTGGGAATATATCTTAAGAATCCTAAAACACTGATCAGGAATAAACTATGCACCCCTATGTTTGTGGCAGTGTTAATTACAATAGCTAAGATCTGGAAACAGCCCAAGTGCCCATCAGCAGATGAGTGGATAAAAAAGCTGTGGTACATTTATACCAGTAAAAAAGGATATCTTACCCTTTGAGATAGCATGGAGGGACCTGGAGAGTATTATGCTGAGCAAAATAAGCCAGTCAGAGAAAGAGAGATATCACATGATCTTACTTATATGTGTAATATAATGAACAAAATAAACTGACAAATAAAATAATTGCAGAGGTATGAATGCGTGGAATAGACTGACAGATCTCAGAGTGGAAAGGGAAGAGATTAAACAAATAACTTAAATGCATGTATTCATAGCCCATAGACACAGACAATAGTGTGTAAAGGCCTAGGGTGGGGTAGGGTCTAAGAGTGGGGCAAAGAGAGGAAAGTGGGTGACATCTACAATACTGTCACCAATCCAATATAATAAAAGCCTAATATGCAAATTGTCCCTTCAACTGGGAGTTTGACTGGGCATTTGACCAGGAGTTTGACCAGGGGGCAGGGCTGCTTGGCCAACCACGAGAAAGGGAGGCTTCGGCAAGGGAGGCCCTGGCCAGCAGCCGGCAGCCATTAGGAACTCTACCTATGCATGAATTTCATGCCCTGGGCCTCTAGTATATGTATAAATAGATAGATAGATGGATAGATAGATTAAAAGTTTGCCTGAAAAAGACACAATGAAATGAAAATATATTCTGTGTTCATGGATTGGAAGAATCAGCATAGTTAAAATGTCCATATTTCTCAAAACAATATACAGATTTAATGAAATATCCCTCAAAATTCCAATGACAAAGTCAGAGAAAGATAAATATCACATGACCTCTTTCATTTGTGGAATATAATGAGCAACATAAACTGATGTACCAAAACAGAACCAGAGACATAGATGCATCAAACAGATTGTGCAAACTATGAGGGAAGGTGGGGGGGGGGGGGTGAGGGGGTAAGAGATCAACAAAAGGACTTGTATGCATGCATATGAGCAAAACCAATGGACACAGACTGTAGGGGAGTGTGAGGGCTTGTGCTTGGGGGAGGGGATGGTGGGGGGAGGTCAATGGGGGAAAAAGAAGACTCATGTAATACTTTAAACAATACTTAAAGATATTTTTCCATTCCTTCACTTTAAGTCTGTGTGAGTCCCTCGTTCTGAGGTGGGTCTCTTGTAGACAGCATATATATGGGTCATGTTTTTTTTTTTTGTATCCATTCAGCCACTCGATATCTTTTGTTTGGAGCATTTAGTCTTGTTATTGATAGGTACTTGTTTGTAGCCCTTTTTATTTTTTGTGCCTGTGTTCCTTCTTCCATTTTTATTTCTTCTATTTACACCAGTCCCTTTAGCATTTCTTGAATTCCTGTCTTGGTAGTGATAAACTCCCTTAGCCTTTTTTTTGTCTGTGAAGCGCCTTATTTCCCCTTCAATTTTGAATTATAGCCTTGCTGGATAGAGTATTCTTCGATACAGTCTCTTGCTTTGTATTTCTTTGTAAACTTCCTTCCATTTCTTTATGGCCTGATGTGTTTCTGTTGAGAAATCATTTGATATTCTAATGGGAGATCCCTTGTATGTAACTTTCTGTCTCTCTCTTGCAGCCTTTAAGATTATCTCTTTGTCCTGAATGTTTGCCATCTTAATTATGACATGTCTTGGTGTGGGTCTTTTTGGGTTAATCTTCTTTTGGAATCTATGTGCTTGTGTGATTTTTTCTTCCCCACATCAGGTAACTTTTCTGACATTTTTTCTTCAAATACATTTTCTAACCCTTGCTCCTCTTCTTGTCATTCTGGCACCCCTATTATTCTTCTGTTACCTCATCTCATGTTGTCCCAAAGCTCCCTTAGGCTCTCCTCCTGTCTTTTTAATTTAATTTTTTTTTTTTTTATCAAATTGCAGTTCATTTTGGTTGTGTTCTGCTTCCCTGTGTTCTTATTCACTAATTTGGTCTTCTGCTTCTCTTAGCATACTGTTGAAACTTTCCATGGTGTTTTTTATTGCAGCTATATCACTTTTAATTTCTTCTTGATTCTTACATAAGTTGCTGATTTTTTCATCCATCTGGTTTGTGAACTGTATGCCCCTTATTCTGAATTCTTTTTCTGACATATTTCATGCCTCCATTTCATGTAGCTGCTTTTCTGGCAATTCCTTCTTTCCTTTCCTTTGGGGGTTTCTTTGTCACCCCATTTTTGCTCTCACTGATAGATTTAGGTGTCTAGTCCTGCAGGGGCGGCTACTCGGGTGGCATTGGGTCCTTGGGTGGAGGCTTTTTCTTGGGTGGTTGTGGCATTGGCTACTTCTCAGTTGGTGGCGGCTCCTCTGGTGGGTGCTGCTTGCAGCAGTTGTGGCTCCTCTTGTGACAGGGGCAGACTGCTCACACAATTGCTGCTCCTTGTATGGGGATGGGCTGTTCACAATGCTGCTGCTCCTCAGACACACCAAAAAAAATTAATATTCCTAGGAATAAACTAAACAAACAAGATAAAAGACCTTTACTTGGAAAACTACAGGACACTGACAAAAGAGATAGAGGAAGATATAAACAGATGGAAGAACATGCCATGTTCATGGATTGGAAGAATCAACATCATTAAAATGTCCATACTACCCAAAGCAATCTATAGATTCAATGCACTCCCCATTAAAATACCAACAGCATATTTCACAGACCTATAATGGACTCTTCATGAATTCATCTGGGAAAAAAAAAAATAACCCGAATAGCTTCAGCAATCCTGAGAAAGAAGAACAAAGTAGAAGGGAATTCAGTAACAGATATCAAGCCATATTACAAAGTCACCGTTCTCAAAACAGCCTGGTCCTGGCCAAAGAACAGACATATAGATCAATGGAATAGAATACAGAACCCAGAAATCAACCCAAACCACTATGCTCAATTAATATTTGACAAAGGAGTCATGAGCATACAATGGAGTCAAGACAATCTCTTCAATAAATGGTGTTGGAAAAATTGGACAGATACATGCAAAAAAAAAAAAAAAAAAAAGAAAGAAACTAGACCACAAATTACACCATACACAAAAAAAACTCAAAATGGATAAAGAATTTAAACATAAAATGGGAAACCATGAAAATATCAGAGGAATCCATAGGCAACAAAATATCAGACAGATGCTGAAGTAATATATTCACTGATATAGCACCTAGGGCATTGGAAACTAAAGAGAAAATAAACAAAGGGGACTACATCAAAATAAGAAGCTTCTGCACAGCAAAAGAAACCATCAACAAAACAACAAGAAAGCCCACTGCATGGGAGAACATATTTGCCAATGTTATCACCAATAAGGGTTTAATCTCCAACATTTACAAGGAATTTATACAACTTAACAAAATAAAGATAAACAACCCAATCAAAAAATGGGCAACAGACCTACATAGATACTTTTCAAAAGTGGACATAAGGAAGGTCAAGAGACGAGCGAGAGCTGCAAATAAAAATGACAATGCAGTACCATCTCACACCTGTCAGAATGGCTATCATCAACAAATCAACTTGCCAGTGCTGGGGAGGATGTGGAGAAAAAGGAACCCCCATTCACTGCTATTGGGAATGCAGACTGGTGCAGCCACTGTGGAGAACAATATGGAGTTGCCTCAAAAAACTAAAAATGGAATTCCCATTTGACCCAGTGATCCCACTTCTAGGAATATATCCCAAGAAACTAGAAACACCAATCAGAAAGAATATATGCACCCCTATGTTCATAGCAGCACATTTTACAATAGCTAAGAGTTGGAAACAGCCTAAGTGTCCATCAGTAGATGAGTGGATTAAAAAACTGTGGTACATCTACACAATAGAATACTACGCTGTGGTAAAAAGGTTATAATTCTTACCATTTGCAACAGCATGGATGGATCAGGAGAGCATTATGCTAAGTGAAATAATCCAGTCAGAGAAAGATAAATAGCACATGATCTCATTCATTTGTGGAATATAATGAACAACATAAACTGATGAACAACAACAGATCCAGAGACAGAGAAGTATCAATCAGACCATCAAACCTCAGAGGGAAGGTAGGGAAGGGTGGGGGTAATGACGAGAGATCAACCAAAGGACTTGTTGCATGCATATATGCCTATCCAATGGATGCAGACACCAAGGGGGTGAGTGGGGGTGTGGGGGGCAATGAGGGGGTAAGGATACATATATAATACCTTAATAAATAAAGAAAAATAAATAAAAAATTAAAAGTTACATGACAGTAAAAAATAAAAGAATTTTAAAAATCCAAATGACATTTTTTAAAGAAATAGAACAAAAAATAATCGGATATTTGTGGAACCCTAAAAGACCAAGCAATCCTGGCAGAAATGAACAAAGCCAGAGGTATCTTACTCCCTGACTTCAGAAAACATAGGTACTAAATGTATGTAATGTGGTCTTAGAGGAGATTTTATGAATTTGACCCCAAAGTCAAGGGAAGTAAAAGCAAAAATAAATTAATGAAACTATACCAAATAAAAAGAAACTGCCAACAAAGTAAAAAGACAACCAACCAAATGGGAGAAGATATTTGCAAACAGGAGATTTGAGAACAGATTAATATCCAAAATATATAAGGAACTCATACAACTCAACACCAAACAAAAACAATCCAATTAAAAAAGGGGTAGAGGATCTAAACAGTTACCTCTTCCCAAAAGGCCAACAAATATATGAAAACCTGCTCAACTTCACTAGCTATGAAGAAATGTTTATTTCTAGGTAAAGTAATTTTTGTTCAGAGAAGATTTTGGTCAATCAAAACAAACCAACACTTTCATCCAGTGCCCTCACTCTGCCTCCCTTTGACAGCTATCTAAATTTTCCATGTATCCATGCCTGTTTCTATTTTGTTTGTCAGCTTATTTTGTTCATTATATTCCACATATAAGTGAGATCATATATGTCTTTCACTGACTGGCTTATTTCGTTTAGCAAAACAATCTTCAGGTTCACCCATGCTGTCCCCCAAAGTAAGAGTCCCTTATTTTTATGACTGTATAGTATTCCATTGTATAAATGTACCACAGCATTTTTTTTTCACTCTTCTAGTGATGGTCACTTGGGCTGTTTCCCGATCTTGACTATTGTCAATTAAGCTGCTATGAACATTGGGCACATATATTAAAAGAATATGGAAGGACCAGCCAAATAACATATATGCATAACCCATAGACATAGATAACATTGTGGTGATAGTCAGAGGGTATAGGGGATGAGGGCAAAGGTTAGGTGGGAAAATGGGAGACAATGGGGACATCTTTAATAATGTCAACAATAAAAATAAGGTAAAATCAATGCATAAATGAATGAATAAATAAATAAAAGTAAAATATGTTTAAGGGAAGAAAATATTTTCTTTTTTATTATTTTTTATTAATTTCAGAGAGGATGGAAGAAGAGAGAAGAGAGAAACATCAATAAAGAGAGGAAATCATTGATTGGCTGCCTCCTGCATGCCCCTTCTAGTGATCAAGCCCACAACTTGGGCATGTGGCCTGGACCAGAACCTTGGGCATGTGGCCTGGATCAAAACCAGAACCTTTCTGTCTGCAGGCCAATGCTCTATCCACTGAGCAAAACTGGCTAGGGCAACATTTTCAATTTAAATGTTTGTAATATATATTTTTTAAATTCTAAAATTTCTTATTTTTTTAGAAAAGTTAAATGCATTTGCTTTTAAAAATAATTGCTACTAAAAGAAAGGCATAAATTCAATAGAACTAAGTTGTGCTCTTACATAAAATAATAACTAACAAATCAAAGAATAAGCTTTATATCCTCATCTTCACCCACCCTCCAGAGTTTCAAAATGAAGGCATTTCAATAACCCAATATGAATATGGAATAATTAAGTAATGAAGAAAACATTACATGGGCAAAAGAAGGGATACAGTTGTTAGCATGGAAAAAAATAGAAATACAAGAATAAATCCTATATAATAAAGAGGCAATATGCAGATTGACTGTCACATCCTCACATAAGATGGCCACCCCCCATGTGGTCACAAGATGGCCACCACAAGATGGCCGGCAGGGGAGGGCAGTTGGGGGAAATCGGGCTGGCAGGGGAGCAGTTTAGGCATTGATCAGGCTGACAGGGGAGTGGTTACGGGCAATCAGGCAGGCAGACAGGTGAGCGGTTGGGAACCAGCAGTCCCAGATTGTGAGAGGGATGCTTGACTGCTGGTTTAGGCCCAATCCCTGTGGGGTCCCAGATTGGAGAGGGTGCAAGCTGGACTGAGGGACACCCCCCACCAGTGCATGAATTTCATGCACTGGGCCTCTAGTAATAATATAAGAACAAATTGTGTGTTTTGTTTCTCATGACTATAAACCTACTTTTGCCTAGTCCTGTACACAATGTGGTAGACAGAACAGTGGGCTATAAAGTTAGAGCTATAATTTTCATCTTAGTTTAGCTGTCATTCAGTGAATAAACATAGATTATTCATTGAAAATCCTTGTGCCTCAATTTCCACATCATTAATAGAATCCTATATAATAAAAGGCTAATATGCAAATTGACCAAACAGCAGACGACTGGTTGCTATGACATTCACTGGCCACCAGGGGCAGACTTTCGATGGAGGAGCTCCCCCTGGTGGTTAGTGTGCTCCCACAGCAGGTGCACCGGTCAGTCAGAAGCTGGGCTCATGGCTGGTGAGCATAGATTCAGTGGTGGGAGCCTCTCCTGCCTCTGCAGCAGCACCAAAGATGTCCAACTGCCTAAGCCATCCGTCGGACATCCTCCAAGGGCCCCCGGACTGCAAGAGGGTGCAGGCCGGGCTGAGGTCACTTCCCCCCAAGTGCAGGAATTTCATGCATCAGGCCTCTAGTTAATAATAAACAGTTCATTGTCTACAGAAATGATGTGACAACCAGCAAGATAATGAGCTAACATATGGATTATAACCACTTTGGAGATGAACACTTTAGAACCACGTAAGGCACTTTTTAAAATGCAGAATCCCAGTTTCTAGCTCCAGAGATAATTTGTATTCAGTACTTGGGAAGCAAGGAGAGTAGCAAGACATGATCTGCAAATCTGAATTTTTACTGAATACCCAGACAATTGTGAAGTAGGGCCCCATCTTGATTAAATGCTCTAATTAAATCTGTATGTGTACCCAATCATTTCCTCCTCCAGCCTTACACATCACTCAATAAGACAGGTGTCACAGGCAGGTAAAATAGTATCAATACAGTGGGTCCTGGGAGAGAAGGGGAGGGGTGGCATGGACAGTGGGAAGTCAGAGTTGTTGTGGCTACACTTATAAGAGAACAAAATACATAACTTTTCTGACATTCTTCGAATATATATTTCATGTAGCCAAAATAATTTGTTTTCAGTTTATTATAGAAGATAGTTTTCAGTGTAAAGCATGCTTAATAATAAAAAGTTAAATTGTAAATTTTTTTAAAAAAATTAAAAACACAACTCTTAGCACTTAAATAATCTGGAATTCATACTGAAACTGTTTCAACATATGAACCTATTTTTAATTTTTGTACCAAGTTACTTTAAGTTTAAAGCCACCCTTACTGGTTTGGCTCAGTGGATAGAGCGTCAGCCTGCAGACTGAAGGGTCCCAGGTTTGATTCCGGTCAAGGGCATGTACCTTGGTTGTGGGCACATCCCAGTAGGGGGTTTGCAGGATGCAGCTGATTGATGTTTCTCTCTCATCGATGTTTCTAACTCTCTGTCCCTCTCTCTTCCTCTCTGTAAAAAATCAATAAAATATATATATATTTTTTAAAAAAGAAAGTAAAGCAGAACAACTGCTGCTGGGCATTAAAAAAAAAAATAAGTTTACAGCCCAAGGCAATTAGTGTATTATAGTTTTGACTAGAGGCCCAGTGCACAAAATGTATGCACTCATGGGGAGGGGGGATCCCTCAGCCTGGCATGCGCCCTCTCACAGTCCAGGAGCCCCATGATCAATTGCCGCAAAGAGGGAAGCCCCACACACCCATCACAGCCTGCTGGTCGGTGGCCTGGGCCTCCCTTTATGGGGCGATCGTGGAGCCCCCCAATTGATTGCCCTGCTGGCCGGTGGCCTGGGCCTCCCTCTGCAGGGTAATCAAGAGGCGATGGCCGGGCCTCCGACCAATCACATAGCACCCGCCTGGCTGGCCTGGCACCATGGGTGTCATAGCATGGTCGTCCAGACAGTCGTTCCACTGTCCGGCTGTTCAGTCGATTTGCATATTATGCTTTTATTATTGTAAATATTGAAAGAAATCATGATACAAGTAAGATGTGTAGGAACTTGTGGCAAAAATTTAAATCTAGAAATAAATGAATTCTAGACAATTTATTGACATTGAATTTTATACACACTAATAAAAAGTTATGCTTATTAAAGAAAATTATAGTTATTAAATTTTTATGACAATATACTTTGAATTAGGGAGTTTTTGAAAGTTTTATCATAGTTTAACCTAAGTTATTAATAACCAAAACCTATCGCTTCACACATCACTCCTGGAAATATGGTGATAAAAAATGGTATAGTGATGTATGGACATGTAATGTCTCAAAGAAAGGTTCCTATCACATGGCTTCCACTTTGTCTTTGCAGTATTATAGTTGGCACTTTCATCAGGAAATTAGCAGAATATATAGAAAATCTAAAAGAAGAACTCAAAGGCAAAAGTTTAAAATTTATCAGAACAATGAAAATAAAGAGTAATGGTATATTACAACCAGTTGTAAGACTCTTCTACATCATCCCAATGAATTATTTTGAATTCAATGAAGTCCAATAATAAGACAGTAATTCTCTATTTTGCTATAAAACTTGAACTAAAAATAAACATAAAATTATTTTAAATGTATGAAGTCAGGGACCAAAGGCCTGTACATTATAATTTACTTACAAGTAAGAAAATAGATTGGTATAAGATCCATGAGAATGCCTAAAAGTTCACACAAACCCAGGCGTGGGGACAGTTTGGGAAGGAGATGCCTCCCCTTCCTTTCATCTCTGCGTCCACAAACATGAGCAGGAGCATGTGATAGCAGAGAGCCTCGCTCACCGCTGCAGCCTAGGGATGCCTGATATTGAGATAGCACTTCCTTCAAGGAAGGGCCAGGACTGAAACTTGTGTTTATGAAGGCAGATAGTAACTGAACCATACTCTGTGTCCCATGACTTTGCTGCAGTTTGGAATGGATAGAAGAGCCTGGGGTGTCAGGAGAAAGCACCACTTGGATTCAGTGAACGACAGAAGCCAAGTGCAGGGGGTGTCCCAGCCAGAAGGTGCTGCCCTGAGGAGAAGGAAGCAGCACTTGGCCCAATACCAGTCAATTTGAGGGGCATTGTAACTGGGAGACCCGTGGAGTGGGTGACTACACCTAAAAGCAGTACCAAGAAAAGGGCTAGAAAATGTGTGGAAAATAATTCAATCAAGCCACGGTCTGCCAGTCATACCATGAGGTGGCCTCCTGTGGCATCCCGGGGGGCACGGCAGCGTTGAGACAGGTGTTAGCACAGAGAGGAAGCTACCAAATCAAATTGTTGGAAGTGCAAAAAAATGGCAGGAGCTGCTACATAAAGAGAACTTGCTATTCCCTGACACTGAGGATCACAGCAGCAAGAAAGCACAGGAGCCTCATGAGATTTTTGGAGCCTCATGGACTTCCTCCTGCTTAATTCCCTGTGACACTGGCCCTATTCACAAGCCTGGGCTGCTGAGTCAACCCTCCAGCTACAGATTCAAAAGGAGACTTCAAAATGTAAGCAAGGCTTTCACCAACAACTATCTGTCCATGGGCGATTGTCTGTGTCCATGGGTGGGCTGGGAGAGGTCACTAGGGGGAAAGGAACAAGAGAGATTTAATTTAACTAATTAATTAAAAATTTAAACATGGGATCTCAAAGATCATTATCCATACTGTGTTTTGGAAACAGATGCTAATTCTTAGTTATCTCATTACAAAAGGATGAATAAAGATGAAGAAAAAGTAATATTAAACCCAATGAAATCCATTATGTCAAAATAACAATACAAGGCAGAAGTACGTATTTTTCAAGATTCCCTGTAGGAAAGAGAAGTAACTTTTATCTTAGTCAATTTATGGAGCATGGATTCTATAAAATGAGAGATGGGATAGGGTAATAGTGTGAGATTAAAATGTAATTGAAAGGCAAGAAGAAATTTAAAACAAAAAGCTAGATAATATAAAGAATGAATGCTATAAAATCACATATACATCAACATAAGTATAAACAATACACACTAAAGGTAAGAAAAATGATAATTCAAACAGCAAATTAGTGGCTTAATGGACTGTGTGTGTGTGTGTGTGTGTGTGTGTGTGTGTGTGTTGCCTAGCGCAAAGCACCCTTTAAATTGTAGAATATTTCGAAACAAGAAAGAAGCAAAATTCATATTTCTCCCTTTGTGGACCCTGTGGCCAAAGGTTGGCTAAGTAGATAGCATAGCTGAGGAATTTGATGAAATGGTATTTCAGAGAAGTCAGGGAATATTGGAGAGGTCTCTAATAAATCATGCTTCTCATTTCTAGTTAGCGCTCGTTTCTATAATCTCCTGACCATATGCAGCGGCCTCTCCCTTCTCCCCAGCTCGCAGGTTTTATCTTCATTAGCCAGCCATGACAGTCACAGAAGGCTGCTTCTTTGGAGGCACCACTGGGTGAAACAAGGCTCGGAAGGTATGGAGTCATCCACCAGGTTGGACAGCGAGGGTCTTGGAGAGCAGAGGCCCAGGGGACACTGAGTGTCTGTGAGTGGGGGTGCCTGTGTGGGGTCTGAGGTAGACCATTTCCGATGACACCCTGGTCTATGCCTTTCCACCAGCTGCTCCTGCAAACTCTTTGAGTCTAGTCCCGCAGTTCATTCACTGCTTCAGAAAGATATTTGAATATCTAAATATGCTTTCTATAAGTGCCTTTTCTATTGAAACCTGTGAAAGTTCATTTCTGTTGTCTAAAAATGAGAACTTAAACCAATTCATGTGATTTGGGGAATGAACTTCCTCAGAAAGTCATGAAAATGCACAAAGATGAAATGATATTGGAAATAAAGATGATGTAATGAATATCAAATATTTTTGAAGAGACAAGGCAAGCCAAAAGAGGAGCAAGAAACAATATGCTGAGTCCTATGGGAAATATAAAATAGGTTGAAGGCAATTCAGATTCATTGTCCTAAGTTCCTTTAAATTATAGAGGAGGCAGAGGCTGCATATAATTATTGCAAATGCTTTCATAGCTTAATGACATTTTAACTATTTTAAATTATGTGAGAACACAAAGGAATCTTCCTAAATTAATGAAATAATGAGCTTGCAAGTACCAGAGCACTGGTTTGTAAGCAGGTGGTTCTAGCACAAAGCTGTGGGCTGTGCTTCTCATTTCTAGTTAGCGTTCGCTTCTGTAATCTCCTGACCATATGCAGCGGTCTCTCCCTTCTCCCCAGCTCGCAGGTTTTATCTTCATTAACAAGATATGACAGTCACAGAAGACTGCTTCTTTGGAGGCACCACTGGGTGAAACAAGGCTCAGAAGAGTATGGAGTCATCCACCAGATTAGACATTAACACTATCCAGCTCTAGACAATGTAAAGTGTACAGAAATAATTATTTTTCTCCTCTCCATTTGAAATGCATTTAATTAGATGCTTTGACTGCTTTCCTTGCTTTTACTTGGATAATAATGTTAATGCTATTGAATTATTATAATTATATAGTACAGAGACATATATTTTTATATTAAAACTCTTGGCACCAGAAGTATTTATTTTTCAAGATTCACCGTAGGGAAGAAAAGTAAACTTTAGCATATTAATTCAGTGTGCATGTTCTATATTTCATAATATACCTACCCTGCATTACAATAAATTGTGAGAAGTATATATATTATTTAAATATTACATAAGTGGGAAAATATACATCTGTAATACTATCAACAATAAAAATTATATTTAAAAAAAATAATGAATACTTCATATAAGTTCCAGTCAATTTTGTCACAAATTAGTCCAAGTAGGGTGAGCTTCTGTGTTAAATAAAAAAAGAAGAAATTGTTTTCTAAGCTTTATGAATTTTAGAATTTTGTGAAAATGGCTGTAGGCCAGTGTTACCTTTGGATAACACTTTCATATTAATGATGTACACTTACATTGTATTTTATGCAGTAGCTGTATTACTAAGAAGTAGCACATATTGGTATGTAAAAATCTTTTTTTATGCATTAAAACGCGGACTCTTCCCACTTGCATTCAGCACCATCCAACCAGACCCCAAGTTGTACAGATGCTCCCTGTGGCAGTTTTCAAACTTCTGTTGCTTTGTTTGGAGAGTGTTCTAAAATGCAGGTCTATGTATGGAGTGACTCTGTTTAAAGTACATCGGTAGCTCCCCATACATGCCAGTAGAGAGGCCCAGAACCTCGCCCGGAGCACAAGACCCTCGCCTTCAGGTAGGATCCTCTCCTGTTGGATTGTGACTGGACCCCACCCCTTCTGATTTCCCTGTTAGGTCTCTCCACAACCTTGGCTTTCTCTCTGGATTCCATGGTACTGCTTCTTCCATCTATTCCTACTCATAGTTGTAGGGCCATCTTCTCACCCTCATTTGCATGCCCCACATCTGTGTTTCCCTAAGATCTTGGAAATAAATGTATCAAAAACAATTAAACACTGTTATAATTTTATTTTTGCTCTTTCTCATCCACCACCATTTTATTCATATTAATATGCATGTACATATTTTAATTAATCTTTATTGTTGAAAGTATTACAGATGTACCTTATTTTTCCCCATTGACCCCCTCCACTCTGCACCATCCAAGGCCTTCACCAGACTACTGTCTGTGTCCATGGGTTATGCATATAAGTTCTTTGGTTAATCTCTTCCCACCCCTCACCCTTTAACCCCCACTTTCCTTCTGAGATTTGTCAGTCTGTTCCATGCTTCTATGTCTCTGGCTCTATTTTTTTCATCCATTTATTTTGTTCATTAAATTCCACTTATGAGTGAGATCATTTGATATTTGTATTTCTCTGATTGGCTTATTGCACTTAGCATAATACTCTCCAGGTCCCTCCATGCTATATGTATGCATATTATTGAAAGTTACTAATACCTGAAACTGTTCTATAAGCCTTTTCATTTAACCTATGAGATAGTTTACTATTATTAGCTTCCTTATCCCATTGTGCAGATGAAAACAAAATATTTGAAACTCAAAGAGCAATACCCATAAACGTGTAGCAAACAACTTGCAACCCTATGTGAATCCTATTAGTTGGTTTTGAAAACCTGTGACTTTAATCACCATGCTGTGCTTCTCCACAAATATTGATTACTTGGTTCGTATTCTTAACCAGAGTAGGTGGGAACCGATTATAAAGAAATCTTCCCTATTTATGTGATCCCTAGAAGGATATTTTCTGTATAAATATCCTTAGTGTTTTCACTTTCTATTATCTTTCCTGGACTCAATGTCTGTATCAGATAGTCAAGAGGCAGAAGTCACAAGAGTTATTTTAACAAGAGGCAACGTAATATAAAGAATTATTAACCAGACATAAAGTTATTCATTAGATAACTAAAAAGGCTAAAAAGAGAGTAAGACTAAGATATTTTAGACAAAGTCTCCTCAGGAATCAACTCATCCTTAGAGCTGAAGGAACAAAGGAAAGATATTGAAATTACATTTTAGAGTTTCAAGGAGGGGTTCCATGCCTGTGAGGCTGAGGAGTTGCTGGGCTGGTGTTTGCGTCTCTGAGGGATGTGCCCCAGGCTGCATCTGTAAGTGCCAAACACCCAACTGGACTCAGCTGCTGTAGCTGGAGGAGGTCCCCTGCAGGTGTGGTGAAGAAGCATCGCTGGGGAGCTGAGAGGAAAGAGCACATTTCTGCTCTCTACTTCTGCCTGACAGGTTCCTTTTAGTGCAGCGGTTCTCAACCTGTGGGTCGCGACCCCTTTGGCGGTCAAAACGACTCTTTCACAGGGGTCGCCTAAGACCATCCTGCATATCAGGTATTTACATTACAATTCATAACAGTAGCAACATTACAGTTATGAAGTAGCAACAAAAATAATTTTATGGTTGGGCCACAACAGGAGGAACTGTCTTTAAAGGGGCAGAAGGTTGAGAACCACTGCTTTAGTGCCACTCCTGGCAAGGACCAGCAGGAGCCAGCTGGCAAAGAGAGATGTGACTTGCACAGTGCCAGCATGAGGGTCACAAAGCAGGTGATAGAAAGATGGGTTTAGAGCTGAGAAATAATTGCATAATAACTGGCACAAAGAGGGGCTTATAGATGTGCAAGGCATGCATAACTCCCCAGTAACCACCTCAGATATGGAAAAAAAGAAATATGGTATTATAACCCAGAAGGCAATACCAAAGGCATTTGGAGAAACCGGGAGAGCACAGTTATCCCCTGGGAGGAGAGCCAGCATCCGCCCAAGGAACCTCCCCCGTTGCCAAGGCAGGGGCTCTTCAAGGCACCTGTCAGCAGGAATGTATCTCCACTGGGACACATGGTACTTGTTTCCTGGTCTCTCCTTTTCTGAATGAGAATGTTTATTGCGGTTATCTTGGTGTTTTTTTCTGTCATTACAAGGTGGGTAAGGTGACTGTCAGGACTACAAACTGCCACAGCAGACCGGAAGAGGACTGCACACCCCCCAGAGCCTGCTCTCTGAGCTAGCTTTTGTGATGAGACTGGACTATGGGTTGTCTCCTTGGATAGGGCTGACTATGAACTCTGTGTGAGAAGGGTGTTCACTGATATTTAGTGTCAGAGGGACAGAATATGAATGGAGCAGAGATGGTAGCTGTCCATCAACATGTGCAATCTCTCTTCCATTATAAACATGTATGAAGTTGTACTTGAAAGAGACTGCCTACACAGACATCACATTTATCAGCTTTCCTCTCTAATTTCTAGGTGTTTACCTGGGACTAAGTTTGTCAGTAAAATGATGACAAATACGATGTGTGTTACTCTAGGCCAGGGCATTTAAAATAGCAGATAAATGTCCTCCATATCCTCTTTTCCTCCTTCTGCTAATTAGATGGGAAAGCTGCAGGACTCTAGTGGGTGGTATTGTTACATGATGGAGGGGCCTAGGTTCCTTAATTACCTCAGGCCTGGAATACCAGGATGGCTGTTATGTAAGCAGGAAACAACCTTCTCTTTTGTTAAGCTACTGATAGCTAGTGCTTTATGTGTTACCATAGCTGACGTGTTAGCCTATCTAATTTAGAAATCCATGGCATATGCCCTCTAGCTTCATTCCTAAAGGAATGATGAAAGTGAGGCCATGGTAAACTAAGGAGCCCAAAACAATCTGTTCATCAAAAAGGGAAGACTTACTAGAGATTTTTCCACTCAGAGAAGACACACAATATAAACAAATAAACCATAGGATCTGTAAAAGTCATTTTGAAAAGTAAAGAAAATTCATGGGTATTTTTAGAGAACTTTCACAGTTTGGAACAATTCAAGTTCTGGGAAAAAATATAATCTTAGGCATTAACTATGTACTCTTTAAACTAAATTAACAAAAGTGCTAACACTATGAAATAATAGATAAATTTACCATGTGTCAGAGTACTTACTCCTGAATCCCGCTCACCCTGCTTGCTGCAGCCAGTGGTTGGAGTAAGTTCCTCCTTGATCCTGCTTGACTACGTCAACTGTGGGGCCTTAGTTCCCCTACCAGGAACCAGACCTTTATGGATTCCAGGCATTAAATGGAGAAGATATGAGCAGCCATAGGCGTATAGGAGAGCCTTTATTGCAGACCAAGTAGCCATTGCTAACAAGGAGCCATCAGACAAAGCAGTTCTTTAAACTAGCTGCACAAAGAAGTCCTTGCTAATACAACAGCAAAGACAGGAGCCATACCAAACAGCCACACACCGGCTGGTCAATAACACATCTTTGTACTTAGACAAAAGAGGCTGTTTGCCAAATAGTGACATCAATATTTGGGTTATAGAGAGGTATGTCTGCACAGTGCATGCAGTAATATTGCTCTGTCCTTGCTTTTGCACCTGTGTATGGCAAATTGGCCTTGAGCGTCCTGCATAGTCTGATTAGGGTTCCCACCTCAAATTGGCCTTGAACATCTGGAGTACTTTGATTACGGTTCCCACACCATGCTAAGAATGTAGACTAGCCCCAGCCGGTTTGGCTCAGTGGATAGAGTGTCGGCCTATGGACTGAAGGGTCCCAGGTTTGATTCAGTCAAGGGCACATGCCTGGGTTGCCAGCTCAGTCCCCACTGTGGGGCGTGCAGGAGGCAGCCGATCAATGAGTTTTCTATCTTTCTCCCTTCCTCTCTGAAATCAATAAAAATATATTTAAAAAAAGAATGTAGACTAAAAATATATCTATATAAGGAAAAGAGAAATTCAGGACATCAGGACTAGTGAAGTACCTCAAAGAAAACAGACAATAGGTTACATTTATTAATTTGAACCTATCCAACTGTACATAAAAAATAAAAAGGTCAATTTTTCAAAATAAAATAATTTTTTTTTGCACTAAGGAAATATGTTGATATACGTTAATTCTCCAGGATAAGTGGGGGTAACAAACATGAGGTTATATTTTTTGAGTATTTATTTAATTCTAAACATAATTTTTAAAATCCTACAAATATTGAGACTGAACTAAAGTGTCAAAGAAAAAATAAGCTGTTCTCGTACTTTTATTCAATAGCATCATATTCTTATTTCAGAATAGAGTAGAATATATTATACTAGAGGCCCGGTGCATGAAATATTTTCACAGGGGTGGGAGGGTGGTTCCCTGAGCCCAACCTGAACCCTCTTCAATCTGGGACCCCTTGGGGGATGTCCAACTGCTGGGGATCGGGCCTAAACCGGCAGTCAGACATCCCTCTCAAAATCTGGGACTGCTGGCTCCTAACTGCTCACCTGCATGCCTGCTTGCCTGATTGCCTGATTGCCCCTAACTCCCCGCGCCCCCCGCCAGCCTGATCACTCCTAACCACCTCTTCCTGCTGGCCTGGTCGCCCCTTACTTCCCCCCCTGCCAGCCTGGTTGCCCCCAACTGCCCCCCTCTGTCAGCCTGATCATCCCTCATTGCCCCACTTGCCTTCCTGGTCGCCCCCAACTGCTCCCCTTCTGGCTGGTCACCCCATGCAGCCTGCTGTTCAGTCATTTGGTCATCCCTCACTAACCCCCCTGCCAGCCTTGTCGCCCCACACAGCCTGCTGTTTGGTCGTCCATCTGGTTGTTTCAGTTGTGATGACTCCTGGCTTTTTATATTTTAGGATAGTTTTGAAAATATGTGTTGAACTGAGATTTCCACATCTAGTTTAGTTGTTGCACATAAAATAATCCAAAGCAAAGAACTTGCTTTTGATATGAAAAGTATCTGATAGCATTATTACCATCATTTTATGGTAATAAAATAAAAAACCAAACAAGCACTTTAAGCAATGATCAAGAAAACTTAGGAATTTGCATGAGAAATGACTTAGAAAGAACATCCTGTCCATTTAAAAATAAATCAAGTTTATATAATTATGATACATTATAATATATAGTACAATTATAACAATTATTAAATAGCCATATGACATATTATAATTTAAAAATTATAGTTTTAGGGAAAAAGAAGACAACATCTCATTTGATGCCATAGAATCAGTTGGTATGGGGGTGGACAAGATGGAAGGAACTATAAATATGCTTATTTATTCATATTTCATGAGGGGTGTAAATCATTACTCTTATACTTCTAAAACAAATAAATGTAGAAACAAATTAAAAACATATCCATCAAAAAAATGTATTTTTGTTAATTTTGATAAAAATACTTTGGTTAAAGAGTGGACATTGGAGGGGTATTGAATTAACTTCTTTTAGAATTTAGTTTTGATAAATGTCATGACAAAAACCCAGATGTTATTTATTTTCTTATTTATGTTATTTAGATGAGGTCAATTAAATACAATAAAATATATCTCAGAAGAATTTTCCCTCTAGTACATATTTTCATGGAAATCTCTTAAATCCCTTTCTGTCTCCCTGAACAATACTGCTAGGGCAAATCTATTAGTTATTTACACTTCTTAAATGGCTCTTTTCTATTTCTTGACAAATTGCATTAATTTCACAAGTTTTTGCACCGGGCCTCACTGTACTACAATACTCCTATTTTACATAGGAGTACATTCATGAGGACAATATCATAACTGGAAGAATGTTAACAAAAATATAAATAGTAACTGCACGACTTGCCTGTATCATTGAACTTGACTCTGTGACTTTTAGGACTATTCAGCAAAACCTAGGATCACATTGCTGTCATTCGGTCAAAGTCCCATAAAGTGCTTGTGTTTTAAACTTTCCTTCTCATTTTCTGGCTTTGATCAACAACTCACTCTCATCTCTACATATTGCTGTCACTCTCATCTCTACATATTGCTGTCACTCCCTCTTGGTAAACTCCAGATGTTTTGCATTGATTTGGGCTCTGTGTGACTTTGTATTCCTGGAGAATACACTTTCCTCGGCCTAGGCCACAGTGATTCTTCTAAAGAACTCCTCCCTTATGAAAACAGAAGAAACAGAGACAGAGGGAGGAATGAAGGAAAGGAGAAGGGGAGAGAAGAAGAGGGAGGAAGTAAAGAATCCTGTGACTATACAAAAACAATCACTAATGTAAGACATTATAGCCCTGGCGGGGTGGCTTAGTTGGTTGGAGCACTGTCCCATTCATCAAAAGGCTGCCGATTGGATACCAAGTCAGGGCATATGCGTCGGTTACGGATTCAATCCCTGGTTAGGGCTCCTACAGGAGGCAATCAATCTCTGTTTCTCTCTCACATTGATGTTTCTTTCACTCTCTCTCCCTTCCTCTTTCTCTAAAAATCAATAAAAACATATATATCAGGGTATGAAAACCTAATTTTCTCCTAAAATTCTAAAGGTATACAGGAGTAAATATTCATTAATCAGTCTTTTAAAATCATTTTTTGCTATGGATTAGTAATTTTATCCCATGACTTGGTGTCACATATTAGTGAGATTTTACGGCATTTGTCTTTCTCTGACTAGCTGGTTTCACTTAGCATAACACTCTTCAGGTCCACCCATGTTGTTCCTTCTCTCTTATAGCCACACTAGAGGTCTGATGCATGAAATTTGTGCACTCAGGGGGCAGGAGGAGTCCCTCAGCCAGACCGGTGCCCTCTTGCAGTCTGGGAGTCCTCGGGGGATGTCTGACTGCCACGGAGGCAGGAGAGGCTCCACCACCACCACTGTGCCCTCCAGCTGTGAGGACAGCTTCTGGCTGAGCGGCATTCCCCCGGTGGGAGTGCACTGACCACCAGGGGGCAGCTCCTGCATTGTGTGTCTGTGCCTTGGTAATCAGTGTGCCTCATAGAGACTGGTTTGGTCTATTTGCATATTAGCCTTTTATTATATAGGACTAGAGGCCCAGTGCACAAAAATTTGTGCACTTGGGGGGAGTGGGGTCCCTCAGCCCGGCCTGTGCCCTCTCGCAGTCTGGGACCCCTCAGGAGATAACGACCTGCTGGCTTAGGCCTGCTCCTGGGTGGCAGAGGGCAGGCCCAATCCCTAGGTGCAGCCCCTGGTCGGGCTCAGAGCAGGGCTGATTGGGGAGTTGGGGCGCCAGCCCGTCAGGCACAGAGCAGGGCAGATTGAGAGGTTGTGATGCCACCCTCAGTCACGCTCAGGGTAGGGCCAATTGGGGGGTTGAGGCACCGTCCCTTGTCACACTCAAGGCAGGGTCGATGGGGGGGTTGCAGCGCCACCCCCTGTAACGCACAGAGCAGGGCCAATCAGGGGGTTGGGGCAACACCCTCTATCACCCACAGAGCAGGGCCGATCAGGGGGTTGGGGCACCGCCACTGTCACACTCAGGGCAGGGCCGATGGGGAGGTTATGGCTCTACACCACACACACAGAGCAGGGCCTGTGGGGGAGGGGGGCTTGGGGAGCTCCCCCCTGTCAGGCACAGAGCAGGGCTGCTCAGAGGGTTGGGGCCCCGCCCCCTGTCACACACAGAGCCACAGGGTGATCAGGGGGTTTGGGCGCTGCCCCCTGTCACACTGATCCCGGTGCTGGGAGGCATATTACCCTTTTACTATATAGGGTAGAGGCCTGGTGCATGGGTGGGGCTGGCTGGTTTGCCCTGAAGGGTGTCCTGGATTAGGGTGGGGGTCTCCACTGGGGTGCCTGGCCAGTCTGGGTGAGGGGCTGAGGGCTGTTTTCAGGCTGGGAGTGACTGAAGTTCCCAACCGCTCCTTTTTTTCTTTTTTTTAATTCTGGGCCAGCTTTACCTTGAGGCTTGGCTCCAGCTCTTAGGCCTCCACGGCTGAAAGTAGGTTTCTGGCCTTTGCTTACAATGTTGCGAATCTGCTGGCTGAAGTCCGGTGGTATTTGTTACAATGTTTCTAAAACTGCCTGCTCAGAGGCCTGCAGCCGCAGGCGGGGAACGTTGGTTTCCTCCAACGATCCTCCGTCACTGAGGCAAGCAAGCCTCATGTTAGTTTCAAGCTGCCTGGCTGCCGGCTGCCATCTTGGCTGACAGTTAATTTGCATATCTCGCTGATTAGCTAATGAAAAGGGTAGCGGTCGTACGCCAATTACCATGTTTCTCTTTTATTAGTGTAGATAGTATTCCAATGTGTATATGTACCATAACTTTTTTATCAACTCCTCTGCTGATACTGATCTCTCAACATAAATATTTCAGGCCAGAAGAGATTGGCATGAATTATTCAAAGTAATGAAAAGCAAGAACCTGCAACCAAGACTGCTCTATCCAGTAAGGCTATTATTTAAAATCAAAAGCAAATAAAAAACTTCCCAGACAAAAGAAGTCTAAAGGAATTCATTACTACCAAACCAGCATTGCAAAGGGACTTCTTTCAGAAGAGAAAGAGGAACATGAACATAGAGAAAAAAATGGTAATAAATAAGTAACTATCAATAATAACCTTAAGTGTAAATAGGTTAAATGCTCCAATCAAAAGACATAGGGTTGCTGAACAGATAAGAATATGATTTTTAATAGCAGGATAATATCTATTTATTAGTCACCCAATTTTATTTTATCTGTACTTAATCTATTATTACTATTTTAACATCCAATTAACATTTATAATTTATTTTTATTAACTTCAGAGAGAGCATTGGGGAGTTAGAGAGAGATAGAGTCATCAATGATGAGAGATAATCATTGATGGGCTGCCTCCTGCACACCTCCCACTGGGATTGAGCCCACAACCTGGTCATGTGCCGTGACCAGGAATTGAAACGTGACCTCTTGGTTCATGGGTTGACACTCAACCACTAAGCCACACCAGGCAGGCTCACTTAACATTTTACCTGAAATTTCTCTTAGTATATTATTACATACATGTAAATTCTAGTATCATCTGATTAGTACATGTTTACATCTCGTTAAAACTTTTGACCCAACACCTTCATGATGTGCTACAGAATGATTCAGTAGCATATTGCTGGGAATCATTCCTACCTAGATGGCTAGAAATCACATAGTGCATATCAGTCACATGACTGCCATTAATATGAAATAATTATCATTTAGCAGGGAAACTCAAACTCCATTAGTTTCAAAGTATAATTGCCCCAGGAGAAGAAAAATAAAATGACAATATGTCAGATTTGCAAAAATTAAATTTTTATTGCTAAGAAAATTCTTACACAATGCTGGTGGGAGGGCTTAACAGTTTTGGGAAGCAGAATTCCATTGCTTACTGATTTTGAAGGTAAGTTTATCTTATGACTCAGCAATTACGAATTTGGCATATAAACACAAGGTGACTATATGCTGGTATATGAGCACTAAAATACTCATACAAGAATGTTTCTGGAAGTATTGATTGTGAAAGTCAACCATAAAAGTATTGTCTATCATCTGTCAGATGTCTATCTAGATTGAGCAAATTAATTGTGATATTACATAGAGAGAAATGAATAAACTAAAGTGATGCACAACATGATGGATGCATCTCACAAATTAACATTGAGCAAAAGAAACAAATTGAAATTTCATACATACAATATGATTCCATTTATGTACATTTTAAAGACAGAATTAATCTATGTTTTTTAGGAGGCATTAACAAATGTAAATGTTACATAGCAAACAAATAATTTGGTAACGCATTCTATTTGAGGATTGGGGAAAGGAGTGTAAGATTAGATAAAGGTATTAAGGGTGGGGAGATTGATAAGTTTCTGGCATTGTTTATCCAAGCCCTTTGCCCATTTTTCAAAACTGAATTATTTGTATTTTTGCTATTGGATTTTGTGAGTTCTTCATAAAGTTTAGATATTAATCTCTTATCAGATCTAAGATTTGCAAGTGTTTTTCCCACTCTGTAGGTTGCCTTTCAGTCAGTTGATTGCTTCTTTTGTAGTGCAGAGGATTTTGTTTGATATAGACCTACTTATTTATTTTTGCTTGTTTGTTTCTTGTGCTTTTGGTATCATATCCAAAAATATTATTGCCAAGATCACTGTCAAGAAGCTGTGTTTTCATACCAAAAGTATATGGGTTCTAGCCTTACATATAAATATTTAATCCAATTAAAGTTAATATTTTAAGTGATCTAAGATAGGGGGTCCAGTTTTACTTCTTTTTGCATCTGGTTATCTACTTTTCCCAACACTATTTATTGAAGAGTCTATACTTTTTCTATTATATATTCTTGACAATTATTTTGAAGGTTAGTTGAATGTATGTGTATGGATTTAATTCTGGAATACTTATTCTGTTTCCTTGGTCTATGTGCCTACTTTTTATGTCAGTACCATATTATTGTGATTACGAAAGCTTTATACTACAGTTTGAATTAAGACAGCATGTTATTTCCAACTTTGTTCATCTGTGTCAGAACTTTTGGCTAGTTGAGGTATTTTTTTTTTTGGTTCCACATAAGTTTTAGGATAGTTTTTATTCTCTTCCTATAAAAAAATGATATTGAATCATGATAGGGTGTGAATGCCACATCCATTTGTGGCTAGGGTTCAGGATCTGAAGAAGGAGCCACACACAAATGAAAACACTAGACAAGAAATATGAATTTAGAAGGCATGGGGGAGCCATGTGGAAATTTGCCTCTAGTGAAAAAGCTCTCTGAAAACTCCCATCTGCTTTTTATTCACTTGAATACACATTTGCTCTTTAGGAATGCAAACAGTCATATCAAAGATAAAGTTTGCTAAACAGTAAAAGGATTATCAGGATAGGGAATTGCCTTGAGCCTTTGGCCAATGGCAGGCAATATGATGCTGATTTTGAGCCCTGCTGAATATCACGTTAATATGCTAACTGCTGTTGATCTTAGCCTCCGGCAATAGGGATTTCTTTAGATCTATAGGTGGTATTCAGAAATATAGATATTTTAACAACATTAATTCTTCTAATACTTGAAAATGGGGCATTTTTTTACTCTTATTCTGTTTAAATTTATTTATATAGTGTTTTTTTTTTTTAATTTCTTTCAGTAATGTCCTATAGGTTTCAGTTGTTGTGCCCAGATTTCGAGATCCCCAAGAAAACCACACCACGGAGCCAGCCAGTCCGATGCAAAAGCAGAGGGTCCTTTATTGAGCTAGCTCGACTCCCCCTCCTGGCTGATGCAGAGACCGGAAGCAGAGTGAAACCGCTGTGGGAGAAACAGGGTTTTAATAGGGGGTGGAGTGAGGGGAGGGGAGCTGACTGTGGGCCCTGCCTATTGGCCAGGCGCAAGTCGGGTCTTCTTACACAGGATGTGGTCATCTCTATGGCGCGCACGTCCCTTGATTGTCATTGGTTAGTTTAAAGAAATCCCAGGCGTGGCCAGCAGGGGCCTGGGCTTCCGGGAAGAAGGTACTCTCCTGAGCACATGGCGGCTGCCCCAACATGGAGGGTACGGGGCAAGATGGAGGGCATAGCCCTCGCCCTTTCACAGTAAACAGATCTTACACTCCTTAAATCAATTTATTCCTAAATACTTTATTGATTTTGCTGCTGTAGTGAATAAGATTGTTTTCATTATTTATTTTTCAGAAAGTTTGTTGCTAGTGTACAAAAACACAACTTATTATTATTGCCCTATCTGGTTTGGCTCAGTGGATAGAGCATAGGCCTGCTGACTGAGGGGTCCTAGGTTCAATTCTGGTCAAGGACACATGCCCGGGTTGAGGCTCAATCTCCAGTAGGGGGTGTGCAGGAGGCAGCCAATTAATGATTTTATCTCATAATTGATGTTTCTGTCTTTTTCTCCCTCTTCCTTCCTCTCTGAAATCAATAAAAATATATATTTTAAAAAAACTTATTTCTATATGCTGATTCTGTCTCCTGCAACTATACCTAATTTATTTATTACAGTTGTGTGCTGAAGTCTTCAGGGTTTTCTTTGTTTTTATTCAATTACAGTCCACATTCAATATTCAATATTATTTTATACTAGGGACCCAGTGCACGAATGCATACACCTTGAAAGAAATTGTGGGCTGTGAGGCTGCAGTGGGCACAGGGGTGGGACGTGGCCCATCCTCCAAGCCCCCATCTGGCACCTCCCACTCTGGCCCCCAGTCCCCTGTCTGCTAGCACCTCTGCTCCCACACACTGGCACCAGCAATGCTCACATCCGCTGATGGCGCAAAAGCAATTGGGGCCAGTACCAGCAGTGGATGTGAGCAGTGGCTGCTGCCTCGATTACCCCGCAAAGCAGGGGGAGGTGAAGCCCTCAGGGGCAATTGAGGCTGGCAGCTGCCACTCACACCCATTGACAGCACAGAGCGATCAGGACCAGTGCCAGGTGCCAACAGCAGGTGCGAGTAGTGGCTCTGGTGCTGGCAGTGGGTGCGAACAATGGCTTCAGTACAAGGTGTGAGCAGGGCCAAGTGCCAGCAGCAGGTGCAAATGCCTGGTGGGACTGCGGCACATAGAAGCAAAGAATTTTCAGTAACCACTAGAGGTTCGCCCCAATGACAGAGACCAGCACCTCGCTGTGGTCTGGCACCCCTGCTTAGTTTCTCCAGCATCCTGCCATGGCCAATGGCCACCATGTTCCACACTTTGTTGCCTACTGCTGATACCCACCATGTTTGGCGTGTACCCCCTGGTGGTCAGCACATGTTATAGTGACTGCTTGTTTGGTTGTTTAGTTGTTCTGCTGTTCTGTCTATTTGCATATTAGGGTTTTATCTATATATTAGAGACCCGGTTCACAAAAACTTGTGCACTGGTGGGGGGAGGGTGTCCCTCAGCCCGACCTGTGCCCTCTCACAGTCTGGGACCTTAGGGAGATAACCACCTGCTGACTTAGGCCCGCTCCCTGGTGGCAGCTGGCAGGCCCGATCCTGCAGTGCCTACCCCACCTCTCTGGGCCACACGGCAGGCCCAGATGGCTGCCGGGCAGGTGACGGATGGCGATGTCCCGCCCTACCTGCAGTATACAAATTTAACGGCCATCTTTGTTGGGTTAATTTGCATACTCTTCTGATTGGCTGATGGTCATAGCGAAGGTATGGTCAATTAGCATCTTTGTCTTTTATTAGTTTAGACTAGAGGCCCGCCTGGTGCACAAAAATGTGTGCACTCAGAGGGGTCCCTCAGCCTGGCTTGTGCCCTCTTGCAGTCTGGAATCCATGGGGGGATGTCCACCTGCTGGCTTAGGCCTACTCCCCAGGGGATTGGGCCTAAGATGACAATCAGACATCACTCTGGCAGCCCAGGAGCCCTCGAGGGATGTCCGCTTGCCAGCAGGGACCAGGCCTAAGCTGCAATAGACAACCTTAGCACTGCTGAGGAGGTGGGAGAGGCTCTCGCCATCACTGATGTGCTGGCAGCTGGCAGCCTGGCTTGTGGCTGAGCAGAGCTCCCACTGTGGGAGCGCACTGACCACCAGGGGGCAGCTCCTGCATTGAGCATCTGCCCCCTGGTGGTCAGTGTGTGTCATAGTGACCAGTCATTCCCAGTCGTTCTGCTGTTAGGGTCAATTTGCATATTACACTTTTATTACATGCCTGGTGCATGGGTGGAGCCTGGCTGGTTTGCCCTGAAGGGTGTCCTGGATCAGGGTGGGGGTCCTTCTGAGGTGCCTGGCCAGCCTAGCTGAGGGGCTGAGGGCCATTTTCAGGTTGGCCACAAAAGAGGCAAAAATATACAATGAGATAAAGACAGTTTATTCAATCAATAGATTATTGAATAGATTTTATATTGATATATATATAAAATATATTATTTGGCCTTTAAAAAATAAAATATTGTCATTTGTGAAAACATGAATGGGTCTAGAGCAGTGGTTCTCAACCTTCCTAATGCTGCGACACTTTAATACAGTTCCTCATATTGCCCCCAAGTACCCTCCCCTGCAGGCCCAGTTGCCTCCAAAATCCCTCCCCTGCAGGCCTGGTTTCCCACAATGGCCCTCCCCTGCAGGCCTGGTCACTCACAACTGCCCTCCCCTGCAAGTCTGGTCCCCCCCAACTACCCTCTCCTACCATCCATCTTGTGGTGTCCATCTTATGGCCACATGGGGGCAGCCATCATTGACCACATGGGGGCAGCCATCTTGTGTGTTGGAGTGATGGTCAATTTGCATACTGGTTGTGACTAATTAGCATATCAGGGCTAATTAGCATATTCCTCTCTTATCATTGTGTTAGAGTGATGGTCAATTTGAATGCTGTTCATGACTAATTAGTGTATCCAGGCTAATTAGCATATCCCTCTTATTATATAGGATTATTTGCTTATAAAAATGTAACTGATTGCTAAATATTAATTTTGTATTCTCTTACTTTTCTGAATTAATTGAATTCTAATAGTTTTTGATGGAATTTTTAGGATTCTCCATATATAGTATCATGTCATTTCCTAATAACTACAGTTTTATTTCTGCCTTTCAAATTTGAATAAGTTTTTTTTTCTTGTCTTATTTCTGTGGCTAAGACTTCCAAAACTATGCTGAATAAAATAGTGAAAGTAGATATTCTTTTCATGTTCCCGATCTTTAGGCAAATGCTTTTATTTTATTTTTATTTTTTTATCTTTTATTATTTTTTTTAATATATTTTATTGATTTTTTACAGAGAGGAAGGGAGAGAGATAGAGAGTTAGAAACATCGGTGAGAGAGAAACATCGATCAGCTGCCTCCTGCACATCTCTTAGTGGGGATTTGCCCGCAACCCAGGTACATGCCCTTGACCGGAATCGAACCTGGGACCTTTCAGTCCACAGACCGACGCTCTATCCACTGAGCCAAACCGGTTTCAGCTAGGCAAATGCTTTTAGTTTTTCTCCATTGAGTATATTAGATATGGATTTGTTATATAAAACCTTTATTATATTGACAAATGTTTTCTCTTTTCAATTTTTCGAAGAGGTTTTTATTTTTTCTCTTTTTTTAAAAAAAAAATAATTGAATTCTGAATTCTGTCAAATACTGTTCTAATTCAATTTATATAACATATGACTTTTATCGTTAATGTTCTTCATGTGGTGTATCACATCAGTTGATTTGTGAATATTGAAGCAACTTTTGCATCCCAGGAATAAATCCCACTGGAACATGGTTTATGATCAATTAATGTATTGCTGCTTTTGTTTTGCCAGCACTGTGTTGAGAATTTTTGCATCTATTTTTTATCATGGGTACTGTCCTGCAATTTTCTTATTTGTAATATTTTTGTCTGGATTTCAAATCAAGGTAATTATGGCCTTGGAAATTGAGTTTGGAAGCATTTCCCTACTCTTGAATTTTTTGAATACTTTGAGAAGGATAGATGTGTTAGTGCCTCTTTGAATGTTTCATAAAATTCACCTATGAAACTATCTAGTCTAGGACTTTTGTGTTTTGAGAGTTTTTTATTACAAATTTGATTTTGTTAGTTGTAATCAGTCTGTTCAGATTTTTTTTCTTTTTAATTCAGTCTTGGGAGATTGTATATTTCTAGAAATTTTTCTGTATTTTCCCACATTGTCTAATTTGTTGGCATATAATTTGTGTAGTTTTTATTTATTTTTTTATAATCCTTTGTACTTCAGTGGTGTCAGTTGTCACTTCTCTTTCATTCCTGATTTTATTTATTCAGGTCCTCTATCTTTACTCTTAATGAGGATGGTGAAAAGTTTTTCAATTTTGTTTATTCTTTCAAAGAACCAGCTTTTGGTTTTATTTATAGTTTGCATTTTTTTATTTTTTAAGATCTGTTTTTGTTTGCTTCTGCTCTGATCATAATTATTTTCTTCCTTTTCCTCACATTGGCCTTTGTTTGTTCTTTGGGCTAGTTCCTTTAGGTATAAGATTAAATTATTTATTTGAGATTTTCCTTGATTATTTGGGTAGGCATGTATTGCTATGAATTTCTCTCTTCTGTCTGTTTTTGCTGTGTCTCATAAATTTTGGGTTGTTTTGTTGTCATATTCATTTGTCTCAATGTATATTTTTATTCCTTTCTTGATCATGTGGTTAGCTCATTTATTGCTTAGGAACTTGTTGTTTAGACTCTATGTGTTTGTGTGTTTTTTAGTTTTGTTCTTGTAATTGATTTCTAGTTTCTTAGCATTGTGATCAGAAAATATGCTTGATATGATTTAAATCTCCTTAAATTGATTAATACATATTTTCTGGCTTAACATGTGATCTATTCTGGAAAATGTTCCTTGTGCACTTGAAAAGAGTGAACATTCTGCTGCTTTGGCATAAAATATTCTAATTTTTAAAAATATACTTTTATTAATGTCAGAGAAAATGGCAGAGGGAGAGAGAGATAGAAGTATCAGTGATGAGAGAGATTCACTGATTGGCTGCCTCCCGCACACCTCACACTGGGGATTGAGCCTGAAACCTTGGCATGTGCCCCAAGTGGGAATTGAACTTTGATCTCCTGGTTGACAGTCAACCACTGAGCCACACAGGGTGGGCTAAAATTTTTAATTAAATCCATCTTGCTTAATGTGTCATTTAAGGCCACTCTTTCCTGTGTTATGTGGGATATCAGAAAATCAACAGAATGGAACAAATGATTCACCTAATTAATGGAGATTCATATTTGACACCAGTGCTGAGCCTGGGGCCACTCAGCTAGAGGCACGGGCACACCAAGGCCATGCACTTGGGGCCTGCAGATCTTTCAGAGTTAAAAAAAAACAAGCACTACACCACAGACCAAAGCTGTCTGTCTGGGGCCAAAAGATCCTCTGGCAATGAGGGAGTTGAGTGGGTGGGGTTTCAAGGAGTCATCAGTGTGGATTAATAGGTGTTCACCATCTTAACACAGATTCAGATATGGCCCTATGACTGTGGGGGAGAGCTCAACACAGGAAAGATGGTACACCCTTTCCTGCTGTGTGGGTGGAAGGCTCAATAAAGGGACACTTGTGACTGCCCCTCCAACTCTAGCCCTAAAGCCACACAACTCACTTTCTCCCTTCATGTCTCTGATTCCCCCCCCCCCCGCCCCCACCCAGCCATAGTTACTCTGGCGGAGAGGAAAATGAGTGCCCTCTAGTGAGTGAATCTGTATGCGGGCCTTTTAATAGGACTCCTGGGTTTCCAGTCGCCTTCCATCTCTTGCGGATGGAGATAACCTCCACCGAGTTTCACAGCCAGATCTTGTGGGGTGTTTTTTCCCAGGCATCACTACTCTGGGATGGGAAGGCCGGGAGGCTCTGTGTGGGGCTGGGACACTTGGCTCTTCACGGGGGGCCTTTGCAGCTGAGATATCCCTCCCAATTCTCACTTGCTGCGTGTGGTTGTGAGGCCAGCCTGTTTTATGTCATTGCTCCTCTTATGCGTCTTGAAATGGCTTTCTCTTTGTATCTTTAGTTACAAAACATCTGATTAGCTAGATTACAGATAGTGCTTCTGGTTGTTGTTTTTTTGTTTTGTTTGTTTGTTTTTTTATAATTTAGTTGCAATTTTGATGAGGTGATGGGAGGTGAGCATAGCATCAATATACTCTACCTTCTTCTGCAGAACTCTAAGGTTTTCTATATCTGAAAAAAGTCAATATTTTATCATTCATTCTGATTTAGATTCCTGTTATTTGTTTTTCTTTCCTAGGTACTTTGGTTAGAACTTCCACTACTGTGTTGCCTAGAATGGTGAGAGTGGGCATGCTTATATTGATCCTGATCATGAAGGAAAAGCTTTCGAACTGTCATCATCCTATATAATAAAAGCCTAATATGCAAGTTGCCCCCTCCACTATAGTTCTCCTAGGAGTTCGACCACTCGAGCAATCACTATGATGTGCATTAACCACCAGGGGGCAGACGCTCCAACCAGCAGATTAGCTTGCTGTGGGTGCTGGTGGGCTGGACTGGAAAGTGAGGTGTGAGGTGAGAGCCACCAGGAAGCTCCCAGGGTTTGGCATGAGCCCCTGGCGGAGCCGGAAGGATGCAGGCACCAGGAGGGACCAGGTGGCGTGGGAGGCTGCTACACGTGATCTGTGAGCCACGGACTGTGCAGCCCTCAGTAGCCTGTGGCGTTCTCAGTGCGCAATTTATAATCTTCAGAGCTGCTTCTTTTTATTTGTTAAGTTTCACTAACTATTCCAGGAGACCGGGTAGCACCATTATAGGGTATGGCCAGGCACGCTAGCCCAAGGCCAAGGGTTGGCCTCGGGCTCCCAGGAACGCAGCAGAGAGGGGGGCAGGGCTGATTTGGAGAAACCGAGTCCAAAATTTTAAAAGAAGCTGGAGACAGTGAGGAGCCTGGCGCCTCTCCCATGGGACAGGCTCCACGTCCCTCCCTTCTCCTTCCCCATGACCTGTCACCCCAGCTCTCTTCTGAAGCCCTGCCTGTGCTCACCCAGCACAGCCCTGCCCCTCCCCACACAGCCTTTGGGGAGCTCTGCCCCCGGAGGAGAAAGGGGAAGCTGCAGACAGGAGGTGGCAGGAGGAAGGGGCAGAGCAGGGCCCACCAAATTAGATGGAGGGGAAGGAGGGAGAGACCCCACAGGACTGGGGACAGAGATGGGCAGGGAAGGAGGGCCATGCAGAAGCATCGCCCTTGGTTGAAGTAGAAATCCTGACCCCATTTTACAGACCCCAGCAAAGTGTGTGTGTGTGAGGGGACTGGATGGATGGAGAGCAGCAACGTTTGATTCAGGGCCTATTTACTTTTATTTTTGTTAATATATTTTTATTGATTTCAGAGAGGAAGGCAGAGGGAGAGAGAGATAGAAACATCAATGATGAGGGAGAATGGATCTGCTGCCCCCTTCATGCCCCCTACTGGGGATTGAGCCCACAACCCAAGAATGTGCCCTTGACCAAATCAAACCCAGGACCCTTCAGTCCACAGGCCGTGGCTCTATCTACTGAGCCAAACCATCTAGGGTGACCCATGGCCTATTTAAAATCACTGCAGTAGGCTGAGCAGGGCCTTACCGTGATGTTCTTACCTGATAATGAGGGTGTCTCTCCTTATGTTGGGGTAATTGGAGCTACAGCAAAGTAAAGGCAATCCCGTGGAGCCCGCAAAGGGTTTCCATGCACATGATGCAATTTACTTCCTGTGGCAGCTGAGGAGGATGAGCAGAGCCTGGGAAGGACATGAGGTCTCCAAGGGGCTGGAGGGAAAGTGTGTGCTGAGCATCCGCACCATGAGTTACAATTTATATATATACATATGCACTAAGTGTTTGACCGACAGTTGACCTGACTGGTTGCTATGACATGCACTGACCATCAGGGGGAAGATGTTCTGACTGGTAGGTTAGCTTGCTGCTGGGGTCTGGCTGATTGGGGATGGGTGAGATGGGGCTAGACATGCCCTGGAGCCCTCTCATGGTCCCTCCTGTGGTCTTTCCCCAGCCACTGGGCCAGATCAGCCCCCGATTGTGGCAAGGCTGAGGGACCCCACCCGTGCACAAATTCATGCACTGGGCCTCTAGTTGATTATAATGTTGACTGGGAGCTAGTCATATGTAGGCTTGATTCTGTTGAAGTACACTTTTTTCTATAGCAAGTTTATTTACAGTGTTTATCATGAAAAATTAATTTCTGTGTCTGTTTAGATGACCATATGATTTTATTTTTATTATATTAATAAAATGTATCACAGTGATTGATTTTAATCCCCTTAAAGAATTTGAGTTCCTCATGGTGTATTATTCTTTTAATGTGCTATTAAATTCAGTTTGTTTGTATTTGGCTGAGAATTTTTGCATCTATTTGTATAGGTATATTGGCCACTTGTTTACTTTTCTTGTGTATTTGTCTTGTTTTGTATTAGGATAGTGTTGGCATTGTAAAATGTGTTTTGAGTGATTTACTCTTAGAGTCTTTAATTTTAAAAAAGAGTTTGAAAAGAATTGACAATAATTCTTCTTTAAATATTTAATAGAAATTGTTGTGAAACATTTGGTTCTGTGATTTTATTTTGCGGTGGTTTTTATTATTGTTTCAATCACCTTATTTGTTATTTTTTCATTAAAAATTTCATTTACATTTGATTCAGTCTTGGTAGGTTTTAAACTTATAGAAAATTATTCATATCTTTGTTATCTAATTTATTGGCATATAATTGTTCATGGTAGTCTCATGAGCCTTTTTAATTTCTGGGTAACTGTTTAATATCTTTTCTTTAATTTGTGATTCTGTTTATTTGAGTCCTTTCATTTTTTTTCAGTTTATTTTAGCTAAACATTTACCAATTCTGTTTATCTTTTCAAAGAACCAACACTCTCATTTTTCAAAATTTTCTATTGTCTTCCTCTATTTATTTTTGTTCTGATCTTCTTTTTCACTCATGTAAATGATTATTTTATTTTTTTTCTTTCTCCCAAGTCCACCAGTGCATCCTTACATTATTTTTATGTTAAGTCAACAACCTTGTTTCTTTATTTGAGAAAACCTCACCCAAGGATGTGTTATAATTAATTTTATAAATAGAGGAAGAGAGGGAGAGAGGAAAATATTGATATGATAGAGAAACTTTAATCAGTTGCCTCCCATAAGCACCCCAACAGGCTTGTTCAGGTTACCTCCCATATGCACCTCAATAGGGTTTCAAACCCACAACCTGGGTGTGTGCTCTGACTGGGAATAGAAACCATGACCCTTCTGTGCACAGGCAAATGCTCCAACCAACTGAGCCACGATGGTGAGGGCCCTTGTTTCATATTTTAATGAGAAAATGAAAGTCATCAGAAGATTGTTATAAGAATCCTCCCACACATAAGACCACTAACGTGTATCTGGATCCTTTTAATCTGTCTTTCCTTCATTTTCTATAGGTGAGTCATTCATAATCTTAGTTAAGTACATTTTTGAGATTCCAAAATGGCCAATGACACGATATCAGGACTAAACTGGATTTAGGACAAAAAAAAAAACCAGAAAAATAATCCTGAATAATTAACTGAAAACTAGCAGGAGAGAACCATGATAACCAAGAACAGAATGTAGAGACCACATAGAGACTGGCAGGAGGTGCAGAGGTGCAAAAGGACTGGCTGGCTCCCACACACAGCGGCTGAAGTTTTGTAGGGAATATCATCAATTGGGGGGAGGGTCCCACTGAGAACTCTGGGGTCTAAGCCCCAAGCTTGCCTTCCCCATCCCAGAGCACCAGAATGAGAAAGGTGCCCACACAGCTTCTGGCTGTGAAAAGCAGCAAGGGAGAGACAGCTGGAAATGCAGTTACACTCTTAATGGGCTAAGGGACAAAATTTTGTGTGCAACCGCTTACTTCATGTCTGGCAGGGGGAGGGAAGAGTGGACTGGAACTATGTGAGCAGGAGCCAGTGTTGGGGATTCTGGAGTTAGAACTTGGAAAGAAGATACCCCAGTTTTCTGTGCTGAGTCATTCCCTCATAATACAGAAGACATCTTTCTCCAGCAGACCTTTACCATCCAAGCAGCTTTTGCCTCGGGGGAGAAATTGCCCCACCGTATTGGAAAAACCCTTGCCCCACCCTATGGAGTTTCTCAGGCCCATTAAGAGGCTGAAAATAACAATCAGCCTGCTGGCAGAAGCAATTGACTCACCCAGTTGGAATACCTCTTGCCCCACCCTGTGGTCAATAGCCTGAGGCTAATAAAATCTGAGTGTGAATGGGACTACAGGCAGAGGGTTTCTGGAGGCTTTTGAGTCTTTGTCTGATCTAATACCAGGCCCAGGTTTAGGTCCTTACCAAAGGCACCCACCCCCAGCAGAGGGAGCCATAAGCTGTGGATTGCTGATAGCTCCAAATAGGGTACTTAGGGTCAGTCACAAATAGTGTCTAACATTGTTCTGCACCACAGATTGGGAGTTGTAGCAGATCTACCTAACACACAGACACAAACCCAAGTAGGCAGACAAAATGGGGAGACAAAAAACAAACGAAAACAAAACAATCCACAAATCCCAAATGAAAGAACAAGAGAATTCTCCAGAAGAAGAGCTAAATGAAAAGGAGATGAGGTTTATCAGACATAGAGTTCAGAAGAATGATGGCTAAGATACTCAACAGCATGAGAAAAGACTAGTAACTATGAAGAATGACATAGTACTAATAAAGAACACACTGGAATGAATACACAGCAGATTAGGGGAAGCCAAGGATCAGATCAGTGATTTAGAAGACAGGGCAGAAAAAAATCACTCAAATAGAGAAACAAAAAGGAAAAAAATAAAAACAGGATGACAAATTAAGGGAGCTGTGGGACAACATGAAACATAACAATATTTGAGTCATAGGAGTACCAGAAGGTAAAGAAAGACAGCAAGAGATAGAGAACCTTTGAAAAAATAATGGCAGAAAATTTCCTTAACCTGGTGAAGGAAAAATCACACAGATTCAGGAAGCACAGAGAGTCCCACATAAGAAGCCACATTGAGCTTGGTAGGAGGGGTGGAGACAAGAAACAGACTGGTCCTACACCCACTGTGGCAGTTAAAATTTGAGAGAACTATCTCATCTGGGAAAGTACCACTGAGGAGTGAGGGGTCCTAGCTCTACACAGAAACCTCAGCCCAGAGCTCCAGTGCCAAGAAGAGAAAACCCCATGAATTCTGGCTGTAAAAACCAGTAGAGATTATGCTTGAGTAATATTGAGGTTTCTGGAGTCCCAGGTGTTCCTATTAAAGGGCTCATGCACTGACTTACACAAACTCACTCTCTCCGAGCTCTAGCACTGGGGCAGCAGCTCCAAAGATGCCAGGGACATGTGAGGAGGAACTGAAATGTTTGACATCAGGGCAAAAGCTGGAGAAGCAGCTTTCTTCCAGACAGAAATGCTGGTAGAGGCCATAGTTTCTTTGCTGAGCCCTCTCCCCAGCTCCCCATAGAGCCCATAGGCAGGTGCCATATCTGAGTCTCCATCAATCTGGCTAACACAGTTCTTGCCTGGGTGATTTCTGATACCCTGCTCCACCCAAATAGTGCACCCAGCCAACCCCTTTTCAGTGGCTTTTCCATATGAATGGCCTATATTGGCTCATGCTTTAGATTTTCTTAAAACCTCTCAACCAAATAGTATCTAACATCTGCATATCCCATACTTCTTGCTAAGTGGACCTAGGCTTGACACTAACAGCAGCCAGGCTTGGTTCTCACCTTGGCCTCTCTTGGGTACTTTCAAACCAAGCAAAAGTATCAGCCATCCTCAGATTGTTTTGTTGTTCATGTGGGTAGCCCAAAGCAAGGCACAGGCAGTTGGCCCCAGAGACAACACATCCAGAGGGCAGCTTCGTAACATTCCTGGGCCACACCCAACCACCTCTACTAATGATATACTCAAGGGGTAAAATCAGTGGGTACCTGAGTCTCACTAAAATGTGTAATCCTTTGTGGGGTCGATCCCTGCATAGCAGATCTTCCAAGGTTTTCATGAATAGTCCTTACAGCCAATCAACCTGGGGATGAATCCCTCACATGGACATACCAACAGCAATTAAGGCTAAGTTACTACCCAAACAGGGGTGCACCTGGAGCTGTCAGATTGATGGAAGGCTGTGCCACCAGGCGCTATAGAAACTACTACAAAAGGCCACTCTACCAAGGCTGTGAGACATAACAACTCTACCTAATACATAGAAACAAACACGGAGACTAAGAAAAAAGAGGAGACAAAGAAAGGTCTTATATATATTAAAAAAAAACTTTAGAAAAAGAATTAAACAAATGGAAACAAACAATCTACCTGATGCAAAGCTAAAACACTTGTTATAAGTACGTTAAATGAACTTAAGAGAAGACTAGAAAAATGTAGTGAGAACTTCAGCAAAGATATAGGAAACAACAATAGAGATAGAAAACATTTTTAAAAAGTCAGAAATAAAGACTATACTAACTAAAATGAAGAATACATTTTATCTGATTAATAGTAGAGTAGATGGAGCAGAGGATTAAATCAGTTATTTGGAAGATGAGGTAGCAGAAAATACCCAGTCAGAAGAGCAAAATTTAAAAAAAAAATAATCCAAAAATGAGAATATCATATGGAGTCTTTGGGACAACTTCGAGTGTACAAACATTCATACCAATGAGGTGCCAGAAGGAGAGAGAGGGAGAGCCATAAACTGAAAACCTGTTTTGAAAATAAAGAGGAGAAAATTCCCTCAACCTAGTGAAGAAAATATTCATATAATTCCAGGAAGTGCAGAGAATTTCAGACAAGATGATCCCAAAGAGACCCACATGACACATCATAATTAAAATGCAAAAGATGAAAGATAAGGAGAGAATCTTAAAAGCAACAAGTAAAAAGCAGTTACCTATAATGGAGCTCCCATAAGACTGTCAGCTGTTTTCTCAACATAATCTTGCAGGCAAGAAATAATTAAAGTAATGAAATGCAAGAACCTAAAACCAAAATTACTCTACCCAGCAAAGCTATCATTTAGAATAATATGACAGATAAACAGATTTCCAGACAAGAAAAAATTAAAGAAGGTTATCACCACCAAACAAGTATTACAAGATATGATAAAGTCTTTAAGAAGATGAAGAAGAAAAAGGTCAAAAAAATAATAATATGATGGCAATAAATTCATATCTATTAACATTCATTTTAAGTGCAAATTGATTAATTGCTCCAATCAAAAGACATGAATGCTGAATGTATGACAAAAGAAGAACCTTTCATATCTACACTAATAATAAACAAATATGTAAATTGACAATGCCTTCGCAACTTCCCCACAGCCAATCAGGAGGGAATATGCAAATTAGCAGTACAAAGATGGCAGCGGCCAAGGAGCCAGCCAGGGGGGGCAGGAGGCTTGTGTCACCCCAGCAATGGAAGAAACAAGCTTCTAGCCTGACTGGGCCGGCCGTTGAAGGAGGGGCCTGTGGGTGACAGCCACAGAGCAAGCCGGAGCAAGCAGGAGGCTTCAGTCGCCTGGGCCGGCCACTGAGGCAAGGGTCTGAAAACGGCCCTCAACCTCTCACCCAGGCTGGCCATGCCACCATCGGGGTGAGGGTCCCCACTGGGGGGTGTAGCCAGCCTGCAAACAGCCATCAGCCCCTTACCCAGTCTAGACAGGCACCCCAGTGGGGACCATCACCCCATGGGGGCATGGCCAGCCTGCAAACTGCCCCAGCCCCTCGCCCAGGCCAGCACTGTCCCCAGTGGGGTTCCCCAACCCAATCGTGGCATAGCTGGCCTGCAAACTGCCTCAGGTCCTTACCCCCCAAGGGAACTCCCACCCTGATCCAGGACACCCTTCAGGGTAAACCAGGTATCTCCCACCCATGCACCAGGCCTCTATCTATACTAATAAAAGGGTAATATGCTAATTAGACTTGGAAACCTTCCAGGAGACCTTCCAGACGTTCTGCTGGACAAAGCCATGGTGGCAGGGCCAAGGTAGAGGCAGTTAGGGGCCAAGAGGGGAGGGCAGTTGTGGGTGATGAGGCAAGAAGGGACAGCAGTTGTGGGTGATCAGGCCGGTTGGGGAGGCTGGTGGGGTGATCAGGCTGGCAAGGGGGACCATCTGGGGGTAAGCAGGCTGGCAGGGGGCAGTTGGGGGTGAGCAGGCCAGCAGGGAGGGCATGTGGGGGTGATCAGGTTGGCGGGAGGGGGGCAGTTGGGGTCGAGCAGAATGTCAGGATTCAGTTGGGGGCAAGCAGGCCAGCATGCAGAATGGTTATGGGCAATCAGGAAGGCAGGCAGGCAAGCGGTTTGGGAGCCAGCAGCCATGGATTGCAAGAGGGAGGTCCTACTGCCTGTGGGACTGAGCCTAAACCAGCAGTCGGACATCCCTCTCACAATCCAGGACTGCTGGCTCCTAACCGCTCACCTGCCTGCCTTCCTGATTGCCCCTAACTGCTTCTGCCTGCCAGCCTGATCACTTCCTAACCACTCCCCTGCCGGCCTGACTGCCCCCAACTGCCCTCCCCTGTTGGCCCAGTAACCCTCAACTGTCCTCCTCTGCCAGCCTGGTCACCACCAACTGCCCTCCCCGGCTGGCCTGGTCACCCTTAACTGCCCTCCCCTGTCCTGGTGGCCATCCTGTGGCTGTGGGCACTGCCATCTTTGAGAGCAGGACAGCCAATTAGCATATTCCCTCCTTATTGGCTGTGGGAACCACCAAATTTGCTATGGCCTGAGGGTCAATTAGCATATTCCCTCTTCATTAAATAGGATATGCATCACCCATGGACACAGACAATAGACAGGTGAAGGTCTGGATAGCGGAGGATTAGTGGAGGGGGACAAGGGGATGGACATCTGTAATACTCTCAACAATAAAATAAATTTAAAAAAAAGTGCAAATTGGTAGTTGCAAAATTCATAGGGATATAAAGCACAGCATAGGGATTATCCTATATAATAAAAGCCCAGCAACCATTACAGTGTAATGAACAGAGCAACCAATGACCGACCATCAGCTGGTAGCTTTGACGAGCACTGACCCAGACCCTGTTGGCACCCTGACAGCCCCGAATCCTGTTTACCCACACCCTGAATCCTGACAGCAAGGAGGAGGGAGCCCCATTCCTCACAGAATCAGTGTTGGTCAGCTTGCTTTTGGTGCCCTGACAGGCCCAAATCCTGTTCACCTGTACCCTGAACCCTGACAGCAGGAAGGAGGGAGCCCCATTCCTCACAGAATCAGTGTTGGTCAGCTTGCTCTTGGTGCCCTGACAGGCCCAAATCCTGTTCACCTGTACCCTGAACCCTGACAGCAGAGAGAAGGGAGCCCCATTCCTCATGGAATTGGCTTGGTCAGCAGATCAGAGGATTCTGCTTATAGTAAACTAGAGACCTGTTGCATGAAGAGATTTGTGCAATAGGCCTTCCCTTCCCTTGGCTGCTGGTACCGGTTTGCCTCTGGCACCCAGGACCCAGGTCTTTGCTCTGGCCGGGCTCTGGCTGGAGCTGGAGCCGGCCCTGGGGCCATCCAGCTCTGCTCCGCCGGCCCCAGAACTGTCTAACTTCGCTGCTCCGGCCCCGGAACCATCCTGCTTTGCTGCTCCAGCCCCAGGGCTGCTCGGCTTTACTGCTCGGGCCCTGGGGTCCTCCAGCTTCGCTGCTCCAAACCCGGGGCCCTCCTGTGTCCCTGCTCTGGCCCCAGAACCATCTGGCTTCACTGCTCCAAACCCGGGGCCATCCGGCTTCGCTCCGCTGCTTGGAACCTACATATGCAAATTAACCACCATCTTTGTTGGTGGTTAATTTGCATATCACACTGATTAGCCAATGGGAGATGTAGCAAAGGTACAGTCAATTAACATGTTTGTCTATTATTAGATAGGATGGTTAGTAAAACTTGGAGATGGCAAACTTGGTAGCAGTTTTCATTTAGGAATGGATAGTATTGAAATCCCCCATGAAATGATTTGTAACAGAGCTATTATTAAAGCTACCTTTGGAAATAGTATATCTATAGATGATATTAAAAATATATCTAAACATGCAATTCTTTGTCCTAAAAATGAACACATTCATAAATTAAATGAAGAAATTTTGGATATACTCGATGGAGATTGTCACATCTATTTGAGTGATGATTCCATCGATTCAATGGACGATGCTCAAAGGAAAATTTTCCCATCGAATTTCTTTATAGTATTACACTTTTGGGAATGCCGTGCCATAAATTAAAATTGAAAGTAGGTGCAATCATCATGCTACTGAGAAATCTTAATAGTAAATGGGGTCTTTGTAATGGTACTAGATTTATTATCAAAAGATTGTGGCCTAACATAATCGAAACTAAAGTATTAACAGCATCTGTAGAAGGAGAGGTTGTTCTGAATCCAAGTATTGATTAGTCACTGTCTGACACTGGCCTCCCATTTAAATTAATTTGAAGACAGTTTCCCATGATGCCAGCATTTGTGATGACAATTAATAAATCACAAGGACAAACTCTAGACAGAGTAGGAATATTCCTACCTGAACCCATTTCCGGACATGGTCAGTTATATGTTGCTTTCTCTTGAGTTTGAAGAGTGTGTGATGTTAAAGTTCTAAATACTTTATCACAAGGGAAATTAGTCAAGCACTCTAAAAGTGTTTTTACTCCTAATGTGGTATACAGGGAGATAATAGAATAAATTTAATCAATTTATCAGTCATTGTATCAATGTTGTTTTCATGTCATCTTTTTTTATATCATATCTTTGTTGTTATATCATGTTGTTATTATTTACTTACTAATAAATTTATATATTATTTTCATATACATTTTACTACTTATTTTTAATCTCTGAGACTTTGATTGTAGAGAAAGTGTGAATAGCGATATTAAAATATTTCTTCTAATTAATTCCCTTTCAATGTGCATGAATTCATGCACCAGGCCACTAGTAGTCAATAACGTAATAACTACATACAGTATCAGATTGGTACTAGATTTTTCAGGGTGATCATTTTGTAAGTTACATAAATGTCTGATTATGGGGCTGTACACCTGAAACTAATACAATATCATACTAGAGGTCTGATGCACAAAATTTGTGCCTTGGGGCGGGGGGTCCCTCAGCCTGGCCTGCATCCACTTGCCATCTGGGACCCCTCAGGAGATGTCTGCTTGCTAGCGTAGGCCCGTTCCCCCTGAGGAATGGGCCTAAGGCAGCAGTCGGACATCCCTCTCGCAGTCCGGGGCTGTCCCAGTCCGGGATCCCTTGCTCCTTACCTCCCACCTGCAAGCAGAGGTGGGAGAGACTCCTGCCACCACCACTTCACTTGCCAGCCATGAACCTGGTTTCTGGCTGAGTGACACTCCCACTGGCCCTGCCCCCTGATCGCCACACTGCCGGTCATCTCCCTCTGCCCGCTGGCACCTGCCTTGGCTGGCCTGTCACTGCCCGCTCGCTGGCCCCATCCCCCGCTGACCTGTTGTTCTAGAGTTCATTCTGCCATTCAGTCAATTTGCGAATTAGGATTTTATATAGATAGATGTCAAGTGTCAGTTCAACATTTTTTTAAATATTAAAAAATAATTACTTTAAAATAAGAACTGCTGTACAATGAACTGAAAATTACCTTTTGCCTTAGAAGGGTCCATCTGCCTGTCAAGCCAATAGAGGTCAAGTAAATGCTACTCAACTCATCTATGATCAGGCATTGTATCTTTTCATCTTCAAGTGTGCTGATCAATGGCTTAAATTTAACATTATTTCATTTAAATCACATTCCTTGCTTTTCTGTTAGTAACATTTCATTTAAGAAAAACTGAGCAAGCCTGATTCCCAAATCCATGTTCTTTCCTGTCCCATGCTTCTTCTTAACTGTGAAATAAGGGCATTAGGTCAAATGCTCCACTTAACTTTTCACATCTGTTCCACCCTTAAATGTATGTCTTCGTAGTAGTTTTAGATGTGTGCTCTCATTCTTCTCCTTCTCTGCATGTGAATGTATACCTACGAACACAATTACACACCCTCACACACACAGAATGTGTAACTTGGCTTGATTATTAATTTATACTTATGTCAGACATAACCAGAGTATATTTTGATTTATGTAAAATGAGGCAAAATCCTACATTCTATTTTGTGATATAGTAAAGTCTTACCCTTCAGGTGGCAGAATTTATTCTAAAAATAAATTTTATTTCAGCAAATCACAATACATAACTATGACCGTCATAGATTCTGTGGCCAAAGTTTGGCCTCTGTGAGTCAAGTGGACCAGATTTCCCTTGCTCTCACGTTGCTTTCTATATCCACATACATTTCAAATGTCCCTAATTTCTATGGTTGCCCTGCCATGTAGAATTCTATATTTTTATTTGTTTGAGACAGTGTAATTATCTGTAAAATTAAATATTCAGCCAAATATGCTTCTTGCCTTCATGTGTTTTGTTGTTGTTTTAATAAACTTTACTTTGCCAAAGTCTGTCAAATGGTGTTTGTGAAGACATAGTTTTAATCATTTTTCTTATCTATCTACATTACTTCCCTTTGATGAAATAAGTCAGTGTTGAGCAAACTTCCTTAATCTCAAATTTGTGAAATTGTAGGTTTGTCATTATTATATTTTTTATTCAATGTACATAGACTTTATCAACTACTACATGCATTTTATAATTAACAAAGTAAAAATATCTTCCTTAATGGATTTGAATTTAATGTATTTTCTTTTTAAAATTTTTATTTTATTATATTAATTTATTGGGGTGACATGGTTAATAAATTGGTATAGATTTAAAGTGTACAATTCTATAATACATCATTTGTATATTGCATTGTGTGCCCAAAGTCTTTTTTTAATATACATATATATTTTTTACTGATTTCAGAGGGGAAGGAAGAGGGAGATAACGATAGAAACATTAATGATGAGGGAGCATCACCCATCGGCTGCCTCCGGAACTCCCCCTTCTGAGGATTGAGCTGGAACCTGGGCGTGTGCCTTGCTTGGGAATTGAACCCTGATTTCCTGGTTCATAGGTTGACACTCACTGAGCCACACCAGCTGAAATAACTCAAGTCATTTTTTTACCATATTTTTCTTTATTGATTAAGGCATTACATATGTGACCTTATCCCCCTATTGCCCCCCACCCCCACTGCTCATGCCCTCACCCTACAAGTGTCTGTGTCCATTGGTTATGCTTATATACATGCATACAAGTCCTTTGGTTGATCTCTCCCTCTTCCCTCCACCCTCCCCTGCCTTCCCTCTGAGGTTCAATGGTCTGATCAATGCTTCTCTGTCTCTGGATCTATTTTTGTTCATCAGTTTATGTTGTTATATTCCACAAATGAGTGAGATCATGTAATATTTATTTTTCTCTGACTGGCTTTTTTAACTTAGCATAATACACACCAGGTCCTTCCATACTGTTGCAAATGGTAGGAGTACCTTCCTTTTTACAGCAGCATAGGATTCCATTGTGTAGATGTACCACAATTTTCTAATCCACTCATCTGCTGATGGGACAGGCTGTTTCCAAATCTTAGCTATTGTGAATTGTGCTGCTAAGAACATATGTGTGCATATATCATTTATGATTGTTGTTCCTAGTTTCTTGGGATATATTCCTAGAAGTGGGATCACTAGGTCAAATGGGAGTTTCATTTTTAGTTTTTTGAGGAAACTCCATACTGTTCTCCATAGTGGCTGCACCAGTCTGCATTTGCACCAGCAGTGCACGAGGGTTCCTTTTTCTCCACATCTTGCCATCATTTGTCATTTGTTGATCTGTTGATAATAGCCATTCTGACAGGTGTGAGATGGTACCTCATTGTCAGTTTGATTTGCATCTCTCAGATGATTAGAGACTTTGAACATGTTTTCATATGCCTCTTGGCCTTCTGTATGTCCACTTTCGAAAAGTATCTATTTACGTCTGTTACCCATTTTTTGATTGGATTGTTTATCTTCCTTTTGTTAAGTTGTATGAATTCCCTGTAAATGTTAAGTCAAGTCTTTTTCTGAGATTTTATTTTTAGTATATAGGAACACAGTGAATTTTGTACATTTATTTTTCATCCTACAACTTTAATATTTTAACTAATAAAGAGAGAGCAAAACATACCTTTTGACTTATTTTATTGGAGTTGTTTGATTTCTGTATATGAATCATAATTCTATTATGTGCTTTTGAATCCAGTTTTCTAAATGTCTGAATCAAATTAATTACAAAATTTGTTATAGGGATTTTATTTTAGGGCTTGGAGACAGACAAAACAAAATCTAGTATTATCACTTGAATTTTCAGTGTTGATCATTCTAGTTTTGTCATAAGTACTCAAGGGTCCAGAAAGAGAATTTTGTGAAATGACTCTGACCTTCAAATTCAGACAGAAATTGATTTGAATCACAGAGGTTTACGGGCTTTACTAAAATTTTCAAAGTTCTATAACCTATAAAATGTCAGTTTTCTTATTTTCAAAATGGTAATAAACTATCTATTTATTAGTAAAAAATAGGTGATCCATCCATCATCATGTGGAGTGTGTGTTAAATATATATATATATATATATATATATATATATATATATATATATATATAATCTTTATTGCTGAAAGTTTTACAGATGTCCCCTTTTCCGCATTGACCCCCTTTGAATTGTCAAGCCAGGGAAGTTAGATTATATTGCAAAACCCAAAAACGAAGACATTACATTTGAGAGAGAAAGGGTTGTTTCTTATTCATGTGTCATGTCCACTGAATGCACTCTGTCAGGGACGCCTCTCTCTGGAGCATTGCCAGTCTTCATAGGAAAGGAAAATCAATATCATCATCTACAAACAGGTGAAATGTTGTTGTTGCTCCAATCACATTACCTGTGCAAAGCTTCAGAGGCATAGGAGAGAGTTCTCTCACCATGTTCTTGGAAAGGAAAGAACTGGAATATTAAAAGAGCTGTAAATTTCCACACCACCTTTCTCCACCATAACCTGAATAAAGGGTCACCGTAAGATGGCTCAGAGTTCTATAAGTGCAGACTACAACAACCAGAAAGCTGGCCTAACACTCCCTCATTGATGTGTGTGTCCACAGTAACTCACCACTTCTTATTCACTACATTTTATATCAGCACCCAGTTTATAATAAAGAAGAAATATTTGTTTTTGCAATTAAATAAAATATGAGATTACAGTAAATACTAGACTTCATATGACAATAATAATATATGTTACAGTGGGGCCTTGACTTACGAGTTTAATTCATTCCAAGACCGAGCTCATTAAGGAGCTCGTTAACTCAAATTACTCTATCAACTCAATGCAAAAAATCGGCCGAGAGAGAACTGGTATCTCAAAAAACTCATTAGTCGGGACACTCTTAAGTCAAGGCCCCACTGTATATACATACATATTAAGTTTCTTAATCATTAGTACTAAAAACTTTTTTGCTCCGAAGCACCATCTATACTAATAAAATGACAATATGCTAATGAAGGCAGATGTCTTCCTGAGACCTTCCAGATGTCCTTCCTGATAAAGCCACAGTGGTTGCAAAGGGCTGAGGTATGGCTGCGAAGGGCCCAGGCTCAGGCAACCATGGGTGGCAATGAAGGGCCAAGGCTCAGGTCAGCAGTGGCAGCAGCAGCGGGGTAATGGGGGCAGCGCCTTCCCCTGATTGGCCAGGTCACCTCCTGCAGAGGGAGGCCAGACTGTGGGTTAGACCAGCGGCTGAGGCAGAGGTGGTTAGGGGTGATCAAGTCAGTAGGCAGAGGCAGTCAGGGGTGATCAGGCAGGCAGGCAGAGGGGCAATCAGGCAAGCAGGCAGGCAGGCAAGTGGTTAGGAGCCAGCGGTCCTGGATTGCGAGAGGGATGTCCAACAGCCACAGCTATAGGGCCTAAACTGGCAGTATGTGGCTTTCCCAATATACATAGTCATATTTCTAAGTGCAATAAGTCAGTCAGAAAAAACTAGGCCCTTCCTTCCTTCCTTCCTTCCTTCCTTCCTTCCTTCCTTCCTTCCTTCCTTCCTTCCTTCCTTCCTTCCTTCCTTCCTTCCTTCCTTCCTTCTTCTTTCCTTCCTTCCTTCCTTCCTTCCTTCCTTCCTTCCTTCCTTCCTTCCTTCCTTCCTTCCTTCCTTCCTTCCTTCCTCCTTCCTTCCTTCCTTCCTTCCTTCCTTCCTTCCTTCCTTCCTTCCTTCCTTCCTTCCTTCCTTCCTTCCTTCCTTCCTTCCTTTGAAAGTTTAAATACTTAAGATTTCACTTGCTCTTGCAGTGGCCATGCCCATTCTGGCCAATTACCTTTTTGTAGGTGTGATTGATGGGCAAGCATTTTCCCAAGTCACTTAGAGCTTACTTGGCTTGCATCTAAATTGCCTTTGTCCAGCCCCTGCTTCCATCAGTCAGTGGGGAACAGACTTGGAAAGTGTTAAATGCAGCATTTTTGCAAAGCTGTATCAATGGCATGCCTACATTATTTGGTATTAATTTCACTCCTTTCCTGTTAAATAATAACCAGATATCACAATGGCATAAAAATGACACTTGGTTATTTGCACATCTTGGCCACCCTGAATAATGTGCAATGAATCTATAGGGTAAATATATTTTTAGCAATAAATGTTTGTTACGTTTTCCAGGAAATGGTTTGTTGGGTCATATGATAACTCTATTCTTAATTTTTTGAAGAACCACCAGATTGTTTTCCATGGTGACTTTACCAGGTTACATTCCCACCAGCAGTGAAAAGGGTTCCTTTTTCTCCACAACCTCCCCAACACTCGCTATTGGTTTTCTTGTTGATAACGGCCACTCTAACAGGCGTGAGGTGGTATCTCCTTGTAGTTTTGATTTGAATTTCCCTAATTGCCAGTGAGGTTGAACATCTTTTCGTATATCTGTTGGCCCTTTGTATGTCTCCTTGGGAGACTTGTCTCTTCAGATCCTCTGCCCACTTTTCTTTTATTGGATTGTTTATTTGTTTGGTGTTGAGTTACATGAGTTCTTTATATATTTGGATATTAATCCCTTTTGGAGCTGTTGTTTGCTAACATCTTCCCCCATTACATTGGTTGAATTTCTGTTTTTTTGGCTGTTTCATTTTGTTATGCAGAAACTTTACTTCCCTTGCCTTTGGGGTGCTAGGGAAATTGGAAAGCCACATGCAAAAGAATAACCTAAATCCTGTGCCCATGTACAAAATTTACTCAAAATGGATCAAAGACCTAATTATGAGATCTGAAACAATAAATTACATAAAAGAAATCACAAGTATTAAACTCATGGACTGTGGTCTTAGAGAAGATTTTATGAATTTGACCCTAAAAACTGTAATTTAAAAGCCACAAATTAAAGAGCTTCTATCTGAGTTGGTTGACCCAAAATAATTTGAGGGAAAGGAAGTAGTTTAAGTAAAATCTGAATTTAACCAGAATATTATCTGCTTGCTTTTGAATGTTAACATATTGCTATTGAATTAGATCACTATTAACATGTTAATCAGAAATAATATAAAATTGTGAATGAAAGCCCTTGAGGAATTAATGAATCTGTCTTCCATATTTATGGGCATCTAGTATGAATTTAAGAATCATAGAAGGTAGGCAGAAGATAATTCTTCTTTAATCAGGCCACAAAATTTCAAAACACTTCTATCATTACCTTTAGCCAGTTTCTTTGAAAGTATTATTTCTAGCTTATATCCCAGCCTCAATGGTAATATAAAATTTTCTTAAAAACTTGTCACCCACTGATTTTCAAAAAATAGAGGAAACAATCCCTCAAAATGTGGCCACTCTGACAGTCATGTATGTAAAAAAGTTACATATGGAGTCACATAAAATACCTGGAAAATATTGTCTGTGATTGAAAATAATATTTCTGTAAGCATTATGAAGAGAAGACAATGTTATTCAGGTTATCTTCAGTTACATTTTTTAAACTACCGATTTTATAAAATAAATCTTTAATTTTTTTTAACTGTAGACATTATTTACCCTGGCAAAGGGCAGTAGAATATTAAATTTGCTTTGACCTACATCACCTGTACAGTTCTTTTAAAAACTTGTATTTATATTTTAACTTTAGTGCTGTTATCTTATAGTAAAAGTAAATTTTAAAATATATTTTGATAAATATCAACACATCTATAGATACTTATAGCCACCCCATAGTCAGGAACCAAAACATGTTCATCACCAAACAATTTCCCTCATGACCTCCCTTAATAGTTGCACTTTCCTGCCTACTCTAATCCTGAAAACCACTGGTTGTGTTGCATCCCTCATACTGTCACATAAGAGAAAACAAAGTATGGAGCTTTTCCAAACGGATTTTTCTACTCAGCATAATGTCTTTGAAATTTAACCAAGTTGTATATTAGAATTTGTTCTATGTCCTTCCTTGGTAGTTTATTTCTTGCATACATGCATCATAGTTTATCTATTCAAGCATTGAACGCCATCTAGGATATAACCCATTAAGGATGATTATAAATAGAGCTGCCACAGCATTCATGTACAAGCGTTTTCATTTGTTTGTTTGTTAGTAAATGTAACTAGTCATTTTTCTTGTGTAAATACCCAGAAGTGGGCGTGCTGGGTCATATGTCAAATATTATGTGTTTTCTAGAGTGGCTGTCACATTTTGCTTTCTCACCAGTAATTTATGATTTCCAATTAATTGTTATAATCACTTTATTTATTACAGCATTTGGTACTACCTGTATTCTTTTTCCTCCTGTTCCTTCTTCTCCTGCACTATTCCAGCAGGTTTTACATAACCAGCTTCCACACCTGGAACTTTCTATTAGGTTGCGTTCTAAAACTTTGCTGTGACTCTGGCTCTCTGTCATAGCCTCAGTTTCTGTGTCAAAGGGAAACTGAGAAGCTTTTCCTAATTCCTATACAGTGGTTTGTGGCATTGCATAAGATAGATACAAAAGCTTTTTTTTAAAAGATAAAGTATTCATATAAAATATTTTTATTTTTATAAAACTTATTTTATTGTAACTGTCAATTCTTAGTCTAAGATAGATAGAACATCAATAATTAACCTTTAAACATGTCTAATGAGGTTACATGATCTTGTGGAGATAGATAGTAGGAAGTTTGACATAATTTATCATATTTTATCAGGTTTTTATTTAGTTCAGAGTGAATAAATATTTTTAACATTTGTCAGCATCTAAACTAGAAGGTGTTAAATATAATGTTCAGGGGTGTGTAAATTTTAGGAATTGGAAATCAAACAGCAAATATATTTAAATAGTAAATAAATATGTGAATAATTACATTTTGGAGATCAGAATGATCTCACACATGCATATTGCCAGTATTGTTCCATTAGGTTTCAGGGGGAAATGTATACACACTTCTTTAAGGCCTCCACTCTGCTTTTTGTTTGTTTGTTTCTCTTCTTAGGGAGCTGTTTAAGCTGTAGGGCTGAGGCATTTAATATAAAACATTCCACATTATTTTATTTTGAGATGAAAAGAAAAACTCAAAAATATAATATTGATATTTTGAGTTTGGCATGTTGAATAAAATTGCAGTGCCCAAGTAGATTTTGTAACCCATTTTGGAAAGTGACAAATTTCTTCTAACAACATTTTATCTGTAAGTGATAAAACTATATAAGCATAAAGGAAATATGATATTTAAAAATTCTGAGTGAAAATTTTTAGAGAAAATTGCAATCAATGACATATTGAAAATGTCTATCATTAAGCCTTAGTTGTCAATTTATTCACACCCATCTGACCTTCAATTCAATCATTAATATTTATAAAACTCATATTAAATTTCTAGTATATTTAGTCTCTTCAATAGGTGGTATTAGAACTGAATCCAGGTTTGGCTGCCTGCCACAATGAAAGCCAAACTCATGAGACAGATGCTTTCATAAAAGCCAAGAGGATTATTTCAGTGTGAGCATTTCGAGAAGATGGGGGACTTTCCTCAGTCCTCAACAATCCACCTTCCCAATCTCAATGCAGGCAGAAGCTTTTATAAGGGCAGAGAGGGAAAACAGAGCAAATTTATCGGGAGAAGGGAAGTGCTATTTCTCCTGACAAAGGGGACTGGGAGAGGGAGTGGGTTGAGGGAGTCTAATTTACTGCTTCTCAAGTTTCTCTCCTCAGCATTATCTTTCTTCAAACAGAAATTTGTAGATTTACCGCATACACCTGTGGATGCTCATGGTTTGCACCAAGCCCTTTCCCTTTCCCATCCCACTCCCCGGCACAAACAGACTTCTCTAAGCTATATAAAAAAAGCTATCCTTTAAGAAAACAGAGAGTTGGGTGCAGCCTTGAGAAAAAGCAGAATATACATCCCTTATCACTTAATTGAAATATTAAGTCAAGGTTACAATATAAGAGACCATTTTGTTAAGTTGTTTAAAACATAATTCTTGAGGTCTTACTGTAGTGTTAGAGAAAAGTAAGTTGGTGATAGAGAAAGACATATAAAATAAAGTATATGTTAGCAAATGTTTATGTAAGATAATTTCAAGAATAATAATTTGAGAACATTTATTTCTGCACAGGAACAAGCTTAGTATCTTCCACCTACTCCACTTTATCTTGTTCCTTATTCTCCAAAACCTTTGGTGTGTATGGTCAGTAAGTCTGGCCATTCCTAACTTGGTAAAAGCATTGTTTCTTTTTTCATGCTTTCCTTCAAAATCTTCTGATTCAAGAAGATTTTAAAATTGTAAATAATTTCATATTACTTTGCATTTCCAAAATGTCTACATTATCCAATGAAAAGTTAATATTCTATATAATAAAAGCCTAATATGCTAAGTATCCGGTTGTCTGTTCAACCGAAGTGTAATATGCTAATGATGTGCTAAGGCCACTCAACTGCTTGCTATGATGTGAACTGATCAACAGGGGGCAGACACTCCAACCAGTAAGTTAGCTTGCTGCTGGGGTCCAGAAAATCGGGACTGAGCAAGATGGACTGGGCATGCCCTGGAGCCCTCCCAAGGTCCCTTCCCGGCTGGCCAACTTCTTGTGTTCCTCCCCAGCCCTGATCGTGCACCGGTGGGATCCCTTGGCCTGGCTTGTGTCCTCTTGCATTCTGGGACCCCTCGGGGGATGTCAGAAAGCCGGTTTCGGCCCCATCCCACAGGCCAGGCCATGGGGCCCCAGTGGTGCATGAATTCGTGCACCAGGCCTCTAGTATAATTATATGAACATTATCTAAGTGAATGAAATGTTTGGGTTTGCAGTTTCTCAATTCTCTAACTCAACAGGTAAGGGTTTCAGAAAGATTAATTAAATCAGGATATCACTATGCTAGGCAGCAAACCTTGCCTAGAGTAGTCCTCCTGAGCAATGTATGTTATCAGCCTTGGCAAGATCCTATGCTGCCTCAACAAAAGCACTCCAATCACATATAATGAATGGAGAAGAGAAAACAATAAACATGCAAATGTACTTCCACTATTTACAAATGCATTTGTATATGTCTGAAATAGAAAAATAGAGGAAATAGACAAAATCAAGTTTAATATTCTCTAGAATAAAAAAATTAACCTTAATATATTATATAATAAAGAGGGACTATGCAAATTGGCCATCACTCCACCACAAAGATGACGGTGCTCACAGCGGAGGCATGGGTTTCCATAACACAAGATGGCTGTACCCACAGCAGAGGCCGAGTTCCCATAATGAGCCTTAACAAGCAATCAGCAGGGACCTGAGGCTGCACCCTCCCAATCCCCTCCCCATGGAGCTTGGCAGGGGACCTCAGGCCATGCCCCCCACCTGGCAGGGCTTGACAGGGGACCTCAAGCCATGCTCCGCACACAGCAAGGCTTGACGGGGACCTCAGGACATGCCCCCTGCTCTGTCACTGGGCCAGGGGACCTGAGGCCACACCCTCTGCCCAGCAGGGCTTGACGGGGGACCTGAGGCTGCGCCCCCCTCCTGGCGAGGTTTGACAGGGGACCTGTGGCTACAACCCCCTCCCAGCGCCAGGCTGGGGAACCTCTGGTCATGTCCCCTACCCAGCAGGACTTAACGGAGGACCTCAGGCTGAGCCCCCTGCCCAGCGCTGGACCAGGAGACCTGAGGCTGCAACCCTGCCCAGCGGGGCTTGACAAGGGTGAGACCAGCTGGGTCTGGATCTAGCCCAATGGGGGTGGGGCCGGCCAGGTCTGGGTCTTGCGCGATTTTGAGGTGCATCTGGGTGGGCAGGGACTTGACACTGGATCCCATGGTGTGCCCCAAACTGACAGGAGGAAGATTTTCTTATACATTTTACTAATTTTCTTTCATCTCTGATACTTCTATTATAGAGAAAGGGCAAATAGCAATATTAAAATATTTCCTCTAATTAATCCCCTTTTAATGTGCACAAATTTCATGCACTGGGCCACTAGTCTATATATACTAGTCCAAAATATTGCCTAAAATTATAGACTCTCAGGATAACAAATTTCTATGGTTATCATTAGCTATTAATCATTTGTTGCATACCATAAATTTCACATGGTATTCTTTAAATCTTAAGACAATTTATTCATTAAATCTTAAGACAATTAAAAAAACAATATTTATACACTGTAAGATATATCCCTTAACTGAAGGGAGCAGAACAGACATTGTTTGAAAATTATGCTATAATTCTGGTCTAACTGGGCAGGACGATATCTAAATTACTAAAGCAAGGTGATCCAGTAAGACATTGCTACAAATGATAGATGACCACAAGCACCAGGGACAAGAGATGGAAACACACAACAGAATATCTAAGGCCCAGAGGAGAAGCTGAAAAGAGAGTTTGCAAAATTAGGACATTCCAAAACATCTGTGCATAGGAGGGGATATAGCAAGACAAAGGAAGCCCCAGGCACGCATGCTCAGCAATGCACTGTGAAAGGATGACTCCTAGGCTCAGATTAAGCCTGGCTAAAGGGTGAAGGTGTGCCCAAACAGAGCCAGTCTGTCAAGAATGGGAAGAGTTGTTGTCCTCCTTTTGTCTTTTCATGCTAGATTTTGGGTTGTTTTGCTTTATTTTAATTACTGACACTAAATAAATGTTTGTCTATACATTAGTTTATCATGTGCTAGAGGTACAGAGACCTAGCAATCATATTTTATAAATAAGTCTTTGAAAAAAAGGAAATATCTATAAATAAAAGTACATTACAGCCTTTAATAATGAAAACAACAGAAAAAAAATCAAACACTGATGAAGGGGGCAGTGATGTGATCTCGATAGTTCGCACATTTTAAGTCAGGCAACCAATTTGTAAGAAAATTTATAAGGGATGTGAACAAGCAACAAAACATGGCTGTGAGATTCTAAAATGGTGGTAAATGGAAGCTACACTGACACTCTCCCAGGACAAAAATGGAAACTCAACTAAGATATAGAAAAATCACCTGAAAAGTCAGCGGAAGACTAGTGGGAGAGAACCCTGACAGCCAAGGAAGGAAAGTGGAGGCAGCACTGATACTGGGATGAAGAGTGGAGGCATGGAAGGGCTGGCCAGGCTCCCAGAGCTGGCAGTTGAAGTTCCATAGGGATATCTTAGAAGTGTGTGTGGTGGTGGGTGAGGGGGAGTTTCCCACTGAGAACTCTGGAGTCTAAACTCCTAGCTTGGCCCCCCAAGCCCAGAGCACCAGAACTGAGAAAGGTGCCCAACCAGGACTGAGAAAGACTATGAAAAGCAACTAGGTTTCAATCTGCCTGGGAGAGATGGCTGGAAATGCAGGCACATTCCTAAATGGCCAATGCACAACATTTCATGTGCAGCCACTCACGTTGGGTTCTGGCAGAGGGAGGGCAGAGTTGACCGGAGCTGTGAGCAGAAGTCAAGTTTGGGGGCTCTGTGGTTGGAGCTCTGAGGGCAGCCACCCTGGTTTCCTGTGTAGAGTCAGTCCCTCATGCTGCAGACGACGTCTTTCTCTGGTGGACCTTTGCTATCCAGGCTTTTTTTTGCCTGGGTTGGGGGGTGGGGTGGGGGGGAGTTAATTAGCTCACCCTGTTGGAAGACCTCCCGACCCTGTGGTCAATAGTTTGAGGCTAATCAAGTATGAGTGTCAATAGGACTGCAGGCACACACACAAAAAAACTTCTGGAAGATATGAAGGGAGAGGTCGATAGCAACACAATCATAGTAGGGGACTTTAATACCCCATTAACATCAGTGAATAAATCCTCTAGCCAAAAATATCAGCAAAGAAACAGCAATCCTAAATGACTCACTATATCAGATGGATTTAATCAACATCTTCAGAATATTTCACCAGAAAGCTACAGAATATACATTCTTCTCAAGTGCACACAGGACATTTTTAAAGATAGATCACGTATTGGGACACAGGCAGTCTCTTCAAATTCAAGAAGATAGATATCATATCAAATATCTGCTGAGATCACAATGGCATAAAATTAGAAATCAACTACAATGAAAAAAATTCAAACAGTTGGAAGCTAAATAGCATGTTATTAAGATAAGTTTGGGTTATCAAAGAGATCAAAGAATAAACAAAAAACACCCTTTAAACAAATGACAATGAAAACACAACAATCCAGAATTGATGGGACACAGTGAAAGCAGTCCTGAGAGGGCAGTTCATAGCATTACAGGCCTACCTCAAAAAAGAAAAAAAAAAAAGAAAAATTGGTAATAAATTAAATAACTCTACATTTTAAAGAATTAGAAAGAGAGCAATAAGAACAGCCCAGAGTGATTAGAAGGAAATAAATAATAAAAGATTGAGCCTAAAAGAAATGACATAGAGAAAAAAAATACAAAAGATCAATGAAACAAAGAGCTGGTTCTTTGAAAGTTTAATCAAGATTGATGAATCTCTAGCCAGGCTCTCCAAAAAGCAAAGTGAGAGGATCCAAATAACCAAAATTAGAAATGAAAGAGGCATAATAACATCAGACCCCGCAGAAATACAAAAGATTGTAAAAAAAAAAAAAAAATACTATGAGCAACTCTATTCCAACAAACTGGTGAACCTAGAAGAAATGGACATATTCCTAGAAAAATACGACCTTCCAAAACTCAATCAGAAAGAACAAAAAAACCTGAATAGGCCAATAACTATGGAGAAAGTAGAGGCAGTAATAAATAAAAAAAATAAAAATAAATACTTCCAGCAAATAAAAGCCCGGTGCCAGATGGCTTCACAGGGGAGTTTTACCAAATATTCAAAGAAGAACTATCCTCCTCAGACTATTCCAAAAAATTCAAGAGGGAGGAGCACTTCTAAACTCTTTCTATGAAGACAGCATTATGCTAATCCCAAAACCAGATAAAGATACTACAAAGAAAGAATTACAGGCCAATATCTCTGATGAACATAGATCTAAAATCCTCAACAAAATTCTATCAAACCTCTGATAGAGGGTAAGGAAGGCAGGGGCGGGGGAGGGAAGATAACAGATTAACCAAAGGACTTGTGTGCATGCATATAAGCATAACCAATGGACACAGACAGTAGCGGGGTGAGGGCCTGTGCTGGGTGGCAGAGTGGGTGTGGAGAGGTCAATGGGAGAAAAAGGAGGCATATGTAATGCTTTCAACAATAAAGAATCATAAAAATAAATAAAAAATAAATAAATAGCCCAAATTAAAGACAGAGAATCATAAAAGGCATCAAGAGAAAAAAAGCAATCTGTTACCTACAACTGAGCTACCATAAGGCTGTCAGCTCATTTCTCATCAGAAGCTCTACAGGCCAAAAGGGAATGGCATCATGAAGTACTAAAGGTAATAAAAAGCAAGGGTGTGAAACCAAGATTACTATTTCCAGCAAGGCTATCATTCAAAATAGATGGTGAAATAAAGAGCTTTCTAAAAAAAACCCAAAAAACAAAAAACAAAAAAGGCTAAAGGTATACATCACCACCAAACCAGCACTGCAAAAAATGCTAAAGGGTCTGCTGTAATTAGAAGAAAAAATATAGAGAGAAACATAGGCATACAAAATTATAATGGCAATAAATAAGTATCTATCAATAAAATAACTTTAACTGTAAATGAATTAAATGCTTTAAGCAGAAGACATAGGTAGCTGAATGGATTCAAAAACATGACCCAATTATATACTGTCTACCAGAGGCCCACCTCAGAACAAAGGACACACACAGGATGAGAGTGAAGGGATGAAAAGAATTTTCCATGCAAATGGAAATGAAAAAAAAGAAAGCTGGGGTAACAATACTCATATCTGACCAAATATAATTTAAAATGAGGGCTACCACAGAGACAATAAAGGTCACTATATAATACTAAAAGTATTGAGCCAACAAGAGGCTATAACCCTGGAAAATATATATATGCATCCAATATAGGAGCAGTAATATATATATACACATATACACATATATATATACACACATATACACACACATATATATGTATATGTATATATATTATTCAGGAGTACTTTAAGAGCAAGATCAATAGCAACACAGTCATAGTAGGAGACTTTAACACCCAATGACTTCACTGGATAGATCTTCCACACAAAAAATTAACAAAGAAACGGTGACTCTAAATGATACACAGGATCAGATAGACTTAATAGACATTAATAGAACATTTCACCCCAAAGCTGCAAAATATACATTCTTCTCACAGATATACCAATGTTAGGACACAAAGCAAGTATCTATAAGTTCAAGAAGATTGAAATCATATCAAGCATATTTGCAGATCACAATTCAATAAAATTACAAATCAGCTATAGTAAAAACACTAAAAAGCATTCAAACATATGGAGGCTAAATAGAATGTTATTAAATAATAAATGGGTTACCAATGAGATCAAGAAATAAGTCAAAAACGTCCTGGAAACAAGTGAAAATGAACACACAACAATTCAAAATCTATAGGACAAAGCAAAAGCAGTCCTAAGAGAGAATTTCATTGCACTACATGCCTGCCTCAAAAAACAAGAAAAATTAATAAAAAAATTTTAACCCTACAACTTAAAGAATTAGAAAAAAAATAACAAGCAAAGTAGGTAGAAGGAAGGGAACAATAAATATTAGTGCAGAAAGAAATGACGTAGAGGCTAAAATATAACAATACAAAAAAATCAATGAAACCAAGACCTTGTTCTTTGAAAAGATAAAAAAAAAATGATTTATGAACCCTTAGCCAGACTCATCAAGAAACAGAGAGAGGACCCAAATAAGAAAATCAGAAATGAAAGGAGATAATTAACAACTGACACCACAGAAATACAAAGGATTGTAAAAAATACTATCAACTGTATGCCAACAAACTGAATAATGTGGATGAAAAGGACAAATTCCTAAAAAAAAATGTAACCTTCTAAAACTGAATCAGGAAGAATCAGAAAACCTGAATAAGCCAATAACAACTGATGAAATAGAAGCAGCAGTCAAAAAACTCCCAGCAAACTAAAGGCCTGGTCTAGACAGCTTCCCTAGGGAATTTTTGCCAAACCTTCAAAGAATAACTAATGCCTACGTCCTTAAACTATTCCAAAATATCCAAGAGGAAGGAGCACTTCCACGCTTTTTTTTATGAGGCCAGCATTACTCTAATTCCAAAACCAGATAAAGACACTGCAAAGGCCAATATCCTTGATGAATATAGACGCTAAAATCTTCAACAAAATTTTAGCAAACTTGAACCAGCAATATATTAGAAAGATCATACATCATGACTAGGTGGGATTTGTTCCAGGGATGCAAGGCTGATGCAATATTTCCAAATCAATAAACATGATACATCACATAAACAAACTGAAAGAAAAAATCACATGATCATAACAATTGACACAGAAAAGGCATTTGACAAAATCCAACACCCATTTTTGATAAAAACTATCAGCAAAGTGGGAATAGAGGGAACATATCTCAACACTAAAAAGGCCATATTTGACAAAGCTATAGCTAATATCATACTCAATGAGCAAAAACTAAAATAATTTCCTCTAAGAACAGGTATAAGATAAGGATATCTGCTTTTACCAGTCTTTTTCAACATAGTACTGGAAGTGCTAGTTAAAGAGAATAGACAAGAAGAAGAAATAAAAGGCAACCAAATTAAAAAGGAAGAAATAAAATCTCATTATTGTCAGATAACATGATATTGTACATAAAAACCCTAGAGACTCCACCAAAAAAACTACTAGATTGGTCCAGCCAGTGTGTCTCAGTAGTTGAGCATTAACCTATGAACCAGGAGATCACAGTTGGATTCCCAGTCAGGGCATGTACCCAGGTAGCCTACCCCTGGATATCTGGGAAGCTATAATTCGCAAACAAACAACCCTAAAGTACTATCACAAAAGATTTCTGTCCAAACAGTAGGTGTAAATGTTTAACATACTTAATCTAATAGTATTTCCCAAAAGGCTAAATAAGGGAATCCTAACTTATTTCAGGGTTATTTCAAATTTTGTTTACTTTACCCTTGATTTATTCTCTATTGCATAACTCTTTCCCTTAAAGGCAAATACTTTATTTGATATATCGCTAATCTTAGGTTCCTTGTAAACTTTCCTCAGTATATTTTATTCTGCTTTGCCTCTACATTTATTACCCACATGCTATTTTACTGAAAGACTTTCAACTTCTTTCCCCTGTTCCATCTTTCCCCTGCTCCATCTTTGTCCAACAACCAGCCACTATTTTCAACCAAGCCCATTGGGCTGCCTTTGGAATAAATGATTAATTACAAAGCAGCCATCCTAGACTGAATCTGGCACATTGACATGTTTTATTTGGCCTCAAAATTTTAGTCTGCTAAATAATTTTGCATTTTAATTAATTACCAACATAAAAATCAGGGAAATTCACATTAAATAAAGATTTTCAGCTTCTCCTGAAAATGAGAAATCTTGGCAGCAGAGGCATCTTGTGGTCACAATTGGCCAGAGCTGACAGAAGTTGCCCCTTATACATGGAACACATATTGCCCACCTCATCTGACTTCATCACCTTTACCTGACTTCAACCAATCTGCTAAAATTAGATGATTTACCTGCCTCTGTGAGCATTCAAGTTGGATGCATTCCTTACTTCCTATTTCTGAAGGAAGAGTTCTCCAAATTACCAAAGCACTTCTGGCACCACTAGAGTATTCATGGTTTCATCAAAAGAAAATGCAACAGCTCTTATTTGAAGATGGAATTACTGATGCATTAAAAAATACACTCAAACATATGCATATATACACTTCAGCAGTATCATTATTTTATAACCCCACTGAATATACTTTTTATGGCATTTATGCCATTGCACATGTAAGATTTTTGCATTTTCTCATTTTCTGAGAGTTACATAAAGTAGGAACTTTGATTTGTGGCTATAAGCTATGCCATAAGGTCAGATAAGATGAATTTTTTTTATTATTTATTTCTTTAATGCACTTATTGTTTGGGCTTCTGCAATTTTATTTCCTCTAGTAAGAAAATCCCTTAGCTGTGCTGCTGTTACAGTGCAGTTGAAAATGTATCACCTTATACTTTGTGTGGTCTTTACCTCATGCTCTGAGATGAAATAAGCGGGTTTGAACCTCTTGATGTACTTGCCTGATAGCCATAGTTTCATATGGTTTTAGGTGCTATTCATCAGCTCTCCTTCAACTTAGAATTTTGAGTTAGAGATAAAAATCAGATAAGATTGTTAAAATAACCATTTCTTTAAAGTATATTGCACTGGGGAAGTTTCCCTGATACTTTAACTTCTCTGTACTACTTTACTATTTTCTGTTGTTATTTTTATGTCTTTTCAAGAGGCTAAATAGATGGCTCTTGGATATTCTTAATTGAAGATACTGAATCTGATCCTTTGGCATTTTGAGAAAAAGAAAAATAAATAGTTTCACTAACCATAGGTAATGGAAATAAGAATAAATGCCATTAGATTATCCTAGAACAAATTTAATCATCCCTGGAATATTGTTATTAAAATATATGATTGTGCCGAAACCGGTTTGGCTCAGTGGATAGAGCGTCGGCCTGCGGACTGAAAGGTCCTAGGTTCGATTCGGGTTAAGGGCATGTACCTGGGTTGCGGGCACATCCCCAGTAGGAGATGTGCAGGAGGCGGCTGATCAATGTTTCTCTCTCATCGATGTTTCTAACTCTCTATCTCTCTCCCTTCCTCTCTGTAAAAAATCAATAAAATATATTAAAAAATATATATGATTGTGAATTGAAAAATGTTTAGACTATAATTCATTTCCATTTCCTGAGACAGCCAAATCCTGAAGAGGATCTCAATCTAGATTTGAGACTGAATAATATCAAATGGGGTTATAAGTACCTGGTTAAATAAAAACTGATATCTTTAAAAAATCATTTGTCTGATGCCCAACCAAAGTGGCTCAGTGATTGAGCATCGACCTATGAACCAGAAGGTCATGGCTTGATTCCCATTCAGGGCACATGCCTGGGTTGTGGACTCAATCCCAGTAGGGGGCGTGTAGGAGGCAGCTGATCTGTGATTCTCTCTCATCATTGATGTTTCTATCTCTTTCACCCTCTCCCTTCTTCTCTGAAATCAATAAAAACATATTAAAAAAATCATTTATCTGATTTTCATAAGTTCTTTCTCTAATAAGTATTTCACAAGTTTCTGCTTTCTAATGCTTATGAGACATAAAGGGTTATTTTATCCTATATAATAAAGAGGTAATATGCAAATTGACCGGCGTGCCCTTGCAAAAGATGGCTGTCCCCATATGGTCACAAGATGGCCACCACAAGATGGCTGGCAGGGAAGGCAGTTGGGGGTGACCAGGTCTGCATGGGAGGGAGGGCAGTTGGGGGGGACCAGGACTGCAGGGGAGGGCAGTTAGGGACGACCAAGCTGGCAGGGGAGGGCAGTTGGGGGCGATCGGGCCTGTAAGGGAGGGCACTTGGGATCCACCAGGCTGGCAGGGGAGGGCAGTTGGAGGCAATCGGGCTGGCAGGGGAGCAGTTAGGTGTTGATCAGGCTGGCAGGGGAGTGGTTAGGGAGTGATCAGGCAGGCAGGCGAGCGGTTGGGAACCAACAGTCCCAGAATGTAATTGGGCCTAAACTGCCAGTCGGACATCCCCCTTGGGGTCCCAGATTGGAGAGAGTGCAGGCTGGGCTGAGGGACACTCCCCCCCCCCCCGTGCACAATTTCATGCACCAGGCCTCTAGTTTTAAATAAAGGTTATTTTATATCATGTAACTTTGAGACATAAGGCCTCATTTTAATTTTAATTCCTAAGAATTATTTTAATAATGTCTTATATTCATATTATGTACCTAAATTGGACTTGGGCTGTCCAAATCGTGAAGTAGTAAGATTGCTAAGGGGTAATCTTACTACTTCACTTACTAGCGTGTGTGGGGGGGAAATAAGCTCAAAAAAGCTTAAACTTCATCATATAGTATAGTGTTCATCTATTGCTATGTATATTATTGCCTAAAATGTAGTGTTTGAAACATCAGTATTTGTTAGTTCACAATTTCTATAAATCCCCACCCAGGTGTGGCTGAGCTGTGCCCTCTGCCTCTGGGTCTCCTACATGCAGTGGTCAAGATGCCATCAGGGCTGTGCTCTTATCTCAAGGCTTCTCTGGGAAAGGATCTGCTCTCCAGCTGACTCATTGGTTATTGGCAGGATGGATTTTCTTGTGAGCTTTTGGCATGAGGACCTTATTTCTTTGGCTGTTTACCAAAGGTTGCCCTCAGATCCTTGACACATGGTCCTCTTTATATAGAAGCTGGCTTTAGTAGAGATGGTAACTCAGAAGTGTTACCATAGGTAACCAGTTATTGATAAACTAGAGGCCTGGTGCATGAAATTCATGCACAGGGTGGGGGTCCCTCAGCCCGACCTGCACCCTCTCCAATCTGGGAGTCCTTGGGGATTGTCCAACTGCCAGTTTAGGCTCAATCCCTGGCAGTTGGACATCCCTCTTGCAATCTGGGACTTCTGGCTCCTAACCGCTCACCTGCCTTCCTGCCCTAACCACTTTTCCTGCCTGCCTGATCCCCTTAGCTGCCCTCCCCTGCCAGCCTGGTCACCCCTAACTGCCCTCCCCTGCTGGCCTGGTCACCCCAATTAACTTCCTTTTTTAATTTTATCTCCTTCACACACAATTGCATTTGACTTCCTTATTGGCTTCTCACTCTCACACAATTTTTCTCTCTCCTTTATGTAACACTTTTTCCTACTGACTCATCATATATAAACTTTTCTTTCCTCCTTATTTCCTACTTCTCTTCCATCATCCTTCTTCCCAGATTTCTCTTACCCTCCTTCCCTCCCCACATTCCTTCTTTCCTTTATTTTTACCCCTGTCCTCTCTCCCCTTTCCCTTCCTTCCCACCTTACTTTTTTTTTTCACTTCCTCCCTCAGACCTGCTTTGCTCCCTCCCCTATTTCTTCCTTTTTTCCCATTCTCCTTGTAAGCTCTACTGGCTCCCCTTTAAAACTTTTTTCTCTCCCTCTTTCTCTCTTATCCTATCTTTCCCATATATTTTTCTCTGCTTACTTCCACTGTTTCAAAATCTATCTATCTACCTGCCTAATTATTCACTATCATTTATATTTTTTCTTTTCTGACTCCTACTTTTAAAATCTGTCCCCAATACACAACTATACTTGATTTTCATTATAGCTCCTACAGTTCCCTCATACATCCTCTTTCCTTCTTTAACTCTGCTGTCTACTGACTCCTTTATAAAGTTCTTCCCTCCCTCCTTCCCCTCTTCTTTATTTTTTCCACTGAGAAATTCTATTGGTTTAAGATGAGCTGCATATGAAGTAATAAAGCCATCTGCAGGGGGAGGGGTGGGAGGTCCGTGGGGGTGGCCACATCATCTGTCCAAAAGTTGTGTCCCCATTTTTGGCATCTCTGGTAGGTAGGGCAAGGCTGGCATCGCCACCAGAACCAAGAGCAGTTAAGGGTGGGGGAGAGAGAATAGGTGATGGGGAGAGAGAGAGAGAGAGAGAGAGAGAGAGAGAGAGAGAGAGAGAGAGATATGAGAAACAGAATAGTCATATATGTGTCTGAGAGAGAGAATATATATGTGTGTATAGAGAAACAATAGTTGTGTGTGTATCTGCCGGGAGCTGGTCCATGCTTGCTGTTTCAAGGGACCTGGCATATATGGCATACTGTTCTTAATATGTTTGCTCACCTTCTTGGCACTATGTGTTTTAACCAAGGTCTCTGAGAAAGGTTGTTTCCCCAGGTAGGGATTTTCCCCTGAAGTTAGGGAGGGAATAAAACCCCTTAACTAAGTGCCAGGCGGGTAATTAATCACTTTAACTACAAACAGTCATGCTTAAGCTGCATAATCTTTACTCCCTGGAATGGAGATAAGAAACGCCCTAACCTTTGTAATAGAGATTGATAGGATTGAATCAACTGGTATAAATACAGATGTAACAAGACAGAGAGAGACAGAACTTAGAACACAGAACCTTGGCACAGAACCTACACAGAACCTAGACACAGAAGAACTTCGCTGGAGAGAACATGGCAAAAGATCCTGTACAGAAACTGGCAGAACTTCGCTGGAGAACCTGGAGAACCTAGCAAGAGAACATGGACACAGAGCCTGGCTGGAGATCCTAGCCAGAGCTTCACTGGAGATCCAGAGCAGAACCTCTCTGGAGATCCAGACCAGAACTTGGCTGGAGATCCTGGCTAGGCTGCTGATCAACTGAACACTGTCTCCATGTCATTCCTTCTTCGCCGACTCAGTCCACACCTTTGGGGACCCCTGGACCTGCTGGGGTTGGGTCCCGGCATGTATCTATGAGAGAAACAGAATAGTTGTGATGTATCTATGAGAGAGAGAGGATCTGAAAGATAGGGTTCTGGGTGTGTTTCTGTGTAAGAAATGGGGAGAGAACATGATTGAAAAGAAGGGAAAAGGGGGAGACAGACCCCACTTCCCCTTAGGGGATCCCCTTCTCTTTGCCATGTATTCAGCAACCCCAGCACAGAGTCGGCTGGGTAGGGCAACCCCATTTGCCCTTCTCCATCTTGTGCTTCTCCTGTGTCTGGGGCTTGTCCTCTAGATGCCTTTGTCCTCTGTTAAGAGTCCCCTCCGAGCCCCCACCCTGTGGCCCTGGGGGGTGAGATCAGTGGGAAGTGTCAGAACGAACGCCCCCTGGTCCTCTGTTGGGGCCGCCACTGAGGACGGGGTCACAGCCTCCAGCCAGCCCCGTTCGCCCTCACTTCCCCAGGGCTGTCCATCTGGCCTCCCCGAGGTTATCTCCTTGGCCCCTGGCCCATCGAGTGTCGGAGTGACTCCACCTGGGAAGCAGGGCAGGGACCTCCGTTGAGCCCGGGCATCCCCAGAAACATGTCTCCGGATCCTGAAAGATGGAAAGAACCGCCAGAGCCTGCGGAGGAAGTGGGTGTCTGGAGCTGGTGCGGCTGCGGCCCTGGGTGGGGTGACAGGCAAGGCGGTCCTGACGGCATAGTTGTTCGCCTCCTCTTGAAACTTTGCAATATTTTTCTTATAGCGAATCTGCTTGCTGCCAAACCAGTTGGAGACCTGAGAGACGGGGATGCCACGCTTCTGGGCGAGCTCCTCCTCAGCCTCCTCACTGATGCCGGCTACTCTGCTGGGAATAGAAATGCTCATTTAGGGCCCCCATGGCCTGTTTGCTGAAGTCCCGTGTTTGTGGCCTGTTTGCTGAAGTCCCGTGTTTGTGGCCTGTTTGCTGAAGTCCCGTGTTTGTGGCCTGTTTGCTGAAGTCCCGTGTTTGCATCTGGCATCCAGGAGCCAGGAGCGCAGGGTCATGCCGGCCTCGCAGGTGGCCACTTCGGCCAGGGGCCGCTCCTAGGCCAGGCAGCGGGGTGCCTGTTCGAAACCCCAGGCAGGCGGCCTCCAGGCTGGGCAGTGCCATGGACCCACCTGCCCCCGCCCTTGGCCACTTCTGCTGAGGGCAGCTCCTGGGCCACGCCTGACTGGTCGTGACTAATTAGCATATCCAAGCTAATTAGCTTATTCCTCCCTTATTATATAGGACTAGGGGCCCGGTGCACAAAAATTTGTGCACTCGGGGGGAAGGGGAGGTCCCTCGGCCAGGCCTGTACCCTCTCACAGTCCAGGACCCCTCGGGAGATAACGACCTGCAGGCTTAGGCCCGCTCCCGGGTGGCAGAGGGCAGGCCCAATCCCTAGGTGCAGCCCCTGGTCGGGCTCAGAGCAGGGACGATTGGGGAGTTGGGGAGCCTTCCCCTGTCATGCACAGAGCAGGGCGGATTGGGAGGTTGTGATGCCACCCTCAGTTACGCTCAGGGTAGGGCCGATAGGGGAGTTGGGGCACCACCCTCTGTCACACTCAGGGCAGGGCAGATCAGGGGGTTGGGGCGCCGCCATTGTCACACTCAGGGAAGGGCCGATGGGGAGGTTATGGCTCTACCCCATCACACACAGAGCAGGGCCCGTGGAGGGGGGGCACCGCCCTCTATCACCCACAGAGCAGGGCCGATCAGGTGGTTGGGGCGCCGCCACTCTTACACTCAGGGCAGGGCCGATGGGGAGGTTATGGCTCTACCCCGTCACACACAGAGCAGGGCCCGTGGGGGGCGGGGGCAGTTGGGGCACCTCACCTTGTCACACACAGAGCTGCAGGGCGATCAGAGGGTTTGGGCGCTGCCCCCTGTCATGCTGATCCCGGTGCAGGGAGGCATATTACCCTTTTACTATATAGAATAGAGGCCTGGTGCATGGGTGAGGGCTGGCTGGTTTGCCCTGAAGGGTGTCCTGGATCAGGGTGGGTGTCCCCACTGGGGTGCCTGGCCAGCCTGGGTGAGGGGATGATGGCTGTTTTCAGCTGGTCACACACCCGTCATGGTGGGGGTCCCCACTGGGGTGCCTGTCCAGTATGGGTGAGGGGCTGAGGGCTGTTTTCAGGCTGGGACTGAAGCTCCCAACTGCTCCTTTTTTTCTTTTTTCTTTTTTTTATTCTGGGCCAGCTTTAGCTCTGGCTCCAGCTGTGAGGCTTCTGCTGCTGAAAGAAGGTATCTGGTTTGTTTCGGTTCTATAATCGAAACTGTATCAACTCCAGCTCTGAGATCCTGGGCTCGCTGAAAGCAGGTTTCTGGGGTTTTGTTTAGCTTCTATATTTGTTACAATGTTTCTTAAACTGCAGGCTCAGAGGCCTGCGAAGCAGGCAGGGAATGTTGGTTTCCTTTCAAGCCTCATGTTAGTTTCAAGCTGCCTGGCTGCCGGCCGCCATCTTGGCTAGCAGTTAATTTACATATCTCGCTGATTAGCCAATGGGAAGGGTAGCAGTCGTACGCCAATTACCATGTTTCTCTTTTATTAGATAGGATAGGAAGAGAGCAAGGGGAGTCAGACATTATTGAGCTTAATCAAATGGGAGCATGAGCTTGTTTGTTTCACCAGAAGCTACAGCACCATCCTCCCCCACTGCACACACACCCCCGCCCCTGCCCAGGAAACCCCACAGATTACTTGGGGAAGGGCTAGCACAAAAGGGGGTGGTAAGTACATGTCAATAAAGTGAAAATGGGGCAGGGAAGGTTCTTGACAATAGAGGTTGTCAGTCTCGCCTAGGAAAGGGGTCATTGTGTAGGGGTGGACTCATCCCACATAGATGAGTGCCATAAAAGCTTGGGAAGGTAATTGCTTATGTTTGAAAAAGCTGGTTCTTCCCAAACCCAAGAGAGCAGAATCTCAGATTAACAAAGAAGCTTTCTGTGTGTGTGTGTGTGTGTGTGTGTGTGTGTGTGTGTGTGTGTGATGCTCTGTGACCCAGCTCGCCTGGTTCACTTTTGTCCTCTGCTGCCTAGGAACACAGGGCTATGCAGGCCTAGTGGCCACCTGGGGATGCAGCAGACTGCATGGCCTCCAATGGATTAACTTTAAAACTGCCACAATATTTTGAGTTTAATTAAAAAAGGTCTGCCACTTGCATCTATAGAGGCTATGGCAGTTAACTGATTAATGTGAAACGCAAACGCAGGAACTGGCCTTTGTTTTGGCCTTGCTGAAGACACCGTGGGACCTTTCCATGTGAGATGGATGGAGATAGGTCACTGGGCACCCAGGAAGGGAACTCCTTTCATTAGCACATGGGTCCTTGGAATGCTTTCCTTGCAATCCCGTGGAAGAGCCTGCTTTTAACCAACAGAAGCCCCAAGAGACAGTAACAGGCAAAATTCACAGTTTTTTATAAACAAAAATTTTAAATGGCATTCTATCACCTTTGTATTATTCTGTTGGATGGAGAAAGTCAAGTGTTGTAACCCACACTCAAGGAGGCGGTCACATGAGGCTGTGTATGAAGCCCAGGAGGCAGATATATTAGAGGCTTAATCAGAAACAGCTACATATCTTTTTTTCTTTTTTCTTTTTTTCAAATAAAAACAATGGAAAATGCCCTGGCCTTTGAAAACTTAATAATCTAATAGGTACTCCTTTTTTTGTAATACATTCAAAAGCTTTTCTTGATCAAGTTACTGACTTATACTGGGAACACAAAGATAAGTAAAACACATGGTTCTTACCTTTCTGAAGCCCATGGTTTAGATAGGGAAGATATATAGCAACAAACTGTTATAATTTCATAGCAAAAGAGTTAGGATAGAAATAAGCACCAAAGAGCAAAGAAGACAACATTCAAACTAACTTGGGGGTGAGCTGGTGGGGCTACAGAGACCAGGGAACACTTTACAGAAGAAAGGTCATTGTACTGGAGCCTCACAGAAGAGGATAATTCATTTTCAGACTCTTCCCACAAAATTATATATATGAAAACAAGAGGGAGATGGGCAAAGGCATGGGTAAGAACACTAAAGTGTGCACATAGAAATCCAAGTTGACAACAACTCCAAACTTTATAGACTTTCTATAAACTCAAGTAGATGGAATTAATTGAAATATATAAAGAAGTAGAAGGCCAGAAAAGGATAGGAGTGTGTGTGTGTGTGTGTGTGTACATGCATGCACATATGTGCATGTGTGTAGTGAAATGAAGTGGTGGAGGAGAGTGGCCAGTTTGTAATATTACTTAAAAGTTGAGACAACATCCTTTCCACAATGGTGAGTCATAGAAACAATTTAACCAGGTTAAATACAAGATTGCATGATCAAATTTGTATTTTGGCAAATAATGTATGTGCAAAACACTTCAAAAATGCAGAACTGTGCTCTAGTCTATATTAATTTCATTGGTTCTTTTAGTTCCTTATTTTGAAGTAAACAAAATAAATTTAACCATTCTTCAACTTTTTTTTACTTCAACCATATGTATTTTTCCTCCCTTTTCCTGCGTGCACAGAATTGGTTTTGTCTTTCCTTCTACCTGAGATAACCTAGGACTCTTCTTTGGAGAAACAGTCTTTAATGATGATAAAGAATTACAAATCCAAGAACCTGCTCTGCTTCAAATTAGCTTTGTGACCTTCATCTTAGTTTCCTCATCTGTATAATGATGACAGATACTATCCACCTTAAAGAGTTATGAAATTAAGTGAGATAAGTCATTCAAAATACCTATAGTCATTTTTTTGTGCCTGGAAATATATAGTAATGTCCCTTATTCATTTGTTAAGCTCCATATCCAAAATCTTCTCTGATCTCCACAGCCTACAAATTATCGCCTTTCTGAGCACAGAGAACATGTTCCAACAGCACCACAGCTTTGGTTCTTAAGTATATTTTTGAGTATTTGTTGAACCTTCCATGTATATAGTTTTTAACATCCTAAAGAGCTTATTTTACTTGTATTCATAAATCCCTGCATGATTTCTCCTTGAAAGATAACTGACACCTTACATACAATGTATTTTCTCTTTTTTATTTCTCTACACAGGTAAAATATAAATAGGGAGATAAAAAGTAGCCTAATGGATATATTATCCTATATAATAAAACCCTAGGTGGCGTTACATGCGACATCATCATAAGATGGCCACCACAAGATGGCCAATCACCAGATGGCTGGCAGGGGAGGGCAGTTCGGGGAAAACAGGCCAGCAAGAGAGGGCAGCTGTGGGTGATCAGGCCAGCAGGGGAGGGACGCTGGGGGCAACAAGGCCTGCGGGGGAGGGCAGTTAGGGGCTACCAGGCCTGCGGGGGAGGGCAATTTGGTGTTACCAGGCCAGCAGGGGAGGGCAGTTGTGGGAGACAAGGCCTACAGGGGAGGGAAGTTGGGTGTGACCAGGCCAGCAGTAGAGGGGAGTTGGGGGCGATTGAGCTGTCAGGGGAGGGCAGTTGGGGGTGATTGGGCCGGCAGGGGAGGGAAGTTGAGGGTGACAAGGCCTTCAGGGGAGGGTAGTTGGGGGTGATTGGGCTGACAGTGGAAGGCAGTTGGGGGCGATCCAGCTGGCAGGGGAGCAGTTAGGCCTCAATCAGGCGGGCAGGGGAGCAGTTAGGCATCAATCAGGCTGGCAGGGGAGCAGTTAGGGGGTGATCAAGCTGGCAGGCAGGTGAGCAGTTAGGAGCAGTCCAAGATTGTGAGAGGGATATCTGATCGGGCTTAAACTGGAAGTTGGACATCCCCCAAGGGGTCCCATATTGGAGAGGGTGCAGGCTGGGCTGAGAGACACTCCCCTCCAGTGCACAAATTTCATGCACTGGGCCTCTAGTAGGTAAATAATACATGTTTACTTAATTTTTAAATGTTTTTATTTTATTTTATTTTATCCTATTCTATTTTATTTTTTATGATTTTGTTGTTAATCCTCACCTGAGGATTTTTTTCCCATTGATTTTTAGGGCGAGTAGAAGAGAGAGAGGGGAAGACAGAGAAATATTGATATGAGAGAAACACATTGATTTGGTTGCTTCCTGCACAAGCCCTCACCAGAGCTCTGGCCATGGAGGAGCATACAACTGAGATACATGCCTTGACCAGAATCAAACACGCGACCCTTCAGTCCACAGACCTATGCTTTATTCACTGTGCCAAACTGTTTATTTAAAATATGTGTGTAATGGTTGCTTTTTACAATAACTGTTAAATTCACAACAAATGCATATAAATGTGTCTATTAGTTTATTAATTGCCTTTCATTAGCTGAGGAGTTAGATAAGTATTGAGTCATTCATTATATGGGATGATGGCAGCTAATGTTTAAAATTAAAATGAAACTTGCATTCTAACAATAATATAATGCCTAAACTCAATGAATACATCTGAGCACTAAGAGAGATATTTTCTGTGTAATTTTCATAACATTCCAAGGTAGATATTATTTATCAACTTATACAAATTTGTGGAATCATGGATTAAAGAAAGAAAATCTCAACTCTTCTTTCATGGCTTTGTATCTCTATTTTCTCCTGAGAATGGGAAGGCTTGGGCCAGCTGAGTCTGATTGCAAAGTGGAGGCTCATGTACCTGCAGAGGAACACCTGAGTGAGGGTACTGAGCTCTGGCAGTTGCCTCATAGCTTTTGTTGAGAGCACTGGGAGACAGGTTCCTGTGTGCTGTGCATCATGTGATCCATTAACATTGGGCTTGCTTGGTATTACAATCAAAAGTATACATTTGTTTCAGGCGGTTCACCTATAATATATTTTGTTTACCTAATTTAGGATTATCATTAGAGGAAGGCACATACACAGTTGAAGGAAGGCAAATGCTTCTGAGGAATAAATTAACATGTGGACAATTAGAGCTATAAAACTCATTACAGTCTAAATCTAAGGTAGTGGGAATTTTAGAAACCTAAAAAGAAACACAGTGGGGAATTATTATTGGATTAGAATTCTTGGCAGAGCCCTTCTATTATAGCCCATGAGTAATATTTTTTGAACTTATATATTTAAGGCAAGGTCAAGCATGACATGTGTGTGTGTGTGTGTGTGTGTGTGTGTGTGTGTATTTGTGTATGTTTGTGGGGAATAAAGGTTGTGGGCATTGAAACAAATAAGCAAAATAATTAAATTAATTAATCATTTAATCATATAACCCCAAGGAATTTGGACTCAGAAATCAAATCAGAATTAGATTTCAATTCTAATTCTCTTGCTCTCTACTGTTTTGACTTTGGGTTTTTTTTTTTTCCAATTTGATACTAATATTTGTCACTTGGAAATGAATGATGATGAATACTAGGTACTTGCAGGATTATGAGTCTTTAATGGCGTAGAATATATACAGTGCCTTGCACCATGTGGGGCACAGACCACATGTTCACAAGGAATCATCCTTGTTCCTTCTCCTGAGTCCTTTGTGTCCACCTGATGACAGCCTTGACTTAGAACTGCTCACCTGACATCTAAGCTGGACCACTTATGGGTGTCAGCAAGTGGGGGCCTTCTAAAGCATTTGGTGGAGACAGTGTGATAAAGATTGTATTAATATGTTTCTGATTTGGGCAGAGAACCTGGGCTTCCAGGGTGTTTTGAATCCAAGTGCTCCTGGCTCATTTGGGGGGAGGGAGGTGGATGGGTGGAAGTGAGAATTTCTATGTTCATTTGTTAAAATGACTTTTTAATGATGGTACAAACTGTTTTCACACCTTAGGTACACAGCAGAAACAGAAATATAAATAAATCACATTCTTGAGCTCATGGCACAAAATCTGTGAAAGTTCCAGAGATACTTTATAAGTGAGAAAAAAACTGATGTAAAATTTATATTTAAATATGCTCACTGATTTTTCATTTCCATACAATTAGTTAACTAAAGAGCATAGTTTTCCAAAGGTCAGAATAACTCTTTTTACAAATGTGAAATTCCATTTTTCTAATAATTGCATTTTAAAAAATCCCAAATTAGTGATTAATATTAGAATGACTTAAGGCATTCTAAAATGAGACTTGGTAGCTTTCAAATAGTTTGGAAGATAAAAATATTCCTCTCTTTTATTTTAAGGTGCTATATTCAAACATCTACTTATATATTACAAATAAAAGTTGATTAAGTTTTGTAGATATTGCTCTAGTCTAGCTCTATTTCCATCATATCAGGGGAAGAGTACTGACATTGCTTGGGTTTTATTCACGTTTCACACTGTGTCTTTTCAGTAATTTTATGTCTCCATCACGTTGCCTCAATTAGAGACCAATACCACCAACCTCATCTTATCTCTTCTTTTATTTTCCTCAATAGTGCTTGGCATTAACTCACAACTTTCTTCTTATACTATTTCAATGCTTCTTAGATTTTAATTCAGTGATTTGTTATGATGATATATTTTCCCTTGTGGGGTTTTGCTAGGATGACACCTACTCAGATGCACAATCCTCATGAAGAAATACCTGGATTAAAAGAAATTCTTTTCCTTTTCTAGGAAACCAGGGATACTTTTACTTAATGAATTCAAAGCAACATCCATTATCTTATCTTAGTACTTATTGTTTTTTAGTAATGGGCAATTAGGGAGAAGCAGGGAACCAATTTATTATGATTTACCTCTTTAATCTTCTCTTTCTTACCATGTAAAATGGTAATATTCATATCTACTTAGTGCATCTTGGCGAGTATTATTGACATGTGGCTTTGAATGCCACAGGCACAGTGTTTGGCTAACAATGCATAGTATATTTTGGGTTAATTCTCTGTCCATGCTGGCCTAAGAAACACTGACCTTTGGCCATGAGAAGGGTTTGGGTTGAGAAGTAGGACACAAACATTACTTTAACATGGATATAAATTGTTAGGACAATCACAAAGTAAAAAAGACTAATGTTATACAATACAATTTTCAGAATCAAAGATACAGCTAAAATGTGTTAAAACAATAAATATTAGTTAATATTTAAATTTATATTTTCTGGCATTTGGTCATTTTGTTTGTTTCAGTAATTTAGAAGGGAACAGTGCTAAATAAATCACATAACTTTTTAACTTATTTTAAGACATGAAATCAATGTTTTCTACTAATCCAAGGAAGCACATATTTGAAAGCCACTGAATTAAGAAGTGTGGTCAGTTTTTAAAATACCCAGATGTTCAAAGCTATTCTGGTTGCCTTATCTTTTATATGGTCAGACGGAATCCTTGCTCTGGTGAATTTCTTCATTCCAGCCCCTGCCTCAGGGGGACAAGTCTGAGAGACAAGGTAAATCATCAGCTGAGTCATACCATTTAGGGCAGCGGTTCTCAACCTGTGGGTCGCTACCCCTTTGGGGATCCAATGACCCTTTCACAGGGGTCGCCTAAGACCATCAGAAAACACATATATAATTACATATTTTTTTGTGATGAATCACTGTGCTTTAATTATGTTCAATTTGTAACAATGAAAATATATCCTGCATATCAGATATTTACATTACGATTCATAACTGTAGCAAAATTACAGTAATGAAGTAGCAACAAAAATAATTTTATGGGTGGGGGTCACCACAACATGAGGAACTGTATTAAAGGGTCGCGGCATTAGGAAGGTTGAGAACCACTGATTTAGGGTAAAAAATGAGGCTCTGACAAAAATAAAAGGACAATGTAGTCCTGGGTTACCCGACTGAAGTTACTCAAGAAACTTGAGTACATTTTCAGACCAGTGTTTGGAACATAGTAGGGTTTCTCAGTAAAACACTAACTACTCTGAACACTAGAGTTACCATCAGAGGAGCATGAGCTGCCAGAGGATGGGTGAATAAGGGTTCAGTGGGCTGTGCACAGGAAGCTCCCTCAGACACCTGTAGCCTCGGTAAAGGAGGCCTTTTCATCTCTGCAGCCAACAATGGAGAATCTGCTTCCATGGGAACCGCCCATTCCTTTTGGAGGGTCACGTAGTTAGGTCATGTTAGCGGGGTAATCTCCCTTTATGGATGCCAGTTGTGCCACATAACCTCTTCCTAAGTGTGACTATCTGACATTTTGATAAACCCTGGAGATTAGACAGGCAATGTAGCCCACAGAACAGGAATCTTGGGCAGTGTTTTTAGAATTCTGCTTACTACCTATGGGACACCTAGGATTACCTTAAATGGAGGCTTTTTCATCTTCATGAGCTGGCCATTTATAGGCCAGGGATAGAAATTGGGGGCGGGACTATCTCTGGGCTAGTAACCACAACATCAACAAAACATCTTTTTAAAGGCAAAGCAGTTTTATTTTTATTTGGTTTTAGGGATATGAGTTTTATAGATACCTTAAGTATTACAAAATTCTTGTGAACCTCAGACTACATAAAAAAAAAAACAAAACAATAACACAAAACAGCTTTCCCATGCATAGGGGATACTCGAACAAAGGAAATGGGAAGAAGAAAACAAAAAAATACTTCCTACTAAGGCTACATGAATGAAACCCCAAAGCCAACAATGCAGTTTCATGGCAGTTTCACTTGTAGATATCTACAAGAATGTTACATGTGAAGAAGACATTCAACACACACGGCACTGGGGAGTCTGGTCATATATTTTGATGAGTGACTGCTGACAACTTTTAAATCCTACCTCTTCCTCTCCATGTGCTCCACTTCTGGAGCAGTTGATAAGTAAGAAAGCCTGGACACTCCTTTGATGCCAGTGAAAGATTTCTGACCACCCAAGTCCCTATCTGCTCATGAGAACACACACATTGGTCTCATCATCTAACCACAGGAAGCACTCGGATACTCTAGTTTCCTGCTCTCTCAAACAGTTTTAGAAATGTCCAAGAGGCTTGCCCTGCTTTCCAGAGAAGCCTCAATTCTCTATAATAATTAAAGTGTAATATGCTAATTAGACTGGACATCATTCCAGACATCCTTCCTGGATGAAGCCAAGGCTGCAGCTGCAGGGAGGGATCCAGGCAGCTTCCATGGCTGCGAAGGCCTACTCTTGCATGAATTTCATGCATCAGGCCTCTAGCCCTATACAATAAAAGGCCAATATGCAAATTGACTGAATGGTGGAACAACTAGTCACTATGACACACACTGACCACGAGGGGGCAGATGCTCAATGCAGGAGTTGCCCCCTTGTGGTCAGTTCACTACCACAGGGGGAGCACCACTCAGCCAGAAGCCCTGTGCCAGGTTCATGGCTGACAAGCGCAGTGGCAGTGGCAGGAATCTCTCCCACGTCCAAGGCAGCGCTAAGGATGTCTGGCCGAGAGCAGGCCTAAGCCATCTGTTGGACATCCCTTGAGGGCTCCCAGACTGTGAGAGAGCACAGGCCTGGCTGAGGGCCCCCCCACCAAGTGTACGAATTTTGTCCACTGGGCCTCTAGTGTGAGTAACAAACCTCTTAGAGCCTCTCAGTGTGTGTGTGGTGTCATCAGTTTTGATGGATGTTGAGTAAAAGTCCCTCCTGCATGCTCAGGATGGCCACAATACATAAGATGCACCTAAAATTTATGTGATCAACTATTACATGCTAGAAAGAAATATTCTTCAATTGAATAACTGTAGCCCATGTCTTTATTTTCTTTCTTTTTATTTTGCCTGAAAAGTCCTCTTTTCATCCCTTCTTCTGGTCTGAATCCTGCCCTTTTAAAAAGTATTACTAAAAAAAATCAAACCAATGATACAAATTAACATTAAAGATTGGCATAATTTTAATCACATTGATTCGCAAACTAAAAGGAGATATATAATTCAGTTGGTATGAACTATGGGAATATTCACACAATACTAATTAAGTTTAAAAAGTTGTAGTTGTTCTGGAATATAGATTAAAAATATGCATTAAAAATCCTAAACAATGCTCATACTATAAACCAGAGATTTATAGATTTAAAGTAAGGCAGTAATAAGAAGAAATATGCAAAGATATTGAAAACTTAATGGCATTAATTACACAGAATACATATAGTTATATATTTAGTACCCAGTAAGTTAATGAGGTTAATATTAATGGAAACAAAATAGGGAATCAAGACATGACTGCAGTCTCCCATTCAGAATGGAGATTTACATCTTCATCTTTCCCACGAATATATATCCTCAGAGGGAAAAAATACAATAAAATTAATATCCAAAAAATATTCTCTAATAGTTAAATGAAAATATTATAAAATTTATAAATCATATCAAACATTAATGGAATTATATTGGTTTTTCCTATATTTGATAAGTTTGATTAAAATTATGTTGACAATATGTCATAAAATAAATAAGAAAATTTTAATTTAGGTCTAAATACTCACATTTGGCTAGTTATTATCATTTGGGTCAAGGTAGATCTGGATATTCCTTATATACTTAGTCAACAAGTATTTTATTATTGCCTACTAAACACCTGTCACTATGTGAAGCACACTTTATGTATGTATGTATGTATGTATTTATTTATTTATTTATTTATTTATTTATGTTAAATTTAGGCTATGTGTTAATTAGTATCTCTCAATGTGTGCTTCATAGTGTCTTTGAACTCCCCAAGAAAATGTAGGGATCTGCAAGGTTAAAGTTATCCTATATAATAAAAGGGTAATATGCAAATTGACCCTAACAGTGGAATGACCAGAATGACCACTGGACCAGTCACTGAGGCGCACTGACCACATTTTGATCTCTTTACCTGGCCGGCAGTCTCTGATCGCCTAATGGAGAATGGGAAACCGGGGTTGGGTGGTGGGGTATGCGGGCGGTACCAGCCAAGGCCCCTGCCCCGCCAGTCACCCCACACACAGAGGGCAACCTGCAGCAGGGGTAGGGCTGGTGAGCGGGTGGGAACAGCTGACTTCTCAGTCCCTTCCCCCAGCCGTCAGACACTGACCACCCGATGGCAAATGGGGAACAAGGGGTGGGTGGTGGCAGGGGCCAGAGCCAGGGCTAGGGACCACCCCACACCTGAATTTCGTGTGCCGGGCATCTAGTTTTCATAATAAAACAGATGTGTGTGTTTTTCTTTTTCACTGAGTTGATATTTGTACTGATGGTGGGTAAAGCTGATGGGCCTTAGCATGAATCAAGGATGGGCACCAGACTGGGTACTAGTAGCCATTGTGCTATTCACCACCATGCACTCACAGGAAAAATGAAATGCTGGTTTCACTTGATGGACGCATGCAAATTAACTATGACTCAACCATACACATCCTTTTAATGTGTCTGTGAAAAAAATCACAAAGACACATGAAGCATTTCTGTTGCATATTGAAATACAGTGGAGGCCTCTGCGAAAGCACATGTGTGATTGATATGCAAGCTAAAATTGCTTCTTTCTTCATGTGAACTCAATTTTTACCTGAATGAATATAGGAGAGAAAAATGATGGTTATTCAGACTTGGGTATTTGTAGACATTTTGATGAAAAGTAAGATTGTCACTTCAAGAAAAATAGTTGAAAGTATTTTTGCCAATAATAAATTCCAAGATTTCAAATGAAAATTGGATTTTGGAAAACGTGCATTTGCCAATATGAATATGACAGACAGTTTCACAATATACAAAAATTTTCTGATAAGATTGATGCTGCTATTAATGATTGTGATTTTTTTCATATTATATATAATTTCACATTACATATACAAACTGTCAAAGTTTGGGAGATCTGCATAAATTAATGAATTAATATGTTATAAATGATCAAATCACAATATTACAAAATCAGGCATGGACAAAAGATGTATTAAAATGCAGGATAGACCAATAAATATTAGCCTAACAAAGTCCAAAGTTCTTTAAAAAATTTTTTTTAGATATTGCATTGTAAATAATATTAAGAAAGGAACATTTGTTGAGTTCTATGAAGTTTCAAAAAAGATTATCCACAAAAATCTAAAATGCCTTTTGAAATAAATTCTATCTTTTCCAACTACATATCTAGGATATACTTACACCAAAATACCATATTTCACTTTCCTGAACGTAGATAGAGAATACGGTTGTCCATTATTAGGCCAGACCTTAAAGAGATATAAAATGAAAACAAATGACACACTCAATAAATGTTTTAAAAATATATAGAGTTATTTTCATAAAACATTACATATATGTTTGCAATTACTTTTGAACAACAAATAAATAATTAAAATATTTATTTCTCAAAATGATATTGAAAGCTAAAATGCACATAAGCACTCTTCAGGGTCCTCAATAAAATTTAAAGAGTATAAAGGGAGTTGAGGCAAAAAAATATATAGAAACACTGTGCTAAATGACTAAGAAATAAAGAATATGATAAAAGTCCTTTGGTTAATCTCTTCTCGCCCCCCACTCTGGCCTTTTGCACAATCCATGGATACAAACAATAGTGCCTTGAAGGGCTGGGGAGAAGGTGGGTGTGGGATGGAGGGGGTCAATGGGGGGGAGGAGGGCATCTTTAATACTTTCAACAATAAAGATAAATTTTAAAAAAAGAACATGATAAAAGTCTTATCAATCTCATTATTTTTTTTCTACATTCTAATCCTAGATTTATTAAACACAATTCTTTTACTCTATACAACAAAGTATAAACACATTATCTAAAATGCTACAAAGTTACAAAAATAAATTCCAAACAGAAAATTCCTAGTACTGACGGTACAATAATAGCAGGAAAAAGCAACGTACACGTTGCCAAGGTAACTCCAAGACCACCACGAAAGGGGCAAAGGCCTGTGATGACCTTGCAGAGCTCTCAGTTTGCTCACCAGCTCCAGAGAAAAAGGAGATGCGCCATATGGGTGTAGGTACAGGAGTCCATGTGAAAACAGAGCCATTTACAGCAGCTAGCATGGGATGTTTCTAGACGAGTCAGAAGTCAAGCCGGGGAGCAGCCCGGCCAACAGGGACAGCAGCTGCAGAAGGCGCGCCCTTTCCTGAAGCTCGGGCCTGGGTCCTCTCTGGAATGGAACCCTGCGCCCAGCGGGGGCACTGCCCCCTGGAGCCCTGCTCTGTTCCTGCCAGCTCCGCCACTGAACTGACTCGCAGAGATTGGACCCCTGGGCACTTTCTAGCCAGGAAACCCGAGAGCACCTTCGCAGGCCCAGCCCCCACCTACAGCACTGCTGCAGCCCAGCGTGGCCTTCGGAGCAAACCTCTCATGCTCCTCAGGAAGCCTGCCCCTGACTGAGGATTCCTTTCCCGCGGACTGTGCTTCAGCCAGAAAAGTGACAGAACTGAGTCGGATGCCTGTAAGTTCCGGGCAGGGCTTGGGAGGCTCGCTTATCAGGAGGAATTGGAGCTGGAGCGGCTCCTGAGACGGCCGGGGGGTGAGGGGCTGGGAGTGGGGTGGGGGTGGATAGATCACCGATGCACAGCAGACCTGCGCCTCGGGGAGCCGGACCTTCTCCTCATTCGTGGGAGTGACCGCAGCCACCCGGGAGGTGGTGGCAGCATTCTCCTGGGAGGGCTGATCGCCTGGGGGTGGCCTAGGCCAGGGGCCAGCACAGCAGTGGCGGTGACTTCCCGGCCATCAGCGTGTCCTCCATCCATGAGCTTCAGCGCCTTCTCAGCGTCATTGATTCTCCAACTCCACGCATGCAGAGCCTGCAGGGAGACGGGGGTGCATCCTTTCTGCAGGCATGTCCATCGTTTTCATGTTCCCAGAGGTGCAGACTAGCTCCGTGATGTGATCCTGGGTCACGTTCCTGGGGAGCCTGCCGATATGCGCGCTGGTGGGTTTCGGGGAAGGGCTCCGCCGTCTCCTCCCTTTTCACCTCTGCCGGGTGGTTTGGATTTGGAGCGGGAACGCCGCCTGTGGTCATGTCTGCGCGGGAGCCGGAGGAGCTGCTGGACCTGGAGCTTCGGGGTGTGCTGGACCTTCCTGAGCGGCTTGAGGCTGAGGAAGAGCGGGAGCCGCTGCTTGGGCCAGTGCGAGCCCTGCAGCCAGAGCTGGAGGAGGAGCTGGGCCAGGCCTGGTGCTGCTGCTACCGCTGGAAGCGCCCGCCTCCTTGGAGCTCGATCCCTGCCGCGGGCCCTCACGGGACCCCTCGGTGGCCCTTTATCTGCAGGGCGATCCTTGGGCTTCTCACCAGAGCGGTCTTTGCGTCTGGTAGGAGAAGGAGCCCTAGTGATGGACTTTCTAGTATTTTCTTTGACTCCTAGCAAGCTCTTCTTTCTCACTCCTGACATCCATTCTCCCCTTCGGAGGTGTTCCAAGCAGCAATGGCGGCCTCGCTTCTCTCAACTCTCACTTCTAACTTGAGTCAGAGAGACGCTCCCGAATAGATTGCAGTTTAAGTCAAAGTGCAGCATCTTCCCGCCACCGCGACTTTGTCCCGCTCCCCTCAGCCGCTGAGGCCGGCACCCCAATTTCATTCTTTATGAGAAATTCAGCTACAAAGTTCTGGTAAGGTTTCTACTCGTGACTCTTTTTATATATCGTACGAATATCAACACATTGCATGTGCTTTTATGTCAGTACATCAACCCAATTATTAGCAATTTAAGAACAGAGTCCCCACCTAAATCCTCATTCAACAATGTGTTTAACAAGGCCTGGCACTGAGGCTGGCCTAAAGGGTTTAATTGTTGAGGACTGCTTAAATTCATTTAAACCTGATTATTATTTGTTAGACTTATTTTGATGGTTTAATGTTTTATGGATAGTCTCAGAGAATAAGTTTTCAGTGGGGAAAGACTCACTTTATCATCAACTAGAGGCCTGATGCACAAAGTCCGTGCAAGACTAGGCCTTCCTTTCCTGGCTGCTGGCACCAGTTTCCCTCTGGCACCCAGCTTCCCTCCCAGCCCCAGCTTTGTCAGGAAGGTCGTCGGAAGGACATCTGGTCTAATTAGCATAGTATGCTTTTATTCGTATAGATAGTTAACTCCCTGAGAGGGAAAGATTGCAGATTTAGGCTGCCTGTTTAACAAGTATTTATTTGCGTTAATGATAGTTCTGCAGGGTCTGTTGCTTTTTGTGTCATTTTGGCCAAACTCTGTAACTCAAAACAGAGCCATCTTGCTTTTAGCTCTTACCTGTGAGGCCCCATTGTCAAAACCGTCCAGTTGTCAATGCTGCTATATAAACATGACTCACATGCATTATCTGCAGGCGAGGGCACCATGGGGAAAATGGCTTCATTTGGGTTAGACTCTGTGAGGCATTTGGGTCAGCAGACTGGTGTCTGTATTTTCTGTCCGTGTTCAAGATGGGAGAAAACAATGAACATAATGTAATAAGCTGGTTGCTTTATGCTTTGTCTATGATTCTATCAATAAAATAGGACCACATCAGTGCTTCACTACAGGCTTGAGCACCCATGATGGCCACTTTCTAAAGTTTCAGGAGTTCAAAATACAAATATGGTAAAAAGAGAGGAAACTCTCATTTCATTCATCAGTAGATATGTATCAGTAGTATCTTTTCTGTACACAGCCTTGTTTTAGGTACTGGAGGAAACATGGAAGACAGGAAATCCAACATAAAGATTATATATATATATATATATATATATATATATATATATATATATATATATATATTTATATAATTTAAATTATATGTAAATATATGTATGAAGATATAAATTACCCACACACATTTCTACACATGGCTATACCTGCAGCTGTATTTTATACCTTTAAGTATCTATGTATCTATCTATCATCTATCTTTTTTATTTTTATCTATATCCCTTTAAAACATTAATTATTAATTTAGCCCCTACCAGTGTGGCTCAGTTGGTTGGACATCATCCCTTGCACTGAAGGGGGGTCTGTTCCGTTCCAGGACAGGGAATATGCCCAGGTTGTGGGTTTAATCCCCAGCGGGGGGCATTGGAAGGCAGGCAAATGACATTTTACTCTCACATTGATGTCTCTCCCACTCTCCCTCTCCCTTCCATTGTCTCTAAACTCAATACTATATATATCCTATATAATAAAAGAGAAACATGGTAATTAGCGTACAACCGCTACCCTTCCCATTGGCTAATCAGGGCGATATGCAAATTAACAGCCAGCCAAGATGGCGGCCGGCAGCCAGGCAGCTTAAACTGAACATGAGGCTTGCTTGCTTCAGTGACAGAGGACTGCAACCTTCCCCGCCTGCATTGCTGGCCTCTGAGCTTGCAGTTTAAGAAACATAGTAACATATAGAAGCTAAACAAAACCCCAGAAACCTTCTTTCAGCAAGCCCGGGATCTCAGAGCTGGAGTTGATACAGAGTTTCGGTTATAGAACCGAAAGAAACCAGATACCTGCTTTCAGGAGCGGAGGCCTAAGAGCTGGAGCCTCAAAGCTAAAGGTGGGCCAGAATAAAAAAAGAAAAAAAGAAAAAAAAGAGCAGTTGGGAGCTTCAGTCACAGCCTGAAAACAGCCCTCAGCCCCTCACCCAGGCTGGCCAGGCACCCCAGTGGGGACCCCCACCCTGATCCAGGACACCCTTCAGGGCAAACCAGCCAGCCCCACCCACGCACCAGGCCTCTATCCTATATAGTAAAAGGGTAATATGCCTCCCAGCACCGGGATCAGCGGAGCCGAGAGGCTTCCTGGCATGGGATCAGTGTGACAGGGGCAGCGCCCAAACCCCCTGATCACCCTGCGGCTCTGTGTGTGACAGGGGACGGGGCTACAACCTCCCTATCCGCCCTGCTCTGTTCCTGACAGGGGAAGGCGCTCCAACCCCCTGATCAGCCCTGCTCTGTGTGTGACGGGGCAGCAGCCCAACACCCTTATCGGCCCTGCTCTGTGTGTGACGGGGTAGAGCCATAACCTCCCCATTGGCCCTGCCCTGAGTGTGACAGTGGCGGCGCCCCAACCCCCTGATCAGCCCTGCTCTGTGGGTGATAGAGGGTGGTGCCCCAACCCCCTGATCCGCCCTGCTCTTTGTGTGACAGGGGGCGGTGCCCCAACTTCCCTATTGGCCCTACTCTGTGAGTGACAGGGGGGAGCTCCTAAACCCCCTGATGGGCCCTGCTCTGTGCATGACAGGGGGTGGAGCCGCAACCTCCCCATCGACCCTGCCTTGAGTGTGACAGGGGGCAGTGCCCCAACCCCCCAATCGGCCCTACCCTGAGCGTGACTGAGGGTGGCATCACAACCTCCCGATCCGCCCTGCTCTGTGCATTACAGGGGGCGGCGCCCCAACTCCCCAATCGGCCCTGCTCTGAGCCCGACCAGGGGCTGCACCTAGGGATTGTGCCTGTCCTCTGCCACTTGGGAGCAGGCCTAAGCCAGCCGGTAGTTATCTCCCGAGGGGTCCCAAACTGTGAGAGGGCACAGGACCGGCTGAGGGACTTCCCCTCCCCCCCGAGTGCACACATTTTTGTGCACTGGACTATATATATATATATATATATATATATATATATATATATATTAGAGGCCCGTTGCAGAAAGATTCTTGCAAGAATAGGGCTTCCTCGGGCCAATTGTGACACCAAGCCCTGCCACCCAGGTGCACACATGGGGGTCCTGCTGCCCAGGGCTTCACATGGGGGTGACGGCTGGTGGCGGGACTTAGGCAGCACACAGGGGTCCTGGCTGGTGGTGGGGCTTAGGCGGTGCGATTGTGCCGCCTAAGCCCTGTCGCCCAGGGCCACACACAGGGACCTGGATGGCGGCTTGTGCTGGCCCGCCCTGCTTGCAGTATGCAAATTAGCCGCCATCTTTGTTTATGGTTAATTTGCATATCACTTTGATTGGATGATGGGCATAGTGAAGGTACGGTCAATTAACATCTTTGTCTTTTATTAGTTAGGATATATATATATATATATATATATATATATATATATATATATATATGTAAATTTATTGTTATTGGTATCTAACCAAAGCTTTCACACAATGGTCAATAAGAAAGCATTGGATAATAAAAGAGAAGAAATATTCTCTGTGGTAGGTAGAATAATGGTTTTCCAAAAATGTCTATATCCTAACCCCAGGAATTTGTGAATATGTTAGCTTACATGGCAAAAGATATTTGGCAAATGTAAGTAAAGTTAGGACCTTGAGGTGAGATCATTGTGAATGATTCTGTACCATAAAGGTAGGGAACCTTTCCTTGCTGTGGTCAGAGAAAAATGTGAGGACAGAGAAAATCAAAGGTCAGGTCACTTTGAAGATGGAAGAAGGGGGGGGCAATGAGCCAAGGAGCCCAGGCAGCCCCAGGAACCTGGAATTAGCAAGGAAACCCGTTTTTGCTCTGGAGCCTCCAGGAAGAAAGGCAGCGCTGCAATGGCTTAGGTTGTACTTCTTCAGGAAGGAAGACAATAAAGGCACCGCGTTTACGGTAATTTGTTCCAGTGAAGGGAACTAATATACCTTCATTCTTGGCAGTTCATGCAAACCCTATGATACCCTGTCCCTAAATGATAAAGTCCTTGCAATTGTATCCATAACATGCATTGCTATCCCCCAGTCACCACAAACATATATTAAGTAATCCCTCCTTGATCACCTCATCTTTGGGTTATGCTTTTGTTATTTTAACCTTTGTCCAAGTTTTGCAACAAACTAAGGTACACGTTTGGCAAATGTCTACAATTTAGTAAACCTTTGGATTTCCAGTAATATAATGGCAATTCCTTAAGGCCAGATGTTTGAAATATTACCTGGTATTCCAAGATGTAACCACAAAGACATTAGGAAGATTACAGAATAAAAACTACCAGTTACTATAAAAAATAAACAGCATTTAGGAAGAGAAAAGTATGACCTTTGTATGCATAAAACATAAAACAGCTTTAGTGAAGGCACTTTACATGCCTCACTAGTCATAAATAGGAGATGCAGAAGTCTATTAACAATTCAAGGGGGGAAATGTCATATAGATGCCACTTTATTATTGTATCTGCCAAGGAAATTGAAGAAACATATTTAAGCAGCAGCCTCATTGACTTAAGGGGTGTGATCAGTAGCCTCTTAATTAGCACTTGTAAACAACCAAAATATAACATAGTAATTAGTGGGTTTTGACAACATAACAAACATGAGTCCAAGGAGCTCAGTCTACCAGTTGTCAGTTTCTGCAAAGTGCATGGCCACCCTGAAGCTGACAAAAGTCAGAGTTTGGCGTCATACTTACGGCCCTCCATGCTCGGTCGTCAATCTGTATTCTCTGGGATGTCTTCTCATGAGAGATATTTTGATAAAGAAGTGCATTTAGGGGTGACAGGAAGGGGGAGATCGCAGGGGCTAAAACAAGCCAGGCACACTGATCAGGGTAGTCCCTGAATAGACAGTATCTTCAAGGATGAACATTGTTTGCAGGATGTTCATTTCATGGGGGTTTGGGCTGATTTGATGTCCTCTCTCAATAACCAATAAACATATTCCTTCTGCTTAGACACTGTGAACTTATTTAATGATTTTTAATCTCTGAGATTGTGTAAACAGTACATTAGAAGTATGAATCAATTATGTGGTTTAAGTTGTTTAGCCTGTATAAATTATTCTCCAGATACAATTTAATAAAGTTACTGTAGTGAGACTGAAGTGTCTCTATGTCCATGTCTTTGAGTATGTATTTTATATAGAGAAAGTGCATGGGAGATACAGTCTCTGTGTTGTTAAATTGAAATAAAGTGTTATCAAGGAGAAAAGCTTTATTTTTGTTTGAGGGATTTTAGGAAAATCTGAAACATGAGCCAAGGCAGGCCATTTGCATGGAAAAGCCACTGGAAACTGTTTGGTTGGGCTTGAAAGTTAGTTGGGGCAGGGTCTCTGGGAATCATCAGGGTGGGGCAAACAGTGTTAGCCAGGTTGATGGAGACTCATATATAGCCTGCCGGCTGGCTCTTTGGACAGAGGGCTCAGAAAAGAAACAGTGGTCTCTGGCAGAACTTCTGTCCAGGAGAAAGCTGCTCCTCCAGTTCTCACCCTGATGCTGGGCAATTCAGTTCCTCCCTGTGTGTCTCTGGTGCCTTTCCAGCTGCTGTCCGAATGCTGGAGCTCAGAGGGAGTGAGTGCAAGTAAGTCTGTGCTTGGGCCCTTTAAGAGGAAATACCTGGGACTCTGGCAGCCCTTGGTCTCACTCAGACTCAATCCCCACTGGTTTTTATGGCCAAAAATTATGGGATCTCTTCTTCCTGGCACTGGAACCCTGAGCTGGGGGGCCTGGTGTGGGGCTGGAACCCCTCACTTCTCAGGTAGGACCTCCTCAGCTGAGATGTCCCTCACAATTTTTATCTGCCATATGTGGATGTGGGACCAGCTCATACAGTGTCTCTGCCCCTCCTACAACTCTCCATGTGGCTTCTTCTTTATATCTCTAATTGTTGGCCTTTGTTAAGCCAGATTTCAGGTGGTTCTGAATGATGGTTGTTCTGTAGTTTAGTTGTAGTTTTGATGTGATTGTGGGAGGAGGCGAGCACTGTGTTTCCCTACCCTGCCATCTTTATTTAGAAGATCTAGAAAAGCATTACTGATTATTTTTAATATAGCCTAATTCAGTGAAGATATGAATACACTGCTTTGTTGAGAAACACTGTAGGACCTCACACACTCACATACTGTGAGTGATTGGTGATTGGTTTAACCTTGTCGACTCTCTCATTTATAAATAAACTCAATAGAAACCAAAAGGACGATTAATGGCACCAGCAAAAGGAGCCGTCCGTGGTGACCACTGCCTGTGCAAGGGACATGCATAAGCTGCACGTGAGTCAGGGTGACACCACTTTTGTGCTGTTTATGTGTAACCCCAGGGAGAAGAACATGCTTATTATCTTGGAGTAACATAAAAGGGACAAGACAGTTTAAAAGAAACAGCTGGAGTGTGATCTAATCTCCATGTTCCAATATCCTCATGTATAAAACATGCATAAAAATTAAACCTCACTGAACAATTTGTTTATTCTCAGTTCATAGCCTGCCTCAGCCCTGCCAGAGCAATAGTCCTGTCCTGAGGGAACACCAGGATACCCTTAAATAATAAATGGATTATTTATGAAGCATTGCTTTTATATATTTAATATTAATTTGGCTTCAGATGGTAACTATGTCAGAATCATAAATGTATTCTCTTGTTCAGGCCTCCTTTGTCAGTGACACTTGACTGTTTCCCCTCTCCCCCAACTGTGACAGCAGAAATGTCAAAGCTCTGCATCACCGAGGGGAGAGAAGCCAGATAAAATTAAGCACTCATGTGTTTATGGATTAGCATAGAACACATCCATAAAGAATCAATAATGCTCTGTATTCCTTGGTCATGTGTAGATAATAAGAGCTAGTGGTCCTGCTTGGACTTCCCAACATGTTAATAGGAGAACATCTTTAAAATTTTTTACATTATATTTTTCAATATTTTGTAGAAATCATTTATCAGCAAAGGGATATTTTCCCTCACTATAATTTCTTAATAATGACTTGCTTTGTAAATTGCATACTTATTATGTGCTCATGACACAGGTTAAGAAAAACAACTGAAAGCTTATATGTTATCTCAAAAACTGTTAGGATGGCTACTATTCATAAAAACCCCACATGAAAAAATGTATTGGTGAAGATGTGGATAAATCAGAACCTTTGTGTACTGTTGGTGGGAATATAAAAGGGTAAAGCTGTTATGGACAACAGTGTGGAGGTTACTCAAAAATTTTTAAGAAAGGACTACAAAATAAAAAGCAATTTTAATTCTGGGTATATATCCTAAAGAATTGAGGCAGAATCTTGGAGAGATATACGTAAAACCATATTTATGGCAGCACTGTTCAAATAGTTAATAGATAGAAACATCCTATTTGTTCCAATTGAGAACTGAATGGATAAAGAAAATGTACGTATTACAGTGGAATTTTATTCAACATGGATAAAACTTGAGGACATGACGTAAGTGAAGGAAACTAATCACAAAAAGATTTTTCAGTAGCTGGGAATCTGGGGAGATTCTGACTGGGCTGAGAATGTCAAATCTCATTGTCCTCCCAGCCCTTCAACTCTCCTAAGGCCCTCGATAAAATGGCTACACCTTAAAAAAAAGACAAATACTGTATGATTCCATTTACACGAGTTATGTGAAGGAGTTAAAAGCAGAGATCATAGAATACATACAAACTGAAAGGTGAATGGGGGCTGCCAGAGGTGACAGTGGGGACTGGGGAGTTGTTAATGAGGACACAGTTGCAGTCTTGTAAGATAAAAGACAATGTCAATATACTTAACACAATGAAAGAGTGTTCTTAGAAGTAATTTAAGATAATAAAGTTTGCTATGCATTTTTATCACATTTTTTTTAGAAACTCTATTGATAATTAAGTCACATACATATAATGCAATTAGAGAATTAGGTGCATAAGCATATGGTTATACATTAAGCATGCATAGTGCTGTATTTGGAGCTGATACCTAGTTGGTGTGCAATGAAATCAGATTCCCAGCTGTTCTGATTGATCAGCTATTCATTCTAAACCATTCAATCTGTTTGGTGACTGCTCACTCCTTATCAGTACACAAACACATGTACTCACATATATTAAACATTCACCTTCACAGTATCTCACCCTTACAGGAGGAGGAAAAGGGAGTGGCACAGATAAAAACAGAGAAGCCCGATCCTCTCAAATAAGCCACAAGACTTGAGTACATCCATCCCCAAGGAGACTGCCTGTGCAGGATGGATGCATAACAAATATTATCCCCTCATCTTCATTAGCATAGAAACACCAGGGGAGCAGAGCACCAGAGGGAGAGAGGTAAGGCTAGGGAGTAAGGAGGATGATTTGTGACATATTAAATAAAGATGAAGAGATAATGGAGAAGTTGTGAGGGAACTGGATGAGATGAAGAAACAGAGGAAAAGAAAGAGAAGGGAGATACTGGAGAAAGAATGAGAGAGAGAGAGAGAGAGAGAGAGAGAGAGAGAGAGAGAGAGAGAGAGAGAGAATCCATCCCTCTTCATAATGTTTGAGAAACACAAAGAACTTGAGGTAACGTGAAATTATATTTGGGTGCTAAACTGCTATTCTAGCATATTTCACATTTCTTAATGGAATATTAAAAGTATGAAATACTTTCGGTCCTGATATCTGTGATCTAAGAAGGAGAAGACCTGATTTGGCAAGTAAACAGACAAGATTTGAACCTAACTCTATTTCTAACTACACAATAACCTTTTTATTTTTTTAAACTTTATTGTTAAAGCATCACATAGGTCATCATCGCCCCCGCCATTAACCTATTATATCACCAAAGTAAGAGTCAAAATATTTATCTTATTCTTTGAGTCCTCATATGATCAGATGACGAACTTCTGAGATTTTCTTCTATCCCTAAGTCTTTCTCAGGGAGGTGCTGGGTTGTGACAAATATTTTTTTTCAATCTATTGAGATGATCATAACATTTGTTAATATGTGATATCTTCACTGATTTTCAAATGATAAATTAATTTTGCATACCTGGAATAAAACACACATGGCCATTCTGTCTTATCCTTTTATTTTTTAAATTCTTTTAAAGGTTACCAATTTTTAATTTACATTTTTACTAATTTTATATTTTCAATTATAGTTTATGTATAATACTATATGTTTCAGTTGTACACTATAGTTATTAAACACTTATGTAATTTATGAAGTGATCATCCCAGGAAGTCTAGTTATTACACTATTATTGACTATATCCCCTATTGTGCTTTACACTCCATGACTATTCTGTAACTGAAACCAAACAAAGTGGGTTCAGTTTCCTGTGGCAGCAAAAGCCAAACCTGTGAGACAGGTTCTTTGTGGGGAAGCACAGAACTTGGTTGGGAAGTCTATACGGAGGATACTTCAAAAGGTTGGAGGCCTCTAGGGGATTCTTGCCAAAGGCAGCAGACCCTACCTTGACTTTTCCAAACATGTCTGAGCCCCGGATGTTTTACTGGAATCTCTATGTTTAGTCTTTAGACCAGGGGTGGGCAAACTTTTTGACTCGAGGGCTACAATGGGTTCTTAAACTGGACCGGAGGGCCGGAACAAAAGCATGGATGGAGTGTTTGTGTGAACTAATATAAATTCAAAGTAAACATCATTACATAAAAGGGTACGGTCTTTTTTTTTTTTTTAGTTTTATTCATTTCAAAGGGCCGGATCCGGCCCGCGGGCTGTAGTTTGCCCACGGCTGCTTTAGACACTACCTTGTTTAAAGAACACTACAGATACATGTGTTTTCTAAAGTATGCTTACCATACTGATAGTATCTAGAGGTTAATTTTAGTTCAAGCTGTTGCTACAATAAAAGCCTAAGGAGGCAGGTGAATGGGGTTGTCTGGTTCCTTTAGCCAGGCAGTCCCTTAGCCCTCTCTTTCACAGAAAAGTGTGTCAGAGTAATCATTCATCTGTCACTCAGAGTCTGCTGGTCAGTCCTGGCAGTTCTTGTGCAAAAGGAAAAAAAAGTTTATTCAGGTGCTAACCTAGGAGAATGGTAGACTCCCATATCAAAGACCATCTTACCTTCCTGCTAAAGCCCACAGTTCTTAAAGGAATAAAAAGTGGAGGACTTTCTTTCTCTATCCAGTCACACTGCTAGCTTTAGGTATGCTCTGGTACTACCTATCCATCTTTTTAGCCCTTGGGGTGCTCAGTGTAAAAAACTCCCCCTGTATCATCCTGGTGAATGGGATGATCCCCCACACACTCCGGCTGCCTACAGTCACAATTTCACCTTTGAAACTCTGGACCCTTGTAGTCTTACAAGGATAAATGAGTGGAAGTCTCACCTGTATTTTCTTCCTGCTGTCAAGGAGCACAGTCTTGCTTATCTCAGTTTCAGAGATTCTTACTATTTACTAAAGAAGAAGGGCATAAAAAATAGAGGGACGCCTTTACACAAGATAGAAGGATTGCTGTCTTCAAAAGGTGGCATATGCAGTGTCCAGAGGATGGCAATGATTAACAAGCAAAGATGGTAGACTGTTTCATATTTCAAGAGATGGAGTTGCAGATGGGCTTCCAAGGTAAGACCTTTAAGAGGCACTGTCCTGCCCTGGCTGGGTGTCTCAGTTGGTTGGAGCATCATCCCATAAACCAAAAGGCTGTGGGCTTAATCCTCAGTTAAGATGCATAAATAGGTTGTGGGTTCAATCCCTGGTCTGGGTGCGTATGGAAGACAACCAGTCAATGTTTCTCTCTCACGTCCGTGTTTATCTATCTATCTATCTATCTATCTATCTATCTATCTATCTATCATCTATCTATCTATCTATCTATATATCTATCATCTATCTATCTATCTATCTTTTTTTTTACACTTAACAGGATGATTTATTGTAGCACAACTTATATATTTCAAATGGACAACAAATTAGTATCACTTACAGCATCTTAAGATAAACTGCCTTTGAACAGGAGCTTCCTTTCCAGTACTTTGATGTCTACAAGATGTATCTAGGAAAGGTTACTACTGTGGAAAATGAAGACTGCTTAAATCGAATGGGAGAGGGGTGGGCCTATGTTTTTCTTTTTGATTAGTTGCTGTAACACTGTCCTTCATGTGGCTGAGGGAGTGATATATTATCACTAGTCAGCATTAGGTGCCGAAGCTCGTGCAGGACATGTTTGATACTATATGCACGATTCCATTTCTCTAGCACTAATACGGCCTTTGGGTCCACCACTCCATTAGAACTATTAACTCCATTCATATTAATTTTTGTTACAAATCTTACAATGGGGGGTACTTCAGGGTATTTAGGTCCACATTCTATTTTAAGGCTGTACATTCGGTTTTCATAAACTGTTCTTGGAGGCCCAATTATTATCCCTGCCCATCTTATAAGTGTCATGTCTTCTATCTATCTATCTATCTATCTATCTATCTATCTATCTATCTATCTATAATCTATAATTTATAATCTATCTATCATCATCTATCTATCCTCTATCATTTATCTATCTCTCTCTCTAAAAATCAACAAAAAAGTATATCCTCGAGTGAGGATTGAAAAAAAAAAGAAAAGGTGATTTCCCTTTCCAAAAGAAATAATTTTAAATTATTTTGTATGAGTGCAGGTGCAGCTTTCCCTTGCAGTATTAGCAGCAAGATGCAAGTCCTCCTCAGGTGGCACCTAGTAATCATGTGTGATTAATCCAAGGCTTGGTTCCTGTGGGCTTTAGGGAAGAGTGTATTGTCATCAGACATCATAGAGACCATTGCTCAGTGAACTGCTGTTCAGGACCTTGAGTCTTCCAGGCCTTTAGTTAAAACTTGGTCTCCTGGCTGCAATGGATGTAAGGGGTAGTCAGTCAGGTAGATAGACCTGCAATGAGCAAATTAGTGCAAAATTGTTAGTTTGGCCTAAATGTTATACATATTGTTTGATTTTTTATTCATATTCTAAATCTAAAGGGAGTGTCCCTAAAACAGAAACTTGGAAGTGTCTCCCATAAACTATTTAAACCGGCTTCATTTAAACCTGCTTTAGAGCACTTCCCTAATCCAGAGCAATAGGAAGTGCCTGGTTCCTTTCCAAGTTTGCTTCCTGGCATATTTTGCCAGGGTTTTCTTTATTGAATGGCTCACTTTCTCAGTCTTCCTCATAGATTGGGGTCTCCAAGATGCACATAGCTTCCATTGAATCAGTAGGGCTTGTCCTACCTTCTGGGAGATTTCTGAAGTGAAGGATGATCCACTGTTGCTCTGAATGATGTGAGAAAGTCCAACTCTATAGATTATTGCTTTGAGTAGAAGTTTTGCAACCTCAGTTGCCTTCTCTGTTCTAGTGGGGTATGTTTCTACCCATCCAGAAAAAAGGTGTCTATAAAAACTATAGTTTTAGGCATCTGTGTAAAGTCAACTTGCCAGTCCTCAAATGGGCATATTCCTTTATATTGTACTACCTTTGCAGTTGGGGAACATTCTGTTTTAGGATTGTTTTGGGCACATATCTGACAGCCTCGAGTAATCTTCTGAATGGTCCTTTGTAAATGAGGACCCTTCAAATGTGGTCTAATGAGGTGTATTAAATCATACCTTCCACAATGGATCCCTTCATGTAGGTGTTTGAGGACAGGATATATGTACTGGAACTTCAGGCCCACATAGAATTAGCATCAGTGCTAGAGAATCCCAATCCTTGGGCTAGTCCTCATGGAAGTCCAGGTGGGGAATTAAAGCCCCAGTAAGTGGCAGCTTCAGGTGGTTTGTCTTACCGCTTTATTGGCAGTTTGGTTTCCCTGACTTGTTTGGGAATTGTCCTTCTGGTGTCCTGGGAATGGCATTATGACAATCTGGTTCAGGAAATTCACTGCCTCTAGCAATTTCAAATCTCATTTGCATGTATTATATCTTTATTCCCCAAGGTTAAGAGCCCTCTTTCTTTCCACATTGTCCCATGGGCTTGGACTACCCTGAATGTATATTTAGGGATCTGTGAAGATGTTATTCTTTCTCTGGGATAATTCTAAGGATCTGGTGAGGGCTGTTATCAGTCAGCCTTTTGTTCCAACATTCCTAAGACAAGGGCCTGTGACTCTATTACCTTGTCAGAGGTGACTTTCACATGCCCAGCTCATTGTTGACCATTCTCCATGAAGCTACTACCATCTCTATACAATTCCTAGTCAGATTCTGTCAGTGACTGGTCCAATAGAACTGGTCTGCTGGAATGAATATTGTCAATGATTGCTAAGCAATCATGTTGGAGGTTTGAATTTCCCTTTGAGTCTGGGAGTAGGGCGGCGTGGTTCAAGATAGTGTTAGTTTGTAAGGAAACACGTGGGTTGTCTGATAAATTGGCCTTGTAATTTTCCAATGCCCCCTGCTCTCAGCCAATACCCTCTTTTCTGTTTCAATAAGATTAGGTGTGGTACAAATATCATATTAGGTTGTCCAGAGTGAATTTCTCTACTTCTTAAAGCTCCTATTGCCATGGAGGCCATTCTTTTGTCATGAGCTCTAGTTCAATTTTATTGTTAGATGTTAACCACTTTACCTGGGGTTCTGTCAGCCCATACTGCTTAATCAACTTGCTCATAAATCTTGGGTGGAAAGGTTCATTTCTGGATACTTCCAGGCAAGCCAGGAGCACCTGGAGCTAGAGAGCATATCCCGGCCGGATGCCTAAACATAATTGCTGTTTCTCGGGGGAAAATGTTATTTGTGCATGCAATTTACAAAGTAAATCTTGGCCCAATAATGGAATGGGGCAGTCTTGCATGTAGAGAAAACTATGTGTTATTTTTTGATCACCAAGCAGGCATTGTTGAGGTTGAAGGTACGTCTATTTTTGTAACTGTCCACTGACTCCAGTTACCAACTCTACAGCTACCTCCCTTGGTTAGTTTTGTATTTCTGCCCAGTTTGGGTGATAAACTGTCCCAGTATGGATAAGGATGCTCCCTGGCCTTATTGAGAGCCCTGTCTGGTCTTTAAGGGGGAGACCATTTCTTCATCATGCATTGTGTAATAGCATAAATGCCTGGACATAAGGGATTTTGTCCCATTTCCCTATCCATTGGCAAAACAATACCAACTGTATGACAGTGTAGTAATTTAGAGAACCATTTAGGGGTCATTTTTCCCCATAGTCTAAAATATACATAGGCCAAGCAGTGTTACAATAGAAAACCAATTTCTTTTTAGTCAATGAATTATAGCTGTACGTGGACCAATCTGCTAAATTCCAGCCCAGTGGGCTCCCTTTAGGAGTTTAAAACAGAACAATCCCAAATGGCACAAAAGTACAAACCCAAAACCATAACCATAGAAAGACCCCAGACAAAGTGGAACATCTGAACAGAACTTGGATCCATAATTCCCTTAGTCTGAATGAGCTATCATGAGCAAGCTCTAGCCTCTTCTCTTCTGCCAACTGATATTGCAAATGGACCCAAATGGCACAGAGCCCAAATGGCAGGGATAGATAACCAGCGAGTTAAAACTTGCTGCAGCTGCTCAGAATCTATCAGCCGAAGCAGATTCCAGAAGTTAGCAGTGTCCTTCCCGTTAATTTCACACGGCCAGCTCATGAAAACTACGCCAGCCGCTGTCAGTGGCTCAAACCCAGGGGGCTGGCTGCTGGTTTGACTCACCAAGTCCTGGGGGCCATCTACTCCTAGAAACTAATTTCTTTTCACCAGCCACGCATTTCAGATGGTTGATGCCTAGAAATCTCTTTCATTTCACCAGCCTGCTCTCAGGATAAGCCTGCCACAAGCAGCTGGGACATGAGCTGGGGCAATCCAGGACTTACCATGGTCCACATCTTCCCAGCTGGCTCACCCAAAACTGAAACCTAACAGGTGGGTTTGGCTGCCGGTGGCAGCAAAGGCAAACTGGTGAGACAGTTTTGCTTCAGAAGGGAAGAGGCTTATTCAGGAGCCAACCTGGGAGACTGGTGGGTTCCTGTCTCAAAGACAATCTCGCCTTCCTGCTCAAGCCTGCAGTTTTTATAGTGATAAGGAGGTGAGGGCTTTCTTTCCCTATCCAATCACCCTGCTAGCTTTTGATGTTTTGGGCCATCTGTTCACCTTTCAAGCCTTTGTTTCGCTCCGTTGTCATCTTGGCCAATGGGGTGACTCCATGGCACTATTGACTGTATACAATAATTTAACTACCAATTTGTACTTTTTAATTTCTTCACCATTTTTACCTGTTTCCCCTAAACCTTCTTTCACCTGGCAGTTATCAAAATGTTCTCTGTATCTCTGAGTCTCTTTCTCTTACGATTGTATATTTTGGTTTTTAGATTCTATATATAAGTGAAATAATCTGCCTTTTGTCTTTTTCTGTCTGGCTTCTATCACTCAGCACAACACCCTCTAGGTCCACCCATTTTGTTGCAGATGGCAAGATATCATTTCTTTTTTATGGTTGAGTCATATTCCATTGTACATATCACCACTTCTTTATACATTCATTTATTGTTTGACACTTAAGTGGCTTCCTTATCTTTTTATTAATAATGCTGCAATGAACATAAGATGCATATATCTTTTCAAATTAGTATTTTGAGTTTCTTCTGATAAATACGCAGAGTGGAGTTTCTGGGTCCTATTTTGTCTACTGTTATAACATTTGTTTTACAGTCTATTTTGTGATATAAGTATTGTTCTCTAGTTGTTGTTTTTTTAAATTTCCATTTTTGTGAAATATCTTTTTTCATCCTTTTACTTACAATCTGAAGTGAGTCAACAGCATATGTAAGGATCTTGTTTTTTTTATCCATTAAGTCATCTATGTCCTTGACTGGAACATTTAACCCATTGGTTTTATAGTAATTGTTGATAGATATATATTTATTGCCATTTTATTAATTTTGGTTTTGATCTTCCTTTTTCTTGTTTTTATTACAGAAGACACTTAACATTTTTTCAAATACCATATGGTGGAAATGAACTCTAGCTTTTTCTTGCTTAAGAAGCACTTTCTCCTTCAATTTAAAATAATAGCTCTGCTGAATAGTTGTAGATTCTTGCTTTTATCACTTTAAATATTTCATATCAATCTCTCTGGCCTGCAAAGATTCTGTTGAGAAATCAGCTGAGAGTCTTAGAACAGCTCCTTAGTAGGTAACTAATTGCTTTTCTCTTGCTACTTTTAAAATTCTCTTTGTCTTTATCCTTGGAACTTTAGTTATGATGTGTCTTGGTGTGGGCCTTTTTCGGTTCATCTTGTTTGGGACTATAAGTACTTCCTTGATTTGTATGTTTATTACCTTTGTCCAGTTAGGAAAGTTTTCCATCTTTATTTCTTCAAATAGGTTTCCAATTCCTTGCTCTCTCTCTTTTCCTTCTGGTGCCCCTATGAAATGAATATTGGTGCATTTGATGTTGTCCCAAAGGCCCCGAAAATTGTCCTCATTTTTTTGGATTATTTTTCTTCTTGATATTCTGATTGGGTGTTTTCTGCTACCTTATTTTCCAAATCGCTGACACAGTTCTCTGCTTCACTTAATTTATTGTTGAGTCTCTGTAATGCATTACTTATTTCAGTTACTGTATTTTTCATTTCTGACTGGATCTTTTTTATGCTCTTGTAGTTCTTACTAAGTTCCTTGTGCATCCTTACAGCCATTCTTTTGAACTCTGTATCTGGTAGTTTGCTTGTCTCCATATCATTGAGTTCTTTTTCTGGAAAATTCTTCTGTTCTTTCATTAGGGACATATCCCTTTGTCTCCTCATTTTGGTTTCCTCCCTGTGTCTCTATGTATTGGGTAGAGCTGCTCTGTCCCCTGGGCTTGGTAGATTGTACTTATTTAGAAGGTCTCCTGTAGGTCCCAGTGGCTCAGCCTCTCTGGTCACCTGCACCAGGCACTCCAAGTGCACCCCCTGTGTGGGCAGCTTGCTCATCCGCCTGTTCTAGTTGAGCTTTCTTTGTTATTGACATGTAAATGGGAGAGATTCCCGCCAGGATAATTTGCTTGGAGGACTGGCCACAATTGCAACAGAGAAACTTTGGACTCCAGAAAAGCAAGACTCTCTTCAGTGGGGCTCTGGTAGCCAGCATGTCTTGGCCCTTGAATGTGACACTGGCAGAGATGCTTGGGTAGTTCTCCAGGGTGGTCTGAAGCTGTCCAATGGTACGCTTAGTTTGGAGCCTCCCAGGAGGTGCAGGTCAAGGTCAGTCACTTACCTATGGACACCTGGCATGAGCTACAGGATGATCTGCTGATGGCTGTCACTTGTGCTGGGCTTGGAGGTACCCAGGAGATGACAAGCTGAAACCAGGATGGTTTTCACTACTTCCAGGTCTGGGGCCACTTAGCAAGAGGTAGGTGATGCACCTGGACCAGATGATATCTGTTTGGAGCTTTTGAACATTTGAGAAATTTTAGAAAAGTTCTCAGCATGAGCCAAGACAAAACATTTACATGGAAAAATAAACCCTTCTAATAAATTGTTGGATTTGATTTGCTAAATTTCTATTTAGGATATTTGCCTACATTCTCCAGGTAAATAATATTCTCTATTTCCATTTATTTGGTTTACTACCAGGGTAATTCTTCTCAGAGAAATAAATATAAAATAATTCCTTCTCTTCATTTTTGGGAAAGCTTTAGTACAGACTTGGTATTATTTCTTAGTTAAATATTTGGTATACTTCAAGTTGTTTTTTGTTTCTAGGAGAGTTGTATTATATATTTAGTGTCTTTAGTTGATATCAGAATAGTCACTTTATTTATTCTTGAGGTAGTTTTATAGTTTGTCTTTAAAGAGAATTTGCCTATTTTTTCTAACTTTCATATTTATTGACATAAAGTTTGAAAAGCATTAATATTTTTAGAACCTATTTTTATATCATCTCTTTCATTCCTGAGTTTTCCATTTGCTTTATCTATGATTTTCTGATCAGTATTTTTTGAGACTTATCAATGTTATTGATCTTCTCAAAGTCCTATCTTTTTGTTTTATTAATTTTCTCTACACATGTTTGTTTTGTTTTATTTCCTGTGATACATATTCTTTCTTTTTGTTTGATTCCTTTCATTCAACTAGGGTTCTTGTTTCAGCTTTCTAAGTTAGAAATTGAGGACATTTATTTGAGATCTTTCTTCTTTTCTATTACTGTCGTTGAGTAATGTAAAAATCTTCTATTAATTGTTTTAGTGGTAAGAAAAATTTTAATATTGTGCATTTTCATTTTGCCTCACTTCAAAATGTTTTCTAATTTTACTTTGATTTATTCATTTTTGTCCTATGGTTAAGTTAGAAATGTGTTATTTAATTTTTAATATTTAGTTTTTTTCCAGAAATCTTTCTGTTTTGTATTTATAATTTAATTCTACATTGGTCAGAGACCATGGTGAGTGACTTTAATTCTTTTAAATTTATTGAGGGTAGGCATTTTTGTTATTGAATATCTTCTATCATAATAAGTATTTCATGTGCACTTGAGAGAAATGTGCATTCTGCTTATTCTTGTACAGAGTGTTTATCAATGTAAATTAGGTTAAGTTACTTGATAATTTTACTTAAATATTCTGCCATTGCTAATGCATTAACTGGATATAGAATTTCAGGTTGACAGTTTTATTTTTTTCTTTTCGTATTTTAAAGATCTTTCTTTACTATTGTTTCACTTGCACTTTTGTAGTGAGAAATTTCCTCTCATTGTTATCGCTTTCCTCTTGCTGCTTTTTAGTCTTTCTCATTTTCACTGGCTATTAGCAGTTTGATTATAATGTGCTTTAGTATAGTTTTCTTCATTAGTCTTGCACTTGGGGTTCATTGAGCTTCCTGGATATTTGGGTTAACACTTTTCATCCAATTTTCAAATTCAAATATATTTTCTCTCAACTCTTTTTGAAGACTCCATTTGCTTGTATATTAGGCTGCTTGAAGTTTTCTATAGCTCAATTTATTTATTAATTAATACAACTCTATTTATTTATTACCCATAATTCTTTTACCCTCATTTTGTTTAGTTTTTATTACTCTATCTTCCAAATTACTAATTTTTCTTCCTGAAATGTTTAAAAGTTATTTAATCTCACTCATTATATTTTCATCTGGAACACTAGAGTGTTTAACTCTAGACAAGTATATTAGGTGCCTTTAATATCTTCATATCTCTACTTAATGTTCTAAACATAGAGAATGCAATTATAATAATGCTAGAGGCCCAGTGCATGAAATTTGTGCACAGGTAGGGTCCCTAGCGTCTGCCAGCCTGGCGTGCCTCCTTTTCCCCAGTTGCCTGCCACCAGCCCTGCTCCCTGGTTGAGGGAACAATTTGGGTATTAGGCTTTTATTATATAGGATGAATGTCTGCTAATTCTGTGTGAAAAACTGAGTCCATTTTCATTTACTTTTTTTTCCTTCAGTAGAAGTCATATTTTTGTCATTTCTGTTCATTTTGATTGTGATCCAGATATTGTTAAGTTTAGCTAGTTGTGTGTCAGATGTTTTGTTTTTCTATTAATAATTTAGGGCTTTTCTCTGAGATGCAGTTAAATTACTAGGAAACAGTCTGACCTTTCAGACATTGATGTTAGAAATGACCTGCATGGTACTGCATATTCTACCCAGTGCTCTGTGATGAATGGGGTTTTTATTTTTGCTGTTGGGGACAGGCACAATTAACAGCCTTGTGTAAGTACCAAGTACCATTGCCACTATTGCCTTTAATAGTTTAGGTGGTGCTTTTTCCAGTCTTAGATAATTTTTTGCACAAATGCTCTTGTCAGTACTCTGCTGAATACTTAAGAAGTACTCTCTGGAGAGCTACAGAATTCTGTCTGCTGCAGCTTTTCTTTCCTCTGGTAATGTGTCCTACAAATGTTAGCTGCCTCGGGTTTCCTACTCACCTCTATCTCTTTAGCCCAGGTTGAGTTTCAGACTATCTGGTTTCCTAATTTATGTTGCCCATTTTGGAACATTATCCATTAACTCTAGGTTAGCGTACATGTATACAAGTGAAGGAGTGATATTCAAATAAGATACTTTCTCATTTTTGAAGAGATTTTTACATCAGATTTTCAAATACAAATAGGTATTATTTATTAGCAAAACTTGTGATTTTTATTCACTTTTTTACTCTGCTTTGTTTAAAAGCCTATGTAAATTTTTGATATTCCAAAAACCCTAAACACACACTCTCCACTGTTTCCATACTAGAAACTTTTTTGGAAACTATATATGAGCAAAAGAAAATTTACTTAACTGAGGAAGTGAGACGAATGGAAAATGAGTGGGCATGTAACTGTCTACCTATAACCTCCTAATTGAAAACATGGATAACAAAGAAAATGGAATAAAATTGATATATGCCCAAGCTAGAAATATAATAAGATGGGAATTATATAAAACCACCCCACATTTGATGAGAAGCATAAATCTACACACCTAGAAAGCTAAACAAACCACAAGTAGCATTACCTCCAGTAGATCCAACCTTAGATACATTAACAAGTGTAGAATGACATCATAAAAGACAGAACCTTGAAAGCAGAAAAAGAAAAGAATGATCCCTTGTTTATCATGTACAAGGGATCCTTAATAAGATGAACCGCTGGTTTCTCATCAAAAACCTTGGAGAATAAAAGTTAGTGATATAAAATACATAAAGAGCTGGCAGGTGGTGGTGGTGGGGCAACAAAAAAGTTTATAACCAGTAAATATCATTCAAAAATGAGTAAGAAATTAAAACATTCACACATGGTAAGGGAATTACTTATCAAAAACCGTGCTCTCTCAAGAGCGCTAAAGGAGTCCTTTAGATTGAAGTAAATTTATAATAGACAGAAACTTAAAGCCAGATGTAGAAATATACAGTTTCAGTAAAGATAAACTTACAGGAAAATATAAAATTCAGTATTTTATTTTTTGCATGAAACTACACTTTTTATTTCTTACAGTATGTAAAAGACAAATGAATATAAAATAATCATAAACATGTTATTAGGCAGACGATTTTTAAGATGTAATATGTGACAACAATACCTGTGGGAAAGGACAGGATGTATTGGAGCAGAGTTTTTGTATGCTGCTGAAATTAATTGCTATCAGCTTTAAATGGATTGTTTTAATTTTAAGCTGTTAAATGTAGTCACTAATGTAACCATAAAGAAAATATCTAAAGCATACCAATAAACTAAAGAAAAGGAAAACAAAAGGTTTCCCTACAAACAATTCAAATAAACACAAAAGAAGGAAATAATGTAGGGAATAAGAGAGAAAAAATAGTATAATATATACAGAAAGACACATTTATAAAAATCTAATTTAAGCAATAAACCCTTAATAAGTAATTACTTGAATGTAAATGGAGGCTCTTTCCAGTACAAAGGCGAAGTTGCTAGTTTCCTGTCCAGCATGTATGCGGAGTGGAAGCTCCAAACTAACAAGCAAAAAGCTGAACAAAATAGACACTATTTCTCGGATCCATTAGAAATGTGGGGTTATGGGGCAAACACTGCTACAAAAATAAAGATAGAAGAATACAGAGATCCTCAACCTTGTGAAGCAAAAGTCCATAACCAGAAACCTCATGGAAACCAGTAAGAGTTAAGGAAAACATGAACAATAATTGAAGGACTGTTGGAAGTCTCAGTGTGAGTAAGAGTAGAAACTGCATGGCGAACCAGTAATAGGGGTTTCATGAGTTTAGCTTCCAGGAACTCCATGAGTTTCTCACAGTAAAGATCTGAAAAAAAAAATTATCCTTTGCTCTGGCCAGGAAAGAGAAACAGTAGCCATTTTGAAATCAATAACAGACAGATAGATGGAAGTCTCAAAATACTTTGGTTAACAACAATACTTATAAATAAAGCATGAGGCAAAGGACTCTGAAGAGAGATAAAAACATTTTAACTGAATGAAAATAAAAATATAACCTATTGAAATTTGTAGGATGTGGCAAAAGCAGTGCTTAAGAGGAAATACATGGTATTAATATACAGGTTACTGACCAGGAGTCCGCTAGAGAGAGCAGCTGGGCAGAGCTAATGTGAAGAAGCAGAGGCGGTAGGCACAGAGAACGCAGCTCCCATGTGTGCAGGAGAGAGTAGCTAAGGAGTGAAGACTAAGTGGAGAGACGGAGCTGAGAGCTGGAGCTCATAGAGAGCTCAGATATAGCTACCATGTTAACCAGCCAGTGTGCTGAGCAGGGGAGACAGGAGAAGCTGCTGAGCCGGAGAGCTCAGGCGCCGCTACCATGTGAGGCAGTGAGTCTAGGGGGCAGGTGCAGCTGCTCAGATAATAGCTGTGGGTACAGAGACGGATGCTGCTTTATAGAAAAGATATGTATTCACCAGCCGGTGTCCAGCTGCCTGCCTGTGTGGACTTTGCTGTGAAGAATTGTCTTGTCTGATGCCTATATGGCCACTGGCTTCTGCAATAAAGACTCATTCTTAGGTACCCACAACCTCTCATGGCTTCTCCACGTGAGACCCAGTGTCCTAGGAGGTCCAGCCCCAGGCAGATCCGATACCTGTAACTACTGAGCAGAGAATTAAGGAGGAGCTTGGAGTAAGTTCCCAACAGTGAGTACAGTGGGCAGGGTTCGAGAAGGACCTGCCCTGGCGTAGTCGGGAAGAAGTTAGAAGAATATATGGACTCAGAGCAACTCAGAGCAGCAATGTCGTGCAATGCTCCTGCTGTCTCTGACACTAGGCCAGAAAAAAAAAGGCATTACTGATTATTAATGAAAGAAGGTGAGGTATCACTACAGAGCCCATGAACATTATAAGGATAAGAAAGGAAATAGGAAAAAAACGCAATGCTCAGGTGTTTGTGGCGATGTTGGTGCAAACAAACCTACTGTGCTGCCTATCTTAGAAAAGGCTAGCACATGCAGTTGTGTGCAGCACATAAAACTCGATGATGCTGGTAAACAGCCATGCTCCCGTTCTGGGTATGAGGAGCCACATTCTGAATGGCCTTTCATTGTGCAGTTCAATAACTTAGGAAGCCTGGGCACCTCACTCTGACCTTACAAATTCCACCCACACACTTCCTCCGCCTTTGAAAAGGAGCTGTGAGTCCCACCCTGATTAACATGTGCCAGGCTTTCTGGGCTGGCCTGCCACTCCCGGTCCAGAGAGTCCAAGCTCCACCGATCAACCAACCAGTAGCAATCACCCCAGGTTGAGGACTATGTACCAGTTGTTGACTATCTTAATTTCAGCCTCAACACAACACTAGGGAATGAAGTAGATTATCTTTATTTCACAAATGAGAAAACTGGGGCTGTGTGAGATCAAATTAACTTCCATACACTCACATAATAGAAAGAGGTGGAGCTGGGATTTGATTCTAAATAGTTTCGTTCCAGTGTGAGTACCAACAGAGAGAAGGGGATTTGTCCAAAGTAAACCAGCTAATCCTTAGAAGTCAATCATAGCTCATGTGTTTGTGTCCCCACAAAGCAGTGTCTGGTACATAGACACCAAATCAATTGTCTTTACTGAATGAATAAATGGCCATCTTCTTGATGCACCTGCCCATCAGGGGTAGAAGCTAGGCCAGAGCAGTCCAGGGTACTACTGTCTTTATTTAAAAGATGGACTTTTACTCTCATTTTTACTACTTAAAACAAACAAACATCTGAATGGTTTTAATTTAAAATTTCAGCCTGGATTTCAGCTCCTGGTTGTATCAGATCAGATCAGATTAGATCCTAGACAGATATCCAGCAGCAGTGGCAGGCATTGGGCCTCATATCGTGCCCTCAGTGAGAAAGCTCAGTGGTTGTTCTTACTTAATTTTTCATTTCATATATACTTTATTTTTAGGGCATTTTAAATATTCACGGAAAATTTGAGCAGGAACTACAGAGATCCCATACACCCCATTCCCCCTTACATACACAGCCTCCCCCACTAACAGCACCCTCCACCCGGGTGGTATGCTTGCTGTATTTGATTAACTACAGTGACACATCATTCTGACTGAAATTCCATCGCTCACAAGGAGCTTTACTCTTGGCTTTGTATATGCTATGGCTTTTGACAAATATATAAAGACTAGAGGCCCGGTGCACAAAAATTTGTGCACTCGGGGGGGGGGGGAAGGTGTCCCTCAGCCAGGCCTGTGCCCTCTCGCAGTCTGGGAACCCTCGGGAGATAATGACCTGCTGGCTTAGGCCTGCTCTTTGGTGGAAGAGGGCAGGCCCAATCCCTAGGTGCAGCCCCTGGTCGGGCTCAGAGCAAGGCCGATTGGGGAGTTGGGACGCCGCCCCCTATCATGCACAGAGCAGGGTGGATCTGGAGGTTGCGATGCCACCCTCAGTCATGCTCAGGGTAGGGCTGATTGGGGGGTTGGGGCACTGCCCCCTGTCACAAGCAGAGCAGGGCTGATGGGGAGGTTATGGCTCTACCCCATCACACACAGAGCAGGGCCCGTGGAATGGGGGTTGGGGCGCCGCCCTCTATCACCCACAGAGCAGGACCAATCAGGGGTTTGGGGCGCCGCCACTCTCACACTCAGGGCAGGGCCAATGAGGAGGTTATGGCTCTACCCCGTCACACACAGAGCAGGGCAGTAGGGGGCAGGTTGGGGTGCTGCACCCTGTCACACACAGAGCAGGGCCGATCAGGGGGTTGGGGCGCCGCACCCTGTCACACAGAGCCGCAGGCGATCAGGGGGTTGGGGAGCTCCCCCCTATCAGGCACAGAGCAGGGCCGATCAGGGGGTTGGGGCGCCTTCACCTGTTACAAACAGAGCAGGGCTGATAGGGAGGTTGTGGCCCTGCCCCCTGTCACACACAGAGCCGCAGGGTGATCAGGGGGTTTGGGCGCTGCCCCCTGTCACACTGATCCCTGTGCTGGGAGGCCTCTTAGCTCCGCTGATCCCGGTGCTGGGAGGCATATTACCCTTTTACTATATAGGGTAGAGGCCTGGTGCACATGTGGGGGCCGGCTGGTTTGCCCTGAAGGGTATCCTGGATCAGGGTGGGGGTCCCCACTGGGGTGCCTGGCCAGTCTGGGTGAGGGGCTGAGGGGCTGTTTTCAGGCTGGGGGGTGACTGAAGCTCCCAACTGCTCCTTTTTTTTTTTTTTTTTTAAATTCTGGGCCAGCTTTATCTCTGGCTCCATCTCTGATGCCTCCGCTGCTGAAAGCAGGTATCTGGTTTGTTTGGCTTCTATAATCAAAACACTGTATCAACTCCAGCTCTGAGATCCCGGCAGGCTGAAAGCAGGTTTCTGGGGTTTTGTTTAGCTTCTATATTTGTAACAATGTTTCAAACTGCAAGTTCAGAAGTCGGCAAGGCAGGTGGGGAATGTTGGTTTCCTCAGTCACTGAAGCAAGCAAGCCTCATGTTAGCTTCAAGCTGCCTGGCTGCCTGCCACCATCTTGGCTGGCAGTTAATTTGCATATCTCGCTGATTTGCCAATGGGAAGGGTAGCAGACATATGCTAATTACCATGTTTCTCTTTTATTAGATAGGATAGGGATCCACATTATAGCATTATATAGAATTATTTCCCTGCCCTAAAACTTCTATGTACTTAATAGTCATCCATTTTCAAATAATGATATACCATTTCACAGGTAGCATAAGTACCTGTTGTCATTCCTTTTATTTATAGTTATGAATATATATATATATATATATATATATATATATATATATATGTAAGTTGTACAAGCAACAAACATATACACAAGCACATATAAACAAATATATTGTTTCTACTATTATTTTACATGAATTGTTATCAGTTAAATCAATTAAGAAAAAGAAAAACATATTCCTTCTATAATGTTCTTTAAATAGTTTAGAGTTTCTGATGCATATTAATTTCCTTCTCTCTGAAGAATTTATTTTTAACATTTTATGAAAAGTCAATCAACCCGCAACAAATTCCCTCACTGTTTGATTGCCTGAAAAGTTTTCTTCTTCACTTTTTAAAAGATATTATTTACTTTTCAATTGAAGTTGACATATAATACTGTATTTGTTTCAGGATACCTTTTCAGAATACAGAATTCCAGGATGGTGGATTTTTCTCTCAACACTTTATTTCATCTGTTCTGGCTTGCACAACTCTGAGATGTCAGAAGTAATTCTTATCTTTACCTATCTATTGGCCATGTATCTTTTATCTATGGTTTCTATCAGTTTTATTTTCTTCCTCTTTGATTTTCTGAGTTTGTGTTACACTCCTAGGTGTAGGTGTTTTTTTTGTTGTTGTTTGTTTGTTTTTTATCTTACTAGGTGTTCACTGAGTTTGGTTTCTAATTTTCAATGGGGAATTTCTCAGTCATTGCCGCAAATGTATCTGCTGTTCCTTTATTTTTATTTTTCTGGTAGTCCAATGAAATACTTTTTGTAGTTATCTTTTAGTTCTTGGATTTTAGGTTTCATTTTTGCCTTTTCTTTTTTTCTCTTTGCATTGCAATTTTGGAAGTTTCTATTTATATATCCTCAAGCTCAATTTTTTTTCCTCAGTCATGCTCAGTCCACCAAGGAGCTCCTCAAGGCATTCTTCATTTCTGTTTCAATGGTTTTGATCTTTATCATTTCTTTTTGGTTCTTTCTTAGAATCCCTGTCTTTCAGCTTACATTATTTATATGTTCTTGCATGCTGTATATTTTTTACCTTAGAACTCTTAGCATATTAATCAGAGCTTTTTAAATTCCTGGACTGAAAATCCCAACATCTCTGCCATATCTGAGTCTTGGTTCTAATGCTTGCTCTTTCTCTTCAAATTGTGTATCTTCTTTTAGTGTGCCTTTTAAATTTTTGTCAAAAGCTCAACTTGATGTACTGGGTCAAAGGAATTCTGGTAACTAGGACTTCACCATTGTGGTGGAGAGGTGTGGGGAGAGAGAAAGTGTTGCATAGGTCTATGATTGGTGACCCTGTGCCTCTCACGTGTGAACTTCACAAGAGACTCTGCCCCCTTTTCCCTGCACCATCCAGTGTCCCCTTTCCTGCACCCCCTCCTTCAGCACCTTAGTTGAGAGAGGATGGAGGGACTGCAGGGAACTGGGGCATTTCTTTCTCCATGTGGGAGGCTAGTACAGGCTAGAGTCAGACCTTTTCCTTTGCTCAGGTCCGGTAGGCTCTGGTCAAACCCCAGTAGGTTGGGCAGGGGTAAAATAGTCTCCCTCTGGGACAGACATTGTTGAGGACAGAATTCTCTAGCATATTTCCCGTAGCCACTTTTCTCTTCATCCTTCTAGAAGCATGTGGGGGTTTTTCTCCAGCCTTCACTGTGAGGACCTGGTGGAGCACTAGGAGTAAAACTCACAAAAGTATTTCCCCAACCCTTTAGAGTTTTTAACTTACAGATTTGTCCACTCAAGCATCCAGAAAATTACACTTTAGCTTTTCCTACCCCAGCACCACCACACTGGTCAACATCCCTCAGTGTTTCACATCCTCGGCCTTTCTGAGGTTCCCAAAAGGCCAAAGTGAGTTTTATTCCTTGAACAGCCCTTATATACTTTGCTTCCATTTTCATTGAGTTAAATAGTTTAGGTCAGTTTATTTCATGTGTGTGTAAACTTAACCAAAACAGTAGAACACTGTCTTACTGACTTAAGAGGAAATTAAGTAATAGCTTCTGGGGGAAGCTCACACTATGGCACTGTCTATCCAGAGTGGTGTGTGTGTGTGTGTGTGTGTGTGTGTGTGTGTGTGTGTGTGTGTGTGCTGGAAGGGCTGGGGAGAACACAGAATTTGTGGAACAGGAAAGACAGGTTAGCCTGGAAAGCAAGGCTGGCAAAGAATGCAGAGAAGTGGGGCAGCGGAAAGCTGCGCAGGTGCCCGCCTACCTGCTGCCTCACATATGTACCTGGACCAGATACAATCATATTCCCCGACTTTCAAACCAAAGTTTCTTCTACTACTATATGCTGACTCAAAATAAATAAATAAATAAATAAATAAATAAATAAATAAATAAATAAATAAATAAAAATTAGCTTTTATTCAATTTTTAATGGCAATGAAGGCCCTAACAAAGCTGCCCGGTGCACAAAATTGTGCATGGGTGGGGTCCTATAAGCTCTCCCTGATGGGGGCCAATTATGCCGGGCTGGTGGTGGGGAGGGGACTCAGGCGGTTGTCGGCTGGCCCCAACCCCCATTGGAGTGAGAGTACACTATCAGGAGTGGGGCCAGCTGGGGGGAGGGGCTTTGGGTGGTTGTCCAGCCAGCCCTACCCCAAGTTGGAGGGGGGAGAGATTGGGTGCAGGGCCATTTAGGGGGAGGGGTTTTGAGTTCACAATCAGGGCCTGGATCAGGCTGGTTGGCCTCCGCAGTGCCCTTCATAGTGACTGGTCATTCTGGTCTTCCTGGTCATTCCCGTCATTCCATCATTCCAGTTTCTTGGCTTTCATATCTATCGATAATGTTTCCAGCTTTAGTCAGTATGTTGGAATATATCCACTATTTGAAATCCCAATTTTCCCAGTTTCCAGTAGTAACAAGGGTCTGAGACACTAAATGGATGCTGGCAATAGCTTGGCTATCAAATTGGACTGGGTCATGTTTGTGGTAATTAGTAGGATAGTTGCAACAGGCATGGCTAATAGAGGAAGTTGGAGTAAAATCTAATAATGAATAAGATTTAAAATAAAATAAATATTGCCCTGGCTGGTGTGGCTCAGTTGGTTGAGAATCATACTTTGAACTGAAAGTTTGCAGGTTTAATTACCAGTCAGGGCACATGACCAGGTTGCAGGTTAGATCCCTCTTTGGGATGTTTATGGGAGGTAAAAAATAGATATTTCTCTCTCACATCAATGTCTAACTCTCTCTGTCTCTTTCTCTCCCTTCCTCTCTCTCTAAAATCAATAAAAACATATGTTCTTATAAAGGAAGATAACTATGTCCTGAGTTCAGATCCCAGCTCCACCAGTTACTTCTAATCAACAACATAATAAACAAACAAAAATATGTGATCTGCTCCTCTGAGTCTCTTTAATGCAGTGAAAACTAATATTTATATTTGTTTTAAAAGACCATACATATATTATAAGTAAGACATATGTCACAAAGCAGATTCATTTCTTATAATTTCAAATCCAAATAAATAAAAATAGCATATACATTTTAGCTGGTTATAAACTTTGAATTAAAAAAATAATATTCCCAATAGTCCAATTTCCCAACAATATATTTCATCAACAATGCATTTCAAAACATCCTTAGGATGAGTGAGGGGTACTACTTATGAAGGAATTTGAATAGTACTGGGCACATATAAAATGCCCAGCAAATAATTTGGTTTAAAATAAATTAAATGCAAATTAAAGGTAGAGGCCAGAATTATGAACTTTGATAATTCAGTTAATGAGAGAAAGTGGGATGGGAACCAACAGTGCTAAACAAGTCATAATAAAGATAATCTCACAAACCAAAGCATACTTATTTATTAGAAGTCTTTATCATTTCTCTAACAATCTTCAGATGCTATGCATTATTTTTTAAATTATCTTAAGTTTTACATATGTCTCCTTTTTCCCCAATTGACCCTCCACAACCATTTCCACCCCGGGCAAGCCCCCACCACCCCAGTGTCTGTGTCCATTGGTTATGCTAATACTCATGCATATTGCTTTCTAACCCCCACCTCCCCTGCCATTTGTCTCTGGATCTATTACTGTTCATCAAATTAAGTTGATCATTATATTCCACAAATGAGTGAGATCATGTGATATTTATGTTTCTCTGACTGGCTTATTTCACATAGCATAATACTCTGCAGTTCCATTCATGCTGTTTCAAATGGAAAAAGTTCCTTCTTTTTTATAGCAGTGTAGTATTCCATTGTGTAGATGTACCACAGTTTTGTAATCCATTCATCTGCTGATGGGCACTTGGGTTGTTTCCAAATATTTGATATTGTAAATTATGCTGCTATGAACATAGAGGTTCATATATCCTTTCTGATTGGTGTTTCTGTTTTTTGGGGGATATAGTCCTAGAAATGGAATTATTGGGTCAAATGGCAGTTGCATTTTTAATTATTTGAGGAAACTCCATACTGTCTTCAACAGTGGCTGCTCCAGTCTGCATTCCCACCAGCAGTGCAGGAGAGTTGCTTTTTCTCCACATCCTCGTGAGCACTTGCCATTTGTTGATTTGTTGATGATAGCCATTCTGACAGGTGTGAGATGGTACCTCCTTGTCGTTTGATTTGCATCTCTCAGATGATTAGTGACTTTGAGCATGTTTTCAATTGTCTCTTGGACTTCTCTATGTCTTTCGAAAAGTGTCTACATAGGTCCTTTGCCCATTTTTTATTGGATCATTTATCTTCCTTTTGTTAAGTTGTATGAGTTCTCTGTAAGTATTGGAGATTAAACCCTTATCTGAAATAGCATTGGCAAATATGTTCTCCCATGCAGTGGGCTTTCTTGTTGTTTTGTTGATGGTTTCTTTTGCTGTGCAGAAGCCATATATATATATTTGATTTTTACAGAGAGGAAGAGAGAGGGCTAGAGAGTTAGAAACATCCATGAGAGAGAAACATCCATCAGCTGCCTCCTACACACCTCCTACTGGGGATGTGCCCATAACCAAGGTACATGCCCTTGACCAGAATCGACCTGGGACCTTTCAGTCTGCAGGCCGACAGTCTATCCACTGAGCCAAACCGGTTAGGGTGCAGAAGCTTTTTATTTTGATGTAGTTCCATTTGCTTATTTTATTCTTAGTCTTCATTGTCCTAGGAGATGTGTGGGTAAAGATATTGCTATGACATATGTCTGCTATTTTGCTGCCTATGGAGTCTTGTAAGATTTTTATGGTTTCCCATCTTGCATTTAAGTTCTTTAACCATTTTGAGTTTGTTTTTGTGTATGTTGTAAGTTGGTGATCTAGTTTCATTTTTTTGCATGTATCTGACCAAATTTCCCAACACCATTTATTGAAGGGACTGTCTTGACTTCATTGTATGCTCATGCCTCTTTTGTCAAATATTCATTGAGCATAATGGTTTGGGTCAATTTCTGGGTTCTCTGTTCTGTTCCTATGGTCTATATGTCTGCTCCTGTGCCAGTACCAGGCAGTTTTGAGAACCATGGCTTGGCAATATAGCTTGATATCTGGTATTGTGATGCCTCAAACTTTGTTCTTATTTCTCAGTATTGCTGAGGCTATTCAGGGTCCTTTTATTTTTTAATTCCAGATGAATTTTTGGAGAGTTTGTTCTAGATCTCTGAAATATGCTCTTGGTATTTTAATGTGGATTGCATTGAATCTGTAGATTGCTTTGGGTAGTATGGACATTTTAATTTTGTTGACATGGTAAGTTCTTCCATTTGTTTATGTCTTCCTCTATCTCTTTTTCCAATGTCCTGTAGTTTTCTGAGTAAATGTCTTTCACATCCTTAGTTAAGGTTATTCCTAGGCATCTTATTTATTTATTTATTTATTTATTTATCTATTTTGGTGCGATGGTAAATGGGATTTTTTAAAAAAGTTTCTCTTTCTGTGAGTTCATTTTTGGTCTATAAAATGGCCATAGATTTATGGGTGTTAATTTTGTATCCTGCTACATTGCCGAATTCATTTATTAGGTCTAATAGCTTTTTTTTTTTTATGGAGTCTTTGGGATTTTCTATGTACAGTATCATGTCATCTGTGAATAAGGACAGTTTTACTTCTTCTTTTCCAATTTAGATGACTTTTATTTCTGCTTCTTGTCTGATCATTATGGCTAGCACTTCCAGTATTATATCAAACAAGAATGCTGAAAGTGGGCATCTTGTTCCTGTTCTTAGGGGACATAAGTTTAGTTTTTGCCCATTGAGTATGATGTTGGCTGTAGGTTTGTCATCTAAGGCTTTTATTATGTTGAGGTATGATCCCTCTACTCCCACTTTGCTGAGAGTTTTTAATAAAGAAAGGGTGTTGGATTTTGTCCAATGTTTTTTTCTGCATCGATTGGTATGATTATGTGTACTTATCTCTCAATGTGTTTATGTGATGTATCACATTTATTAATTTGCGGATATTGTACCATCCTTGCATCACCAGAATAAATACACTTGGTCATGGTGTATGATCTTTCTAATGTAATGCTGGATCCGATTTGCTAGAATTTTGTTGAGGATTTTAACATCTATATTCATCAAGGTTATTGACCTGTAGTTCGTGTGTGTGTGTGTGTGTGTGTGTGTGTGTGTGTGTGTGTGGTGTCTTTATCTGGTTTTGTAATTAGGGTAATGCTGGCTTCATAGAAAGAGCTTGGAAGTGTTCTTCCTCTTAATTTGTTTGGAATAGTCTGAGGAGGATAGGTTTTAGTTCTTCTTTGAATGCTTGGTAGAACTCCCCTGTAAAGCCATTCAGACCAGGGCTTTTGTTTGCTGGAAGATTTTTTTTTAAATATATTTTATTGATTTTTTACAGAGAGAAAGGGAGAGAGATAGAGAGTTAGAAACATCGATGAGAGAGAAACATCGATCAGCTGCCTCCTGCACATCTCCCACTGGGGAAATGCCCGCAACCCAGGTACATGCCCTTGACCGGAATCGAACCTGGGACCCTTTAGTCTGCAGGCCGACGCTCCATCCACTGAGCCAAACCGGTTTCGGCTGCTGGAAGATTTTTGATCACTGCTTCAATTTCTTTGGTAGTTATTGGCCTATTTAGGTGTTTTCATTCTTCCTGCTTGAGTTTTGGGAGCTTGTATTTTTCTAAGAATATGTCCATTTTGTCTAGGTTTTCCATTTTGTTGGAATAGAGTTGCTCATAGTATTTTTTTTCATAATAGTTTGTATTTCTGTGAGATCGGTTGTTACTTAACCTCTTTTATTTCTGATTTTGTTTATTTGGATCCTCTATCTTTGCTTCTTGATGAGCCTGGCTAGAGGTTCATCAACCTTGTTTATCCTTTCAAAGAACCAACTCTTGGTTTATTGATCTTTTGTATAGTTTTGTTTGTTTGTTTGTTTTGTGGGTTTTTTTATTGGTCTATATGTTGTTTATTTCCGCTCTGATCTTTATTATTTCCTCCCTTCTGCTTACATTGGGCTTTTTCTGTTGCTCTCTTTCTAACTCTTTAAGTTGTATGGTTAGACAATTTATTACCATTTGTTGTTGTTGTTGTTGAGGTAGGTCTGTAGAACTATGAACTTCCCCCTCAAGACTGCTTTCACTGTGTCCCATAGATTTTGGATTGTTATGTTTTCATTGTTGTTTGTTGCCATGATGCTTTTTATTTCTTCTTTGATCTCTTTGGTAAACCAGTCATTGTTTAATAGCAGGCTATTTAGCCTCCATGTGCTTAATTTTTTTTCATTGTTTTTATTGTAGTTGATTTCTAATTTTATGCCATTGTGATCTGAGAATATGCTTGAGATGATTTCTATCTTCTTGAATTTGAAGAGACTTTTCCTGTGCCCCAATATGTAATCTATTTTTGAAAATGTCCCATGTGCACTTGAGAAGAACATATATTCCATATCTTTGGGGTAAAATGTTCTGAAGGTGTCAATTAAGTCCATGTAATCTAGTGAATCATTTAGGATTGATGTTTCTTTGCTGATTTTTTTGTTTAGGGGATTTATCCAGTGGTGTTAGTGTGGTAATAAAGTCCCCTACTATGACTGTATTGTTTTCAATCTCTCCCTTGATATCTTTCAGAATTTTTCTTTTTATGTATTTGGGCACTCCTGTATTGGGTACATATATGTTTACCAGAGTTATATCTTCTTGTTGAATTGATCCCTTTAGTATTATGAAGTGGCCTTCCTTATTTCATGTAATGGCCTTCAGTTTGAAGTTTAATTTGTCAGATATAAGTATTACTACCCAAGATATTTTTTTCATTTTTATTCACCTGAAAATCCTTTTTCTGTCCTTTCACAATCAGTCTGTGTGAGTCCTTTGTTCTGAGGTGGGTCTCTTATAGACAGCAGATATATGGGTCATGTTTTCTTATCCATTCAGCTACCCTGTGTCTTTTGATTGGGGCATTTGATCCATTTACATTTAAAGTTATTATTGATAGATACTTGTTTGTTGCCATTTTTATTCTTTATGCCTGTGTTACTTCCCCCTTTGATATTTCTTCTTTTTATAGGAGACCCTTTAGCATTTCTGTTATTGCTGTTTTGGTGGTAATAAACTCCCTTACTCATTTTTGTCTGTGAAGCTCCTGATTTCACCCTCAACTTTGATTGTTAGCCTTGCTGGGTGCAGTATTCTTGGATTTAGATCCTTCCTTTGCATGACTTTGTAGATGTCATTCTATTTTCTTCTGGCTTTATGTGTTTCTATTGAGAAATCATTTGATAGTCTGATGAGAGATCCCTTGTAGGTAACATTCTGTCTCTCTCTGGCAGCCTTTAAGATTCTTACTTTGTCGTTGGTGTTTGCCAATTTAATTATAATGTGTCTTGGTGTCAGTCTTTTGGGGTTCATCTTGTTTGGGACTCTGTGAGCTTCTTGGACTTGTGTGAGTTTTTTCTTCCCTATATCAGGGAAGTTTTCTGTCATTATTTCTTCATACAGGTTTTCTATTCCTTGCTCAGTTTCCTCTCCTTCTGGTACCCCTACAATGTAGAATGTTGTTTTATTTTTGTTTTCTCAAAGTTCCCTTAGGCTCTCCTCCTGTTTTTTAGGTTTTGTTTGTTTGTTTGTTATTGTTTTTTTTCCTAGTTGCTGCTCTGCTTGGGTATTTTTTACTACCCTATCTTCTAGCAAACTAATGTAGTCCTCCACTTCTTCTAGTCTACTGTTGATGCTTTCTATTGTGTTATTTATTGCAGTGATGTCATTCTTCATTTCTTCTTGATTCTTCTTCATTTCCTCTTGATTCTTACACATATTGTTGAATTTGTCTTCCATCCTTTTTAGCATCCTTATGATCATTGTTCTGAATTCTTTCTCTGACAAATTGCTTGCCTCAATTTCATTTACTTCTTTTTCCAGTGATTCCTCCTTTTCTTTCATATGGGGGCTGTTTCTTTGTCTCCTCATGTTTGCTCCTCTCAAGGTGTCTGGTTATGTAGCTCTCTCTCTCCTGCACTGAGGCTCTCCAGGTGATCTCTGACCTTTCTATTCATGGATTGCCTCACCAACGGTGTTTAATTCACCAATTCCATTATTTGATTCTACTGTTCCGTCCATCTGCTCTGTCAGAAGGCCCAGGACCTGACCACATATTCAGCTGCCAATTTGTATCCTCCAAACAAAATGTTTAGGCGCCCATGGCAGGGGAGGCTGGAGTCTTGGTGTTTGTGGGTTCAAAGCTGAGGGAGCTGATCCCTGGGCATTGTAGTTGTAGGGTCCCGGGAGGCATATGAGGTCTCCCCGGTTGAAAGTAAGGCTAGGCTTCCAATCACAACCGCTCTCCCCTTCAAGATGGCACAGTCTCTGCAGCAGAGCCAGCGCTGGGAGAGATTTCCACAGTAGTAGATGCTGCCCAGCCAGGTGAGCCTGGTCCGCCAGTCCCCAACAGTCCTGTGGAATATAACTATCCGTAAATCACAAATACAGACAGTCCCTGCTTGTCCACACACTATCCTTTCACTCACACACTATCTTGAAGACGGCCATCCCATTGGCTTCCATCTTGGATCTCCCTTTGCATGAAATTTTGAAAGCATGCAATATTCAAAAATAGTACTGACATACTTGGAAAAAGAAAGTTGGGATGACTAAAATTGGTGATGTTTAAGAAACGTTGAAAAGAGCAGTCCACAGCAACATTTTTAATATTAACTTCATACAGTGAAATTTAAGACATACAAAAAAGGCAGTTTATGTAACCACCTCCACCTAGGAAAGAAGCTTGTCAGCACTCTCAGAGGACTCTGAATTCCACTTCTGGATTACAACCTCTCCTCCTCCAGAAGTAACCATATCTTGCCTGGAATGGAAATCACTTATTTGCTTCATTTTCCAGGCTTACCACCTTATAATGCATCCACAAATGAAACTATTTAATTTTTCATGTTATTAAATTTTGTATACATGCAGTCATGCTATATATATGAAATACATATTTGGCCATTTGGAGGACCAAAATATATATCTTGTGTGTATTTGGTCTTCAGATAAAATTCCTGGCTCATAGCTCCAGAAATACTTGGAATTTCCTGCTGGTTAAAAGTATTAAATGTATTTTTTATGGTAATTAGGTGACTTTTGTGAAGAACCTATGGATGGGAACTGGTTGCCAGGAGACCCAACCATGTGATTAGAGAGTTGGAATTTTTAGTCCCACCTCCTGCTTTCCAGGAAGGGGAGGGGAGTGAAGACTGAATCAATCTGCAATAAAAATTGATTTAATCAACTATGCATATGTAATGAAGTCTCCATAAAATCCCAAAGATGGATTTTTGAGCCTCCATATCAGTGAGCACATTTGGGGAGAGTGGTGCATTTGGAGAGATCATGGAGACTCCACACTTTCATCTGGCTGTTCCAGTGTTACATCATTTTACAATCTAGTAAGTAACAGGTTGCACTGAGTTCTGTGAGCTATTCTAGAAAATTAATTTAACCCAAGGAGGGAGTTGTGGAAACATCTGATTTATAGCCAGTCAGTCAGAAGTACAGGTGACAACCTGGGCTTGTTATTGACATTCTGAATTGGAGGATATCATTGAAACCTCTAATCTGTGACCAGCAAGGTAACCTGGACTTGTGGCTAGTGTTTACCGTGTATTTGGGGGATAGGATGGGGGGCAGTCTTCTTAGACTGAATTAAAACTGAACCCTTAACCTGCATTCTCATACTGTCTTTGGGTAAATAGTGTCAGGATTGAGTTGAATTCTGGATTCCACGCTAATATCAGAGAATTGTTTGTTGCTGTAGGTAAAACGCCCTGATGGAATTGGGTCCAATAACCCAATTTACCAGATGAAGAGCAAGAAGTACACTAGATAAGCCTGGGATAACTTGTTATACCTCAAAATGAGGATGTTATTAAATACAATAAGAAGGAAAAGCATGTACAGGGCATGAACATGAGGAGGAGCTTGGTATTTTAAATAAAATTAGGAATGATAGACACATGGATGCATGGATGGTTGGATGGGAGTTTCAATGAATGGCTTAAGGAATATATAGCCATTTAAACTTCATTTTAGTTGTCCTTTGAGCCTGTTTATTCTGTGCATATTTTAAGATATAGCTGAAATTTTTACCTACTTCATAGAGTTTTTCTTGATTTCTTGATCTTTTAGTTGACAGCTAGCAATTATATTCACACTAGAGGCCTGGTGCATGAAATTGTTGCACTCGACGGGGGGGCGGGGAGGGTCCTCAGCCCAGATTGTGAGATGGTGCAGGCCAGGCCGAGGGACCCCACTGTTGCATGATCAGGGCCGGGGAGGGACGTGGGAGGTTGGCCAGCCAGGGAGGGACTGCAGGAGGGCTCCAGGGCATGTCCGGCCTGTATCACTTAGTCCCAATTGGCCAGACCCCAGCAGCAAGCTAATCTACCAGTCAGAGCATCTGCCCCTGTGGTCAGTACACATCATAGTGAGCAGTTGTGTTGCCTTAGCATATCATTAGCATATCATGCTTTGATGGTTGAATAGCCGACTGGATGACCGGACACTTAGCATATTAGGCTTTTATTATATAGGACTAGAGGCCCAGTAAACAAAATTCTTGCACTCAGGAGGGGGTCCTCAGCCAGGCCTGTGCCATCTCACAGTCTGGAAGCCCTGCGATCGATTGCCCCAAAGAGGTAGGCCCCACCCACCGAGCTGGGGCTCTGTGATGGATCACCCCTGCTGAATGAGGCCTTGCCAATCCACTGCAGCCTGCCAGTCAGTGGCCTGGGCCTCCCACTTTGTGGTGATCATGGAGCCCTCTGATTGATCGATTGCCCTGCTGGCCAGTGGCCTGCACCTCCCTCTGCAGGGCAATCATGTGATTGATCGCACCTCTGCAGAGGGAGGCCCCGCTCACCTGCAGCAGCATGCTGGTCGGTGGCCTGGGCCTCTCTCTTTGGGGTGATGGTGGAGCCGCCTGATTGATTGATCACCCCTCTGGCCAGTGGCCTGGGCCTCCCTCTGCAGGGCAATCATGGGGCAATGGCCGGGACCCTGACCAATTGCATCACACCCACCTTGGCTAGCCTGGCACCTGTGGCTGTTATAGCTCGGTCATCTGGAAGGTCGTCTGGATGGTTGTTCTGCTGTTTGGTCATTGGGTCGACTTGCATATTACACTTTTATTATTATAGATGATCAGAGCAACAGCTACATAGCAGAGAAAAATTTCTAAGAATTATAAAATCACATCATAAAATATGTTTTTAATATTTCCTAATGGATATTTTAGGAAGTTTTGATTGTTTGTTTTCTTGCTTCACCTAATAAATTTATTTTTGTCCAATGAGGTAACTTCCCTGGTTGAAACCTTTCAATGGCTCTGCTTGGCCCACAGTTGTAATTTGAGCTCCCTCCACAGCTCTGCTTCTCTGGTACCTCCTACCTCTCCTGTCTTATCTTCCTCTGGCCTTACATTTTATTGGTCAGCAACTTTAAAACACTTTATTAGCTTCCGGTGTGTGCTGTGCAATTTCTTTCTGATGGCTTTGCTGGAAATTACATCCACTGCTTTCTCACCCTGTCCTTTGCTCAATCAGTTAACTCCCAATGTGCCTTTAATATGCAAGACTGCTTCCTATAGACAACTTGCCTGACCCTCTGGTTACTGCACCTTGCCATCAGAGACGGGCCATGCAAAGGCCTAAATTCTTTGGATAATATATCTTTACTTATATGTTCTGTAATTAGTAGTACATAGATGTGGATTTAAAAAAATTCAACAGGCATCCATTTATTATTCAAACAGGCTTACTTAACTGTAAGAAATATTTTCTTAGAGTATTTATGTATACATATACAGAATTATACCCGATTTCATACAACTAGCTGTAAAACATAACAGGATTTAAAACAGAATGATTATGTCTTGGCAGGCCCAGCATCACAGATTGAGATAGCAAAGTCCACCTAATGGACAAAAGCAGAGCTATAAATAGGCACTTGAATTAGGATTAAGGTACTGTTTGGCTACAGTTTCTATCCATAGGCCAAAGGGCGTCTTTAACCAGAGGAGGCACATTTTTATTCAGCCATTTAGACAATCACCAGAAATGTTCACATAAAATAATTGTTTTGTGTAACACAAGGTGAAGTAATCAGCTTAAAAACTTGTCCTGAATAGAGTAAAACAATCAAATTTGGGGGTACCCTATAGCCATAGTTTGCAATGCTTTTTCATTTGCCTTTAATTTCATGCCTTTTTAAGCCCAGTGAGAAATCTCAGTTAAACTAGTTATTTTTTCCTTGCTGGTAGGATTTATTATAATTGTTTTTATTGAAATTTGTCTTACCTCCCAAACTGCTACAAAATTGGCTAAGAGTATCAATCAAAAATATTATTGTATTATCTTGTAGCCTTTAAAAATAATTGATCATACAATAAAGATAAAAATATGTTGACATTAGTTATGTTGAGAGAAGTTTTATTTCCTCTTCAACTTGATACATTTTTCTTTCCCAAATGCTTTTGAAATTGGTAGGAACAATTTGATTATACCAATAATAAATTTGGGGAACTATATTGAGTCAATATAAAATGAGACATATAACTGCATTTATGTTAAACCGTTTTTCTACTCATCAGAATGATATGAGAAAATTAATATGTAAATCATCAAGTTATACCCCCATGCATTGTGTTCTGCAACAGAAATATGTATTTGGTGATATCACATTTTATTGCAATCTTAGAGATAAATGTTTTAAAAATCAATTGACTATATTCAAAAGATGTTCATTAAATATTATGTATCTTGAAAGATATATCTTATGAATTATGTTACCTGTTTTCAATATATTTTTATATATTTTACATATTTTTCTTTTTTTGACTGTTTTGTTACCTTTGCATGTAAAGTATCCAAGAGTGTATAAACTGATTCATCAAGTTTTATTAGTATTATAATTTTTCTTTAATATTTACTACCATGAAAGTAAAATGATATTCTAGAACTAAATTTTATATTTTTTAAAATAAAAAAGAAAATCTATATTTTTCAACTTGGAGAATTTTATGTTGAAATCAGATAGATGGGAGTTCAACATAATTGAGAAAATAATAGGACATTCTGGGTTTAAGGTTTCCCATTTATATAAAAAAAACCTAGCATTATTAAGCGATTAAGTGGATTATTTCATTTTTTACCAGATTATGAAGTAATGTTTCTGGTAATATTACAAAACACAATGACTTTGGGATGAACAGATGGAAGAACATCCCGTGTTCATGGATTGGTAGAACCAACATCATCAAGATATCCATACTACCCAAAGCAATCTATAGTTTCAATCCACTCCCCATTAAAATACCAATGGCATATTTCACTGACCTAGAACAAACTTTCTAAAAATTCATCTGGAATAAAAAAAGACCCCGAATAGCTCTAGCAATTCTGAGAAAGAAGAACAAAGTAGGTGGGATCTCAATACTAGATATCAAGCTGTATTACAAAGCCACTGTTCTCAAAACTGCCTGGTACTGGCACAAGGACAGACATATAGATCAATGGAATAGAATAGAGAACCCAGCAATCGACCCAATTAATATTTGACAAAGAAGGCATGAACATACAATGGAGTCAAGACAGTCTCTTCAATAAATGGTGTTGGGAAAATTGGACAGATACATGCAAAAAAATGAAACTAAACCACCAACTTACACCATACACAAAAATAAACTCAAAATGGATAAAGGACTTAAACATAAGACAGGATGACATTCTTAACTGCTAGAAACCAGTTTTCTACTAGGTTCCATAATACCAGAGCTATCTGGGTACCCCCTGGAGACAGTCATAAATGAAATCGTTATTGTTTACACCTTGGTTACTGACCTCTGTACTTTTGACAGTCTTCTGTTTGCTTTGTTGAGAGCATCTCTAAGACTTCCTAGACAAGCGGTCGCCAACCTCTCGGACCTCACAGACCACCAGTGGTCCACAGACCACTGTTTAACAACTGCTGTCCTAGAATGCTAGTCCATTAGAATATTGTTTATTTCCTATACTATTTTCAAGCATGGACAGATATTGTTTGCTTTTTGCCTCCTCAAATCGGCTGATATCATAAAGTCTTGATAAAATTTATGATAAAGTCTCAATGAGAATGGAATGTAAAACCTACACAGTAGCTTATAAGTGGACTTGGTATGTCTCCGTATCCATGGGCCAAACATGACCCCACATGTGTAGTTAATTATACAGCAACTAGAGGCCTGGTGCACGCATTCGTGCACCAGTGGTGTCCCTCAGCCTGGCCTGCAGGATGGGGCCCAAACCAGCTCTCTGACATCACCCAAGAGGGCCCAGATTGTGAGAGTGCACAGGCCAGGCTGAGGGACCCCACTGGTGCATAATCAGGTCTGGGGAAGGACGCAGGAGTTTGGCCAGCCAGAGAGGGACTGTGGGAGGTCTCCAGGGTGTGTAGCCTGTCTCGCTCAATCCCGATCAGCTCAACCCCAGCAGCAAGCTAACTTACCAGTTGGAACGTCTGCCCCCTGGTGGTCAGTGCACATCATAGTGACTGTCAACTGGTTGACTGCTCCTTAATGGTCAGTGCACGTCATAGTGAGGGATTGAGAGGCCTTAGCATATCATTAGCATATTACACTTTGATTGGTTGATTGGCTGACTGGATGAATGGACACTTAGCATTTTAGGCTTTTATTATATAGGACTAGAAGTCCAGCACACGGAATCGCACTAGACCCCAGACCCACCCTGTGTGAGCCGTAGGCCCCATCTCCACCATGTGAACCACGAACCCCACTTCCTCCACGCCAGCCTGCCAACCCCACATAAGCCCTGCCAGCCCTATGCGAGCCTCGCTGTGTGAGCCATGAGTTCCAGCCCTCGAGAGATGCTCCATGCACCTCCTAGTTACTGGTTGGTCATTCCGTCATTATGGCGTGATGACCACAGGCATTTTATGATATAGATTTTCTTTCAATGTTGAGGATTAAGGTTTAAGAAGCATCCAGTATGGGCTAGGCACTGTCATGGATGCTGTAGATGCATGTGTTAGCAAATAGATAAGCATCTTTGCTATCATATGGAGAACAGCTTTTCATGTATATCTCCTGGGGGTGGGGGAGAGAAATCACTGATTAGGTTTCATATAATAAAATTGTTAAAAATAGATTTGGTTTAGGCACTTTGGGCATTTCTGGGTAGGATGCTGTTATTTTAGATGGCATGCTCAGGGTTAGACACATTGAAAAACAACATTTGAGCAAAGAGTGGAAGAGCTAACAAAATTATTGTATAGATAAATTGGGAAAAGAATGCTCCATACAGAGGCAAATGACAGTGCAAATACTTTGAGGTGGGATCTTGCTGACCTTTTAAAAAATTGTGGTAAAATATTTATAACATAATATTGAAAATTTTAAGTATTTGCCAATATATGATTTCATAGCAGTAAGTATTTTCACAAGTTGTGGTATCATCACTACCATCCATCTCCAGAACATTTTTTTATCTTTTCAAATTGAAACTCAGTCCCATTAAACAACTCCCCAGTCCCCTCTCCTGTCAGCCTCTGGTACCCACCATTCTGCTTTCTGCAGTCAAATGTTCTGCCACTGAGCTACATCCCCTATTCTACTTCCTGCCTCTGGGAATTAGGTTACTCTTGGTATGCCATGCAAGTGGAATAGTATAGTATATGTCTCTTCCTGACTAGCATATCATAAGCGTATCATCCAGAACATTTCACGTTTTATTATATGTCAGAATTTCCTTCCCTTTTAAGATTGAAAAATTTTTCATTGTATATATTTACCACATTTTGTTTAACTATTCACCCACTGATGGACACTCATGGATTGCTTCCACATTTAGCCATCGTGAGTAATGCTGTGATGAGTGTGGGACTACAAACACCTGCTCATTTCCCTGCTTCCAATTCTCTGGTATCTACCCAGAATTTTAACTGCTGGATCATATGGTGATCCCATGATTAATTTTATAGTATTTTCCACAGTAGTTTCACAATTTTACATTCCCAACAGCAAGCAAAGGGGTTTGAATTTTTAGAAAATCTTACCAACACTTGCCTTTTCTTCAGTTTTGCTTTTTGTTAATAGCCATCATAATAGGTCATATTTGTGTTTCCCTGGGATTTGTAATGTTGAACACTTTTTCATGCAGTCATTGGCTATTTGTATATCATCTTTGAAGAAACACTTATTCAAGTCCCTGCCTATTTTTAAATTAAATATATTTTTTTTTGCTATTGATTTGTCAGATTCCTTTATATATTCTGATAATAACACATCACCATATTTACAAGTACTTAACCATCCTATGGTTTCCTTTTCACTTTTCTTACAATTTCTGCTGATTAAATATTTTACGTTTGTCACCTGTGTTTTGATATAACATCCAAAAAGTCATTTATAAAGTAAATGCTGTGCGTCTTGTCCTATCTTTTCTTCTAAGAGTTTCAGAGCTTTTGCAGATTTTTTTATATTTAACCCATTTTGAATTAATTTTCAACTATGGTATAAAATAAGGGTACCACTTTTTTGCATATGGATATTCAATTTTTCAACCCTGTTTGTTGAAAAGACCATTTTTCCTCTTTAAATGGTTTTAACACCATTGCTTAACATTATTTGACCTTATATGAGCAGGTATATTTCTAAACTTTCTAATCTATTTCATTGGCTCATATCTCTACATTTATGCCAGTATCACTTTGCTTTCATTACTGTAACTTTGAGGTAATTTTTGAAACCAGAAACTATAATTTCCTTTTTTATAATATGCTTGCCTGGTTCTGGTATCAGGGTAATATTAGCCTCATAAAGGCGTTTGGGAGCATTCCCCCATTACATTTTTTTTGGAAGAGCTAAGGGAGAATTGGTATTATTATTATTATTTAATGTTTGGTGGAGCTCACTAGTAATGCTATCTGGTCCTGGGATATTCTTTGTTATGAGATTGTAGACCACTGATTCAATCTACTAACTAGTCAAAGATCTACTTACATTTTCTATATATTTTTGATTATCTTAATAGGTTGTGTTTTTCTATGAACTTATCTATTCATTGAAGTAATCTCATTTATGGTATTTGATTGTTTATAACAGCCTCCTGAAATGCATTTTGTTTTTGTAAAATTGGTAGAAATATCTACTCTTTCATTTCTTATGTATTTCATTGTCTTTCGTCTTTATTTCTTTGTCAATCTAGCTAAAATTTTGTCAATTTTGTTGCTCTGTTCAAAGAACCCACTTGATTCCTTTGCTTTTTCTCTATTTTATATTCTCTTATTGATCTCTGCCTAATTTTTAAATTATTATTATTTCCTTTGTTTTGCTAGCTTTTGATGTAATTTGTTTACTTTTTATTTCCTTAAGGTATAAAATTAAGTTGATTTGAGTTAGGTTTCCTTTTTTTTTGTTGTCAATGTAAACATTTACATCTATATATTTTTCTCTTAGCACTGTCTTTACTGTATCCCATGTTTCAATATGTTGTGTTTTCATAGTTTAAAAATTTTATTAAATTTGGGAGGTGATATTACTTAATAAGATTATGTAGGTTTCAAGTGTACAATTCCACAATACATCATCTGTACTAGTTATATTGGATTGTGTGTTTACTACCCAAAATAAAGTTTCCTTCCATCACCATATATTTGACTCCCTATACCCTCATCTACCTATTTTCCTCTGATAACCACCAGACTGTTTTCTATGTCTATGAGCTTTTGCTTATTCTTTTGTTCATTTTTTGCTTTCTGTTTTATATCCAACACTAGAGGCCCAGTGCACAAAATTCATACATGGGTAAGTTTCCTAGTGGCTGCCTGCTGCTGCCCAGGGCCTTCCTTCATTCCGCGCTGCCCCCTGGTGGTCAATGCATGTCATATAGAGTGATTGAACTCCCAGTTGGTCAAACTCCTGAGGGGACACTTTGCATATTAGGCATATATATATATATATATATATATATATATATATATATATATATATTAGTGAAATCCTATGATTCTTGACTTTTTTCCTCTGACTTATTTCTCTTAACATGATATTTCCAAGAATCATTCACGTTTTCATTTTTATTTTTTCAAGATATTTAAAAAATTTCTTGCCCTGACTGCTGTGGGTCAGTTGGTTGAGCTTAGTCCCATGCATCGAAGGTCACTGGTTGAATTTCAAGTCAGGGCACATGCCCAAGTTGTGGGTTCATCCCCAGTCAGGGTGCATATGAGAGGCAACTGATGAATGTTTCTTTCTCACATCAATGTTTCTCTCTCTCCCTCTCCTTTCCTCTCTCTCTAAAAAAATATTTTTAAAATGTTCCTTATGATCTCTTATTTGATCTGTTGGTTGTTTAAGAGTGTATTGTTTATTTTGACATATTCTAAATTTCTATTTTTCTGCTGCTATTGATTTCTAGTTTCATTCCACTGTGATATAAATAGATACTTTGCATAATTTCAAATCTATTAAGATTTGTTTTTTTGGCACCCATATGTTCATAGCAGCACAATTCACCATAGCTAAGATCTGGAAACAGACTAAGTGCCCATCAGTAGATGAATGGATTAGAAAACTGTGGTACATCTACACAATGGAATACTATGCTGCTGTAAAAAAGAAGGAACTCTTACCATTTGCAACGGCATGGATGGAACTGGAGAGCATTATGCTAAGTGAAATAAGCCAGTCAATAAAGGAAAAGTACCACATGATCTCACTCATTCATGGATAATAGAGACCATTATAAACTTTTGAACAATAATAGATACAGAGGCAGAGCTGCCTCAAACAGATTGTCAAACTGCAGCAGGAAGGCCGGGGAGGGTTGGGGGGCAGGAGGTAGGGGGGTAAGAGATCAACCGAAGGACTTGTATGCATGCATATAAGCATAACCAATGGACATATGACACTGGGGGGTAGGGGAGGCCAGGGGATTGTAAAGGGTGGGGGGGAAAAAGGACATATATGTAATACCCTTTGTAATACTTTAAGCAATAAAACAATAAAAAGATTTGTTTTTTTGGCCTAAAATACAGTCTATACTAGATAATATTACACATTCACTTGAGAAAAATGTGTGTTTTGGTGTTGTTAGGTGAAGTATAACCCCTTTTTCCCAGGTTTCTGCAGGTCCAAGTCCCCTTTTTATTTTCATAGCCCACGCCCACTGCCACCCGCATCTTATGGCCACTTGAGCTCTGATTTAGGTGCCACAGACAAATCACCCAGGCAACCTGATAACAGGGTATAAAGTTACAGTTTCATCTCTTCTGCTCTCTGTGTTTCATAGATGAGAACTAGGGATCGGCCCACTGCTACTCTCACACTGCCATGTAGTGCCAGGGAGGAGGTTGGCAAGGATGAATAAAAACACAACAAAATTCCTTACCTTTTGTATAGTTTTTAAATTGAGCATTCTCTTGGTTCCTATAGTGAGTTTTTTAAATTTATTTTCAAAGCTTCTATAATGTTATTTTAGTCAGTGTCTAATTGCTTATTTAATGTTTCTATGGAGAAACCAGGTTGCTGGAGTTTCTAGTCCACTTTTTGCAAACATCACTGCTGGATTAGCATTTTTTTAACAAAAGCAAATAGGCAAAAGTGGTAAAAGCAGAATGAACAAAAAGGAGATAATAGAATTTATGTTTACAGAGGTAATGGGGATCCAGATAATGGACTTTGTAGACCATTGTAAGGGATGTGGTTTTTAATTTGAGAGAAATGGGAGACATTGTGGGTATTGGAGCAGCACACTCACCTGGACAGATTAAAATGACAATAATACATTGACAGACATGTGACCACAACAGACTCTGAGCAACAGGTGCAAAGTGAGAGTGTTGTGAAGTGTTTATACTTTGCATAGCACATTGTCTGCTTGAAGACAATGTGTGTTGTGTGCAAAAGAAAGGGATCCAGGCTGGCTCCAAGATCTTTTGCCTGAGCTACTTAAAGGATTAGTTGCCATTGTTCACAAGTAAGTTTTGGAATAGGAAATATATGGAATTGTTTTAAATGAATCATTTCAATTTCTGGGAGAATTGTCTAATGCCCGCAATGTGATTTTTTTTCATGAATACTTGCATTCAAGGAAATCAATTATCTTTAAATCCCTAAGGTGGAAGGTTTTTCTCCCTTCCTTTAATTTATGGATAGTTTCCCTATTTCCCATTTCCCATTCAAAGTTATGTTTCATCAAGGATATTTATGTTGGAAATATAACTTTCCTTCAGGGAAAACTTAATCCATAAGTCACCTCATCCTATTCTAAACCAATCTATACATATGAAGAACCAGGGTCCATAGCATCCAAAATAACCAAATGGATGACCGAACACTGGAAGTCAGTCCTGCACTCAGTGCTGGGTCGCTGAAGCAACCCAGCACTGACTGGTGAGGGGGCTGCGGATCAGGCCCAGAGAGAGTCCGGGAGAGAGAAGCAGGGTTTGATCCACAGCCTCTGTAGCAGCTGTTGATCAGTCCTTGCCTCTCTTTCTTTCTGGGCCTTGCAAGCAGCCACAGGGGCTGCTGATCAGCCCCACCTCTTTGATCAGGCCTGGAAATAGGTCTGGAGAAACTGACTGGCATAGAAACCGACCAATCAGAACCAAATGTAGGGGAAATGGAAGGAGCCAATGGCAGCCTAGGAGGTGGAGCTTTTGACGCTGACTGGCATAGAAACCTACCAATCAGAACCTAATCTGGGTGAACTGTGAAGGCAGAACCTAAGGTGGGGGCTGAGGAGGGGTTTTAAGGCCAACAGCTGTTGGGTGTAAAGTGTAAGAAAACGGTTCAATGTTTTAATAACCAGTTTGGCAGTATAATGCATATGGCTGGCTATAAGTCCAGATATAGGAATTATGTATTCTTGTCTGCCAAGAGCATGGCCTCCTGCTGAAAAAGGCTTCCCCCACCATTTAAGCAATCCTATCCTATATAATCTATCTATACTAATAAAAGGGTAACATGCTAATTAGACCAGGTCAACCGGCCATCTTCTGGACATCCGACTTCCTTCCAGACGAAGCCACGGTGGTGGGGGCCAAAGCAGAGGCAGTTAGGAGCAATCAGGCTCGCAGGAGAGGGCAGTTTGGGGTGAGATCAGGCCATCAGGGAGGGCAGTGAGGAGCGATCAGGCAGGCAGGCAGAGGGGTTAGGGGCAATCAGATAGGCAGGCAGAGTCATTTAGGGGTGATCAGGCAGGCAGGCAGGTGAGCAGTTAGGAGCCAGCAGGCCAGATTGCAAGAGGAATGTCTGACTGCCGGCAGTAGGACATCCCCCAAGGGGTCCCTGATTGGACAGGGTGCAGGCTGGGCTGAGGGAATCCCCCCCATGCACAAATTTCATGCACCAGGCCACTATATCTATCTATCATCTATCTATCTATCTATCTATCTATCTATCTATCTATCTATCTATCTACCTATCTATAGATAGATAGATAGATACACACTAGAGGCCTGGTGCACAAAAATTTGTGCACTCGGGGGGAGGGGGGGAAGGTCCCTCAGCGCGGCCTGTGCCCTCTCGCAGTCTGGGACCCCTCGTGGGATGACCATTTGCTGGCTTAGGCCAGCTCCCCGGGGGATTGGGCCTAAGATGGCAATCAGACATCCCTCTGGCAGCCCGGCAGCCCGGCAGCCCTCGGGGGATGTCCACTTGCCAACGGGGAGTAGGCCTAAACTGCAGTCGGACATCCTTAGCACTGCTGAGGAGGCAGGAGAGGCTCCTACCACCACCGCTGTACTGGCAGCCGTCAGTCTGGCTTGTGGCTGAGCAGAGCTCCCCATATGAGAGCGCCCTGACCACCAGAGGGCAGCTCCTGCATTAAGCGTCTGCCACCTGGTGGTCAGTGTGTGTCATAGTGACCAGTCATTCCCAGTCTTTCTGCTGTTAGGGTCAGTTTGCATATTACCTTTTTACAATATAGGATAGAGGACTGGTGCATGGGTGGAGGCCAGCTGGTTTGCCCTGAATGGTGTCCCAGATCAGGTTGGGGGTCCCGCTTGGGTGCCTGGCGAGCCTGGATGAGGGGCTGATGGCTTTTTGCATCTGGTCGCACCCCCTTCAGGGTAGGGTACCCACTTGGGTGCCTGGCCAGTCTGGGTGAGGGGCTGAGGGCCATTTTCAGGCTGGTGGGCGACTGAAGCTCCCACCATCTCCTTTTTTTCTTTTTTCTTTTTATTCTGGATTTATTTACCTTCCATGGCTGTCATTGGAGCTGAGAGCCGGCTCCAGCTCTGAGGCCTGGTTCCAGCTTGAGGCCTTGGCTGCTGAGAGCAGGTATCTGGGGTCTGTTTGGCTTCTATAATTGAAACACTTGCAGCTCCAGCTCTGAGACCTTGGCTGGTTGAAAGCAGGTATCTGGGGTTTGTTTAGCTTCTATAATTGAAACATAGTTGCTTTCGGAGCTGTTGCTTTCAGGCTCAGAGCCGGGCCACTGCAGGCAGGGAACCTTGGCTTCCTCCATCACTGGAGCAAGCAAGCCTCCTGTTCGCTTCAGCGGCATGGCTGCCGGCCGCCATCTTTGCTGGCAGTTAATTTGCATATCGCCCTGATTAGCCAATGGGAAGCGTACTGGAGGTACGGTTAATTACCCTATTTGTCTTATTAGATAGGATATATATAGCTGGCCATTAGCTATGATGCACAATGACCACCAGAGGGCAGATGTTCAGGCCAGTAGCTATGATGCACACTAACTATCAGGGGGCAGATGCTCAATGCAGGAACTGTAGAGCTACAGTGACTTGGCAGCTGCAGTTCTCAGGTGATGCACCTGGAACCATAGAGGAGGGATGCCAATTTCTGGGTGCGACACCTAAGAACAGACTTTTTGCAATCCGGGACCCCTCGGGGATGTAAGAGAGCCACTTTCAGCCTGATCCCCGCAAGCCAGGCCAAGGGACCCCACCGGTGCATGAATCCATGCACTGGGCCTCTAGCCCATTGGCTCCCCACTTCGGGTCTGGCTCCCTACAGGGCCTCTAGCCCATTGCAGAGGTTGTGGGTCTGGCTCTCACAGAAACTTTTCAACTTGATTAGCTAAATGATGAGATGTGCAGGACCTACTGGCTATGGCCCTGATGTCTGGTGCCCATGCCAACCTATCTGCTTACTATTAATTTCCAGTGAAGGGAGCCAATTTTTCCACTACCACTCTCGACTGGGAAACTGGCAGCAGCTTCCCTCCTTCCGAGCAGGTGGACAGTAGTGCCAGCAGGCAACCTCCAGGGAGGGAAGGAGGCAAAGGAGCAGCTCAGGTGGGAAGAAGGAGGTTCTGCTGCCACAGGACTCTGCCTGGGCAGAAGGGCCTGGGAAGGATCCTGACACTGAGCAGGGTCCTGCCCTAGGCCAGCTAGGTTCCAGGCTAAGTAAATCCTGTTTGCTAAATAATTGCACTTTGCAGCTAAATACTCACAAGTCATCAGTTACTGTCAAACTTAGGGTAACGTGAGATAAAAGAAGTGAGGCAAATACAGAGAGAAAGTGACATAATATTGGGAGAAGGCCAGGCCGAGGGACCCCACCGGTGCACGCATTCTTGCACCAGGCCTCTAGTATGGCAATAACATCAAAATACATAGTCCAACATCATTGCTTTCCTAAATAATGCCATGTAGGTAATCGAAATTCCAGTCCAGGTTGAATCATGGCAAACTATTTGAAGCTCCTTGTCACAACCTCTTCTCTACCAGGAAGGAGGAAGCCTCCTTCAAATCCTTCACCTGCATTTTGCATCTCAGCTTCTCATTTCCCAGGCTAACAGCTCAAACGAGAGCACATGCATGTCAATATCCTGCAACAGTATACCTGTCACTGCACACTGTGCACGTCTATAAAAAATCTCTACAGGTAGACACAGTCTTAACTGTGACAGCTAAACCATATATAAAGCTGTGGACGTTATCAAGGCACATCAGACTCTTCTGTCAGCAACATACACTCAGGGTTACTTCATGTTGGTCGTCAATAACAATGAGTAAGTATGTACTTGTTTGATCTTTCTGTTACTGAAAGATTCATTTCAAGCTTGCCTCAACTCTAGATGAATGAAAACTTCTCAAATATAAATTCAGTTTTATTGCTTCCTAGATAGAAACTGCTTATAGCTCTTACATTTTTCTTTTTCTTCCACTATAATCATCAATGTGTATTTCAATGGAAATTTAAGGTCTTAGTTTCAGGCAATTTACTTTTTATATCATGAATAGAACTATTATTAGGAAAGTCTTTTTTTGTAATAAGAGGCATGTATTTGAATAATATGATGATAAATATTATTTTACTTTTATGTAAATGTCTGCTGTTTGGCCTTCTTTTAATTTTAAGGAGAAAAAAAAAAGGAAGCTGTGCCTTAGATTTTAGTAGAAGGTGAAGATTTCTATATGCTCTTGGTGACGGTTTACTCTGGGAAGCTAATTCTAGGTTGTAGATTTTAAATAAAAGGAATGTGGAGCCAGAAATCCTCTAACAAGCACTGGCAGATGAGGCTTGGGATCAGCCCCAGGTAGATTGGTTCATATGGAGGAGACTATGACCAAGAAATTCAGAGCTAGAGGAAAAGACTGGGCAAATGAGGGAAAATGGACCCTTCATCAGCTGAAAAGCCAGAATACAGCTTACAAAGGGTAAGAAGGCTTGCAAACAATGGCGTGTGGGGGAGGAGAGGGCAGAAGTCAAACACTCCCAAAGTGGACAGGAGTGAGAGGAAGGCCAGGCTAATCAACAAAAACACTTGGTAGGTTTTGAGTCGGACACTTGCTCTGTGGTCTTCTATTTGAAGAGACCTACTCCAGGTAAGGTGAGGGGCTGAGAGCCTGGGAGGAGAGAGAATGTGCAGTTCCTGGGAGAAGGGGGGCCTGCAGCTGGGGAATCCTACAGCCTGAGGCTTTCACCTCCTGTGACTGTGACTTACTCCCCTCAGGCCTCGACATTTCAATTCTTACCTCTTCTAGAATCATTTTTAGCATTGGTCTCTGCTATTAAAGCATATAAAATACTTTGTAAAGTAATTTGTAAGACTGAATAAAATAAGCCTTCAAATTTGGCAATCTTGCTGTCATATAGAAATTGAATAGATGGAAAATACTGTAACCACATATTTTATGGTGTGTATATTTAAATGTTTAGATTTAATCTCCAAACAGAGTAAAGTTAAGCCAATGTATTTTGATTTAGGTTTGATTAATGGTCTTCAGTTTTCATTTAGAGAGTATTTTACTATTGATCTGACAACGTATTTGTGCTTTATAAGTGTTTTGTGGGGAAAAACAAGACAATTTAGCAGGATATGTTGCAACCATCTCTAAAATTGTTTGCTAAATTGCTTTACTCAATGCATAAAGGTTTGAAATAAAAGAAACTCAGATGATGAAAAAGTCTCACATATAATATGAATCACATGGATGCAATCTGGGATTTTTTAATACTGTTTTCTTTATTATAGGACGTTGAAATATATTTTTACACCTCCTATAAGTTTTCATTTTTAATTTTTTTATTCTTTCTAATTTCTACCGTGGTTTGGCAGCACTGTATCTTCTGCATAATTTTGTCAGAGTTTTGTGTTTTGCATAAATGCTGGTGATTTAAAAAATAAAGACATTATAATGTTAATAATGTAATTACACATTTACATTTATAATTCTCAGTATCTACAAGATAATTCTCTTTGGAAAATTTATTTTATAAGCTTAAGTGCATTTTGAAAACTTTGCATTTACATGTCATGGAGATAACTTTTTAAAAAAAAATTAAGTTATGACTTTTTAATGCTATTTTATAAATTACTCCTTTTTTCTAGTCTATTTGAATGTGATTATCCCCGCACTTGAATTTTGATAAAATTAATTTTTATCTTGGATAACCATGGTAATAATATCTGTCATGTATTTAATGCTTTGTAATATATACAAGTGTTTTCATATTACCTATCAATTTCTTTTTTCCAAACCAGAGGAGAGCCAGCAAATATCATGGCATGTTGGAATGCATATCATGATAGAGAAGAATCTGATATTTGTAAATGTAACATACAAAATACATACACACTCACTCATTCACAGAATTCATAGTTGGGTATCTTGCATAATGGCAGTATAACTTCTTGTTCTGTTTTGTTCCAACTAATTAAGTACAATCAAGTCTGTTTAGACCCAATTTACATTAGGTAAGATATTTGTTGGTATTATTTAACTCTATTTTTCTACCACTAAAAAAACAATCAACCACTCCCTTTATTTCTTCCAAATTCGAAGGACTTCTGGTGCATTATTTTCTTTTCATACCTTTTTTTTCATCAGATGTTGGAAAACTCAATCAACATTTTACTTAGATGGACGCTTGTTTATCAATGAACAAAAGTCCATTAGCAATTTTATCTGAAGTGTTAATAGTTTGTTCATGTTTCATTAGTTTATATAGCTAACTTTTTTTCCTAATTAGATTCCAGAATATTTACCAGCTCATTTAAACTCAATAATATTAATTTGATTTTCTATTTCAATTATTTCAATTGAAATTATAGAAAAGAGATCATGATAGAAATAAGCAAAACAAAAATCCAACTGGTAGAGAGATTGATTCAGATGCCCAAAACATTTACATGTCAACCACATCAATTCTCTCTCTCTCTCTCTCTCTCTCTCTCTCTTACACACACACATTTCTATCTTTGCCTCTCTCATTCTCTCTCTTTTTCTCACTGCCCCTCCCCCTGAGCACCACCTTTTTGTGTCAACTTTACTTTTGAATTCTCATTTTCTTTATTTTTAAATTTTATTTGTTTATTTATTGCTTTGAATTTTTTGGAATGACATTGGTTAATACAATTATATAGGTTTCAAGTATACAATTCTATAATACAGTATTTGTATATGGTATCGTGTTTTATCCATAATGTAAAAATTAATAGAAAGAAACAAAATGTGGACTTAAAGGAGCATTTGCTACTATTTCAACCTAGCAAATCAGTGGGCCACACATCTTCTCTCAAGCAAAAGTGGGAGAGGTTGATCCTTCTCCAGTCTGCAGTTGTGGGCCTTAAGCCAATCAGCAGGTCAATTTTTGAGACACTTGCAACTGGCCAAGAATGGCCATATGCCCATTTAGATCAATAGAGCCAGGCATGGACATTTTATTTGACTTTCACAGATAGTAAAAGCTTGCAACTTTTTGGTGACTTTAAAAAGAGAAGCTATGTTATGTGGAATTATGTCCATAAGCAACAACAAAAAATTAAAACTCATGGGCCCAGGCGATTGCCAGAGGGAAGGGAGTTTGTGGGAGATAGAAGAGGGTAAAGGGAGAATAAATGGTGATGAAAGGAGGCTTGACTTGGGGTATTCTAATTGAGTAACTTACTACGACAGAGAAATTTACTGAAGGATGAATGATAGGAAATATATGACCGAGTATGGAATTATGTTAGAAGTGGTGAACATTCTCATTTCCTCTTCTCATGCCCATGAGAAGAAGATGCTCAGTCAAGGGAGAAACTTCTCAACTCTCTTATGCATGTTTGTTCCTGTGATTAGATATTACGGTGGGATGTAGCACACATTTAACACACTGCTGTACTCTTGGGGTATTTCCGAAGAGACTGTGCTATCTCTACTACCTCTTTATTAATCTTGCATCTGGGTGGAAAACTCTGAAGCATTAAAAGATTTCAAAACCATAAAATGGAGGCAAGTCAGGTCCCTCAATCACTATATGGTGTTAAGTTAAAAAACTAGAACACCTGCAATGGACTATTACAGAAGGAAGAAAGAAACTTATGTAATTGGGGTTTAATTGCTGAGTAGTTGCTGATACTCTAATTAATACTAAATTAAGTGATGACAAATAATTTCTATACCAGCTATCTCTAAGTTCATTTTATTATTAACACACTAGAGACCTGATGCATGAAATTTGTGCAAGAATAAACCTTCCTTCCCCCGCTGCCGGCACCGGCTTCCCTCTGGCACCTGGGACCCTGGCTTCCCTTATAGCCCTGGCTTTGTCCAGAAGGTTGTCTGGAAGGGTATCTTGTCTAATTAGCTTATTATGCTTTTATTATTATAGATCACTGAGAGAATGAACAAGTAAATAGACCTTGTTTCTTTTTACAATACTTTTTCTCTTAAAATATAAATGAATAAAACTTTAAAAACTAATTCCCTGGAGAAAAAATATATATAACTTTTATTTTATCATACATCCCATTATAAATAATTACTAATTACAATAATTATCTCAGCATTTTACCCATGAGCAGCTTAAAATCGACTTGTCTTACTTTAAAGGAAATTCCAGACAGATGACAAGGCCTAGAAGGACCAGGATGGATTTGACTTGGGATGTGCTGAGCTACAATGTGATTGGAGAATTTTGAGCAATGAAGCTGGGATGTTGGCAGGCTTTAGGTCAGGAAGGACATTACGGCCAACCTCAGGGCTTTAGACAGACCCTGAAGAGTGCAGGGACACTGCAGGGTCCTGAAGGACAGAATCAGGATTTTGCTTTAGAAAAGTCACTCTAGGCTTCAAGTAAAAGTTACCTAAATAAGCTCTCTTCTCTTTGAAATCAGATGAAAACAAAAAGAATGAGAAACAGAAAATATATGAACTATGAAAAACTAACCAACTTCAAACCATAATCTATAAAGTTCTGCTAACTTTAGTGAAAATTGGTCAAGTAAGGAAGCTGAAAACAAATTCAAGCCACAGAGCCATTCGCAGCATAGAACTCCAAATATTATTTGCTTATTAAGAATCCATTGTTAAAATCAACAGGTTTGGTGAGTGGAAAAATTTCCTGAGCATTCCACAGCTTTCTGTCTTGACATTGCAGGTACGGTGCACCCGAATGAGGAAATAGGCAGGCACCGCATTTGGACAAGAAAAAAGTTGTAGAATTGAGGATAAAAAGCATATCAAGTTTAATATCTTGTTTTGTTAATGAGAAATAAATGCCAAATAGATTCCGAAAGGACCTGTGACATAAAAGGCATCATTTAAACCCAATTAATTTCCTGATGGTCCAGAGAGGGGTCCAGCTCCCAGGTGTTTAGGCTCTGTGACAAGGATTCAGAGATTATGAAAGATAATCAAACAGTCCTGGGTCAGATCATTACCTTGATTTCTCTTTCCCACTGTCTGTTATCAATCAATGAGGCAAAGAGAAGGCACCCAAGATGTATAATAAACAGATATGTATCAGCATGAACCCATGGAAAGACACTGTACAAAAAAGGGAAGTGAGCAAAAAGGCCAGAAGAAATAAACAAGATCAATTACACATAAGTCCAAGTATAATATACACAACAATGCTTCACAGAACCTTCCACAACAAAAATAATTGTTTTCAAAGAGGCCACACTAGAGTCAGAAAGCCCAGTAATAATTTGATTCTTTACAGTGCCCCCATCCTAAATTTAGATGCTGAGAGTAAAACTGTATAAGGCAGGGCAGGCCCCTTTTGAATGCCTGTTTTTTAGGTATTTGCATGCACAAGGCTTGGGTTCATATTTGATACCGACTCAGGCTCAGTTTTCAAAAGAGTACAGTAAGGTTAAGGAGGCTCGGCCATTTGCCTGGGCAGCTTGAGGGAAATTTAATAATTAGATAGTTTATAAATATGAACCCAAGAAATATGTGGGTGTTTACCAGTATAGACAAGTTTCTGGTATGACTCTCTCACTTGGGACAAGAAGAATTACAAGACCACCAAGGCCCATCCTTCCCCAGGTGCCCCCACCACATAATGAAGGTGGTATTTGTTTTAATTACAAGTACCCCACTCTAAAAATATACTCCACAAATTTCTTAGGGCCTACTCTGGTTTTAGAATTTATTTAATATTTCAGAAGATTTGATGCACAATTTTCTGATTTTTTGACAGAGAGTTTAATCTTCTCAGTGTTAACTGATGATTATTTTGTCTGCCTCTAACTACACAGCTCCTAGGGTAGTCTAGTCATATTTTCTTTATCCAGTACTTGTGGGCCAGAACATTTCAGACGTAAGTACTTTAGTAGTTTACTATTGTATCCTTTATTTTGTGATAAGCCAGGAAGGTCTAGAGTGCATCTTATATTAGAACCTTTAAATATTTCTTCAGCAAAACAAATTAACAGTCACTCTACTTAGGACAAATAAGGTCTATAAGGAGCTTGCATTATTTCAGGTCAAGTGTTACCATAAAACTAGAGGCCTGGTGCACCAAATTTGTTCACAGGGGGTGGGGTCCCTAAGCCCGGCCTGCACCCTCTCACAATCCGGGACTGCTGGCTCCTAACCACTCACCTGCCTACCTGCCTGATCACACCTAACCACTCTTCCTGCTTGCCTCATCGTCCCTAACCACCCACTTGCCTTCCTGATCATCCCTAACTGCTCCCCTGACGGCCAGATTGTCCTTAACTGCTCCACCGCCTGCCTGATCACCCCTAACCACATCTGCCTCAGCCTCTGTCACTGCAGCATTGTCCAGAAGGACATCCAGAATGACATCCAGAAGGTCGTTTGGTCTAATTAGCATATTACGCTTTTATTAGTATCGATGTGTTTGCAGAAAGTTTTTAAGATTCTTGAAAAGTATGATATTTTAATTGTGTAAACCCAAATAGGGAAGGTATTACAGATTTGTGTTTCTATAAACCTAATGTGACCATGCCACTCCCCTGCTTCCAATACTTAAGTTGCTGCCCAAATACTACATAATAGTATTAAATATAAAAACTCCTAAAATGGTACAAAAGATGACCTGTGCTTTGGTTCTGTATTACTGAGACAGGATTCTATTTGACTAATTCTTGCTTTGATGTTATGTGCTAGCAATAAGAAACCCCTTACTATTCTGTTGTATGAGTTACTCCTTATATTTCCAAGGAAATCTCATACTTTTAGTCACCTCATTTGGTGTGCTTATTAGATTGCCAATCTATCTTTTCATTTTGCCTTGCATACTTAGCATGTATTTTAAGGCTGATCCAGATATCAATGCTCTCAGTAAGCATGCCCTGACAGAGCATCTTGCAAATCAACCATTCACTCTAATGCTTCTCCACCACACACACACACACACACACAAACACACACACACACACACACACACACACACATACACCCCATAGGAGCCCAGCTGATTTCAGTGTCTTGTCCCTAATCTGTGATTCTTTATGATATTATTTATAACTAGAGGCCCAGTGCATGAAATTCATGCACGGGGGGTCCCCTCAGCCCAGCCTGAACCCTCTCCAATCCGGGACCCCTCAGAGGATGTCCAATGGCCACAGTCAGACATCCCTCTCACAATCCAGGACCGCTAGCTTCTAACTGCTCAGCTGCCTGCCTGCCTGCCTGATTGTCCCTAACTTCCCCCCTGCCAGTCTGATCACCCCTATCCACCTCTGCCTGCTGGCCTGATTGCCCCCCCTGCTGGCCTGGTCACCCCCAACTGCCCCCACCACCAACCTGGTTGCCCCCATCAGCCACCCCTGCCAGCCTGGTTGCCCCACGCAGCCTGCTGTTCAGTCATTTGGTCATCCCTCACTAACTACCCTGCCAGCCTGGTTGCCCCATGCAGCCTTCTGTTCAGTCCTTTGGTTGTCCCTCACTAACCCTCCTACCGGCCTTGTCAGTCCACACAGCCTGCTGTTCCATTGTTCCTCTGGTTGTTTTGGTAGTGACGGCCCCTGGCTTTTTATATATTAAGATCTCTGTCAGTGCATTAACTGTAATGTACCCTATATATATTTTTTGTCACTTTTTCTTTGTTCAGGTTGAGTTTTTAGGAAAATGACTATGCCTTTCTCATCTTTGAATACCTAAGTTTTATAAGATAGGTTACAGTGTTTAAAAGTGTTCATTTTTTTAGGGGAAACATAAAAGCATAAGAATGAATAAATGAGTGAGAGACTGAGTGAATGAGTTTGCTTCTGTCTGTTTGTGAGGAAATGTGGAGAGAGGCAATGTGCTTGCTCATGTTTGACAAATGTCGCCACATTTCCTGGATTCTTCAGTCATTTGAACAATGTCATGTGACAAACTCATCAATTTGTTGCCTGCTCTGAGTACCTAATCTGTATACCAGCAAGTCCACGAATCATCCATATATTGTTGTGATTGTGTTTATGGGGGGGGGGGGATGGAAGTACAAGAGGGTAAGGGTGGATAAATGGTGATGAAAAAAATGAAAAAATAAATAAATAAAAGTAGTTTATATTAGCAATAGGTGCCTTATAGAAGATATTGCTAAAGAATGGCCAGCTGGTGTTAATGGCATTTTGCTATCTGAGCCATGAGTACCACCCAGGAGGTCATGTGTGTCCCCAAATACCATGTAGAACAAGTCATTGTTTAAATACAGTGCATTTGACATAAGTGAATCTAATTTCAGTGAGTTCACTGAAAAAATAGGTCAACATAATTACACAGAGCTGAGACAATGGGACTTGGTTGTAAAAACTTTTTATTCATGTTTTCACTGGATCTACTGTCAGCAAATAGAGTTATTTTTTAATGAGTGAAATGTTTGGATATGAAGTATTTTCAAGGTTTAAAAGACTGCAATTTTCTTTTGTTTTCCCTCTGCTTAAGGGCGATGCTTAGCTCTACTTGGCTGGCTTTGACTAGAGATGTGCGGACAAAATCTATGGCTAGAAGGCGGTGGTTAAGGGTGAGTGCTTTGGATGATCTGTCCCTGCTTTGCTTCCTGTTAGTCTAGGGCCCTGAGAAAGCTATTTAATGACTCACTCTTCTCCATCCTGTTAACAGGGAATGTGAAGTTAGACCTCTGTCCTTGAATTCAGCTAAGAAAGAATTCAGAGCCAAGAGCTCTAATGCAAGAGAAATTTTACTCATCAAGCAAAGCTAAAGTACACTTGAAAGAAAAAAAAAATAGAGCAGGTGGCTCAAAATGCTGCTCCAAGATGCTGGCACTCCTTTTGGCTGTGAGGGCCTAATTACTTCATTCTTCCAGCTGGCCAATAGAGGCCTGTCCTGACCTTTTATGGGAGTATGAGGCTTTCCTCCTGCCCCTTGTTACCCTTTTAAAGGGGTCAAACTGCATGATAGCCACGAACCAGGGGAAGAAAGAGTGCCCTGGGGGTGAGGTCCTAGGCTACAATACTTGTTTTCCCAGTTTTGTCCTTTGCTAGGCAGCTGGGACTTTCTGCCCTAGTGACAGTGTGTATCTGCACTGTGGTTCCTGCTCTGCTCAGGCCTAACTGCCTACTTTATCACTTCTCTTATTTAAAAAACGAACAGCAACATGTGCCAGCACTGGAGTACTAGGATTCAAAATTCAAATAAAATAGGATTTCTACTTTCTAGCGGCTTATTAGAAAATTCAGGATAATCCTAGCTACCTTGTAGATGTGTTGACAATATGTTAAACAAATGACCCATAGGAGGGGCTCACAAATGGGTAGCTATCTATCTCTCTCTCTCTCCCCTCTCCAAACTGGCTACTTGGTATCCTAGTAGTTTTGCAAGATCTTTAGACCTGGGAAAATAAAATATATTAATTAGATTTGTCAATTTTCTGCTAATTAACATTTGGATAGGAAAAATAGATTGGTTGGGAATAAAGATATACCTGAGATCTATCCTATCTAATAATAGACAAACATGGTAATTAACCATACCTCCACTACGCTTACCATTGGCTAATCAGGGAGATATGCAAATTAACTGTCAGCCAAGATGGCGGCCGGCAGCCAGGCAGCTGAAACGAACAGGAGGATTGCTTGCTCCAGTGATGGAGGAAGCCAAGGTTCGTGCCTGCGGCGGCCCGGCTCTGAGCTGCACTCTAAGCAACAATGTTGCAATTATAGAAGCTAAAAAAATCCCAGATACCTGCTTTCACCCAGATGGCCTCGGAGCTGGAGTCACAACAAAGTTTCTATTATAGAAGGTAAATAAATCCCAGATTAAAAAAAAAAGAAAAACAGGAGAGACTGGGAGCTTTAGTTGCAGGCTTGGCTCACCTGAAAACAGCCCTCAGCCCCTCATCCAGGCTGGCCAGGCACCCAAGCGGGACCCCCACCCTGATCTGGGACACCATTCAGGGCAAGCCAGCCGGCCCCCACCCGTGCACCAGGCCTCTATCCTATATAGTAAAAGGGTAATATGCAAACTGACCCTAACAGCAGAAAGACTTGGAATGACTGGTCACTATGACACACATTGACCACCAGGGGGCAGATGCTCAATGCCAGAGCTGCCCTCTGGTGGTCAGTGAGCTCCCACATGGAGGAGCTCTGCTCAGCCACAAGTCAGGCTGATGGCTCCAGTACAGCGGTGGTGGTGGGAGCCTCTCCTGCTTCCTCAGCAGCGCTAAGGATGTCTGACTGCAGCTTAGGTCTGCTCCCCACTGGCAAGTGGACATCCCCCAATGACAGCTGGGCTGCCAGAGTGCTGTCTGATTGCCAGCTTAGGCCCAATCCCCTGGGGAGCAGACCTCAGCCAGCAGATGGTCATCCCCCGAGGAGTCCCAGACTGTGAGAAGGCACAGGCCGGGCTGAGGGACCCTCCCCCACCCCCGAGTGCACAAATTTTTGTGCACCAGGCCTCCAGTGTATATATAAAAGGCTAATATGCAAAGTGCCCCCTCGGGAATTCAGCTGGGAGACCAGGAGTTCAATTGCTCGCTATGACATTTGCTGACCACCGGGGGTGGCGCAGAACAAGGCTGGTGACCAGCATGGCAGTGGGGTGCTGAGGGAGCCAGGGAAAAAGGAGGTGGGGAGGCAGAGAATCTGGTCGGCCCTGATCACTGGCAAGGCCTAGCGCTGCCCATCAGTCCCCGCAGATGATTTTACTCTGAAACCCTTACCTTCACACCTGGAAAGGAAGACTGGGTAAAAGTGGTGAGCTGTCTTAGTTCAACAGAGGCATTTTTTCTTTCTTAAAATCTAAATTTTAATTTTAAAATGCTAATGTTCCTAGAAATCAGATTTAATCAGGTATAAACCTGTGAAACACCCCCCCCCCCCACACACACACACACACACAAAGAATTTCGTGCACTGGGCCTCTAGTTAATATAATAATTTAATATCAAAGGTACCAAATGACTAAATGTCTTATCTCTAGATATTTCATTTTCATCCAGTTGATTTGGTTCTAAAGTTTTATTTCACAGGCTCTTCCAACTGAATGAGTCTTACAGAATTTTGCAGGGAGAAAGCTGAGGCCCACAGAGGACTTGTGAGCAAAAGGAAGTAAGAGTGATGCACAGGGGTAGACGGTGAACTGCACACTCCTTACCCAATAGGCCTGGATTGCATCTTCCAGTGGAAATCAGTGACGTGAAGGAGACAGGAAGGAGCAGATGAGGAAGGAGGACTGCTGGATCAGTGTGAAGGCCGGGGACTCGAGTCTCCATGTCACGCCAGGTCACCAGATGGCGCTTAGTGAGCCCTGACCGAGGGGAGAGGAGCTCCATTGCTGTTGCTATCACACCGCCACCTTGGTCACATTGGCAATTTACTAGCCAAGCAGATGCAAGAGCTAGTTAAATGGTTTCACCAACAGGGCCCCACAATTTACTTGTTCTGAAAAGTAATGGTAAGTTCATTCTAATTTTATTTGAGCTATCTTTTCAATATTTCAACGGTGACAATTTAAAGGTCTGTGTAATGCTGACAGACAGAAGCTGGTCAGCCTATGGAGGAGGTCAGGATTTACTGTGTCAAGGCTAAAGGAGAAGGTTTCCTTGTCCAAAATCTGCTCATAGCATTGTTAGTATTTTCTTCACTTGATCCCTACAGTAACATGTAGGTTTCCAATAATGCTTCCACTCAGACTTGAAAACACACATTAAAAATTGTGAAGCCGTTAGGTACAATGGGAGATCCTGAAGTTCCACACAAAGTGACATTACAAAGTGGGTATAAAGAGAATTGATGTGAATTAAATTCCATAATTTTGAAGATGCTCCAAAGCAGAGTGGTAGCTTCTAAAGTCCATTTTAAACTGAGTGAAGAGACGTGAAGTCCCGCATCTTTCTGTTCCACACGGTGGGTGGACAGCAGCAGCACACAGCTCCACTGGAAAGAGGAGAAATGTTCAGGGTTTGTCTTGACTTGGCAAAAATCATATCTCTGTCACTACCATTTTTCTTCAAACAGAATAAAGAGCACACATACCTTTCTTTATAAAGGTTGTTTCCTTAACCAAGATTCCTTCAGCGTCTCTCTCCAAATATATTGTCCGAAACCTGGTACCTTCAGTACTTCAGGTTCTGTCTCCTCTGTTTATCTCTTCTGTCCTTCTCTGATTTCTTCCTCTTGAACTTCCAACATAGTTTGTGGAGTTTCTTTTACTTCTAAAAAGACTCTTTTATTTACGATCTTGAATTGTCATCACCATAGAGACAACGGATAGGAAACATAATTTAGAACCATGAGCTGTTCGCTACATTGCGATTCCACTCCAATGGCCTTTCCAAGCCTAAATTTTAATCTTCAAAGCGGGGAAAGTATATGGATTAAATTTGGATTATAAAGAATAAGTGAGTGAGATAGGATTTATCTGTGTGGTCATGGCTTTATTTTAGGTTTTACCTGTATATAATTTGAGGGAGGGGAAGTTCCTTTTGGCTATTTGCATTGTAACTGTTCTTCTAAGTTATAAAATAAATACTCAGTAAATGTCTGAATAATTCACTTAACTAGTCCAAACCTTGTCTAAAGTTACAAAGGTTACCTTGTAGGGCTTTACATGACCACAACTACAAATCTAAAGGCCAGGAAATGAGTCACACATCCATCATCTTAATGTGTAGCTTCATCGTGCAGTTTTTCTTTCTTTTATAGGTAAGAGCATTGGAAGATGCATGTTCCTGCACTTAGACCCTCTCCTAAAATTATAATGCAAGGTGAATAACTCTGGGCTGTGTAATTTGCTTTGAATAACAAATTGCATTCACATGCATGCATCCAGTAAGTGCTTGAGGGTGGTAATGGCTGTGATGATCACTCACACCAAAAAAGATTGAGTGGAAGTTGGAAGGATGGTGCTCATGAAATAAAACTGAAAGAATTAACATGTTTATTATGACCTAGCAATAGCTAGGGGAAAACTATCCATAAACATTCTTATTTCATTCCATTTCTGCATGTATCTGCTTCTTATCATAACAGCCCCAGGCAAGTTACAATAATGAGAACAACATATGGCACTTGAAGAGTGCAGCGCCAAGGAGAGAGCATGATTTCCAGGGCACAACCGGGGGAAGTAATGGGGCAAACACTCATTGTTAAGACTAGGAAAATGGTTCCAGAAGATAGTTAGATCTTATTTCTGTGTTCTGTGATGTCTATCCTTTTCATAGTATTTTTGTCATCATTTTTTCTATTTGTTTTCTTTATTTATAAACATTCTGACCATTGAAACAGGCTTTGAGTATCGCCTAAGAATAATAGCTAAAGTTCTGTCAGTTCTAGCCAGGATAGATTTTGTGAGAAATAAAGAAGCATGGACTCAGTTTAAGGTCAGTTGAGATATTCATACACAATGAAAAAGGGGAGACAAACATGTTATAAATGATCAATTCTAGCCAAAGCAATTGTTTGTTATTATATAGGAAGACAACATATAAATGTCTGGCTCACTTTTTAAAAAGTGTGTAGATTAACTAATTAGGGTTGTCATCAAAATTATTGGGAAGTGTTGATAGTGGTTGTGTAATCCTCACAGAATCCTAAAACTAATTTAGATAATTATTTCCTTAGTAAATATTGAGACAATGTCCTCACTCAACATTTTTCCAAGAGCATGTTTTTGTTTTTTTTTAAGAAATAAAGTCTTGCAACCAGAATTTTAGAAAATCGTGTTTGTTTGCTTGCTTGTTTTTCATCTCACTAAAAGTTTCTCATAGCTCCATGGAGAACAAGGCTGTGTCCCTAAAGGGTTTTACTAGAAAGAGTAATTTTTGTGTGAAAAAACAGTTTATGAAAACAATTTGATCCATGTGTCTCTTGCAGATGCCTGCTTAAGAATGACACGTCTCACCCTGGCCAGTGTGGCTCCGTTGTTTGAGTGTCCAGTAGCTTGCTGGTTTGATTCCTGGCTAGGGCACATGCCCAGGGTGAGGCTTGATCCCCAGTAGGGGGCATACAGGGAGCAGCTGATCAGTGTTTCTCTCTCATTGATATTTCTCTTTCTCCCTCACCATTCCTCTCTCTATATCTAAAAATCAATACAATTATTTTTTAAGAGTGTCATGTCTCTAGCAACTGAAGAGGTTTAGGAAAAAATTAGTGTAGTCATCTCACTCAGTTGTAAGTTGTGTTACTGGGGCACACACACCTGAAGTACAGGCTCTCTTTTATAAAATGCAGTAGAAACTGAGCAATTTAGGGGGCGGGAGGGTTTAAGATATTTAATGAAACTGTAGCTGTGTGATTCTACACTAGGCAGATAAGAGCTGGAGCCTTAGATTCCTATTTGTAAAAGAGTCACACAATAATACTTAATTAATAGAGATTTGGGGGGATACATTTGATAATATATGAAAAATAACACTTTAGGTGGAGTAAGATGACACAATGATTTCACTAATGGAAAAGTTTCTAGTCCTAAATTTTGGAAATAAGGTAAATTACATATTTTAAATAAATATATCTGAAATTGATATCTATTTTCTTCTATTGGAAAAAAGTTATTTTTTGTTAATTCTTTGGTAAAAATAGCAATGAGTAAGTGTATTAAATACAATTAAAATAAAGGTCTTTTGTATATAAAACTGATACCATTGTAATTGTCTAGTTATTAATAATAGGAAAGGAGCAAAGGGATGGTCAGACATGATAGGAAGCTGCATTTCACACTCCCCAGGGGACTGGACAAAGGGAAGATAGACATATGCCCAGTAGAGTTGGGATGATAGGGAAGGTGCCTGTCAATCACATGTGGGGACAGAAATAATTGGTCAGAATGGGCTTGGCCAATGCAAGTGGGCAAACATTTGGGAATAAGTAATCCCCTCCAAGCAAGTCAAACTCACAGCCGGTGGGCAGCATGCCTCCAGTAGCAACGAGCCCCTCTCCTATCCATTAATAGTTCTTCCCTTTGTTGGATCTCCTGTGTCCCCCAATTGCTGCTGGGGGTGGAGTTCTTGCCTTGTCCCGAGAAAAGGAATGTTCTGAGACTTCCACGGGAGGATGTAATATAGCAGAGAGCTTTATTTTCATAGAAACACACCCCTGAGTTTCCAAAGCCACATCCACTTAGTCCATTTATAGAGGAAGTGCAGCTGGGGTGTCAGCAGAGCTAAAATCAGAGCCAGCATCCAAAGTTTCCTTTCCATATTGAAACTGGGTCCAGTCCAGCATCAGACGGGCTTAGCTTGTGTTTCCAGCTGCCGTCCATCAGTCCATTGCATGCGGTATGCACAGGGCCACGCGGCTATGGAGGAAACATAAGCAACAGAGCCCACAAGCCAAAAGCCAAGAGCGCCAAGAGCACCCAGGAGCAACAAGAGAGAACTCCATTGTTTAGGGGATTACTTTTCCCCAAATGTTTGCCCACTTGCATTGGCCACGCCCATTATGACCGATGATTTCTGTCCCCACCTGTGATTGACAGTCACCTTCCCTAGTCACCCCGACTTTACTGGACATGTGTCTATCTTCCCTTTGTCCAGTTCCCTGGGAAGTGTGATGAAATGCCGCTTCCTGGTGAAGCTGCCCAAATGGCATGCCTTTAATGTCTGACATCCCCTTTGCTCCTTTACTCTTATTAAAATCTAGCTCATTACAATGGTATCAAAACCATTTGCAAACTGAAAGACTTCAGCAAGATTAACTTTTTTTAATTGATGACAAATAGTCTGCTAAGTCACAATGCAGGGCTGCTTTGTTAACTGAAACCTATTGTAGCTAATAATAAATGTTGCTACAAAAAAACAGTCACGGATATACAACTTCTAAATATGCATGAAATTATTTTAAGTTATAACTCAGAATGGTATCTAAGATGTTCTTCCATCTGCAAAAGCTTGTAGGACAGAGTTGAAATTGTTCAGTTCTATTCAGAACCAATGAATATTTTATATTAGTTCATCTCTAAGTTGTAAAAGATTTAGATCTTGAGGACATTAAAATTAACTTAAGAGATTAATGCATAATAACAAAAAAGTAGCTTCACTCTGAATTTAAAATCATGGGGAAACCTTGTTCTGAGATTGGCAGTCTGCCACCAACAGCATAACCCTGTCCAAAGCTGTTCTGCCATGATATTTTTCTCAAGTCATAGGTCAACAGAATTTTATTGTATTTATTTAAATAATCAGCCTGACAATTGTTCCTTTGATGAAACAGCTATTTCCAAAAGGTTCTTTGGGACAAAAATGATGAAGATAAAGACAAGATGAATTCATCTTCCATAATTGTGCGGGACCCACCTGGGGAGGGAGCGAAATCTCCAGGCACACGGAGTTCAAATTTTGGTGTGTATTCCAAAGAGTGCTTTCTTTCTTTGAAACATCAGAATTAATAACATGCTTAAAAAATCAATGACAATAAAATCTTAAAGGCAAAATTGTTTGGTTACTCCAGCTAATTTGGACCTCTTGTATGCTCAAAGGGATGAATTTATTTTAAAATTTCCAATGATAGGATCAAGTTGAGGATATGCTGGAATAAACAAGCCACTGAAATGCCTTCAGTGAAGTAGAAATGGCATGTGATGACAGCATTTATTTCAGCAGCAATCTCAAGAGACATATCTAGAGCCAGGGGACTTGCAATCATGATCACAATATAAGGGATGCAGGGCCTCACTAAAAAGACCCACGGTCAAGTCGAGGAATGGTTTTGAATAACTTGTTTTGATTTTGTGAACTTGGTTTAGTTCTCTGAAAAGTAGTGATAATAATGTTTACTGGGCCAGTTTGGAGATTAAATGTGACAATTTATGTGCAGAGCTTTATACTTCTGATGATGTCCTCCATTCCCTCTTCACTGATAATGATGTCAAGTCCAAGGCAGTTTGCTGGCAGTGAAATATGTGAATTGCTTTCAGGAGTGAATGTTCTGTGTAGATCTGAATGTTAGTGTAGATGTGTTTACCTCTGAGTGTGTATGTTAGGGAGAGCCAGAAACGAAAGATCTTTCTTGTAGAGAATATTATCAGCTATCTTGTCAAAATGTTAAGTAGGCTAGATTAACGAGCTGACTTTCTCCTCTTCACCCATCATCAGCTCCTCTCAGGTCCGAACTTCTGATGAGATGGTGCACATCTGTGGTCGAAAGCACTATTCCTGTTCTTCAGCCTCGTGGGCTGATCCTGAGGACCCAGAGTTGCAAGTCCTTTTTCTCCTCCCAGAGATGACGTTGCAGTTTTTGTTCCTTGGGACTGCAAATAAAAGCTACCATCAATTTCAATTCTGGTATACTTGAATTATAGTCCAAAAGGACCTAGTGGGGCCACCTTCAGTTTTCAAATTAATAATAATATATCCCTGAAAGACATATCAGGCCCCCCATATTGACCGGCTCCAGAACCTTTAGCTGAGTCGAGGGAGGCCCGCCGTGCAGCTCGCTATTCCCACCTGCAGCCACTGACTGCCCTGCTCGGCAGCTCCTGCTCTGCCCACTGCTTGTCCATGAGCTGCTGGCAGTGCCGTCCAGAGAGAAGGCCCATCAATGTCTGTGCTAAGAACAAGTTGCTAGAGCTTCCAAGCCTCGGTGGGAAGTGGAGATGGAGCTGGGGTTCCAGACAAAACTGTGCTGTGTTCTCTGCTGGAGAGATCCAGGGGTGAGACAGTTGTGGTGGTACATTTAGCCTCTGTTCTGAGAAGAATTTCTTCTTACCCTTTCATACTTCTAATTATCTCCACTTGCACCACGTAGCTCAAAAACAATTGACATGTCTCCCCTCTAAGAAGCAGACATTAATATCTACCTCACTGGATTTCTGTTAAGATTGAATGTGATACTCAATGGGGAATTCCTGGAACAATGCAAGGCACACAAAGACAGCTCAATAAATGGGAGATGCATTGCCACCCTGGTATAGGGTTATCCTTACCACCAAGAGACACATCTGGGGGTGTTTTTGTTTTCGTTGTGTGCTGTCTTTTTAAATGAGAAGCTAAAACATAACATAGTCAAGAATCCTGATCTGTCACTGCCTGAGAATATTCCTAATGGAGAGACTCTCTTATTAAGATCTTATCTTTCAGTATATTTTTTTCCTGTTGAGTCTTTTGCAGGATTATATTGCTCAAAGAGAGGTAGCTGACTGTTAAAAATGTGCTTTGAAGAAGTGAGAAACTTCACAGTAAATTATTTAGATTTCTTGAGAGTGTGAAATAAGAGAATCATTTGTAAAGCATCAGTTACCTTAATGACATCCTGCATTTTTGCATATAGAATGAGCCTAGTTCACCTGCCGTAAATTGGCTTTTTATATAAGATGTCAGAAGCATGTTCAATTTCACAGTGTTTGATCTCTGTCAAGAAAGTCATGTCAACATAAAATTTAGAACCATTGTTATCCTACAATCTCAGATACGGGATTTCCAAGTTTATGTCCCGCCACACAGAATAGAATTCTCTTTTCTTTCGTGTTTGTCAGGAAATGTCTTTATTCTGCCAACATCAGGCAGTGAACAGAAAGATGGACCTGCACACCCGGTCGCACGGGAATCCGTCCACCTGCTGGTAAGTGATCTCTGATCTGTTTCTGTTCCTTAGCCCAGTGATTCCCCAACAGTGGTCCCCGCACACTGTCAATGTGTCCAAGAACCCTCTGGAAAGCTTGTTAAAGCAGAGACTGCTGGGCCTCGACCCCAGGATGCCTGAATGTGTAGGTCTGGGTTGAGCCTGAGAATTTGCATCTCAGGCAACGCTGCTGTTGTTCCAGGGACACAGGGAAAACCAGTCCTGGAGACACCCTTCTTGCTGTGGATTTCTGGAAACACATGGCCAAGTGTTCAAGTTTCTGTTGATGACAAGTAACAGCCCATACCGGCTTTTTTATGTTTTGCACTTCCTGTTTTTCACTAAGATGCTTTGGTAAAGCATGTGCTTCAAACTTTTGTTCAGAATATGGGATGAAAGCCTGGTAAACTTTTTCTGCAAAGGATTGGATTTTAATTATTTTCATCTTTGTGGTTCACAGAGAGCATCTATTACAAGTACTTAACTCACATGTTGTAGTGTGAAAACAGCCATGAGTAATATATACAAAACAATGGTTGTGACCATGTTCCAACAAAATTTTATTTACAGACACTATGAATTTCATGAAATATTGTTTTTCTTTTGATTTTGTTAAAACACAAAGAAGGAACTCTTACCATTTGCAATGGCATGGGTGGAACTGGAGAGCATTATGCTAAGTGAAATAAGCCAGTCAATGAAGGAAAAATACCACATGATCTCACTCATTCATGGATAATAACGAACATTATAAACTTTTGAACAATAATAGATACAGAGGCAGAGCTGCCTCAAACAGATTGTCAAACTGCAGCGAGAAGGCCAGGGAGGGTTGGGGGGCAGGAGGGAGGGGGGTAAGAGATCAACCGAAGGACTTGTATGCATGCATATAAGCATAACCAATGGACATAAGACACTGGGGGGTAGGGGAGGCCAGGGGATTGTAAAGGGTAGTGGTGGGGGGGAAGGACACATATGTAATACCCTTTGTAATACTTTAAGCAATAAAAAAAAATTTAAAAAACCCACATAAAATGTAAATAAGATTCTTAATTCTTAGTGCATAAAAAAACAGGGGCCTCACTTTGCTCACCCCTAGGGTGGGTCATTGAGCCCAGTGCATCGTGGTAAATGATACCTTGTTACAGAACCAGGTACAGAGGGGTCAGGACACCCTTCTGCGCCTGTCCTGGCAACAGGAGTTTCCAAGGGCCAATTGGGCTCAGCAGGATGACCCGAGGTTATTATACTGATAAATTACATCTTTGCCCCCAACCCCAAATCAGATTCTTACTTTTTAGAGCTGAAAGGAGCTGACAACTGTTTTGCAAGCAATCAAACAAAAAAACCTAAAGGCATTTGTGATTTTGGTGCTCAGTGGGTTTTTGAAATCCCTACCCTTGTAGTGTCCAGCACAGTGCTGGGCAGAGCGGGTCCTTAGTGAACATTAGACATGAGAAAACGTGTCCCGATAAAGATATTCTCAATATGAATAAATTAATAGCAGCGTTCTATTGTTTATATAAAGATTAAGCCCATCACTCAATTGCCAGGAACCCTTTTATTATCGTGACCTCTTCACATTAGTATTCTTTAAAGTCGTGCATAATAATTTTACTTCCCCAAATCGCTGCGTTCCCTCTGTACGTCTATCTCAGTGTGAACGGCAAGCTCCGGAGGTGGGTTATCCAGTCTCTTGGTTGGGGGCTGCTGAAACTGCTTACTTTTAGTCGGATGTGTCGCTGGGACTTTGCATTGCGGTATTCTAAAATGCAAAGCAGAAACTGAAAATGACATGGATTTAGTTAACGTGAACCTACCCTGGGACACCGGAGTTAAGAAGACCAAGCTGATGGAACATGTGTTCACATCTGAGTGGAGTTAAATTAATCTACTCACTGACTTCTAATCTCCATTCAAAGCTACAGAATATGGATTTAGAAAAGGATGTCAACCTGTGCTGTGCATTCGACAATGATCGTTTAATTTGTGACGAATACTGACAGGACCAGCGAACCTGACCCCGTGCTTTGAGTTGCGGTGCTTGTGTCACGGCTGGTCCTACTTGAGTGATTTTCTTTAAACTGCACGAGACTGAGGCTAAAGGCACTCAAGGAAAGAAAGATGCATGTCCTTGATAGGATGTATTAATTAATGACGGCAAGCAATCTCCCCTAAAGTGCCGCATTATCGCTACACATGCTATTGTAATTGAATTACTGTTCTGTGGGGGAAAGAGCTGTTCTGGATGTACAAGTAACTGTCATTTTATAAAGCTTCCAACAGTGTCACCAGCTGAGGAACTCCGATTGGATATGAGCTGAAGGTGACAGAGGCGCTTTTCTCTTGAAGCCTCATATCCGCCCAGAGGCTGAGCGGGCAGTGCGGGCTCCAGCTTCCTCAGCAGCCTTCAGCCACGGAGAAGGCTGTTGAGTGGTAGGAATCACTTAATAACCAAACATCGGTCCTTTATAGCTAAGATTTCTCATAGTACAGAGGGAGCTGACCCATCTGCTCTCCCTACCACTAAGGACTAACTGAGAATGTAATGCAAATCTAAAAACGTAGCATTCTTACTATTATTATTATAGTAACTTTCCCTCAACTGGATCTGTTTTGGATCCTGAGTCCTGGGTGCCATATTTGGGACCAGGCATTCTTTTTTATGAGAAAATATAAAGTATAAGAGCCAAATTTCTCACACTTTAAGCCTGCCCAAATCCAGCAAGCCATAGTTAGTCTATTGTTTCGATAAGAATGACCTTCAGTGGGTGGGTCACATAGATTAAAGGCATGGAGTTAGAGGGTAAAAAAATGCAAAAAGTGGAAAGTGTGCTACTCTATTTCTTGCATTAATATTTAAAAAGGGCATCTGTCTTTCTCCAACTGACTTATTTCACTTAGCATAATAATCTCCAGGTCCATTCCTGCTATTGCAAAGGGTAAGGTTTCCCTTTTTCACAGCTGCATAGCATTCCATTGTATGCATGTACAACAGTTTTTTATCCACCCATCTACTGATGGATGATACCATATGATATTACTTATATATGGAATTCAATGAACAAAATAAACTGAGGGACAAAATAGAAACAGAAGCATGCCTACATAGAACAGAATGACAGCTGTCAGAGGGCAGTGGGGAGGTGGGGACTGGATAAAAAAGATTGAGGTCATAAGCCATAGACCCAGACAACAGTGTGGTGATGGGCAGAGGTAAGGGGTGAGCAAAGTGGGGGGAGGCATCTGTAATAATGTCAACAATAAGAATCAAATTTTAAAAAGAATATATATATATATATATATATATATATATATATATATATATATATATATATATATATTACTAGAGGCCCAGTGCACGAATTCGTGCCCTGGGTGGGGGTGGCCCTCAGCCCGGCCTGCACCCTCTCACAGTTCGGGAGCTCTTGGGGGATGTCCGATTGCTGTGGAGGCGGGAGGGGCTGCCACCACCGCCGCTGTGCTGCTGGCTGAGCAGTGCTCCCCCTGTGGGAGCACACAGACCACCAGTGGGGCAGCTCCTGTGTGGAGTGTCTGCCCCCTGGTGGTCAGTGTGCGTCATAGCGACCAGTCATTCCACCATTCAGTCAATTTGCATATTGGCCTTTTATTATATAGGATATTTAATATATTTTAAAGATCAAAGACATAAAAGTAAAGGAAACAGGAGGGCCTCTGCTGCATTCTCCCATTTATGGCCTTTGCTGTGGGTGTGGTAGCCCTGATGCTGCAGCCTGGCTCCTCTTCGTGATGCACATCATGCACCACGTCCTCAATGTACAAGCACAGAGCCTCCCCCCATCTTCTCTTTGTTGTTGGTTTGCTTATTTTCATTATTATTTTGAATTTTGTTTTTATTGTTGACTCTGTCGGTTTGCTTTTATTTTATGGTTTTATTACACACATTTGGTCATTTAAGCCTCAAGGTTTGGCAGTAAATGGAGTGAAATTCTACCAGACCAAAATCTGTTTATGCCTTTTCCCTGAGCCATTATTTACCACATCTCTCCATCTATAGTTTTATGTGCATTCCTATCTTTTGATATAATTGCATTTTACTGAATTAATCTAAGATAGTTTTCCAATGCTCAGAGGATAAATGCTCTCAGAACAATTCACATTGAAAGTGATGTGGTAATTCTCGACTTAAAGGAAATATTTTCTCTGAGTTCTAGTTTTCTTCCATGCCGAATATTAACTTCATAGATCTCAAAAATATCTAAGAAGTATTATCAACAAATCAACAAAAGACAAGCACTGGTGAGGAAGTGAAGAAAAAGGAACCCTCATGCACTGCTGGCGGGAATGCAGACTGGTGCAGCCACTGTGGAAAACAGTGTGGTGTTTCCTCAAAAAATTAAAAATGGAACTTTCATTTGACCCAGTAATCCAAATTCTAGGAATATATCCCAAGAAAATAGAAACACCAATCAGAAAGGATATATGCACCCCTATGTTCATAGCAGTGCAATTTACAATAGCTAAGATTTAGAAACAGCCTAAGTGCCCATAAGCAGATGAATGGATTAGAAAACTGTGGTACATCTACACAATGAAATACTAAGCTGCTATAAAAAAGAAGGAATTTTTACCATTTGCTACAGCATGGATGGACCTGGAGAGCATTATGCTAAGTGAAATAAGCCAGTCAGAGAAAGATATTATCACATGATCTCACTCATTTGTGGAATATAATGAACAACATAAACTGATGAACAAAAATAGAGACAGAGAAGCATCAAACAGACTGTCAGACTTCAGTGGGAAGGCAGGGGAGGGGTGTGAGATGAACCAAAGGACTTGTATGCATGCATATAAGCATAACCAATAGACACAGACATTAGGGGGTGAGGGCATGTGTTGGGGTGTGAGATTGGACAGGGGGGAGGTCAATGGGAGAAAAAGGAGACATATGTAATACTATATGTAATACTTTAAACAATTAAAGCATATCTAAGAAGTTAAAGCATTAAACAATACCTTGGCATAAAGAGGATACTTTAAAGTATTCTTTAGAAAAATAATGGGGTACCTGAGATTTGTGTGCCCACTTTTCAGAGAGAATGTCAAAAATAAAAACAGAACTTTTTTTGTTCTTTGTAACTTCTAAGTATGATGTTAAATGTAAAGAAATGCCTTTCTTATAGATATCAACCTGAGATTATAGAACCTGAAGGTGAACAGTAGTTTTCTGTAATCGTTCCTGGGCTATGACTGGTACAAAGCAAACCTTGTCCTTTCTGCCTCTCAAATGCCTACCTGAATTTCCAGCCTTAGTTCATTCCCAGATCTTCCAACAAACCTTCCCTTATTAGCTACAGTCCCAGCCCTCTTGCCCATCTTGGACCCGTTAGTCTACATGGTATGCTATGTCACATTGCTAGTTATCAGTAGTTCTAAGCACTGGGAAGATCACAGGAATCACTTGCATCTTATTATAAATATAGTTGAACTTTTATTAGAAATGAAGAGACTTCAATCGTGCAGGGTTCATTCAGTCTTAACAACCTTTGGTTCCAAGTATAGACATTTTTATGGGATCTGAACACTGTGCTGGACATCTATCAAGCATTTCCCGTGGTGTCTATGCAACCACAGACTTGGTAACACCATAAAGTGGGCTGTTAGAGTTTGAGGCAGGTACCCAACGTTGCTCCTCTAGGTCTGCACCCTGCCTGGCATGATACAGATATTCTTCAATCCAGTCTACATACTAAACACATCTAGAAAAATCCTAGCATGCACCAATGCCTGGGTCCCAATGAGAACAGTTAAATCATAATCTGTACATGTGATTCAGTGCTCCCAGGTGATTCCAGTAGGAGCCAGGGTTGAGTGGCTATGCAGTAATTAACTACTGACTAGAGGCCCGGTGCATGAAATTCATGCACTGGGGGGGGGGGGGAGGTGTGTCCTTTAGCCCAGCCTGCACCCTCTCCAATCTGGAACCCCTTGGGGGATGTCCGACTGCCGGTTTAGGCCCGATGTGGGATTGGGCCTAAACTGGCAGTCGGACACCCCCTCTCACAATCCGGGACTGCTGGCTCCTAACCGTTCACCTGTCTGCCTGATCGCCCCTAACTGCTTCTGCCTGCCAGCCTCATCACTCCCTATCCACTCCCCTGCCAGCCTGATCGATGCCTAACTGCTCCCCTGCTGGCCCAATTGCCCCCAACTGCCCTCCCCTGCCAGCCTGGTCATCCCCAAGTTCCCTCCTCTGCCAGCCTGGTCATCCACAAGTGCCCTCCCCTGCCGGCCTGGTTGCCCCTAACTTCCCTTCCCTGCTGGCCTGGTCGCCCCCAACTGCCCTCTCCTGCTGGCCCAGTTGCCCATAAGTGCCCTCCCCTGCCAGCCTGGTTGCCCCTAACTTCCTTTCCCTGCTGGCCTGGTCACCCCCAACTGCCCTCCCCTATAGGCTTGGTCACCTCTAACTGCCCTCCCCTGCAGGCCTGTTCACCCACAACTGCCCTCCCCTGACAGCCATCTTGTGGCAGCCATCTTTTGACCATATGGGGGTGGCCATCTTGTGTGAGGGTGTGATGGCCAATTTTCATATTACCTCTTTATTATATAGGATTTATTCATAAGGAGAGTGATGTATAGGGAACTATGTTGAATTGGTTGGAGTAGAGAGAGGAATGAGTTCTCTAAATCTAAAAGCAGGAAGCGAAAATAAACTGAAGAAAGGAAGGAGAGGAAGCCATTCAAATTAGGAAAAAATGAGATAAGAACAATAGCTACTCATTGCTGATTGCACTTGCCTGTCCTCTAACTTGCTCTTCTCACTCTCATCTCAAAGTGACTCTGGATCAATGTCTTTCCTACCTTCATTGCCTCACATAACCACCTAGAGAAAGAGTTTCTAGAAGAGTCCAGGAAAAAGCAGGTCTTCAAAATAGATTGTTCTCAGTTTTCTTGTTGCTTCATTAATGCAGATCCAGCCCGTCTCACTCCTTCAACCAAGAATGACTCCGAGAAGCTGTGGTAACAGCTCCAACGGGGTAGGGATTGAGTTGGCAGAGTTGTTTGGACTTGGGCTTGGCCCCATGGAGGTGGGGGCGGCACAGGAGTTCACTGAAGATTCCAAGATACTCAGTCCAGTTTGTCCCAGTAGGAAATAATATAAAGATTTTCAGTCTGACACACACATAGAAGGAAAACGCAAATATTTAATATCTTCAGTCTATAACATGACAGAGAAGAAGACCTAGTTATTCGCTCTCACTAATCTGATTTAACATCATAGTGGGAGTCCAGCTCAGGGCAATAAGCCAAGAAAATAAGATAAATGACACATAGATTAGAACAATAACTAAAATACTAATAACTGTCCCTATTAACAGACAATAGATTGTACATATAGGATACCTCATGAAACTTTCAAAAAATATTTCACAATATTATAAGTCAATAGACAAAAACCTATTTACTGGCAATAAACAATTTGAAATAAATAATAAATTTCTTCTAATAGATGAAGAAAAGTTATTTTTAATCTAAGCTAAAATCTATATTTAGCTATAAATCTAAAAAGTATTCAGGTTGTTATGCTAAAAATTACAATATCCTAATGAAAGAAATCAAAGAAGACCTAAATATTTGGAGGATGTATCATTTTCATGCATTGAAAAACTCAGTCTTTAAAAGATGTTAATCTTGTCCAAATTTATCTATTGAATTGATTCAATTCTGACCAAAATTTCAGAAAAAATTATAGATATAGACAAGTGGTTTCTACAATTTATGCAGAAAGTCAAAACAAATAGAGTAGCTAAACAAATTTTGAGAAAATAAAACTGGCACAATTTTACTGCATGATTTTAAAGCTTCATGTCAAAGCAAAGCAGTCAGTATATCAAGATGCCTGTGAAGAGGTGGGCATGTAGATGAAGATGAACAGAGAAAGAAAAGCCCTGCACAGATGTGGTCAGTTGGCTTTGAGAACGGTGCATAGATAAGCCAAAGGGGCTATGGAACCTGTTAACAGTGTTAGAATAATTCAACATCCAAATGCAAATATCAAGATTATGTGCTGGGTCCTGGGTCAGAGGTTTTCATGAAGGTCTGCGGTGCCAAGAAGAATCTCTTTATTTTTATTTAAAGGAGAGGTGGGGGGAAATTGCTGGATATTTAAGGTTAAGGTGTCAGATTTGAATCCATAATGTGAAAGAAGTTAATACCTTCCATTCACCTTTCAAATGTCAGTTATGCAACTTATTCTACCAACTTGGCTGCACAGCAACTTATTCCAATATATTTCCTCTGCCTCCAACATTATGTAAATTGACTGATGCTCTAGGGAGAGCGATCTTGGAAGACATTTAACTCTCTAAGATGACCACCACCTGTTTCAAAGACATATTTGTTTTGTTTTGAATTAAGAATTTGTATTTATTTATTTTTATTAAATGTATTGAGGTGACACTGGTAACACAATTACATAGGTTTTAAGTGTAGCTTTCTATAATAAATGATCTGTATATTACATTGTATGCCCACCACCGAATGACATCTTTGTGATAGGCAAGTCTCCCCATGTAATGGGACTTCAGGTACCCAATCCCTCTGAAAGGAGAGGGTTTCGCTACATAACTTCCCAAATCCACCTTCTTAAAAAATGCCTGCTATCCCAGTACTGCAGAGACGAGAATGTGGGGCCATCCAAATGGGAGTTCTGGCTCCAACATTTCCTGATAGTTTCATGGCAAGGCGTTTCCAGAATGTAAATACTACTACAATGATCTCTGAGTGGAAATAACGGTTACTTTTCATTGTAAATTTCCTAATATTTTTTTGGGTATATGAGAGCTAGAAATGCTGAACACATCCTTAACCATACTTTCTATAAACAGAAAAGATTAAGAGTAATTCCTCCATCCACTGATGAAGCACAATACCAGTCTATGGCTGCTGATTAAAACTGAATTTTCTTTTAACTATTTAACAAATACATATTGGCTGAGCTACACCATGTTCCAGGCATTCTGCAAGATTTTGAGCTACCACACAAAATGGATGTATGTGCACTGTCTTGGAATTCATAGGTAACAGGTGGTGCAGATATATATGAAATAGTCAATATTTAAAAGTTTAAACTGTTGCAAGTTCTCAGAAGGAAAAACAAGATACTCCGTGTAATGTTGTATATTTCCCAAAGTTTATAAATTTCCATGAAAAGCAATGGAGGGTTTGTTTGTTCGTTTGTGGGGGTGGCTAATGAGGAAGTTCAGATACTTGGAGATTCAGGTACTTACCAATGGCATCACAAATGCGAAGCAAGACTTTCTTCTTGTTTTGCGTTTTAATCCTCACCTGATAATATGTTTTTATTTCTTAGAGAGAGGGAAGGAGAGAGAGAGAAACAATATGAGAACGAAATATCTACTGGTTACCTCCTTTACACCCCCTGACTGTGGATCAAACGCAAAACCTAGTTAGTACACTGACCGGGAATCAAACCTGCAAATTTTTGGTGTATGGGACAATGTTCCAAGCAACTGAGTGATCCAGCCGGGGCGTCTTTCTCTTTCTTAACTCAGTCCTTTCCCACTCTGCCACATCACCAACAATTCCAGAGAGAGAAAGAGAGAAATTGAATTTTTACCCATATAATTATGTGGAGTTTTTAGAATGATTGAGGTACATCAGTGAGTCAACATCAAATATGACAAAGTGTCAGAAACATTAAAACAAAATTGGCAGACAAAAGATAATTCAGATAGTCAATACCAGATGTCTGCTTTGGTTGGAATATGTACTCTCATAGAAAAGAGAGGGAGAGAGAATTGAAAGAAAACTATCCCTTTACAAAAATGTAGCATGATTATTAGAGTTACAGAGATTACTTAAGTCATGCCTGCTCTCTGGAAAGAAAAAAAGACTTTCTTCAAATCAATTCAATGTACTCTTGTTATTATAGACCATTTAGCAATCTTCAATATTTCAAGCCAGATGGTATCCCTCAAGGATGTGAGAGAGGAGATTTCTAACTGCAACCTGAATGAATGCCAGTAATTTAACCATCATTACATATGTATTTTCCTCTCTAACCAAGGAGATAAATACAATAATGACTTATGTATAATTAGTGTCAGTCTTAATTCTCTAATCTTAAGAGACTTATTTGTGGCAAAATTGCATTTGTCTGCAGATGATTATCTTCCCTCCTAAAGTAGCCACAGGAATAAGCTGCTCTGATTGAACTAAGTATGCATAAATTCAGGGTATTTTTTAATCATTTGGAAATCATTCATTCTCACGTGTTGCAAAACGTCCTATATTATTACAGTAAAAGGTTTTCAGAAGAGCATTCCGATGGATTCTCTTTAAAATGTGTGTCTAAACTTGAGCAAGACATTTAATCTTTCGCAGCTCACCGCGAGATCTCTAAAGACAAGCTGGAGAGACTGACCGATAGGGCATGTGTACGGATATACAGGACTTGCGTCCTCTGGAACGGGAGGAGGCTGCAGGACATCAGTCAGCAGGCAGCAAAGCCTCCCGGCCTGCCTGTTACTTCCCTGTCACAGGCTGAGCGTTCAGGGGGAAGAAGCTCTCCTTCCTGAGCCCCGCCTGGTGCCATTTACCACGCTGGGTCCTGAGGATGGATACAGTTAACAACAACTAGATGATGCATGGTCTTGAGAACTGTACCGTCAGTGGGGGAGACGAATCAGGCCAAAGACAGCTTGGGTGCTGCAGTGAGGTGCAGAACGCAGAGGCCTGACTACTCAGACCTGTGGGAGGAGAGCCAAAGGAGCCTCAGAAAGAAGTGCCACCTGAAATCAGCTCTGAAGAATGGGCCTGGATTGAAGGACATACTCAGCTTGGTAGAGTATAGAATATGAAGTGAGTCGAAGCAGAAAACAAAGACCAGTCGAGACTCTGTCATGAATGGACGGGCTTGCACATTAGGGATCTGCATGTGGTGAGCAGCACGGAATCAGTAGGAGAACAGCAGTCAATGTCTCTGACAGCTTAGTGCTGGCTGCTTGTAGCTAACAGTCTCACAGGTGAAACAGGTGAGGGCCCGGATGTGAACAGCATCAGAGAGGATAAGAAATATCTCAGTTTAAGCAGAACATACTGACGAGGTACGATGATTTGACCTCAGAAGGATCTCAAAGGTGTTTTCCAGATTCCAGGTGTGGGAGGTGGGCAGGAAGGTGGACATAAAGGGGTATATGTGAGCAAAGAAGTTGTTAGGGGAATGTTTATTTCAATTTTTTTGGTTCCTTTGGGATATCTAAGTGGAGTTATTCAGAAGCCAGACTTGATTCTAAGAATAAGGAGCTGATGGGAGAGCCATATCTGAAAATCACGAGTCTTTGGTAAGTCAGACATTACTAGAAAAGGTTTATCTGTTCAGGGAGAGTAAAAATTATATATAAACCAGTGGCTCTTGATTTGTAGTGTCTGGAACAGCGGCACCTGGGTTACTGGCCCCAGCCCACAAGAACTGCGTCAGAGATTCTGAGTGGATGGAGCCTAGCAACCTGTGCTTTGATATGTCTCCAGATGATTCTGATAATACATTGAGATGTGAGAACCGACACAAATTTTGTTTGTGGGCCACAGATATTTTGAATATTTGATAAAAGCTATGCCCCTTTATTGTAGACCTGGTGAGGATACTTCAGAAAATGAACCATTTACATTTAATATTCAGGAGATCATGAAATGCTGAAACTCATCCAGTGATGCTTTATGAAAAACACAAACCAGATTTAGTTCTGTCAGAGCCTCATAACCTGTCTGAGTCTGCTCAGGCAGCCATGACAAAATACTGCAGACTGGTGTCCGAAACCAAAGAAACCAATTTCCTTGCCATTCTGAAAGTTAGAAGTGAAAAATTAAAGTGTCATCAGGGTTGGTTTTAGACCCCCTGCTCATAGCTTGCATTTGGCCTCCTTCTCCCTGTCTTCACATGCCCTTTCTTCTTTGTGTGTGGGGTTGGAGGGGGAGAGAGAGAGAGAGAACGAGAGAGAGAGAGAGAGAGAGAGAGAGAGAGAGAGAGAGAGAGAGATATCTCATTTCACCTTAACTCCCTAAAGGCCAAGTTTCCAAATACAATCACACTTGGGGTGAGAGCTTAAACGTATGAATTTGGGGGAGCAAAATTCAGTCCATAACAATGCCAGATTCAAATTTGTGTTCAATTACTCAGTTTAAGCTAGGAAGGCATAAGAAGAATTTTAATGGACTTTTGAAAAAAAGAGATATTTTCTCCCTTCCCTTCTGTATTTTAACCTGCATTTATCAATAAGAAATAGTTGCAACCATTTTCACACTGTAAGGGATGAGATTGTCTCAGGATGGAGAAATAAGTTTTAAGGAAGTGGAGTCAAGGAATGGAAAAAGAAAACAAATCAGGTGTTGGAAAAATATTTGGCTTCTAGATCAAACCTTAGCTAAAGTTCCCACTAATATTTTAATTCCATGAATAACAATTCCCACTTTGGCTTGAGAAAGATCAACAAAGTCGTTAACTTTTCTACACTTATAAATAATTCCGAGTCAAGTAGGGTTGGACTAAAAAGTCATGAAGAATCCTCTCTGGCCCTCCTCAGATAGACAGTCTCTGCCTCGCCTTTCTTTCTGCACACCCACTTTCTTCATTTCCCTCTGTTTTCATGCACATATGAGACAATCGACTTCACAGTTCCAGAGCTATAGTATCTTATTGCTCCAAACCAACCTCCTACTGACCCCAAACTTCAGTATACCAACTCCAAGTGTTCTAAATATAAAATCTCATTAGGTATAGTTAACTCAGAAGCCCATCCTGGTTTTGGGAAATGGAAAATCATAAAATGTCATTTTTCTGGAAGATCAAAACTTTGCTTGAGAAACTTGAGTCTAGGTGGCAAAGAAAATACATGATAGGCAATTGGCCCATTACCAGCTCACCTTCTGCCAAATGAGACGGGAAGTAGTACAGGTTCTCTTGAGTGCTAATCTCCATGTCATTCTTGCTGCTCACATGTGATGGAAGGCATTTTACCCATCACCTACATGCATTTTCCTACTGAAATCTGATGTGGAGGGATGCAAAAACCTACCAAAATTATAATTTCTGAATGTTGAGTTTCCATACATGTCAAAAGATATAAAACACAAGCTGTAGTTTGCTTTTTAATGTAACTTAAATAAATATTTTCTTCATTAGGTCTTAAAGTATAAGCATTCCCCCTAATTATAGGTTTCCTTAAGATAAAAACAAACCAACAATCCCCCCAGAAATCTGAATCTCAGAGTTGAGATTATCTAAGAGAAAACGGAGAAATTCTACAACACATAAAAAAAAAACTCTTGTTAAATTGGCACGCAGATAATATGGTATAAGAATAGTCAGTAGGTGCTGATGTGTTTACATTTAGGGATATAAGCATGTGGTAAGCACCAACCACATCACCTGCAGTGAGACAAAACAAGTGTGAAATGAGATATCCAAATTGGGTATCTCATTACAGGGAAATGAGGGAAAGTGAAGGCCTGCAGCCCACTGCCCCTGGATGTGAACTGTTGGGATATTACAAAATTATACAAGCAGATGGTTCTGGTTCTTGGTCATAATATCCCAGGAGCAAAGCAGGAAATTGAAGCTTTCAACTATGTTCAAAAAAGTTTTCTCAGAAAAGCCATGATTAATTTCCTTTACACTGATGTCACCATGGCGGTCTCCCCAGGATCCTGAGAAGCTCAGGATGGGAGACCACATCCAAGCTTAAAGCGTGAAATCCTAGGAGAAACCTCAGCCATTCTCTAGGTTCTAATACATTCCATGTTTATCTGACAAGGAAAGTCCAGCACGATACTCTTACTTACCTGGGACACATGTTATTGACAAGTTAAATAAGTTTTTTTTTTATCTAATCCTGAAAGATAATTTTTTAAAGTATTTTTAATGTAATCTCTTAGAAATTTTCCATACATATGTTCATGCACCGGGGGGAGGGGGAGGGGGGCGTGTGCCCTCTTGCAGTCCAGGACCCCTCGGGGATGTCTGCCTGCTGGCTTAGGCCCAATTGGTCCTAACCAGCAGTAGGATATACCTCTTGCAATCAGGCCCCCTCGCTCCTAAACACCCGCCTGCTTGCTCCTTACCACTTGGCTCACCACTCAACGCTGCCGCAGAGGCAGGAGAGGGTCCCGCCACCCCCGCTGCACTCATCAGCCATGATCCCGGCTTCTGGTTGGGGAGCGCTCTTGCTGTGGGAGGGCACTGACCACCAGGGTGCATAACCTGCGTTGAGCATCTTCCTCCTGGTGGTCAGTGTGCATCATAGCAACCAGTTGTTCTGGTCATTCCACTGTAACAGTCGCTGGGATTTAATTATATAGATATGTATGTGTTTGTTGACAATTTTATTTTTATTCTTGCTTATATGTTCACTTAAGAGTTTTGTTGGGGTTTTTTTGGAAGAAAATAAATTCTCAGTTTTAATGACTGCATTATATCTATCACCAAATTTATATGTTGACTATCCTTTTCTTGGTTAACATTTAGGTTATTTCTAGTTTTGGTTTTGAATTTTTGTTTTTTTATTTACTGTCATGAGCAATGCTTCAAAAGACATTTTTTTTGTAGACAGATTTCTGCGTCACATGAAAGAAATGGATTGCCCCCTATTGAGTTTATACAAATATTAACTAACAATATGCGATGCCCTGTATTCACATCCTGTTTTAGTTTGGGCTGTTTTATTTATGCTGTGTGTTACTTATGCTTATTTATGCTTTGCTACTTGATTCACCTGAAGTTAGATAGGCAGGCTAATTACTCATTATAGAATTGCACTTTTGACTATTTTAACTTTAATTTATTAGTGCTTTTTATTTATACATTTTGATATAATGAAATATGAAGAATAAAGATTCATGACATTTATATCTTTAATAGTTATTTTATGCTGCACCAAAACAGTGGCCAACACTTTCTGTAAGGTGCCAGACAGTAAATATTTCAGGCTCGCGGGCCATATGGTGTCTGTAATAATTGTCCCACTCTGCACTTGAATCAAAAGGCACACTTGCATGCATTTGCATAATTATCTTGTCTTATTTTCTTTCATATTTTCAATATTTTTGTTTATAGTTTACCCAATTTTTGCTTTTTACATTTTGTTATAATTTTTATACTTTGGAAGATATAAAGATTACTTTTTCTTTTTTTAGTTGATTATTTTAAAACCTTCAGTACTATACGCTTCAGCATATCTTCCTTGATTTATTTTAAGTAGTATTTACTGACTTTGGAATAAAAAAAATGAGGAAATAAACAAACTTATTCGAAGCCCACCTTCTGTCTTTTTTACTTCTGGGTTTGACTAGCATTAAAAAAATACATTGTGCCAAAACCGGTTTGGCTCAGTGGATAGAGCGTCGGCCTGCGGACTGAAGGGTCCCAGGTTCGATTCCGGTCAAGGGCATGTACCTGGGTTGTGAGCACATCCCCAGTAGGAGATGTGCAGGAGGCAGCTGATCGATGTTTCTCTCTCATCGATGTTTCTGACTCTCTATCTCTCTCCCTTCCTCTCTGTAAAAAATCAATAATATATATATATTGTTTTCTCTCAACATAATTCCCACAGCTTTTTATTGTGCTTTGTTTATACATGCAAATTCATAAAATTTTGAACACACTTTTTTAGAAAAAAACATAATTATCTAGATTTCAGAAAAAGAAATTTAAAAAATCATGCATGCTGTGTATCTTCAATTCTTGCATTTTTTAACAATTCTTGAACATATGGACAAGGCTCCTTTTGCCTTCACATTTGAACAGAGCTGTAAGCTCAAATTCTTGGCGCACACTTTCTTCCCATGAAGATTTTGTGGAATTTCTCTTTGCATTGTTTTCTGTTGTTGCTGGGAAGTACTTAGCTAACCTGAATTGTTCTCTCTTCTATGTTATTAAATTGGATTGAGAAAAAAAAATCCACTTTTTATAATAATTTTTGTAGCTTCAAATGGCTATACCTTATTGTCCTTTATCAATTTTTTTATATATATATGGCACAAATTTCCTATCTACAGATTCAAGTATCCTTTTTTTTCAAAAAATTTTCCTGCACTATACTTGCAATAGTTCTGTTTTCTTTTTTGCATCCTCCATTTTATGGACAACATATGTTGAATTAACATCTTTAGTTTGTAATATCTATTATTTTTTTTCTCTTCTTGTTTTTAGCACTCTATTTTTTTCTATGTTATTCTGCTAGGTGTTAACAAGACTCCTTCCCCACCCCCAAATCCCTAATGCTATTTCAGCAGTGGCTTCTTAGATTTTTGTTTATAAGGTGAATATTTATGTCAATGGGTTGACTTTTTTTTTTAATTCTTTCCTGGATTGCATTAATTGATATTTATTTTTTCTATTATATTATTCATCTGTATTTTATTTGATATACTATATTTGACATAATACAGAAATATTTCTTTTATAGCAACACTATAATATGATTCTTCTTTTGACCTATACCCATTTTATGCCTTGGCTGTTATGATATTTATCTCTTTGTTCTCCTGTAATTTATAACTATAGACTTCACTCTTCTTACTCATCTTTGAGTGGAACATGTGCTTCTCAAAACAGCTATTTCCTGAAGAATCTGCCAGGTAAACACTTGGGATATGAGCTGGTGAGATAGACAACTTGAATTTTACGATGTTTCAGACAACTTTCTGGTGATTTTTGGTATGTAGGATATTGTAGGGGTCCATATGTGTCCCCTACACGTGCCATGTGTCCATATGTTCTTTTTCTCTTTGAGGTAGTAGGAATGTCTCAGTGGCTGACTGTGTAAGTCTCCATGGCACGTGTGCTTGTGTATGCTAATCTTTGTCTATGTCCGCTCAGGTTAGTGAGATCTGTAGCTGCTTAGCCCTGTTCTACCCACTGCATATGCTTATACCACCTCAGAGGCAGCCTGCTTCTTAGCAGGGGCAGGAGTTCAGAGGGCTGCCATGCTCCCCCTCAGCTTGTCCACTGCCTCTCTCCGAGGAGTGTGCTGTGGTGGCCGCACCTGCATCTCTGACATGCTCCAGACTGGGTTGTCCACAGCAGAGAGCTTTGTGGGACCTTTCAGAATAAGCCTCCCCATTTTGAAGATTTCAGCATATTTCTCAACATGCTAAAAAGTAAAAAGACAATTCACAATATTTGTTTGCCCTTTCACTGAAACTGTTCAGAACTGACCAGCATGCATACACCCTACATTTTGCCTAAGCCTTCTCCACCTCTTTCAATTACCCAGCCTTCCACTTACCCAGGGGGAAAGCTGAACTCTTTCTTTACTTCTCTTATTCTCTCCTGCAAACATGTCTAATTCTTTAGAAAGTCTTATTAACTCCAGTTTTACTGGTAAAATGCATGTATGTCCATACACTTGTTACTTCTTCTCACTGCCTCTGCTGTTATATATGAGACATTAGAGTAGCTTCTTAATATATCTTCCTGTTTCCATCTTTGTCTCCTTAAGTCTGTTCTCAAGCCAGCATCCTTAGTGATTATCTACACTAATAAAAGACAAACATGTAAATTGGCCATACATTTGCTACACCTTAAGTCACGCCCACCAGCCAATCAGAGCGATGATATGCAAATTAACCCAACCAAAATGGCGGCCAGCAGCCACGGAGCTGGAGCAAGCAGGAGGCTTGGTTGCCCCGGTGATGGAGGAAACCAAGCTTCCCGCTTGCCATGGCCGGCTCTGAGCTCCACTCAATGCAACAAAGTTTCAATTATAGAAGATAAATAAACCCCAGATACCTGCTTTCAGCCGGCCAGGAGCACGGAGCTAGAGCGAGCAAGAGGCTTGGATTGCCCCTGATGATGGAGGAAGCCAAGCTTCCCGCCCCGCCCTAGCCAGCTCTGAGCTCCACTCAAGACTACAAAGTTTCAATTATAGAAGGTAAATAAATCCCAGAATAAAAAAAGAAAAGAAAAAAAAGGAAAGGCTGGGAGCTTCCATCACCGGGGGCCTTAGCCAGCCTGAAAACGGCCCTCAGCCCCTCACCCAGACTGTCCAGGCACCCCAGTGGGGACCCCCACTCTGAAGGGGGTGTGACCAGCTGCAAACAGCCATCAGCCCATCACCCAGGCTGGCCAGGCACCCCAGCGGGACCTCCACCCTGATCTGGGACACCCTTCAGGGCAAACCAGCCAGCCCCGACCCATGCACCAGGCCTCTTTCCTCCTATATAATAAAAGGGTAATATGCAAATTGACCCTAACAGCAGAACGCCTGAGAATGACTGGTCACTATGACACACACTGACCACCAGGGGGCAGATGCTCAATGCAGGAGCTGTCCCCTCGTGGTCAGTGCGCTCCCACAGTGGGAGTTCTGCTCAGCCACAAGCCAGGCTGATGGCTGCTAGCACAACGGTGGTGGCGGAAGCCTCTCCCCCCTCTTCAGCAGCACTAAGGATGTCCGACTGCAGCTTAGGCCTGCTCCCTGCTGGCAATTGAACATCCCCCGAGGGCTGCTGGGCTGCCAGAGGGATGTCTGACTGCCAGCCTGGGCCTGATCCCCAGGGAGCAGGCCTAAGACAGCAGGTGGACATCCTCTGAGGGGTCCCAGACTGCAAGAGGGCATAGGCAGGGCTGAGGGACCCCCCCACCCCGAGTTCACAAATTTTTGTGCACCGGGCTTCTAGTCATCATAATAAAAGGCCTAGAGACATCACAACCTAAATGACCAAACAACCGGTCACCATGAGGGGACACCTCCATGATTGGGGGTGTTGCCGACCTTCAATCCACTTACAGCCCCTCTCCCAGGCTGGGGCGGCGCTGGAGGCTGGTTGTGTGTGCAGCGCAGTCTTTTAAAAATAAAGACAGACCCGCTGGCTCTCCAGGAGCCTCCCGGCACTGGCTGCCTTGCCCCTACCCCCACCCTTTGCCAGGCCCCTTGGAGGTGGAGAAGTTCTGGCCACAGCCGGTGTAGCGACCCCAGTTAACTTCGCTGGGGAGTCTGAATTGGACCAAATGGACTGCAGCTGGCGGTGCTGGCCGGTTAAGCTCCAGGAAGGTGTTTTGTAAGAAGAGCGGGCAGCCTGTTCTCCCAGCGGAGCTCCATCACTCAGCATGATGTGGAGGAGGGCCTCCAGAAGCCACACTTTATGTGGCCTGTGGTCGAGCGGGAGAAGAGCACTACGACTGCTCTCTGCTCTTCATGAGTCCATGAGCGCTCGGGCCCAGCGCCTCCCACTACCGGCTGGCACGTGTGCTTGGGAGGAGAGGACCCACTGTCTGTGGCCAGAAGGCTGGTGAGGTTTGCCAGGGAAGACAGAGGTCAGCGGACCCATCGCATTACCACAGCAGGGGCTGCCTGCCAGGGCTGTCACGTCATCGGCGTGCCCGAGTGTGAGTGCTGCTGCCCAGTGTGCAGTCTATTTGCCGGAGCCCCAAAGTCTGCTGAGGTGTACAGCGCCTGCAACCAGGTCAAAGCCTGCGGAGCCCCCGGGGCCTCTGCCTCTCCCACCGGTGGACCAGGAATACCTGCACAAGAATTGAGAGGAGTGGATTCCTTCAAGCAGAGGAGATGCTGGCTCTTCGATGTTCTGACAGCAGAAGGATGTTACTGTCTTTTCTTTCTCTCTGGCTCTCTCTCTCTCTTTCTCTTTCTTCTCTCTCTCTCTCTCTCTCTCTCTCTCTCTCTCTCTCTCTCTCTCCCTTCCTCTCTCTCTCTCTCTCTCTCTCTCTCTCTCTCTCTCTCTCTCTCTCTCTCTCTCTCTCTCTTTTTCTCTCTCTTTCTTTGGTAACAGTTAAAACAGCCCAACTTTTTGTGCCAGAAATTTGAGAGTTTCTTAAGTGGAGGCACAGCTACTTCAGCTAAGGGTGTAATATTGAATTGTATTCATTTGCACTCTGCAATGGTTTTGAGTATGGAAGTGTCTGGCAGCTTTGTGCAATGAATTAATGTTATAAGATATTATCTATTTTGTCATAGTATTTAAATCATAATATCATTTCAGAATTCAGTTCTGTGGGATTTTTTTATTCCCTTTTAAAAAATGTATATTCTAGGTAGCTTTAATTGGTAAAAAACATTCTGATTTAAAACTGCATAATATTCTGGGGCATTTATATATATACACAAAGGTCTTATGAGCCAATAAAACTATTTCAAAGTAAACAAAAAATCAAAAAAACAAACAAACAAAAAAACTTTGCTAGGAGGCCAGTGGGGCTCCGGTGTGTTCTGGGGCAGCCTGTTTATGCTGGGACCTGGGTGGGCAGCCACACACATGTGGTGGGCATGGAAGCCTTTATGTGTAATAGGCAGTTTTCAAAATGTAACCCAGAGCAAGGGATCTGTAGTGAAAACACGCACAAGAAAAAGTATTTGATACTAAACACAAAGCTGTAATTGAAGTGTTTATGCCCAAATGCACTGTGAAACAAACATATGGTGATATTTATCTTCTGGTGGGCCTGCCTGAAAGGTTTGGTCAATCAGTTCTTATTTCACAAAAATAAGATAATGTACCTAAGTGATTACTAAATGTAAACTCTAAGGCAGAGTAGTTTACCCACTTTGTGTACTTTTTGCACGTGTGTAGCACATCAAGGCTGTTTATAAAGTGTAACTTGGATGATGTGACAATGTGGTTGAGGAAGGGGGTGTGGCCAGTTGTTTTTAAAAATTAGGCACCTCCCAGTTTTTAAGACAAACGTGTTAACCTACAATCTCAGAAGACAGGGTCAGGGGTCTTTGAAGACCTTTGTATAGGCCTAAGACATAAAAAAGCAGCTACTTTTTTAGGATGTGGCCTGAAAGAAACCTGTTATTTTCAGTTATTACTGTCTTCAAAGTAAAATAACATTTTTGCAGCCTTTTTATGTGTGGGGTTTTTATTCATACTTTCATTACAATATTTGAAATAGTTCTTGTCATTATTTTAAAGCAGTAGTTTTTTTCCTCTCAGTATCAGAGACCTGAACTTTCACACACACACACACACACACACACACACACACACCAACAATGTTTATTTGAAGTACCTTATGCATCTGGACTCCAGTGGCCTCATGAGCTCAGTGATTAGACAGATGCTTTTATGGCCAAGGTCAAAGGCTCTTTCCCCGATTAGCCCTTGAGTGGGGAGCAGCCAGAGGCCTTCCTGACCAGCATAGAGAAAGGGGGGAGGGACAGGAAGACCATGAGAGGAAAAAGAGTGGGATTGGAAACTCCCTCCCAACCACCCTTAAGGGAGTTCAAAAGCTGGAAGCAGAGGCGGGCGGGTGGGTGGGGCGGCGGACTACTGTGCAATTTCCTGTGCTGGGCCTCTAGTGATTAAATAAAAGTTAGATATTATTCAAACCCCAAATCTTCCAATGGCCACCCATTTCACCCACTGCTGCTAGCTTCTAACCCTAAAAAGAGTATATATTTTTGTAGGTAGAAATTGGAAAAGGGTTATAAATAAAAATCCTTAATGACTCCAGGCTCTGGCATCCAGCAACACATATCAAGGGAGCTTTGAGATAGGACACACTGGGAATTTATTTTTTCAGGTCTGTTCTAGCTGAGAGATCATGGAAAAATTACTTTTATTTTTTAAATATGTTTTTGTTGATTTCAGAGAGGAAGGCGAGATGGAGAAAGAGAGAGAAACAACAATGATGAGATAGAATAATTGATCGGCTGCCTCCTGTACATCCCACACTAGGGATCCAGCCTGCAACCCAGGCCTGTGCCCTGACAGAGAATCAAACTGTGACCTCCTGGTTCAAAGGTCAATGCTCAATCACTGAGCCACACTGGCTAGGCCTGGGAAAATTTCCTTTACAGGAATAATCTCACAAGTATGAAATGAGACTAGGTCAGTGATGGCGAACCTATGACACGCGTGTAAGAGGTGACACGCAAACTCATTTTTTGGTTGATTTTTTCTTTGTTAAATGGCATTTAAATATATAAAATAAATATCAAAAATATAAATATTTGTTTTACTATGGTTGCAAATATCAAAAAATTTCTATATGTGACATGGCACCAGAGTTAAGTTAGGGTTTTTCAAAATGCTGACATGCCGAGCTCAAAAGGTTCACCATCACTGGACTAGGTCATCTGTACAATTTAAAGTAAATTGCCCAAGTTTAGCACATATCCCAATAAATATTTAGTCCCCATTAAGCACCTTTTAATAACTATCAACTGCATAAAATGCTACCTTTATAAAAATAAAGGTGGCATTTCCATTAGGATATGATCTTAAAGTAATCCTAAAGCAATCTGTTAAAGAGAGAGAGCGAAGAGGCAGGACAAACTCCCTTTTCCTGACTTCACATTCTCTGCCTGGCACAGTGGATTAAGTAGAGACTTAAGTGGACGTAAACTGTCAGAGGTACAGGCTTGAAGATGGCAGAGACAGAGAAATAACAAATCCTTATAACCCAGGTCACTTTGCTTTAAAAACAGCATAAAAAACCCGAATAGAGTCCTGCTGGTGTGACTCAGTGGTTGAGGTTTGACCTATGAACCAGGAAGTCACTGTTCCATTCCTAGTCAGGGCACATGCCCAGGTTGTGGGCACAATCCCCAGTAGGGGAGGAGGGCATGCAGGAGGCAGCTAATCAATTCTCTCTCACCATTGATGTTTCTATATCTCTCTTCCTCTCAGTTCCTCTCTGAAATCAATAAAAATATTTTTTTCAAAAATCCAAATAGAAAAAGTAACTAATTCTACAAAAATTACATTTTCATTTATAATCCTTTTATTATTTTGACCTCATCCTATTTTTATCCATTGCTTTAATCTCTATTATTTTAATACAATTAATGATTACTGGAAAAACAGGCTTTTATTTTAGACAATTAGTATACTGAAGCTATGTGAAATTATGAATCATTCCCAAACATGAAGCATTAAACTCACACTTGCTTTATGTGTTTTTTGTTTTTGGTATTTATTGTTGCTGCTGTTGGGTTTACATACAGCTTTCTTCTTAGGAGCGCAAAGGAAATAAACAATGATGCTCTATATCTCTTCCCCCTCCATTGTCTTTTGTGTGTATACATGCTCTTTCTGGGCTTATTTCTTAGAAACATCAACATAGTTAAATAAGCGATAAGTGGAATAGGTCATAAGAATATGGAGAATATGTAATAGATTTCTCAATTTCTTCATTGTGTATTTTACCTATAAATGTTTTAGGATTATAAAAGTAAAGAATACGTCAGCTAATCAAGGCATCTAGATAATAATCAGTATGCTCCTCCCTATTTATTTGACTTTATTTTCAAAATTAACCTTATTACTTCAGGTACACACTGCTTCACACTGCTCTCTCTACACAGCACACTCATTTTCTCTTTGGCCTCTGCTCAGCATGACCCTATCTTGCCAAGTCCTTACATTTGTAATTCTATGATACTTCCAAAACTCATTGACTGCAAACTTCTCCCAACTTCCATTTCACTTAAATTGGTGCAGATGCTACATGGATTGTGCAAGCAACCATCACCTCAAGAATGCGGAATGGTGTCATTGTGGTTATTATATAGGGGACTGATATGGTTACCTTTGTAAAAGAACAAACTATCAGAAATTTAAAGGCTAGATGCTTGTTTATTTCTCACATCAAAGCAATCCAGACATAAAGAGTCTAGGGCTAACATGGAGATTCCATGTGTTAGAATTACGGAATTCTTCAAATGTGTTGCTCTGCCAGTTACTATATATGACATCTTTTGAAGTAAAGGGGCCTTTCTGTCTTTTGCCACTACACATTCAGCCTAGCCATCATCATGTGGGCTAATGCCTTCTTCAAGAGGTACTCATCAAGTCCATCCACAAGAGCATTGGGAAGATCTTGAATGCATGACCAACACTAGCTGCATTCTTCAGTTAGATGGTCATATGTGCAGATGGATCTTGGGGCTCTGAATATAAAAAGAAGTAGGGGAAATTATACTGGAATACAAAATTCCATTTACCCTTTCCATCCATATAATCTGTCACTAGGGAGAAAATGTTTTCATCTCTCCTATGCAAGATTCCAGCATAATTTGTAATTGTTTTTCTTTACTGTGAATTATTTAGTTGAAACTTTAAACATTGGTCACATGAACTCCTTTTAGCATAAACTCATATCTCCAAATCATATCAAAAAGGAGTGCTGAGTTCCACAACCTGTAGTACTCTGGGCCAGAACATGGTAGATTCCACCATGGGAACAAGGTGCCTTGGTACCCAACCAGTCAGCCTCTTCTACCCAACACATCTCTGTAAGCCATGTGCCAAGAGAACCTATTTCAAGTTGTAAATTCTCTCTCTTCCAGACTCAAATGTGGTCCAATAAAACCTAGTTCCAAGGGCATATTGTCTGATGGGAAACAGAATCTGGATTCTCATTTAATCTGCAGAAGTAGCTCAATTCTATATCCAGAGTTTCATAGACTCCAAGCACACTCAATCATTTTTATTAGTGACCTTCTGAAGCCTATTACATATCACTTCTTCCCCCAGCATATTTGTGCTCTACCACAATGAGAACAATTGCCATGAAATATGATGAATTGACCTTTAATGCTAAGAAAGGTTATTTTAAGTATGTTGTATCATCTTTTCATATATGTTAAAAGCCTCTTTAGAGAAGACTGTTTCTTATACTATAAGCTCAACTGTAAATGGTTTTAAATTAGTGCTCATGATTTGAATATTTTATACTTTATGCAAGTAATATATATATATATATATAATATATAAATATATATAATATATATATAATATATGCGACCATTCGACAGGTAGCTATGACAACCAGGGGTAAGACACTCAATGCACAGGCATGGAAACATGCAACAGACTGATGAATCTCAGAGGGAAGGGGGAAGGGGGGAGGGCGGGAAAAGATTAACCAAAGATCTTATATGCATACTAGAGGCCTGGTGATGCATGCCCTGGTGGGGTCCCTCAGCCTGGCCTACGGAGGTTGGACTGAAACCAGCTCTCTGACATCCCCCAAGGGGTCCAGGATTGCAAGAGGGTGGAGGACAGGCCAAGGGGCCTCTAGTATATAACAATTTGTATGCCATGTAGGAAGTAAATATAATAACTCTGTTATCTAATGTAATTTTCAGGGAGGTCCTGTTGTATTTCCATCAGCACATTGACTAAGTGGAGAAATCCTCAAATTAAGATCTGTTTAAATGTAAAGTCTATGCAGGTACTGGTACCAGTGCACTACTATAATTCTTTAACTTAGTAAACCAAAATAGTATTACCTCTACAATTCTTCTAACTTATTTACTACATATTTATTGGCTATAAAAATACTGGGTTTGTTATGTAAACCCTGAGAAAGAAGACAACTACTAAGAAGGGTTTCTGGTGGCTGAGTTCAAATCTTAAAAACTAGAGCCTAGCAGCCATGTCAACACAGGGCCCTCTAATACAAACTGCACTTCAGGGAGAAGCCTGCACTGAACCACTGCCTGCTCTGGGCTGCTGTAACCATCGGAGCCAACTCTTGTAAAGGACTTCCTAGAATCCCATTTAAACCCGCAGGACTGAGGCTTTCCGCATCTAATCAGAGCTGTGCAGCTCCAGCCAACCAGAGTGGCTCTATTCTCACCAATCAGCACAGTTGGGCCAATCAAACTTCAAGGATTTAGTCTTTATTTGCATGAGGATGGATCAATAAGGGGTAGGGGCTGAGACTTCTGTCTGTAAGTCAGTTCCCATCTGGCACTTTCACTTTCCATGGATGACTGAAGCCTGTGTTTCCCTGGTTGAGCTGAAACACTGAAGATATCTCACTGGAGCAGACTAGCGCTGTTTAGCCAGAGAAAGGCCTGGTCCCAGACCTGTCTCATAGCCATGCTGTTGTCACAGCCATGCTCTTTGTCATGTTCCACAGGTGTGCTGCTTTCACAGCTGTGCTGTATCATAACTAAGCTGTTTTGCACTGAATAAAGTTTCCATCTTCACCACACCCCAAATTGGGGATTTCTGTTGGTGTTGCATTGGCTCCAACAACCATTGGTTGACAGTCAATATATCGAGGATCAATACAATAAATAAATATTTATTTTTCTGTTATTCATGAATAACTATCATTGTACAATGATGAACAGAAATCTATTTATTTTCATTTTCACATTATTTGAATAGAAGTTGCAGATATATCTATAGGAAGGGGCAAAACTAGGTTTATAGTTGTGAGTACATGAAACACAGTGTAATTATTATTATTTATTAATTACTGTATTATTTTCCATATAAAGAACTGTAGCCTACTTTTGCCCAACCCTGTGCAATGTTGGAAAAATACAGATAATTGAAGTTAAGAGAGGGGAGGAAATCATTTTTTTTTTTTGCATTATCAAGTGGTATTCCCTTACATAAGCATTGGGATCACAAAATTATAGAAACTTATGTTTTAAAAAAATGTTTTTATTGACTTTAGAGAAAGAGGAAGGGAGAGGGATAGAGAGATAGAAATGTCAATCACAGAGAAACAGCATCAACTTGCTGTCTCTTGCACATTCCCTACTGGGGATCTAGCCTGCAGCTTAGGCATGTGTCCTGACTAGAATTGAACCAATAACCTCTTGGTCCATTGGTTGACACTCAACCACTGAGCCACACTGACCAGACCAGAAAACTATTTTAGAGTTGACTTCTTTTTCCTCCCAGAATTCAACATATGTACTAAAGTGTCTTTCCTACAGGAAGTTCCTTAGAATGCGTTCTTCTGGTGCACAAACGTGGGTCCACATCCCTACCCTCCCACCTGCTGGCTCGGAGCCATTAGGGAAGTTACACAACCTTTCCAAAACTTAGATGTCCTGTGAGAAAAATGGTGTAATATTAGTAACTGCCTGTATATTTCAGTAAGGGTAAATACACGTGTGAATATAAAATCTTTAGCACGAGAAACAACTTACTATTGAAATAAATGTTAGGTAAAATTTTTATTTTCATTAATTATCTTAAGTGGAACTGAGTTAATATCCTTCCTCTTTATATTTTTCTAAATCTAGTTACTATTCATGGCCATACATAGCCACAAAAATAATTTTTTCTTGAAATGAGGACTTTTAAGATCTACTCTCTTAGCAACTTTAAATATGCAATGCAGTGATATTAACTATAGTCAACATGCTGAACATTATATTTACATTCCTTCTTTTTCTTTATTTTCATTATTTTGCTAATTTCTTTTTTTCCCCTTAAATATATTTTTATTGATTTTTTACAGAGAGAAAGGGAGAGGAATAGAGAGTTAGAAACATCGATGAGAGAGAAACATCGATCAGCTGCCTCCTGCACACGTCCCACTGGGTACATGCCCTTGACCGGAATCAAACCTGGGACCTTTCAGTCCTCAGGCTGACACTCTATCCACTGAGCAAAACTGGTTAGGCATCATTATTTTGCTAATTTCTTAATCAATTACCCAAATTTCCTGATTGCTTAATAAAATAGTTAACCAGTATCTTTCAAGTCTAGACTATTATTTTCTTTAAAAGCAGAAAACTGGAGGATCTTTGGGCTACTTAGGGGCTCAATAATGCATCATGAAACGTTCTACTCTATTAAAGGAAAGTATTCCCAGTTTATGGCCCATGAAATAATCCACACTGGCAATTTTAAATTGAAGTTAGCATACTTTTTTTACTTGGACTTTTGTTGGTTTTGAATGTGTGTTTTATCGGAGATTTAAATATGCCATTCACTTTTGTGTACACAAATGAGGGGGAAACATTTGTATCCTAGTCCATTTGGGCTGCTGTAAAAGAATAATATAGACTGGCTTATAAACAGCAAACATTCACTTTTCACAATTCTGCAGGCGGAGAAGTCTAAGACCAAGATTTGTTTGGTGTCTGGTTTATTGTTATGCCTCACACTGTCGAAAGGGCAAGACAATGTTCTTAAACTTCTTTGCTAAGGGTATTAATCCCACTCGTGAGCTATCGACCATCAGGACATAACCCACTTCCAAAGGCCTTCAAATAACATCACATTGCAGATTAGGATTCAACATTTGAATTTTAGGAGGTTATAAACACTCAGTCTATAGCATTTTTAATTTTTTTCTCTGAGACAGACACTTTCAAGTGTTTTATATATGTCATGGTTTGGGGGTATCACAACAGACTTCTGAAGTGAATATTATGATCGCATTTATAAAGCTTCCAAATAATAGTCATTTAATAATCAGCAAAGCCCAAGAACAGTCATTTAATAAATAGTGAAGCCAGATGTTTACCCAGGGAAGAATATCTGGTTTAGCTCCACCATTTACAAGCTAAGTGAATGTGTTAAAATATTTACTGTGCGAGACTGTTTTCAGAGGACGAGAAAATGGCAGCTGAATAGGGAGATTTGCAGAGCATCTCATTCCGGGGCCAGGCTGGAAACACAGCTAAACTGGAGAACACGATCAACCACAAGACAGAATTCTATATAAAATAATTCTGTATTAAACTCTTTGCTACCTTTTAAAATTTGACTTGACTGAATGTTTGCTTTAACTGACAACTCTTTTTTCAATTTACCAAATTACTAGATTATGCTTTTCTTGTCACTCAGTTCCCAGCACATAAATTTATCTTAATAGGCAAAAATTATATATAAATCCCTCTTCCCAAAGTTTTCTATAGAAAGAAAAATATGAGAGAGAGAGAGAGAGAGAGAGAGAGAGAGAGAGAGAGACTGTAGGGCAGAAGAGGGTGGAGAGTGTGGGGAGGCAGAGAGAGACCTAAACATCTGGTTTGTGCTTGAATGCTGCCTGAGCCTCCATAGGAATGCTTCATTTCAATTTCCCTCCATGAGAAATGTTCAAGTGTTGGCTGAGTGTCACTGACATTTGAAATTCTTAACAGGGAGCTCAAATGGCCCATAGGTCTCTCACTTCTAATAAGCTAATCACACTTAGAAATGTAATGTGGTATAGTAATATTTTTAAGAGAGGGGAATATATATATATTTTTTTTTTCTGAGAATCCTTGTAGGTGGGGAGACCACTTTCAAATACCCGTAAGTTAGTAACTGAGCAAAATAGAACAAACATAATAGAATGTATCTTTTGAAATGCCATTCATGCAGGAATATCCAGCTATAATTGAGTTTAGTCATTAGAGACTTCAGTAGCTTCAACTTCACGTACGTTTTAACTCCTTCACTTTGGTCATCTGCAGGCTGCTGAAAAGGAGGGCCGACTTCTGTGCACAAATTAAACAAAAGACAGAAAAATTTTCCATAGTAAACATTTAAAGTGCACACACAATCAAAACAACCAGAACTCTGCACTTCTCCACCTTAATTTTCATCAGCTGGTGCAGCTGTGCACTCCCCACAGAGCAAGTCTCATGTAGGGGCTTTAATTAAGTCATTATGCCCTGAGAGATAGGCATAATTATGAATCTTCTCACCATACTATTTTGAGTTTCAAAAATGTAATATGTTAGAGGCTGATTGGTTTTATTTCTTTCAGGATGCCACGACGGTGGGAGAGGGAGGCCAGCGACAACAAACAAAACCTCCATCAGAGGGGAAACTCACACCCCCATTGCAGAGAGCTATCCGAGATGGTTCTAGAGAGGTATCATTTGATTCTCTCAACCCAGTTTGAGAACTACTATCACAAACCTTCAGCAAGAACCACCCACATGTGGCCAAGTACATGTGGACATGAGTGGAGATTGCCCTAAAAGTAAATGACCAAAGAGAAACCAGGGCTGGACAATCGGCCTTTCTCTTATCTCACAAGATAGAGCAAGATGGCTCACCATCCTCTTATCTCTTTATGAGAAGCGCAGTGAAAGTTTATTTTTAGTGTGCTGGCGTAGAAAGTTCCAAATAGGAGGACCATATCCTATAAGGTAATCCACAGAGTTTGTTTGCATTTAAGATCTGAAAATTTGAACAAGCAAGAAATAGGATTGCATTTTTGTTGTAGCATATGAAAATCTCTTTTCCATTGCTAGAAATGAATCTAGGCTTTTCCAGCTAGTAAAAAAAAATCACTTAATATCAGAAATGGAATATTCTAGTTATGGGTGAAAATGAATTTTAATACCTTCTGCCTAAAATAGCTAGTAGATATTGAGAAAGTAGCATCTAAAGTCTGCTAGAGTGAACTTCATGTAATCTCTCTGAATTCAGAAGTAACTTCCCCCGGGTATCATTACTAACTTAGAGCATAGAATAATTCATTTAAAAATGCAAGGCCTTTAGAGTTAGGGTAGCATCTTTTATTCAACACGAAGCTGAGTGACTAGTCTGTAAATCTATGTTTGTATGCAAATCATTTCCTGTATACTATCTTTTCATTGTTGTAATATTCGCCTCTCTCAATAATAACATGTCTAGAGAGCAGCTTTAATATCTTTGCATTTATGCAAACTCTTTAACCTGGTTCTTTAGATGTTCCCATCAGCTGACTCCACTCTAGCTTTCCATCCTTACTTCTAGATTACCTCTTATGGGACCCTTACTTTCAGTTAAGTTTGTCAAATGAAATAAAACATAGCAGGTAAACTGGGAATTCCAATTACAAATCCATCTTTGCATGAGTTACTTAACTTAATTTTGTCATTTTATATCTATAAAATGGGGGTAAAGGACTGACCTCGTTGAGTTGAAAAATGTGTTTTAATCCATATAAAATGTTTACTGCCTGGTTTCACACACATGATAAGCATTCAATTAACGATAATTAACATTTTTTTTGTCACATATACATTTTGTGTTTTTAAACTCCCATCATTGCAGGGGTTCTTGTCCCAGCATCAAGAAGGGTTCATGAGTCTGAGAAGGGGCTGTGCGTAGATTAAATAGAAATCCAGTGACTAATAAAGAATACGGAGATGAAATATACTTTTGAAAGGCATTGGGGGTCAGAGGAGCTTAACTAAAGGAGCTAAGATCAAAGGTCTTAAGTCTAAGACAGTGGTTCTCAACCTCCCTAATGCTGCAACCCTTTAATACAGTTCCCGATGTTGTGGTGACCATAAAATTATTTTTGTTGCTACTTCATAACTGTAATTTTACTACTGTTATGAATTGTAATGTAAATATGTGATATACAGGGTGTATTTTCATTGTTACGAATTGAACATAATGAAAGCATAGTGATTAATCACAAAAACAATATGTAATTATAAATGTGTTTTCCGATGGTCTTAGGTGACCCCTATGAAAGGGTTGTTCGACCCCAAAAGGGTCGCGACCCACAGGTTGAGAACCGCTGGTCTAAGGTCTTAGGTTCTCTCCGTCCCCAGGACCCCATGCTTTTTATTAACACAATTTGTCCTGAGGCGAGGCAGAGATATACACTTCAAAGGGTCAGGGTTTGGTACAGAGTCCATTGTCAGAATGGGGGTAATAGCCTATGGATGTTCAAGTGTTTGGCCAGTAGGAGGCAATAACATTTAGATTAAGATGCCTTTTAGCTGTCTGGCAGCAATAATCAGTTTCCTATTCAGGTTTGGGGAAATGCCTTTAGCCATTCCCAAGAGGTGACTACATGTGTGACTCAACCCCGTTGAGTCCCCAAGTCTCATCAACCTTTTGATGAAACTCTTGAAATATGACATGCTGGAATTGGCTTCCGGCACATCATTTTGTTCATTATTCCTCTTGATTCTTTGCCTGTCTACAGTCTTTCTATTCTTCAACAAACAAATAGATTCCTCTCTTTTGTGAAGACAATCCTGAGCTATCTGGCATAATCAGCCATATTTGCATTTAAAATTAGAACGCTTTAGTAAATATCTCATCAGCCCTTTCTTATAAAATATAAAAATAGTGCACCTCATGCTAAAGACATACTATAGGCCACTTTGCAACTCTCTATAACAACTGTCACTCTCAGATGTTCACTCTCTATATTCACATGGTATCTCCATAGGCACTTGAATTCCCCTCATTCCTTGACCGTTTAGCATGTATCCTCTCTGTGCCATTCTCTGCCTACCATTTATAGCTATTTTTGTGACCTGGCATGTCCTCTGTTCTGATTTACTCCCTTAATCCCATTAGGCTGAATTCGTTCTCCTTCCCTTCACAATGGCCCTAAAGGTACAAACTGGAATCCTGGCACTTTGTTTTCAGGAAATCACACACTGAGTCACAGGGCACTGGTTTTAAGAGATGTGCACAGATGAAAACTCTCACTGCAGAGCTTGGTGCAAACCCAACTAAACTCCCCTCTGAGTCTTCGGTTCGCTAGTACCCCCGAGACCGGGCAGTGAGAGGGGTTAGCACTAGTACAAATTCAGGCTGATGCATGTCTACACCAGGGACTTATGAGGGGAAGGACAAGGTCTTGGGCCCATTGTCTGTGAAAACAGAATGAGGAGCATGAACAGGGAGTCCTTCTAACGCTGTGGATCAGAATATTCCACACTCTGGCTTCCCCTGTCTCATTGACCAAAGCAAATCATGCTAGGCTGCTAACGCTAAAGAGAACCAGCTAGTGCCGTTTTCCCAGGTGCCTAACATGGGAAAATGTAGAAATACTTGGCACAGTGGCATTGAAGATAACTCTCAACGCTGTGCACATGTCAGCACTGGCCAGCATGAATAACAGCATGTGACACAATAGAAACATTTCTTATTGACAGATTACCTACTCCCCCACCCCAATTCATTTTCTGCAGTTATAATAATAACCCAATCCCAAACCAAAAGTTTCCTTCACACACACACACACACACACACACACACACACACACACACACACACACATCTAATAAAGTCTTCTTTTTCTACCCTGACTGCCTCTTCCCTTCCATACAATGTTTCCCTACTGCCACCTCCTGTTTCCACAGGACCAACCAAGCAGCCACAAAGCTGATGGAGGAGTGAGACTGCACAGCAGGCAAACCGCAGTGCTTCCCGGCTCACTGTCCTGTTCAGGCCACTTCCCTGGGACAGGACATGGACTCATCAGCTGGAAGAGACTTTGGGTCCATGGAGGAGGAGGCCGCACCAGGGATGTTTACCAAGGGAGGGTTTACAGGCTTGACTGGGCCACAGGGCTTATAAAACAGAGCTGACTGAGGTGTCCAACAAAAGTATTTTGTGTTATTCCTCTGGTTGCCTGGGGACCATAAGAAAAAGACTGACAAACAATCAAGAGATTTGTTTGACAGCTGAGAAGACATATGGGTGTGTGAAGAGCCGTGGCGGTTTCTTCACAGGATATGTAATACGCTGTCTGTCCTCACACAGGGCTTGACGGAGGTTCACTAATGCTGCTCTGATGCTTCAAGTAACCTCTGCAGGAAACCTCTCTGCTCTTCAGGGAGCCTTTTCTCAGGTGAAAAGAGCTGTTGTATAGGTGATATTCATATAAGACATGTGCACACAATCCACATTTGGACTCATTAATCATTCTTATTATGGAAAAATACCCAAGTCTGTAAGATAGAACGAAAAAGTGTCTTGTTAAAATATGAAAATGTCCAAGAGAGCACTTAGGGAAATTAGATTGAAAAACATATGTTAAGTGTCCTCCAAATTACAATTTGTAAATAAGTGCTTCTGGTTTAATCACATGGCAATTTATAGGGACATTTTGCTAAAAAGAATCACATCATAGTCTCTGACAAGAATCTGTAAAGATTGAGCTATATGGCTTGCTGCTTGAGTAGCTTTAGTGATTTTATTTGTCATTAATCTTTTTAAACACCTGCTTTATTATCTTACTGAATAATTCTGTTTTTAAATCAATTATGCAGTAAATTTTGAAATACTGTTCCATGTCCCAAATCTGGAAATCTGTTTTCAGCCTTCTAATCTACCACTCTTTATGTCCTGACAGTTTTACAATTTCCAGTGTTGGATAGCAAGGTGAACTCTCACTTTATGAAGAATATTTCCTGCAGCTATTTTGTAGATTTATTGGCTTCAATGAGAGAAGAACAGCCAAAGCTCTCAGTGATTCTAGGTACTGGTGCACACGAAGGCAGGCGAGAACTTGACCCCACAGTCAGCTGGTAAATTAATCCAGTCAAATGAACCATCAGTGCTGAGCCTGTGCCTCAGATGTGATAGACATGTAGAGATAGATGAATGAGGTTGGAGATGGGAAGTAATACAAAGATACAGTGTTATGGCAGCAGGCTGTATTCCTCAACAAATGTTTACCCATTTTTCCAAGACACATGGCTATCTTTTTCCCTAATTATTTTGCATGTAGATGGGATGATGAACGAGGTTTGCAGCAATGAAACATGAGTGGAAAGGACATGAGCAACTTCTCAAGCATTTGAAATTTTTAAGAAGGCCTCATCCCTTGGACTTTGGCAGTCTCTCTTTCCCATGGTCTGGAACATTTTCCATCACACGGGTAAGGACAACTATCTAGAAGTTTTGAAGCAGCGAGGTGGGAGGAAAACTTGGGACCCTGAAAAACCTTGTGGAGAAAAATTTCCCAGCTCTCCTTAATGAACTAGACTGTCATGTTAGATAAATAAATTTCAATTAAAACTACTGTTTTGTGTGTGTGTTTTGTTTTGAGGGTGGTATTATATTTTATCTTGTTTTATTTTATTTTATTGAATTTACTGGAGTGACATCTATATATATAAAAGCCCAGTGACCAGAACGGAACAACTGTACAACCAGAATGACCAGTCAAGCAGTCACTTTGATGCACACTGACCACCAGGGGGCAGACACTCAATGCAGGAGCTGCCCCCTGGTGGTCAGTGCGCTCCCACAGCAGGAGTGCCACTCAGCCAGAAGCCCGGCTCACCACTGGCAAGCACAGCGGTGGTAGTGGGAGCCTCTCCCACCTCCATGGCAGCTCTAAGGAGCTGCGAGCAAAGGGGCAAGGAGCAAGCAGGTGAGTAGTTAGGAGCAAGGGGTCGGTCCCAGATTGCTAGAGGGATGTCAGATTCCCAGCAGTTGGACATACCCCGAGGGGTCCCAGATTGCAAGGACCCCCCCAACCACCCATGCAAAAATTTAGTGCATCGGACCTCTAGTCGGTTAATAAAATTATACAGGTTTCAGGTATACAATTCTATGACACATCATCTGAATATTGTATCATGTGTTCATCACCTCAAGTCAAGTCTCTGTCTAGCACCATTTATTCCTCCTCTACCCTCTTCTACCTATCCCCATCCTCCTTTCCCTTTGGTAATTACTATACTGTTGTTTGTATCTATAAGTTTTTTTTCCCTTTGCTTAATCTCATCCAACCCTCGGAAATCTTCCCCTCTGACAGCTGTCAGTCTGTTCTCTGTAGCTATGAATCAGTTTCTATTTTTTTTTTTGTTTATTTTGTTCATCAGGTTGCACATGTAAGTGAAATCGTATGTTACTTCTCTGACTGGATTATTTCACTTTGCATAATACTCTCCAATCCCATCCATGCTGTGCAAAAGGAAAGCGCTCCTTCCTTTTCATGGCTGAGTAGCATCCCGTTGTGTAAATGCACCACTGCCTGTCATCCACTCAGCTGCCGATGGGCACTGAGGCTCCTTCCCAATCCTGGTATTTGTAAGCAACACTGCAATTACCATGGGGTGGACATATTCCTTTCAGTTAGCATTTCAGATTTATTTGGATATGTTCCCAGAAGTGGAATTGCTGGAAAAATGGAATCCTATTTTTTTTTTTATTTTTTGATGTAACTCCATGCTGCTTTCCACCGTGGCTGCACCAGTCTGCATTCCCATCAACAGTGCACAATGTTTTCCTTTTCTCCACATTCTGGCAAATGCTTGTTTTTTGATTTATTGATGATAAGCATTCTGACAGATGTGAGGGAATATTTTATTGTTTTACTTTGCATTTCTCTAATGATTAGTGATGTTGAGCTTTTTTTCATGATTTCTCCAACTTTGTTCTTATTTCTCAATATTGTTGTGACTATTAGGGATTTTTTGTGGTTCCATATAAGTTTTTGGAATACTTGCTCTAGTTCTGTGAAATATGCCACTAATATCATGATAGGAATTGCATTACATGTATATATTGCTTTGGATAGTATGAACATTTTAATGATGTTAATTCTTCCTATCTATGAACACAGTATATGTTACTACTTATTTGTATCTTCTTTAATTTCTTTCCTCAGTGTCTTATAACTTTTTCCAGTACAGGTCTTTTACATCCTTGGTTAAGTTTATTTCTAGGTATTTTTTGAAGTAAGTGTGCATAGGATTATTTTTTAGCTTCCCTTTCTGATAATTTCTTATTGGTGTATAAAAATTGAATTTATTTATGGATATTTATTTTGTATCCTAGTAACTTTAATGAGTTCATTTATCAGTTTTAGTAGTTTTTATGGTGGGACTGTTAAGGTTCTCTATATACAGTATAATGTCATCTGCAAATAATGACAATTTTATTTCTCCCTTTTCCATCTGAATTCATTTTATTTCTTCTTCTCTGATTGCTTTGGCTAGGACGTTTAGCACTATGTTGAATAAGAGTGGTAAGAGCTAGCATTCCTGTCTTGTTCCCAATTTTAAGGAAAACATTATAGTTTTTGCACATTGAGTATGACATTGGCTGTGGATTTGTCTTATGAGGCCTATATCATGTTGAGGTCTGCTCTTTCTATTCCCATACTGAGAGTTTTTATCATGCATGGGTGCTGAATTTTATCAAAAGCTTTCTCTGCTTTTATTAATATAATCATGTGGTTTTTATTCTTCATATTTTCATTTTGTTTATAAGTTGTATCACGTTTATTGATTTGCTGATATTGTACCAACCTTGCATGCCTGGAATAAATCCCACAGCACTATAGTTTTTTTTCCCAAAAGAGCCCTGCCTTATGAAGTGCCCAAATTAGGGCAGCTTTAGTTTCGTTCCCTTTTTTACTAAGTAATGTTTTGGGCTTAATTTTCTGTAATATTCACTTGCTTATCTTTCTGGTGGTCCAGAGAATTCTTAGAGATCTCCTCTAATATTTCAAATGAATAAAATTTACTTTACTAATAAAAGTCAAGTGATTCAGATATAGATCAGACTTCCTTTCAGTCAAGACAATATAGTAGGTAAAAGTTGTGCTGGTCTTCCCACATGACTACATAAAAATGTAACTAAATTAGAGAACAATCACTGAGAACCACCTGAATACTAGCTATTAAGAACTGTTACAACTAAGGATATAGGGAAGCCACATTAAGACAGATAGGAGGGGCAAAAATATGGGATGGCAGGTTCCTCAGTCACAATGTGGAGGTTAAGAAATGGGAAGTGCATATTGGTTGCTGAGATCAAGGGGTCCCAGCCCCACACTGGACTCCAGAGTCCAGGGCTTAAATAACTAAAATAAAAGTCCCCACAATACTTGGCTATAAAGTCCAGCGGACATTGCATTTGAGTGAGATGGAGCACTGCTGGAGGCCTCGGCATTGTAGGTCTTAAAGGTGCTTGCACACAGAATCACTCTCTCCTTACTTTGAGCTCCAGAGTTGGGGAAGCATCTAAAAACCGTTGCAGGGACATATGGGACTAACTGAATTGACTAGCTTCAGGGATAAGGTTGGCAGAGCAGAAGTAGAGCAGCTCTCTCTGGAGACAGAAGTATTGCAGATGTCATTATTCCTTTGTTGATCTAGCCCCACACCAATCCAGCAACTAGAGATGAATGCCAAATTTGAGCTCTCTATTAACTTAGCTATCACCATGTACCCCACATTAGTGATTTTCTGGGACATCCCACCCCACCCAACACACAGACACCTGTCCACAAACTCTTACTGCAATGTTTCCACACAAGTGATCTTTTTTGGGTTCATGCTGTGGACTTTCTTACAATTTTTCAATGGGCCACATATCCCAAACAAGCAGCAGTTGGTCTCAGCATGTCCCATCTCTCTTATTAAGCAGCCCCATGCCTGATGGAAGCTGGCATCAGTTCATAGCTTCACCTCTCCCAGGTATCCCCAAGCCTTGAAAATTAGTAAACTAACTGCAGAACAATTTGTAGTTCTGACCAGGTGGCCCCAGATTAGGAACAGGCAGTGGCTATACTGGGCTTGTCTCAGAACCCCTCCCAAGAAGCCCCAGAATCAGTAGACCTTGTGGCCAGGTTTAGTCCACACCAAAGCACCACCCGCATCGCTAACAATGACATACCCTCGGGCAAACTTGGCAAGAACTAGAGCTTTGCTAAAGTAAATCTGCTCCATGGGGACAGCCCGCACAAAACGTGTTATAGTCACAGCCATTACTCACAAACAGCCAGCCTGATTGTCAGCCCCACCCACTGAGTCCCAACAGCAATAAAAACTCAACTACAAAAGGAGGGTACATGCAACCCACATAAGTAATACCTCTGGAACACCTGGTTCAGATGATCAGAAAGCCTGCACCACTGGGCCCCACAGAATATATATTACATAAGCCACTCTACCAAGACCAAGAAACATAGCAGATACAATTAATAAGTAGAAGCAAACACAGAAAATTATTCAAAATGAGAGAGCAAGGAAACATAACCCAAGTGAAAAAGCAGATCAAAACTCCAGAAAAGTTCTAAATGAAATGGAGACAAGCAATATACTAGATGCAAAGTTCAAAATGCTGGTTATAAGGATATTAAATGAACTGAGAGAAATAATTGATGAACTCAGTGAGAACAACAATAATAAATAGGGAACATAAAAATGAAGACAGGAGACCAAAAAATCAGAAACAATAAATACAATCACTGCAATAAAGAATATATTCAGAAGAATATATTAGAGGGTATCAACAGCTGATTAAATGAAGGAGAAAGTAGAATATGTGATCAGGAAGACAGTTAGTGGAAAACAAACAAACGGAACAACAACAAAAATAATAATTTAAAAAAGGATAGTTTAAGGGATCTCTGGGGCAACATCAAGCATAGCAACATTGACATAATTGGAGTTTCAGAAGGAAAAGAGAGAGAGCAAGGGATTGAGGACCTATTTGAAGGAATAATAATGGAAAACTTCCCTAACATGGTGAAGGAAATAGTTACACAAGTCCAGGAAGCACAGTAAGACCCAAACAAGATGAACCCAAAGAGGCCCACATCAAGGCACATCATAATTAAAATGCCAAGTTTAAAGACAAAGAGAGAATTTTAAATGTAGCAAGAGAAAAAGCAGTTAGTCATGTACAATGAAGCTCCCATAAAACTGTTAGCTAATTTCTCAATATAAACTTTGGAGGCTAGAAGGGTTGGCACAAAATATTCAAAAGTGATAAAAAGCAAGAAAAGACTACAACCAAGATTACACTGCCCAGGAATGTTATCATGTAGAATCTAAGTAGAGGTAAAGAGTTTCCCGACCAAAAAACAAACCAAAACAAAAAAAACACAAAACACTAAAGTAGTATATCACACATAAGTCAGTATTATAAGAAATGTAAAAGGGATTTCTTAAGAACAGATCATATAAAAATATGTAAATGCTATGTTAAATGAAATAAGCCAGTCAGAGAAAGAAAATTACCATATGATTTCACTCAATATAATGAACAAGATGAACTACCAAGAAAATTAGAGACAGACTTATAGATAGAGAGCAGCAGACAACTTAGATGAGGAAGGGGTGTGGAGGTGGTGGTGGAGAGATTGAGATAAAGAGAAAAAAAAGAGAGAATTCATGGACACGGACAACAGTGTGGTGATTGTGGGGTGAGGTGGAAGAGAGCATAGAAAGGATAAATGCCAATGAAAAAATTATATTAAAAATATAAGTTTCAGAATTTAAAAATATAAAAAAGAAAATATAAGAAAGAAAAGTTCTCACTAACAAAAGTAAACACATAGTTAAAGCAGTGAATCAACCAACTACAAAGTTTAAAAGGCAAAACTAGGAAGATCATGTGTAATTACAAGTTTACAGATAAACTCAATCACACACACAGAAGTAAAAAATAATGGCTAAAACATAACAGAGGAAGAGAGAAAAATTGTAGTGATTTTAGAATGTGTTCAAACTTAAGTAGTCATAAAATTAAATTGATTTCTGTAAACATAACTTTGTGTATTAGAAGCACATGGTTACCACAAACCAAAAATCTACAAGATCTAAAAGAAATAAAGAGAAAGGCATCCAACTATAGTCTCTAAGGTTACAAAGTCTCAGATTTCTCTCTTTTTTTTTCTTATTTATCTATTATTTTTATTGAATATATTGGAGAGACATTGTTTAATAACAAAATTATATAGGTTTCAATTATACAATTCTAGAGTACATCATCTGTATATTGTGCTGTGTGTTTACCACTCCAAGTCAAGTCTCCTTCGGTCACCATTTATCCCTCCTTCACCCTCTTCTACCTCCCAGCCCACCCATTCCCTCTGGCATTCACCATACATTTTAACCTCCAGACCCCAAAGTTTGCCGACACATTGAAAATCAATTAAAATACCTGAGACTTCCCAGATCTGTAACATAAAGGCAATAATAATTTTTTAAGTTTGAGAGAGAAAGGAATCCAAACACAACATTAGAAAAATGCATCATATTACAAGAGAATGAAGCAAGAAAATAAGAAACAACGTAGAACTATAAAACTTATCAGAAAACAGTTAATAAAATGAAAATAACTATATACCTGTCAATAATTACTTTAAATACAAATGAACTAAATGCTCCAATGAAAAGAGGTCTAAATAAATAAAAAGATAAGACCCACACATATGCTATGTACAAGAGACCCTGAAACTTCAGTATGAAAGACACTGAATTTAAAGGATGGAAAAATATTTTATGAAAATAGAAACAATAAAATCTTGTGTAGCAATATTTACACCAAAAAAACGACTTTAAAACAAGGACTATAACAAGAGACAAAGGACAGCACTTTATAATGATAAAGGAATCAATCCAACATGAGAACATAAACTCTCCTAAACATCTATAGAGCCAATGTAAAAAGCAAATATTGATGGGCATATAAGAAGATACTGGCAGTAACACAATCATAGTAAGGAACTGTAACACCCCATTCACATCAATGGATAGATCATCCAGACAGAAAAACAAGATGGAAAAAGGGGTCCAAATTCATAAGGGGCTCTTACAAATTCCACACATACACACACACACACACACACACACACACACACACACACACACCAAACAAACAAACAAAACCCCCCACAAAAATCCAATTAAAAATTGGGCACAGGATCTGAGTAAAAGACATACAGATGGTCAACAGACATGAAAAGATGCTGATTGTCACTAATCATCAGAGAAATTAAATTAAAACCACAGCAAGATATCACCTGACATCTGTCAGAAAGGCTGTCATCAATAAATCAACAAACAAGTGTTGGTGAGGATGTGAATTTACAATTCACTGTTGTTTGAATTGTAAATTGCTGCAGCCACTATGCAAAACAGTATGACGTTCCTAAAAAAATTAAAAATGGAACTACCATATGTCCCAGCAAGCCCACTCCTGGGTATTTATCTGAATAAATCTAAAACACTAATTTGAAAAGACACATGCAGCCCTATGTTCATTGCAGCATTATTTACAACAATCAACATATGGAAGCATATATAGTTCATTGATACAATATACAATGAAATATTACTCAACCATAAAAAAGATTTAAATATTGTCATTTGTGACAACATGAATGGACCTAGATGGTATTATGCTAAGTGAAATAAGTCAGAGAAAGACAAACCACATGATTTCCCATGTGTGTGAAATCTAAAAATAAACAAACAAACAAAAGGAAACAGACTCACAGATAAAGAGATTAAATTGATGGTTGCCAGATAGGAGTGTGGTTGGGGGAAGGGTAAAAAGGGGAAGGGAAACCAAGTCATTTGATTCAATGTTTTATAATCTCATACAGCCTGATAGGGGGCACTTAACATGACAGCATATTAAGCAACTCAGGGACATCACTTTCCTGATACCTAAAAGGCTACCCTGGTAAATGCATATTAGCAGGAGGGGTTGTTTAAGGAGCAGGCTCACCCTCTTGGTAAAGACAGAGCAGTTATGAATTGAGTGTTTGCTCATACAAACCTTAGTTTTGGTTACCTGAACCACCCAACTTTTATCTGGCCTGTTTCTCCTGGCTCTTTTAACAACCTAGGTATACAGATTGAATCTTCTTTATCAGTAATGGTCTTAGTGCCCCTTTGTGTTCTGATGGACATTAAAGGAGTTTACAAAAAAAAAGGCCATAAGAAATGATAAAAACAAGGCCTTAGGAAAAGCTGCCTTTCAAATGCACAATCATTGGTCCAGATGCTGTCAGAATTGACCAGTATCCTTTCTTAACTTCTCATTAACACTAACTTCCTGAAACTTAACCTAGGACAAATGTCCCTTTATAATGTATTTGTTCAAATACATCACAAAGATATAATAGGAAATTTACTCTTATAAAGATAACTAGAGACCCGGCGCACAAAATTGTGCACAGGTATGGTCCCTAGGCCTAGCCTGCAATCAAGGTCATCTTCCCTGGCTGCCAGCAGCTGGCCCCACCCCCCTGCCACCACCCACCCTAGTTCCCGTTTGCCATCCACCGATGGGAACCTGCCGGCCAGGGAAAGACCCAGAGGACAGCCCTTCCTTCCCACTCGCTGGACCTACTCCCACTGTGAGTCACCCTCTGTGTGTAGGGTGACTGGCAGGGTGGGGGCCTTGGCCTGGTGCTGCCCGCATCCTCCACCACCCACCCTGGTTCCCCATTCACCATCAGCAGTGGAAGCCTGTGGGCGGGGGGGAGGGACAAAGAGGTCAGCCTGTTCCACCCATTCGCCAGTCCCGCCCCCTATCCCCACCCACCCCAGTTTCCAGATCACCATCAGTGATCAGAGCCTGCCGGCCGGGAAAGGAACCAAGAGGTGGTCAGTGCACCTCATAGTGACTGGTCAAGCAGTCATTCTGGTCATTCTGTATTTATGGTCACTGGGCTTTTATTATATAGGAGAGGTATGAAAACACTTCGATGTTATGTAATTTAAGTCATGTAATAAGTGAGATAAAATTGCATGCACGTTAGTAAAAAACATAAAAACTACAAGTCTATCTGATAGCCTTCAGTGAAAAAAAATGGTGCAGGATAGCAAATAATCTGAATATAACTTACAGCAGAAGATAATAAAGTGGAATTCCTCTTTCTCTACTTTTTGTTTTTTATTTTCTCTCCACAAAACATACAAGCAGTGAGTACCCAGATGAGAAACATTAATCTTTTAAGTTTTATACATTTTTAGATTCACTGTTAGCGGGCTTAGCTTTCCTGTAGATTACCTTTTTCTACTCTACAATTAAACCCCACTTTCCTCAGCCTCCTCCCTCAATATAATTTGATAAGGTAGTCAGAAATGTCACTTTCTGCCAATTACATGGTACGTCAATCAATCATTCTATGCACAAATTATTTCCCTCCTTAACAGTCATACTATTGCCTGTTATTATCTGTGACCATAATATACTGACTTCCCAAATTAATGTGAAGGAAGAAACACATGAGAATAAAAATAGTAATCAATTTCCTCCTCTTCAATAGAATAACATATTCCTTAAATGTGTTTTATTTCTGTAATTATGTAAAACACACACACACACACACACACCCTTAGCTTTAGTGAAATGCTTGTGCTCTCAAAGCTAAAAAACAAACAAACTATGAGCAAGACTCAACATGATGTGCTCATGAGGGAATCTACAGAAACCCACCGATAGGAAAAGCACAGCACAGGTATGTTCCAGAGACAGGCAGTGAGAAACTGAATTGATATAAGGTGGAAGACATGATGGAATAAGTTTGCACTAGATAAAATATCAAGCTAATCTCCCAGTTAGGCTCCCTACATAGAAATGTGGAATAATATTAAAATACACATGAGCACTGGCACTGATATTTAAGAGTTGTTGTGCCCCAACAGGCATGAAGTTCTGGCTCTAAGCTGGTAGACTAAAACCCATGTGCCCCTAATGCAATTTGATCACTACAACTACAATGATAGCAAATTGGTCTCTGATAATTTATCCTATCTAATAAAAGAGTAATATGCAAATTAACCAGCACTCCATGACAAAGATAGCAGCGCCCATAGCTACCTGGGAAGGATGCTGGTGGCATTGCCCCAGCAACAGGAGCCCAGCAGGCAAGCATGGCCCACAGGCAGCACCCAGTGACCCGGGAGCAGGCAAGCACAACCTGCAGGCAGCACCCAACAGGGCCTGCTTGTCCAGTGTTGCGGTGACCCGCAAGCAGGCAAGCACGCCCATAGACAGCACTCAGCAGGGCCTGCTTGCCCATCGCCATGGTATGGAGCAGGCAGGCCTCTCAGAGAGCAGAGAACCATGGGAAGCGGGCCTAAGCCATCAGTAGGACATCCCCTCAGGGCTCCCAGATTGGAGAAGGTGCAGATTGGGCTGAGGGCCCCCCCCATGCACAAATTTTGTGCACCGGGCCTCTAGTTTTAAATAAGTAAACATTTGGTAAAAAAAAGTTTATTAATCATATTTATTTTTAACTATTATTATGTTCTAGAATAAAGAGATTGTGTTCCCATTTATGAATCCTTAAACATAATCATCAAATACATAGACTTTCCCAGATTTTTGTACTTTAAGTTTCTGATAATTATACATGCCCTGAAAACAATATTAAAAAAAATATGAGGAAATTAAGTGTTTAATTGTAGAGAATACATCAGAACAAAATAAATTATTTGCAATTACATACAAAAAATAAAAATAATTGAATACTCTATCGTTATAAATTTAAAATTTTCTTAATAGTATCACATGTGTTATTAGATTCAATGGCTTTCAGTAAATTGCATGTTAACTGGAAGACGAAATTGTGTGATGAGGCTACACTGTAAAGTTAGATAATATTTTTTTAAACTCTCTTTCTTCTTTACCTCCTGTTTTTCCTACCAAGTCAATGCTCTTTCTAGCCTTGGTGTTCTTGGATAGTTTAGTGCACAACCTATGGTACAGAATGTGTTCCCTCATGTCCTAGGGCTCATGCCTCTAGGTAAGGTTCTGTGACTAATTCTGGCCAATAGTTTATAGAAGTAATTTGTATAAATTACTTTCAGAGGTTAAAAATAAAACATAACAAAATACCCTGGGGATCCTGTACCTCTCACTTTTCCTGCTAGACTAGAGTTTGGGAGACCCTAGATGCCAGATGGCATGACCAAGGAGATGTCAGCCTATGGTTGTTGGGACCAATTCAACACCAATAGGAATCCCCATTTCAGAATTCTGTGAAGAAGGAAACATTATTCAGTGCAAAACACTCCAGCAGCTGGCTTCTGTGCCTCTCTGCTGATTTGCTCTAGGGAGCTGGGAAATCACAGTTTTCAGTGGAAAGGGAAAGTACACTCCAGGAGTCAGATAGTAGCTAGCTTATATAGACAGAAGTTCCCACACATAGATCCCTGATTGGTCCATCTTCTTGCAAATGAGGACTCCGAATCTTCACAGTTTGATAGGTCCAAAATACACTGTCATGATTGGCCAGAATAGAGACACTCTGACTGGTTGTAGCTGCAAAGCTTTGCTTAGATAGTAAAAGAATCCTGTTGGCTGAAATAGGACTCCAGAAAGTCCTTTATAAGGGCTGCTCAGATGGCAGGAGCACAGGCAGGCAGGCAGTTCAGTGCAGGCTTCTCCCTGACATGCAGTTAGTTGAGAGGCCCCTGTCAGGCTGCTAGGGCCTGTTTTTCTTTGCTTGCTTGCTTTAATTTAAGCCTAGTTAAGCCACCAGAGGCCATTGTTACTTGGTAGGTATCTTCTTTCTGAGGGTCCATGCCCCTGAATCAAAGAAGCCCTGGGGAGCTTCCCAGTTCCATCTCAATGTGATGTAAGCAAAAATTTAGTCCTTATATTAAACTAGAGGCCCGGTGCATGAATTCATGCATGATGGGGGCCAATTGGGAGGGCTGGTGGGGGGGTCAGTGGGAGGTTGGCCAGCCAGCCCCACCCCCAATAAGGGTGAGGGGGCTGATTGGGTTGGTGCCAGCTGGGGAGAAGGGCTGTGGACAGTTGGCTGGCTAACCCCACCCCTGATCAGGGGGTGGGGGGACAATCAGAGGCCAGGCTGGTTGTGGGGATGGGCCGAGGGAGTTTGGGGTGGGAGAGTGATCGGGGCCTCGATTGGGCCAGTTGGCCACTGCAATGAAAATCATAGCCACCAGTCCTTTTGTCTTTCTGGTCGCTTGTCATTTATACACTAGTATATAGATTACTGAAAATTCAGGGTCTGTCTGTTATAGCAGCTCCTGTTACTTATCGTGACTTCTACATAAATTGATCCATAAGGGAAAATTAACCCTGAAATATGTTAAATTTGCTTCATGTCTAAGTGGAAAACTGATCTTACAGGCTTTGAAATGTGGCAAATATGTGGATAAAACATACCAGGGCAACACTCAGGGTGAAGATATGGTTTTCCAATTCAATTTCCAATACATCACTTGAGAGAGTGAGGGCTGAGTGAGCAGGTGGGGAGGAAGTGAAGAATGAAGGTGATGTGGGAACTCTAGTTGAAAAGGACATTGTTATTATAAGGTAGGGATTTGGACCGACCAATAGATTAGAAGATTATAAAATCATGCAAGAAAATATATTGCTACCAAAAAAAATTTTGCCCTTATTTAAAGTCTTTCACAATTTAAAAAAATGCAAAATAAATACATTTCCTAAAATAAAATGTCTTCTTAGACTTTGGAAATCTATCGAAGTTACAGGTATTTAGAAATAGGACCTTGGCAAAAAGGAAAATGCCTAATTATATGACTTTTATCCTGTTCCATTTTTCTCCTCAAACTTCTGTTCATTCACATGCTCCAGAGGCTCAGAGGCTGAAGGGAAGCAGCATTTTAGAGGCTGAGAAGCTGAGCAGACCTGGTAGCAATGCTGTCTGGCTGGAGGTACACGATTCAGGATTGAGAGCCAATGAGCTAGCCAGGACTTGAGGGTCAGAATACTGGGCAGAACAGAAGCATAAAGTGGTGACTCCAACATTTGGCACAATGCTTCTTCTTGGTTAGAAGCTGATGGGCAGTAACTGGTTTAGAGGCTGTTGGTATCTGGAGGTTGTCTTGTTCCTTTCAGATAAGACTGAAATAGCTGCCTAGGAGTTGATTCAAAGTTTCAACATATGTACAGGAGTGCAAGCATCTTTTGTTAGTTTCAGTGTGTGACTACTAACTGATTATTAACTGATTTATTTCCGTTGTCTCTTTGTTTCACCCTCTGGACTGCTATAAGATAATTTAGAACATCTCAGAATTTTTTTTTCTTGCTGTTAGCTATATCTATAAATAATAATACCTATAGGTAAATATACCTATGTATATATGTACATATATCTACATCTATATCTATATTTATAACTATCTACATCATCTATATCTATCTATATCTCATCTGTTACATAAAATATTCCCACCACTTTACAGATTACAACACTGAAATTTAAAAGCTAAGTGAGCTAATATTTGAGTTAAATAGAATTCAAAACTAGGTTTATTTAGCTACAGATACTTTATAAGTCAACTACCCCAAATAAGAATATGAGAAAAAATTAAGGAATTAAACCATTGACATCATTTGTATCCCTCAACAATGTCTAGGTCAGGGATGACCACTTAGAAATTCTTTAGTTGTTTGAATAAGTCACGTTTCTCACACTCTCACCAGCTTGTAGTATAAAATGAAAGTGCAATATTAGTAACATGCTATAATCATTCTGGGTTGATTCTCAGTTATAAAACAGTAGAACACTCAGCCAGGCTCATATTTCAGTTCCTTGAGTGCCACAGTTATGTCTCAAGTGTTTCCTAGCACTCTTCTGCAGGTTCTAGACAGAGTTTTTGGGTCTCTTCCCTAAACTATCTCATCACAACCAGTATTCAGGCATGTGGTTGTTCAATGCCAACTTTCTGTGCTTATGCTAGGCTTCTGGCATGGGCTCCATTTCTCATAATCCTCTCATGTTCAGATGTGCTCTGTTACTTTGTTGAAGAAAGAAATATTTTGTTCATCTCTTGTGGGTTATCAGATAGCAAATGTGACAGCTTGTTTGGTGTGTTTTTTATTTTACTATGCAGTCCTCGGATCTCACAGGTACTTGGATATCAGCCATATAAATGGATTTTAGAAACACACTGAATGAATTACAGCAGGCTGTAGCTAAAATTGCTTCACCACTCTGCTCTCTACCATAGCTAGCATTTGAATTTTTGTCCCATACATATGCATCCACCTCTTCTACCTGGAAATAATTTCTTCCTTTGTATTTCTTAAAAAGAAAGATTTTCCTCCCTGTGCGAGCTCTTCAGATGTGTTTCACTCAAGAGCTGGTCCTGGATTTCAATGCTGCTCCTAGTATCACCTGTTACATTTATTTTCACTCAATAGTTGGTAGAGAGTATAGTTGGAGAAAAATCACTGCAGACCTCCTTGGGCCTGTCTTTACCAGAGAAATTCACCTTGCAGTGTGGCTTCTTTTATGGATAAGATATCTATGCTGTAATGATGCAGTTTTGAGATTAGAGTTGAATATCATTATTACAAGTTGGGGTTTAATAACCCCTAAAGCAGCCTGGAGCCCACTGATTAAGACCACAAATATGTCCATTCATTTCTCTAGAAGCAAGTGCCCTTCCAGTTTCTTTTTCATGTAAGTGGGTGCACCTGGGCTGAGCTCAGCAGACTTGCCACTGTGACTGCACTGTGACGTGCAGGCTGTGAGAGAACAAGACTGACCAGCACCCTGTACCCACAGGCTCCCCGCCTCCAGCATTCAGCAGAAGCAACATGCTGATGAGGCTGTAGGCAAACCTTTCCGCTGGATGCCATCCTTTCCCTCTCTATTTGCCGGACAGCAGGTGGCAGCGCTAAAGAAGCTGGGGCCTTACGCTCAGTGAGATAAGCCAGGCAGAGAATGAAAAACCTTGCAAGGCATCCTGCTCATAGTACCTTTCAGATAAGAATCCAGAACAGAATAGAGCAGAGAGATACCGGGGATTGTGATGTGAGAAAAACTGGGGGAGATGAGTAAAAGGGTACAACTTTCAGCTCTGAGATAATGTAAAATGTACACATTGTTTTATTTGATATGATGAATATAGTTGATAAGACTAGAACTTAAATGAAAAAGAAATTCACAATGTACAGGTATATGAAATCATTATTATGTAAATTTAAATATCTTATAATTTTATATGTCAATCATACTTCAATAAATATGAAATTGAAAAAACAAAATAAAATAAAAGTTTGATTATTAACAGATAGCTGTTCACTGTTGTTGGACACACACCGAAAGGTAAAATTCAGATGATCTGTCACCTGTATGCAGGTTTTGGCCTTACAGCCCAATTTGATATTTAGATGAATAGCCGCATCTTGTAGAAAAGAGGAAGAAAACTAGTTAAGGGTAACTAGAAACTACACTTTGTAATGATTATCTTCACTGAGTCATTTGGCTCCATATCTGACTGCATGTATGAGCACAAACTGATCTCATGGGTGAAATCAAATGCAGAAGGGAAAGAAGAAATTTATTAATGACATAAAATTGGCAAAGGGAGAATACATTTTTTCATCCACATTGATAATTCCTAGAAGAGTGTGGGAATTTATAGAAGAGATGATTAGGCCTCATGATATGATTGCTAATTGTTTATTTTTTCAGTTATTCTATAATAAGCAATAAATGAGAAACTAGCTAATCCCTAAAAATGGGTGGAATAGATAGCAATGTGTATGACATGTGTGCATGCCTGTGTGCTTGTAGTGTATTTAGTTCAGCGTTGCTTGAAGGAAATGCAGTTGCGAATGAATGATTTTAAGGTTCATTTCTACCACTAGGAGTCAAAGAATTATTTAAAAAATCATGCAGAAGTCATTGTTTAAATGCACTCGCGTGTCTCTGGAAGCACCGCTATTGCAGATGGTGGTGAGTCACTTCTGCTATCTGTAATAACAGCAATGAGAGCAACGCCATTCATCAGAGGCGTTTCAAGAGACGGGAAAAGTGCTGACTGTAGCCACGTGGAAAGAGGCGATAAAGGGGACACCAGCATGGCCTGGGAAGGGTTCCCATGAAAATCAATATGTCCCCAACGTGTTATTTGCTACTTAACAATAAACATTATTTGAGAAAAATTAAAGCAAATGGATGTGAATATGGGGAAAAGTTAATCAGAACAACTCTACTAAATGGTAAAGGCATCAATAAAAAAGGCAAAAAAATGTGTAAAATAAAAATGTGCAGATTAAAAAAGAAGGAATTAAGTCTTTTCAGTGAAGGATTTTATCTCCTCTACATTTGCAAATCTTGTTTTATTTTAGTTCTTTCTCAAGCACCGCTTCTTCCAGGAAACCTTCCCAGAAAATTCAAGCTCACCTGGAATACCAGGGAAGAAGGGAGAAGCAGTCATACTTTTCATAATTATTGCATCACAGGACCCTTCTTTGTAAATGTTAACTGTACTTTTCCAGTTGTTCCAGATACAAAAGTTACCATCATCCTTAATTCCTCCTTTTTAAAAAATTGTCTTTCCTTTTTAGAGTGTTTTAAATTAATAAAAAAGTAAGATAGTACAGTTTCCATATGCCTTGTACCCAGTTTCCCATATCATTATTATTATTGTTGTTATTTTATCCTCATCCAAGGATAGGTTTTTTTGATTTTTAGAGAGGAAGGGAGAAGAAGAGAGAGAAATATTGATAGGTCACTTCCCATATGTGGCTGGAGATCCAATCCATAACTGAGGCATGTGCCCTGACCAAGAACTGAACTCACAACTTTTTGGTGTATGGGATGGTGGGAGTACAGGCCCTTCTCTGCCAGGGCCTGTACCTCCATGGATGCTGGGTGTTAGATGGAGAAGACATGAGAAGTCATAGGCATGTAGGAGAAACTTTATTGCAGACCAAGTAGCCATTGTTAATAAGGAGCCATCGGATAGAACAGTTGTTCAAAGCAGCTTACAGAGCAGCAGCACACACACAGGAGCCCTTGCTAATACAGTAGCAAACACAAGAGCCATAGGAGCCAGCTGTCTGCTGTCAGTAGTACATTTTATACCAGCTTTGACAAAGGAGGCTTCTTGCCAAATAGTGACATTAGTATTTCGGTTATAGAAACATACGCCTGCGCAGTGCATACAGGAAGATTGCTGTGTCCTTGCTTTTGGACCTGCATATGGCAAGTTGGCCTTGAACGTCAGGTGTACTGTGACTAGGATTCCAACACTCAGATTGGCCTTGAACATCAGGCGTCTTCTGATTAGGCTTCCCATAGGGATAAAGCTCCAACCACTGTACATCCCAGCCAGGTCCAGTTTCCCATATTATTAACGTCTTCAGTTAGGGAACATCTTCACCGTTAATGAACTGCTATTGGTACACTTATTAACTGAAGTCCATACTTCTTTCAGATTTCTCTAGCTTTCACCTAAGGCTCTTTTTCTGTTCCATATTCCCATCAAAGTTGCAGCCCTCCTCAGGCTCCCCTTGGCTGTGTCTGTTTCGCAGCACTGGCATGCTCTTGATGACTGGCAGTTTTAAGAGTCATGGCTAGGTATTTTGTAGGATGTACCTATATTAGAATTTGATGTTTTCCTTCTGATTAGACTGAGTTATAGGTTTGGAGGAGGAAGAAACAAAGGTAATGTATTATTTTTATCACAATATATCTTTGACTTTGTTTCATAAGCAAGACCAATCTATTAGTAAATCCCATAGGCTTTTCCATTGGTATATTTCCAAGAAAAAAACAATTAACAACACTACAACCAGCACCCTGGTTTATGCTACCATCATCATTCTCTTGGATGATTTTAGTAGCTTTTGAACTGATATCCCCTCTTTTCCTCTCCCCCTACATAAAAGGCAGAGCGAGAGTTTATGTGTATTGTGCGTGTGTATGTGTGTGTGTGTGTGTGTGTGTGTGTTAATCCTTACCAGAGGATATTTTTCTATTGATTTTTTTAGAGAGAGAGGAAGGGAAGGAGGGAGGGGAGAGAAAGAGATGTGAGAGAAACATATGGATTGGTTGCCTCCCACACCAGCCCTGAACCTGCAACTCTGGTACATGCCCTTGACATGGAACCAAACTTGAAAGCCTTCTGTGCTAGGAAGGATTTCACCATTCCAACCACTGAGAAATACCAGCCAGGTTTCTTTCTTTCTTTTTTTAATGTAAATTAAGTCACATCACTCCTCAGTTCAAAGTCTTCAGTGAATTCTCATCCCACTCAAAGTAAAAGTCCTAAACTCTTTTCGATGTATGTATATATGTATGTATGTATGAATGTATGTCTGTATGTATTTACCAGTATATTGATTGCATTTATTGGGGTGGCATTGAATAATGAATTATATAGGTTTCAGGGGTAGAATTCTATAATACATCTTTTGTATATTGTATTGTGTGTTCACCACCCCACCCCAAGTCAAGTTTCTTTACATTGCCTTTTTTTTTTTTTTTTTTTTTTGCTTAATTCCTTTACCTTTTCCACAGAGCCCTCTACCCCCTCTAGTCTGGTAGATGTCAGTCTGTTCTCTGTATCTATGATTCTGTTTCTATTTTATTTGGTAGATTATTTTGTTCATTAGGTTTTACATATAAGTTAAATCATATGGTATTTGTCTTTCTCTGACTAGCTGTTCTCCTAGTATAATGCTCTACAGGTCCACACATGCTATCCAAAAAGCTAAGATTTCCTTCTTTTTATGGTTAAGTAGTAGTCCATTGTGTAAATGTACCACAGCTTTTTTTTCCCCACTCTTCTACTTATGGGCATTTGGACTGCTTTTAAACAGGAAATATGGCTGCCATGCAAATTTAAGTGGAGTGGAATGGAGACACCACTTTGGTCATTTTTTTATTGCTATATCCCCTAGTTTCCAGAAAAGTTTTTTGATGTAATACGTATTCTTCAAATATTATTTAATTAATAATTAGTAGATGCTCCCTATATAATCACTAACATTGTATTGATATGTACAATCTCTTGTTATACCAGATTCTAATTACCAGTGTAATAGCCACTGAACTGTTTTGAGAGATAAATGGGATTTCTAGAATTAATCTTCTGAATTAATCAGATAAATGGGATTTATGGGATTTATTATCCTCTGGAGGAAGATTAATAATTTAGTTATGAGGTGATTTATATAGATTTATTAGAAATTGAAAACTGTTTCTAGATTTATAGCTATGTTTCAATTCTAGTAATTTAAACAAAATTTATTAAGGGACTCATGTATTTAAGGAAGTATCCCAAATGTTGCAGGAGATGCAAAAAAAAAAAAAAAAATGAGAGATACTAATACCAAGAAATCTGCAATTCATTGCAATAAAAATGAAATAGCTTACTGTTCCCAAAACTTTGGAGACCTGAAAATGAAAGGTTGATGTGCAGAGCAAAGACAATGTAGCTTTCAGACTCATTCCTTCAGGCATACTCCCCCCAAGGCAGTGGGATGGACTAGTACTCAAAGAAAATGTGGCATTCCAGTCAACCAAGTCCCCCTTGTGTAATGGAAAATTCTGTTTTCTATTTCCCACAATCTCTTTCTCTTCCTTCATCCCATTTGATCTGCAATCATCAGGACAAGTAAAACACCTTTGACACATGCACA